>NC_056737.1:1768004436-1768746936 GCF_019279795.1 Protopterus annectens
ACCAAGACCATGTTGGAAACCTGCAGACAGTATCAAGTAAGATACTAAGTAAGTAAGTATACATGTGCTGCACAACCAACACCTCACCCCACCTCAGGCCCACCATCCCCATTTGTACCATGCCGGTACCAGTGTACACATCTGTCCACATATCATCCGAGGTATGTAGCAGACAAATACATAGGGGCTGTAAGCGGCAGAGCAGACATAACTGACACAATAATACACATTCAGCAATGGTGTGTACACCTGTGAGGTATGTTGCACAGTACATGGCAGGGTACTGAACAGGTTCACAGCAATACTGTGTACATGGGCGCAGTGTTTTCCAGGGAAGGGGCATCACCTACTAACACAGCCCATGCAACACACACATATATACTGTTGCTAGCATGGATTGACTATAGCTGCACTGCATGCTGTTGAGTACCATATGTCATTCATGTTGACAGATGGGTAATGGGAGGTCTGTGTGTAATATCTTCATGCAAACTCACCTGTAAGTGTGTGTGTATGTTGTGCAATCTGGTGGACTGCAGGGGGTTGATGTATATAGGATGTGTGTGTGTATGTGTGTGTGTGTTTGTGTGTCTATGTATGCACATGTGTGATTGTGGGGTTGTTCATACACCTTAACTTCCCTTTGAAATCATGCAGTACATGGACATGGACTGACACATGAGACACCAGGAATACTTTTCTGGCATGTAATCTCAGGACAGCTGATAGTATAATAATGTCTGTAGCCTGGAACATGCATTGGGAGGGAAACTAGACCCAGGTATACTGTTATAATTGCAATCAGAAGAATGCTGAAAGAATACCCACATCTGCAGCACTACAGATGCACTGGGGAATTACTAGACAACACCAGTGAGTGTATCCAAATATTACTGTTGTCCACATAATAAGTTAATAGAGAAACAGATCTTGCATCTACAGAGCAATAGTTACATATGACACTCCAGTGTGTGACATTATTGAGTGACTGTAGTAGCCCCTAACATATGGGGGCCATGCTCATGATGTCTGGACAAACACAGGGTGAACACTGGATGACAGCAGTGAGTCTTTGTAAAACCATGATAACAGAGTAACAGGTCATGTTTTGTGATCACTTGTCTAGGCAATTTGAAGAATGATACATTAATGATTGGTATTAATGAATGTAAGTTTCCAAGTGTGATGCAGGATGGGGAACATAAGAGAATAAACTTGGGACAGTCTGTAAATCAAGGGACAGGTAAGTATGATGGTGGAATGTCAGGGTGTGTGTGCGTGTGTGTGTGTGTGTGTGTGTGTGTGTGTGTGTGTGCGTGTGTGTGTGTGTGTGTGTGTGTGTGTGTGTGTGTGTGTGTGTGTGTGTGTGTGTGTGTGTGTGTGTGTGTGTACTGTTAGGCAATGACGTACAGGTCTTAAAGTGAATTTCTTGTTTTCCCCTCACAGGTGGCGAGGTGGGCCAGGGTCCCTCCTGCAGGTAATCTGATGTTGATGTCCGTACATACATTGAAAATGATGGTGGGTGTGTTGAGGCACAGGCAGGGTTGTCAGAGGCAGAAACTGTGCCATCGTTTGACATCCCCCCTGTTATCCACCCCATCCCCCACACAGTCATAGTCCCTATAGATACCCCATCACCAGTGGCCATAGCAGAGGGACAATTGGTGGTCGGTGGCAGTGCACAGGATAGTGTGGTATCTATGGCTGCTATATCTGGACACAGCAGCCATAACTGGATGTCCGGCAGGTTACCACATAGGCAGATGTACAGGGGTGCTTGTGGAAGGGCTGCTGGTTATCATGCCGCTGGCAGAAGTGCCACATCTGGTACCACCAGATGCATGTTTCAGGCTGTCATGGAGGTGCAGGCACATATGGAACAGTACAACAGACAGGGTCTGAGGCTGCAGAAGGCTACTATTTCATCTGTAACTGACAACATCCGTGATCTTGCAGGTGCCCTCCATTATTTTACAGAGCTCATGGATAGACAGTGGGGTGAGATGGTGGGACTCATCAACCGTGGAGTGTCTGTGCTAGAGCATGTGGTGGGAGTGGTGCGACGGTCACATGGACGTAGGCCAGCAACACCAACATCTGGAGGGTGACGTGGACATGCAAGGACACCAAGCCACTCCCATAGTGGCAGTACCAGCCCCAGAACTGCAAGGTGGGAGCTGTACACACCACACCACAGCAGGCCATGTGCACGTTACCCTGGCCAGTCCCAGGAGGGACCTAGTTCCAGTGTGGACATATGTCATCATCAGAGGAGAGTACCATATCAATGTTTGTACCTGGATGTGCCTGTGGAATCCCTGGCAGGCACAGTTCTCATGTCCATGAACAGAGGCAGTGAACTGCACACCCTGCCAGGTATGGTCTGCAGCTGTCCAACAAACATCTATATAGGGCAGCCACATGGCAGAACTGTGTGCATGCATACTCACACACAATACAAACACACCTAGGGCAACCCCATACCTACACACACCACATCACCATGGCCATATCAGTAATTAAAACCCCTCACTCACACTCATGGTGTCAAATGTATGGCCCTGAGTAGGTCTCTGGCAAACCAACAACACACCCTCTGCATATGATGACACCTGTGCCACATCCCTATCATCCATAACATCAATGCAGGGACAGGCAAATATGGTTCTGATGCACACGGTGACTATACTACAGTGTACCAATGTACTGCTGAGTAACATGTTGTCAGCAATAACATTTAATGCTTACATGTCAGGAAGTGTAGCTGTCCAGCCATGATGCATTATGGCTGTTATTAACACTGAGTGATTGTGATGATACCTGTGACATGTTAGAATATGTCATGGAGTTCTTGGACAGATGACCCCCTGGGACATGTATATTCTGCAACTTGAAGTAGATCCCTCCAAATACCTGCACAATCTTACTTGGCAACACTGGGACTAGACCCCTACCTAGGTATGTAATGCTACTGATGTGTGTGGCTTTAATTGCACACACCACACATGTTTTAGGATGAGGTGTGTTCCAGGCTACATGTTACATGCAGGACATCTCCAGGCGTATACAGTATGGTAAGGGGGATGTAATGGATGTATATGGACAATACAACATACCAACATATACACATTGACAAACACATAACAGTCAGACACACATCTGAGGGACCTGGGCCTATCAATGCTAACCAACTTGTCAGTGTTAGAATAACCACAGCAGACAAAGAATATTTTGTAAAAACCACACATAAGTGATGTTAGGAATTATAAAATAACTAGTCCTGTAGCTATGCATTTTAATGAAATTCATAGGGGTAGTTTAGATGGTTTTCAGGCTACAGTTTTAGATAGTATAGTCTTTAATAAATTTATGAGTGATGAACAAGTTAAACAACTATTAAGGAAAAAAGAAGCATTTTTAATTTTGAAATTCAATACTATGTTTCCTGTGGGATTAAATCAAGAATGCTTCTGGAAAAGTTTTGTGTAAATATGTATATATGGGTCTGTTGTTTTAAGAAGAAGTGTTTAAGAAGCTTGTTACATAAGTAATTAATTAATTATTCTATTATTCCATTAAGGTTCAGTATATATGGACCTAAAGTTTTTTAAGGTTTGTACTCTGTTAAAGGCTTTTGGCCGAGGCACTAGAGATTTCTAAGCTGGTGTTCTAAATAAATTCCTACTACGGAGTTGCTGGATTGCTGTTTGTGGTTTTTACAACTTGTCAGTGTGTCTATCGTGTTACAGGTAAATTCCACACAGCACATGCATAACTGGGCTGGATAGTGTTATCAGTTACCTGTATGATTGATGGTGACAGTGATCATCATACAGTGGTACATGGGACATGTACCAGAGGTGCCATGGTGCAATGACACTATACCCAGCACCCACACCCCACTGTGGATATTGTCTGCACTGGAACCCATGATAACACTTTGACATACCCACCGTCACACATTGACCAAGACTGCAATACAACCCCTTGTCCATCCCAAGAGTGCTACTGCAGGGATATGCATCTAATGCACATGCCACAGGCATAGTAGTGTGATGCATTGTCATGCCTCTCCTACGGGAAGTAACATCACTATCCCTAATACTGTATGGCAATGCATATTGTAATAGGAGTATGTGGCCTCAGAGTGCTGTACCCTACATATATACACACATGCACACATACACACACTTGCCAGAACTCAGTGGGTATCCCATGCCTATTAACCAATTTGTACAACAGTGCTGTGCTGGTAATGCAAGGTCCGGGGTAGCCCTTAGGGAGAGGACTGTAACAAGGTACATGTAATGTCTGGTACAGCAGCAGCCACATCTAACTGGCAATAGGTGGTGCAGTGGGTGGAAGGGCCTCAAGGTATTCCCAACTACAGGTCTATAAACACAAAGACACTGATATTCTCAGTAATACACACATACACATTTGTCAGTACTGGGGTGCATCGGTGCAGGTGTTCATAGGTGTGTAACAGGCTACTTCCATGGAGAGATGGGAAGTGTAGGAAATGTGTGTACAGTGGTATCATGCCACCTGCCATGTGCCATCAGGACATCTATCAACAGATACCACTGTGGTGACCCTCAGGTTGAGAGTGACATGCATCAGCCAATCATCTGGGTGCCTCCTGTAGAAGGCCGGTGAAGTGCTCCAGTTGACATGTATGCAACATGCATTACATAACATGGTTTAGTATCTGTCTTGGAGACCTGTACCCAAGCATGTTCTGTTGACTGGGGTAGTGTAGTTGAGGTATCCATGGCTTGTGGTGCGTACAGGGTTTTGAATCCTATCTGTGGCATTTATAACACAGCTGGGCAGACATGCCAATGTCAGTCAAGCATAGATTGCCTGTAAGTATCCAAGGTGGATACCTGACATGTGCACATCTGTACAGAGGACTGACAGATTTCAACTCGCCAACTAGCTATGCATTAGGATAACTGTGTTGACAGACAGACATCTGACACCGATAGGTATGCCATTACTACATGAAGGCAGCCCTCATTGACATCTGATATGCACACAGTAGTCTACAGTTATTTTCCACATGTCAGATCATTATCCAATAGGAAATATTTAATGAGACACAGCTCACATACCAGGAACACGACAGTGAGGACTCAGAGTCCATCTTTGCATGCAGGAGTGTTTGTTTCCAGTACTACAATAAGCAATCTACTCTTATCTGGGAAAGCACTGTCAACAGTAGTAACATAATGATACACTACATGCCAGTGTGACTGCATATAACCTGGGATACTACCCATGTATGTAACACATTCACATGGATAAGAGTGTTGTACAAGCCATATATACTCAAGTGTCCCACAGAGGAGACTCACACCCCTTGCTACAGTAATGACAGCACATAGACGCATATTATGCACATGGCATTACATACACTTATTACAGATGTCATTACCCTGCTATGTTATCAGACTGGAATGTGAGCACTGGTTATCAGGGATGAGCCATGCTTAGCAGATGTCAGCATTGCTGCAATATAACAGCTAAGCACATTTGCACACTGGTAAGCAAAGCTTAAATGGTGTAATCACCTGTACATTTAACCATACCTTAGCACCCCTTAGCTTTGTGCAAATGCGCTTAAAGTTGCTCAAAACTGCTTTAACCACTCTGTATCCAGCAGCTCTTGATCTACCCAGCAACAAAATAAACAGCCCTTGCAGATTTTGAACCCAGGACCCTGTACTCTACAGTCACAGCAGTTAACCGCTATACCATAACAGCTGTGAAGACAGTCGTTGTTTTTCCAATATATCTATCAGTACACAAATTGAATAGTATTGAACAATTACTGTGACTTCTACAATTGTGTAGTACTTGTTAGTGATATTACTGTTGTATCACATATGTTGCTATATCTAAATATACACATATCAGATACATACGGTGTGATACATCTGGGAAGGTATACACAAGAGTAATGTTTACACATGACAAGGATATGGATATATACATATACATATGCAGATATATGTGTACATATACATACACATATATATTCATATATATGTATTTATATACATCTGTATAGTGCATCATATATGGCCATATATAGATCTCTCTGTATGTATATATATATATATATATATATATATATATATATATATATATATATATATGTATATATATGTGTGTGTATATATGTACATCATATATGTATATATATATATATTTACGTCAATATATATGTAGATATCTATAACTATATATGCATATGTATCTATACATCTGTATATGTGTAGACATATAGATGTGTATATGTATATATATATATAGATATATATATATATATATATATATATATATATATATATATATATATATATATTCATATATGTATGTAGATATGTATATTTGGACATACCTATATAGCTATATGAATATGTGAATATATATATATATATATATATATATATATATATATATATATATATATATATATATATATATATATATGTTTACCATATGTCCAGAACATGGGGAGGAGTCATACCTCAGCACCAACAGTCTCAACCTCTTAGTGCAAGGGGATGTTATGTATGTATTGCATGTATATAGGTAGAGTGTTGCTACTGTAAAAGGGGTTGTCTTAACAGAAATGTTGTGTGTGGGAGGTCACATCTGCTATTGACATGTACACCATCAGTTACTGACAGACATCCTAAGGTCATCATAGTACATTACCACTGATATCACAGTAATGGTCCTGTGGACTACAGCAGAGATATGACCAATAAATGTGGACAGTCTGACACACTCTGGTCAGTCCAGAAATATACACAGATCCCCTTAGTGCAAGATATGTGGACCAAGCATGACAATGTGGATGTTAACAGCCATTTAAATGGGTATATCACGTAAATAATGGACTACATAGCTCACACAGTTTATGCATTCACACACTCCTGTCTGTCCTGGACACATAATAACCCATGGTGCAGAGGTCACATGGCCACATACTACCCACTAGTTAGTGACATACATCTGTACAGCATCCCACTGCTTTGTCAGAAATTCATGACAGTTATGGTGGCCCAGGAGCAGTATATCTGGCAAATATCTGGACATAACATCACACTGGGTAATTACACCAAGCTGCAAGGCATGTAACAAAGCACTGTGCAAACTACAGGCAGACTGCCACAACACTGGCCTAGATTTCTTATGGGAAAATACACATGCACCTGCAAATATAGCAGGCTCTGCAGGCATGTCACAGCACAGAGTAACACACACACCTGTGTGAAAGTGCATACCTACAACCAATGTGAAAACAGCCACAGCCACATATGGTAAACAAGCTTAATATTACAGTATAGGGACTGTCTGGTCAACACCATCCTCATATGTGCCACTCACACACTAACCCTACATATACTGGGCCACTACACAGTGTGGTCTGATGCTTGTCTGTGGTATGGGACATGTGTGTGTTTGGCCCTACAAACATGTAAGCTGATAGGGTACCATACACTGGAGCAGCATGTAACATCAGATAGAACAGGACCAAGAATAATTACATCTACCACAGTCTGTACACAGGCCAATGTACCCATTTGCAATTCACACACTGTCGACAATCACCATAAGTACACAGACCTTACACAACCACAGAATGCCCAGGTTATGTCCTCAAATATAACCCTGCTATACATAACATGTCTAGCAGTCCGATATCTCACTGGCGTGTTATCAGGTATGTTGTCAATAAATAATACTGGACAGAACATATGCACCTCTTACTGCATGACATATGTATAAAGGTTGACAGACTTGTGGCTGGAGGCACAAACACAGGGCCAATATTGACATGTTGCTGTGATAACCTCATACATTTACTGTTGTAACAAGGTTTGTTGTGACATATGTCCTATGAGGGATATGAAGTCAGTAACTCTCATGGGTGTCACCATGTACTGACTGCAATCCTCAGACTATGCTTCTGCAGTTCTAAGATAGGTAATCTGTGAATAACACAAGACACATAAGACTCCAAACACTGGCCAGTCTACAGATAACCCTACAGGTAGGAGTTTACTCAAACACATAACACTGTCATGACAAGTATTAAATCATGTAGACCAGCCATATCCACACAAACCCTGTTATACCAACATTACTCCAAATGCAGAAGAGCAACACTTGCATTCTGTAGTCATGTCTGGAACATCCACCTCCTGTTTGTTGGCCTGTCTCCACAGTGTATGTTGTTAAGGGAATATTCCACTACCATCTGTGATGCTGTTTGCCAAACATCGACATGAAGTCCTGCTCACAGTGAATGAAAAGGGCCAACACCCACATGATGTTCCTAGTTATAGGAGTGTGTTTCCATGCAGTTGGCTATGGGAATGTTACCACAGCTGTTCCACAAGTAATCAGCTAGTGGGGGACTGCAATTCATGCAGAGGCAACCAGCTGATCATGAGCATCACTTACAAAAGACAAGCTGCTGTCTAAGCAAAGCAGGTGTACTTCTCCACATCCACCAGAGAGGGAGTGAGAGAGACAGACAGAGACAAAGTAAGGCAGGAAGGGGGTGGGAGAGTAAAACCTATGCATGTTTGGGTCACACACTTACCAGTGCAGGGTTTCAAACCCCTGCCTGACTATGTATTGCTATTACATGTTTATGCAGTTATTGTAGGCACCACAGAGCTTATATGCTAAGGAGCTGTCCAAAGGTATATTTTATGGTGAGTGACATCAGCAACAGTGATAAAGGAGGGATAAGGTAGGTGTAATGTGCCTATCCACAAAAAGAGATGTTGAGGTCGACACAGCCACACTCTCTCAGGAACTCGCACACATTATCACAGTTGGCAGGGTCAGGATTAGACTTCCTAACTAGCTAGTTTGCCACAATACAGTAATAGGCAGGTATCACATGCACCACTGGGGTTATCAGGATGATATAATGGCAAAGGGTATGTCAAGGTGTCCGACATCAGAAGGCATGCTTCAGTAGGCCAGTGGGAGGTGTAGTGAGTGTGAATGGTATCCAAATCATTATACTTCACACACACACACACACACACACACACACACACACACACACACACACACACACACACACACAGGTTTGCCAGTACTGACATGCATGGGTGCATTGCTTCATAGGTGTGTAGTGGTTGACTGTGCCAGAAGGCTGTACAAGGCTAGGTAAAGGGTATACCTTGGCATCAGGCCACATGACAATGGTCTGCAGTGTGGCTCAGGGGTGTAGTGTCTGGATTGGCCCATACAGGTGGGTATTGTATTCACCATCCAGTCATCTGGGTTACTATTGTGGGTGGCCAGTGCTAAACAATGCTTGCCATGTATGTGTTCTATATTCCATAACATGGATGGTGTCTGAGATGTGCATACATCCCACATGCATGTTCTGTGACACGTGGAAGTGTACCTGGGGTGTCTGGGGCATGTTGTGTAGACAGATTTTTATCATCAGATGTACCATTCCTGACCTCATATGCTGAGAACTGGCAATGTACACCAGATTGACCCTGCACCTACATTGACAGCATGATACAGGTATTCACTGGTGTCAGTGGCATCTGTCCATACAGGGCATATGTATAAGGCATGGTATATCCTTTGTGGGTTACATTTGTTGGTGCTACAGTTGTTGCAGGCGTCCAGTGGGGAACATCGCAAAGGAGCACTGCAATAATTTGTCTATTGTAGGGATGGGCCAGGGAGCCATGTCCTCTGTAGTCCACTGCAATCACACCATGGTTACTATCTGTGGGCAACATGCAGGGAACTACCAACATAGTGGCTGTTGCCTAGCCAAGTGTGTTTGTGTATGAGAGTGTGCTCTGGGTAATACAAGGGTTGCCTATATTGTTCCCCGAGCCATGATGTCAAATGTAGGAGTATGGATTGTCTACCCCAGCCTCTCTGCTGTTTGACATCTGTTATCCTTGTAAGGTGGACATTGTGACATATAGGCCCACCATATAAGAAATTTGCAAAACCCACTCCACAATGAGTCCTTTCATTATACAGTCACAGCTACCTCCACACAGGATACATATGACAAACACACACACACACACACACACACACACACACACACACACACACACCAAGTCTCACAGTTGCCATGTCTGGGATGAGAACTCTTACCTAATTAGTACATCACACTACAGCATTATGCAGTTATAACATGCACCAAGAAGCTTATTGGGTTACTCTTTCCCCAAAGGTGTATATCAAAGTGAATGACATCAGCAGGCTTGCCAAAGTAGGGCAATGGAAGTTGTAGTGACTGTGAATGACCTCAAAAGCATTGATCCCTATGCAGACAAACAAACACGTTTTGCAATTACCATTTCTGGGATTAGAACTTCTATCTAACTAGTACATCATACTACAACATTACGCAGTTGTAGCACGAGCCATGGAGATTACTAAGCAATTCCATCCCCAAAGGTGTATGTCAAAGTGAATGACATCAGCAGCCTTGCCAAGGTAGGGCAATGGAAAGTGTAGGTCATAGTTCATAGGTTGGTACTAGGCTATCAGCCCTAGGGCCTATGCATGCCTAGCCATGAAAATTCCCTAGCTATGTCTTCCCACAGCATTTACTTCCCTGGACCCCTGTCTAGCAGGGCAACTGACATGATCCCCGGGGTCAGTTTTCAATCTCCCATCCAATCGTCCAGGTTCCTTTTGAAGAGGCCCAAAGAGGTACTTTGCTTGACATGTATGGGTGGTCTGTTCCAGAGTCTAGGGAGTCTCTGGGTCAGGAACACATCCTTCCAGCATGTATTGTTCATTGTGATGACAAGGTGTGGATCCGTGGAGCATGTGGCTGTCCAGGTTTGGATTTCTTTAAGTGCAGCATGTCCAACAGTTTTGGGTTTGACATGGCATTGTATGTTAAGCAGAGATCTTTTCTGTGTACACGATATGTGACAGAGTATAGCTGTATGATTTTCAGACAGTCAGCATAGGGCATCTGGTTTAGGCCTGTGATTCTTTTAGTGAGGTATGTCTGCAGCCTTTCTTGTTGTTGAGAAGTCTTGTGAGGTACATACCTAACGGGCCATTGTAGTCTGTACCTAGTCTACTGTGAAATGAGTACAGTGGGACAATGGCCTCCTTTTTTCCTGGATGTAAAGCTGTTAGTGATGAGGTGTGCCACATGGGTGGATTTTCTGACTGTTGTGACGATGTGGTTATCAAAGATGAGACCACTGTCCACCTGTGTCCCTAAGTCTCTTATCATACTTTAGGTGTTTAGTGTACTGCTACCTATGTGGTACTTCACAGGTACATGTCCCTTTCCAAAGGGAATAACTATACATTTCTTGGCATTGATCTTGAGGCCATGGCTCAGGAACCAAGCATCTCTTTCTGTAAGGCCCTTCTGTAGAATATCCATATCATGTGGGGATTCAATACTGGCTCCCAGTGTGCAGTTATCTGCAACCTTTGTTAGCCAGAGTCCCTTAGTGTTGGCCTGTACATCAGAGCAGTAGATGCCAAACAAGGGCAGTCCCTGGACTGAACCCTGAGGTACTCCAACTGTCACTTCTCTGGGGCTAGAGTTGGTGTCACCTACATTTACACTATGGGTTCTGTCAGTATAGCAGTTGGCAGCCCATCGGGTGACATAGGGATTAATGGCAAGCTTGGTACATTTATCTATGATTCCAGACTCGGGGATGGTGTTGAAGGCCTTGGCGAGGTCCGGATAGGCTGTGTGAACCACCTTATCCTCGTCCACAGCTCTGGAGACTGATTCAAAGTTGTCAGTCAGGTTCAGGTGACATGATTGGCCCTTCACAAACTCAACCTGGTTGGGGTCCAGTGTTTGCAGGTTGCCAATGTCTTTGTTTTAATTTCCATGTTAATATATTCCATGGCCTTGAAGATCAGGCATGTCATACTGCTGGGGCTGTAGTTCCCAGGATCCAAGGTGGATCCCCCTTGTGGACTGGGATAACTGTAGCTGTGCGCCACACAGTGGGCATGAAGCCTGAGGTGTGGCTATGATTAGACATGGCACATAGGTGAGGTGCTAGTTCATTTTGTAGTTCATGTAGTACACAGCCCAGGATGTTGACTGGTCCCATGGATGCTGATGTCTTAGCTCTGGAGAATGTGTTTTTTACCTGTGTGGCCATGATTACCAGAATCTGGTAATCTTTCAGAGTTGAGATGGGCCCTTTTGGGGGTGGGAGGGGGGGGGTGCAGTTGACACTGAATAGATCTGCCAGGATATTGGCAAGATCCTTGGGAGCAGTATATTTAATACCATCCTGTTGTAGCTCAGACAGATCTGAGCATTGCCATTTAGATTCCTGACATAGCTATGGAACGGTTCGGAGTTGTCTTTTGCATCTTTGGCTATATTATGTTCACAACTAGCTTTGGTGGATGTTATGAGGGATCTCTGCTTCTTACTGTGGCTGGTAAGGGAGTATTTTGCATCCTGGAAATCCCCTCATTTCTGCAACAGTTTCTTCCTTTTGTTGTACAGTATGTTTATGGCAGAGGGCCATCACACTGGCTTCCTTTTCTTGGTGGAGGGTGTCCTGGTTCTATATTGGATGGCATGATTCATGCACGAGTGGATGTGCTAATACAGTGCCTTCACGTAGGATTCAGCAGTCGCCCTTTCAGTTCCCGTCTGCATGGGTGTCATGACATTAGTCACATCTGACATGTGTAGCATGAAGTTGGCTTTAGAGATGTGTGTTACGGAGGTTTCCTTACTGGGGTGTGGGGGAGAGATGAGGATGTTAAGGGTGATTAGCTTAAGGGCAGACCTGACCACCGATGGGGTGACCATAGGTGTGGAGCATTGATTTACCATGTTGGTAATGATCAGGTCTAGGATATGTGAGCCCCTGGCAGGACTATGGGTTACTTGATCCAGGGCATTAGGAATTATGACTTCCAAGAACCGTTGCGCACAAAGGTGTAGTGGGAATCTTGGGGCATGATGGGGGATCTGTACCAAGCTATACAATTTGTATTGCAGTCTTACCTAGTGTTAGTTGCAACAGGGGTATTTTAGATGCATTCTATTGGGCAAGTAGCCTGGTGGTGTGAAAATCCTTGGTGAATATGGACACTCCTCCACCTTTAGTGTTTTGGCCCTGCATTGGTGGCCGACAGGTGTGGTGAGAGCTATACCTGGTATTGCAGGGGTGCTCTCTGGAGCCTTGGATCAGGTCTCTGTTACTGCACCAATATCGATGTTCTTCATTTTCAGGAGTGCCTAGTGACTGTGAATAGCCACAAAAATATTGATCCCTACACACGCAGAGGTTTGCAGTTACCATGTCTGAGATTAGAACTCCTACATAACTAGTACATCACACTACAGCATTACACAGTTATAGGATGCGCCATGGAGCTTACTGATCTAGCCTTTCCCCAAAGGTGTATTTCAAAGTGAATGACATCAGCAACCCTGCCAAAGTAGGGCAATGGAAATTGTAGTGAGTGTGAATGGCCTCAAAAGAATTGATACCTTCACAGACAAACTTCTACAGTTGCCATGTCTGGGAATAGAACTCCTATCTAACTAGTACATCTCACAGTTATAGGATGTGCCATGGAGCTTACTGGGTTATTCCTTCCACAAAGGTATATTTCAAAGTGAATGACATCAGCGGCCCTGCTAAAGTAGGGCATTTGAAATTGTAGTGAGTGTGAATGGCCTCAAAAGCATTGATACCTACACAGATAAATACACATACACAAAGTTCTACAGTTGCCATGTTTGTGAATAGAACTCCTACTTAACAAGTACATTACACTACAGCATTACGCAGTTATAGGATGCGCCATGCTTATAGGGCTACTCCTTTCCCAAAGGTGTATTTCAAAGTGAATGACATCAGCAGCCCTGTCAAAGTAGGGCAATGGAAATTGTAGTGACTGTGAATGGCCTCAAAAGCATTGATTCCTACACAGACAAATGCACACACATACACTTGCCATGGCTGGGATTAGAAGCCCTACTAACTTGTACATCATTCTATAGCATTACACAGTTACAGCACACGCCAAAGAGCTTATAGAGCTACTCCTTCCCCAAAGATGTATTTCAAGGTGAAGACATCAGCAGGCTTGCCAGAGTAGGGCAATGGGGAGTGCAGTGTGTGTGCATGGGCAATAACCCATTTATCTGGAAGCAGACACACAACACTCAGGCACACACAGTTTTATATTTCACAGGTATGTGTATACAACTGCTAGATGACTACTGACTTGTACAGTCATGTTACACAGTTATCATAAGCACCACAGACACTATAATGCTGAGGGATGCCAGAGGCAAATGTCTACAGTGATTGGCATTTGCACATCATGTGGTTTTAGCCAATTGGATGTGTGCTGGGTTGGACGGGCCTCATGATGGGAGGCTCTTTGTCACTGTCTGTCACTCTCTTCCACACATCTATGCATGTGTAATTTTGGCCTATTATAGTGTGTTGTCCTTGGATATATGTGTGTATTCCTATCCAATGTGTGTGCAAAGCATGACTGATGTGTAATGAGGAGTGTGTGCACAAACATATGTGACTGTCAGATATGTATAGTCCACTGTTGTTGCCAGAAATGGGCTTCATTTCTGTAAGTGTGGAAGCATGCCCAGTATAACCTTTCAGTATTTTGTTGTCAGGCATGGGCTTTGTTTCTCTAAGTGTGGAAGCATGCTCAGTATGACCTTCTGCACTGAATGTGTGAATCCATTCCAGGTAGGTTGTACTCCAGTGCAGGCTTTTGTGTTCTACACCTACAGCTAGCATCCTGTTTCTGCAGGATATCTGTAGATTGGTTGACAATATGGGGTCAAAATGGACAAAGGATAGTGGGTTAGTGTAGGTAATTGTGTTTGTGCTGCTTCTGCTACATGGTATTGGTGTTAGCAGAGATATTCAGACATATGTACTGTTTTACACTGTGATGTTTTATGTCATCAAGTACTGTCAGGTATACATATTTGCTTGCAGTAATGTCCTGTGGAACACAGGACAGTTGTGTCCAGTATTGTGGTCTACAGCCTACATATTATTGCACAATCATGCCATTCTGGAGGGGAAGCTGCAGACACTTGCTGATGGGTCTGTGTAAATGGTTCAGCACCTTGGTACAGTGGTGGCTGAGGATTCCATGCTTGTACATCCATCAACGTGACAGTATGGCCATATTCTGCTGTGGCCACACCTCACAGCTGTACAGATTCACACAGGTTACCCAGAGGCAGGAGTCTTATTTCTGGACATTACCCCTTCACATTGTGGTTTACGAGCAGGTTTGTAGCCACCCATTCCTGTGTTTGCAGGCAGGGATAGTATCTGCATACAACTGAGTTTCAGACTTCACACACTCCATGCCTTCCATGCTCCTACCCCCCCCTCTATTATTCTATCATCTTCCAAACATTATGCAAACATTATCTGATAAGTTCCCTATAGTTATCACCTCATCCCAGCAGTAATTTGGTGTTGGTCCACAGTTCATGCAGTAGGACATGGTGGACATGTTACTGGGATTTGTCCACATAGCCTTGCATTTGGGTTCTGTGGACTGTGTTAAGTTGTTATTTCGGAGTCCATGGCATAACATACATTGGCAGTACAGGTGAGACACAGGCCTTTGGCAGAGGACTGTAGGGCATTTGGTAGTGATGCAAGCCAACTGTAGCAGGCTATTGCATTGTGTCACTCCTACAGTCCCAGACTGCAAGACACTATATTCCCCTGGGGTGACAGGGTAAGTGTGGAAAGTGTTAATGCCAATACTTTCTGTCATTATTGATCCAGTGTGGATGCTGGCAGGATGCTCCTTACAGCTAGGGACACACCTGCATGGGACACATCTTCTGCATGCTGCATTCTTTGGCTTTTGCCATACAGAGGTGGGGGTCATATTGTACTCATTCCCAACAGCTGGGATAAGACCTGTGAGGTACCTGTGGGTGATGGTGGGGTGAGCTGGGTGCATGTGTGCTATGGACACTACTTGCATCGGAGTCAAAGATATGCATGGGGCATTCTACTTATGCTGGCTTGTGCAGGGGCATCAGCAGTTTGTCAATACTTCATACCTGTGATATTTGTGGTCTGCCAGTGTTTGGCTAGACGACATCAGTATTCCATACTACAAACTCAACTAGTGTGCTGCTAACCTGTATGTACAATTCCAAAGGTGTGTCCATTTGACAGTAACATATTATACACTGTCTGTTTTGGGTACTTCCACCTGTGTACTGTTTGTATGTCTGGGCCCACATTCATGCCATGTCCATCTTTCAGATGGTGACAGATATTACATCCAAACATTTACTATGGGTTACTGCTGGAATGTGTTTTCCTGGGATGCATTGTGTTTGGCACTGCAGTTGTGAGAACTTGGCCCTGTCATCGGCAGTAATGGCCAATAACCACCAGGACAAACTTCATCATGCCTACATACTGACCACTCTCACACAATGTACAACACACACCAACTTAACACACGCAGCGCTGCATATTGTGCACATGCTACAATCTATCCTGCTACTTTGGCCAGCTCAGGTAATCTGTGCTCCACTGCTATTATAACTACACATACATGTTACTACATTTCTACATAGGATTGTGGGGGGGCACACCTGACACTTGTACACATTTGCTATGACTGTACTGGTATTTCAGGTACTCCATTTCATTCTGTATTCTGACCTATCATGCTGACTAGAGGCATATCAGTGTACTACAGTTCTTAGGTTTGATTGACCTACATTTCAGTTTCAGAACTAACATCCCACTGCCTGACCTGTTGTAGTCTGTCTGTGTAGGTCTGGAAGGGGAATGTTCTCTATAGCCATCAATCAGAGGCCTTAGCACAGCCTTTGTTTGTGTTTGTCTACACCTGTCCTGCTGACTGAGACTATTGTTGCGTATGTGAGCCTCCTTGACTGGCATGTGTGTGTCCTATGGACACACATTTGGCCCATCACATTTCCTGCAGTGAGTTTTGTCACCTTGTCTAGTACTGGCTACTATGGTGACACCAGTATTTGTTACAGATTTCATGCTGCCACTATAGGTGTCTACTATCTGCTGGCATCCCATTCAGCCACCCGATTCCTTGCATGCTCACATCCATACCATCGATACAAGTAACAAACATACTACTCCATTCAGCAATTGATAGGGAGAGTGACTTGCCTTGTGGCTGTGCCAGTATTGAGGATGGTGCTGGCGGGCTAACTATGTCAGATGCACATAGTACACTCCCTATACATGGTTAAGCACAGGTAGTGTCATGTTTGGCATCCCTTTTACTGTATGTGCGAGTCAGAGAGAGGTATCTTTCCTGGGTCCCTACTGTGTCAGTGTATGTGCTATGCATTTCCTCTTTGCCACAGCCTGGGAATACTGGGCAAGCCTCCTTCTGGGTACTAGGGCAGGCTCAGGTTGTTCTTCCTCTGAGTCACTCTGTGCCTGTGCATGCCTTGGCAATGGTGGGGGGATGTGTGGCCTTGCCCCATACTGTTCCTGCTGCAACTGTTTCTACAGGATCATTTTGTGTAGCATGGCATATACAATGACAATTTGGGTACATGTAGCCGGTGAGTAATGCAAGGCTCCACCGGATATGTCCAGGCACTGGAACCATGACTTGAGCATCCCAAACACGTGCTCTGTTATGATTCTGGTCTGTGCATGTGCCTCATTATGGAGTTCTTTTTCGGGTGTGTGTGCATTTCTGATGGGAGTCATCAGCCACGGCTCCAGTGTGTAACCAGCATCTCCCACTAGGTGGCCACAAGGGATGTCCCCTTTGGCAAATCTCTGGGCTGCATCATATGCCAGATGTGGGAGTCATGATAGCTACCAGGGCAGCCAGCACACACATTCATTATAATGCCCTGGGCATCGCACATGACCTGGCAGTTGATGGAGGGGAAGCCCTTGCGGTTGATGTAGACCCTATCCAGCTCACCGGCTGGTGCTGTGACGTTTATGTGCATGCAGTCTATAGCACCCACTACCTCAGGGTATTCTACTATTTGGTGGAAGAGATGCATATTGCTGGTCAATGCCTCATGGCTGTTGTGGAAATATACGTGTTCACCAGCATGTGCTGACATGGCTTCCAGGAACTGGTGGAGTACCCTGGATGCTGATGCCTGTGAGATCCCCATGATATCCCCAGTTGGCCTTTGTAAGGTACTTCTGGCTAGTATTCTTGGGCCTACACATACCTTGGTATCCACTGGGTTGGGTTCCCCTCTGTTGGTTCAGTGTGTGAGGCCTGGCCAGCACAGCTCAACAATTTGCTGTTGGAGTTCCCTGTCCACCCTATAGCACTCCACTATCTCCAGCTCATGTAGCCCCTGGTATGTTACCCTGGGTCTGTACACTCTTCTCCTTCTCCTCACTGTGGGTTGGTCATCAGAATTCTCATCCTCACCAGCCTCAGCCTCTTCCCCATGTTGATTTATGATAGCTGCTGCAGCCCCTATCGTTTTGTTGCTTTTGTTTGATAAAATTTCCCCGCTTGTGTACATCGGTGGTGTAGAGTTTGTGGGAAAAACCAGAGGGAAAGGTGTTTGCATAGATTATAGTAGTGTGCTGGGCTGAGCTGGGCTGCTGCCTGTGTAATTGGTTGATTCTGATACATTTCACCTGCCAGCTATGCTAGTTCTCCCTGATTACCTTCCTACTGCTGTTTTCCCTTCCCATTGCCTTCCTGTTTAAGCCCAGTGTCATGCCACGCAAACACAGTGCTCAGATGTGCATGGAGCTGCTATTTCCTGGTTTACTTTTTTTCCCCTTTAAAACACGGTGCGCACTTACACCCGCTTAGGCAATGTAAAGGGTACTTGGCAGCTTCAGACACACCCCTTTACTTAGCTCTGCTAAGCTAAGGACAAACCGGAGCCACAGGGCTCCAATAAGCTTACAGTATGTCTGACACACCCCTCTATGATGTCAGCTATCTCTTATGCTTGTACCATGGTCTTCCTGCACCTACATGTTTGGGTGCAGGCTAGCCATGAGGGGGAATCTGGGATTCAGTATCATTCTCCTCATTTGCATAGGATTGCCTGCTAATGCCTAGTTACAAGTCTGACATTGAGCCTTCCCCCTTAGCAACCACTATTCACTGGCCATGTTGTCTTTTGCCTGCCATTGAGTATAATGGCAAAATTATGATTTTGGATAAAATGCTTTTTTCAAGTTTTTTTTTTTTTATTTTATTTTCAGGCTGATCCTGTTTGTGCGCCGTTGCCCAATGCTTAAACATCCGAAATCGGCCAAAAAAAATAAAAGTTATTTTTTTTTAATTTTGCAACTTTTTTCCATGCAATGGCCATATATTTGGCCATTGGCATGCTTCACGTTATATACACACTTTATTTGGAGCTGTCATAGCTCCGTTTTGTAGTTTGCAGAAATGTAATCGGTTACTAACCGAGTACATTTCTGCAGATTACACTAGTTCTGCACGTCGAGCTGCCAGCTTCCTGGATCGCAAATTCACCTCATTTGCATGTTTTTCACTTGCAAATGGGGTAATTTGCATACAGGAGCTGCGTCCGTGCAGGAATAGTGCAGGAGTGCTCGTGCACATCCGGAGAGCTTGTTCCTGGATCTCTCGGTGGCCATATTGCCTCCAGCAGCTCCTGCACTATTCCTGCACGCCATGCAGAGCTTGCTGAATCCTGGGGTATGTTACATTTGACATAACTAAAAGTATACTTATGTTCCATGTCCTATCACTGATCTCATATAAGAATTTAAATATTCAATATCAAATTTATTTTGTGCAAGTAACACAGTCTTACAGTCATTTGTGTTCTTATTTATCCAACATGTCTTAGATCTAGGAATGGAGGTAAATAAAATATTAAATTATATCAGTTCAAGAACAGAGCCTTGTGGAACTCCAAGCTGTATAGAAAAAGAATTGGTGTTTATGCCATGTATGGTTATGCACTAGGATCTGTCAGTTAACCATGACATAATCCAGTTTACAAGGCTATATTGACCTTAGTATGGATAAGGCTTTGGTAATTTACTGAATGTAAACAAGGCAACATGGTGGAGAAGGGAGCCAAAGGCCTTGGCTAAGTCTAACGAAGTTACTCCTGAGAGTGTTAGATCTAGGCCCTTAGTAATCTGATGATAAAAACGTAATAATGTTGTCAGTAGTTGATCTACATTTACAAAACCAAATTAATCTCAGACTAAAATGGCAAAATGTGTGCTATTGTTCCCAAACAAGAATGCATCTTTTGAAGCATTTGCCCATAACAGAAGTCAGGCTAATATGTCTGTAGTTGTTAACTTCACTTTTATTGCCTTTTTTATATATTGGTGTTGTAGTAGATGTTTTCCATGAGCAGGGTGCAATACCTGTCTGTAATAGCTTGTTAAAAATTAGATATGATATTGGCAAAAAATTATTTGTAATTGTTAATAACTATGGATAGGATTGAATCAGAGCCCAAACAAAATGAATTCATTATTTTACTAAAAGCTCTTTCCATCATACACTGAGATATACATATATATGGCAAGTTGAACGGCCAGGAATATTAGTTTATGATCTGTCAAAATTAGATTTAGCAGTGAACAGTGTTGCATAGTGTTAGTTGAATAGGTGTGCTATCTTTAAAGAATAATATACTATACTGCCATCAGATTTTATAAAGTTTACTGGCTGACAAGAATAATTGATACTATTAAATCTTTATTTCTTATTAGTAGTAACCACAGCAAGTTTGTTTTCAAAACTTATTTTCTCATCCTAATTTGCCTCGTAAGTGGTCTACTGATGTTATCAAAAGTTTTTCTTGTTTTTTATTATTGGGTGTTTCATGAAATTCCCATATTTCTTTTGCTGTTCATATATGGTTTATGAAAAATTCAGATTCCACAAGGGAAGAAATATATTTTTTATGTTAACTATGGTTATAAATAACTGTAGATTCAGGGCTATTAACTCATTTTCTCCAATGGAGGTCATTTGAGCCTGTACTCAAACTCCCAGTGGATGTGGCCTAAATCTTTTAAAAAATGAAGTTACTGCCTTACATTTCAAACAAATTTTCATAGCTCTAGAACCATAAGTGTTGCTAGAGAACTGTAAATGGCAAACTGTTCTGGCAAACTGCTCATCTTAAAGTAACCTCTATAGTGGTTGCATTCATTTATTTCTAGGTCTTAAACTGGATTTTATCAGCCACAATAACCAGAATACATATGAATCATGTAATGTTGTATAAACAAATTCAAGCACTACACATAACTAGCAACAGTATTTTCTTCATATAGCTGTGAACTTTCATATGAGGCTAAGCAGTTCCATCTGTAATACTTGATTATTGAGATATTTAGAAAAATATGAACATTATTACAATACAAATAAATAGCATGCAAATAATAGTCAACATTTCTTAATCTGCAGTAGGACAGAGGTTAAACATAAACATAGCTGTATTTGTCAATGTGTAATCTTTAAAATGAAATCTTCTAAAGGCTTGTATGTGTCATGGTTCTGGAACTATTAATGCAAATATGAGCAAGTAGTATTTGACGCCTAGAGAAATCAGTAGGATGCAACTGAATAAAATGCCTGCTGACATCACTTAGCTAAAAGTAAATCATGCAAAGTGTTGTATTCAAAACTGACTTCACAATTTGATAAATACGAGTTTTATTTCTGTTAATGTCCTATAAATAATTCTTTCACAGGAGTCTATATTTTTATCTGAAACTTCAGTGACTGGTAATGTGAACCTCCAAAGGATGCCCCAATTATTAAGTTTTCAATACCATCAAGTTTATCAGTTAGAACCAGCTCAAGAATATTAGTCCTTCTGGTTCCTTCACTGACAAGTTGGGTCACTCCCCATTGTAATATGATATTGACAAATTCTCTTTCGTAAGCAGTTTTTGTAGAAAGATTTGCCCAAGAAATACCAAGGTAATTGAAGTCGCCCATTAGTATAAGGTCTTTCACTGATAAATTATGATTTAAACTGGTGCATCCATACTATGAATACAATAACAAATAATTTTAAAGGATTTACATGATAAAGGCTCAAAAAACTGAACTATTATATATTCTGTCTCATTAATTGAATTCACATGTGAAGATGGAATATTTGTATGAATCCATAATGTTATTTAACCACCCTTGGAGCTCTCTCTGAGGCATTTGTAATTTGTGTAATTTGGAATCTGTAGTGCTAATGTGTTCCAGGATTCCACAATTGTAATACTGTGTAGTTATGTTCGGTAACTCAGTAACTATAACAACAAATTCATCAGACTTGTTACTCAGACTTTGTGCAGTGCAAAATTTTGAAGTTGTTTCAGATCTTCTATATGCTGGGTTGCTAGAGGTTAATGTGTTGGATTGCCTAAAAAAGTTTTCAGATATTCCCTTATTTTCCCTGATACAAAAACAATCCCATATTGACTGCGATAAAGTTTATATTAAGAAAACAAGCAATTATTTTATCTGTAGTCTTCCCAATAGTGGATAAACTTAATGTTGTATACTATACAAACTTGCCTTAATCAATTTTTGAAAATGTAGGCTTTGGTCTCTCTGTACCTTAGAATAGTATGGCTAAGATCATTCATATCCACATTGGTAATCTTGAAGTCATAGTTGTATTTAGAGCAGTGAAGAGTTGTTATAACCTTAGTAGCATTGCATGTTCTGGCACCAAAGAGACAGATTACCATTATCCTGTCCTACCCTTGTGTGTGGAGTCCCCATTTAGTAGGTCTACCAACAGTAGGGGCTCCCTATTGAAATGCTGGCACTCAAAATAATGAGCACAGAAAAGCAGGAAAAAAAGATCAAAAAGCCATAGAAGAGTGACCTTTAAACTTCTTTTTGCAGGGCGCAAGCCCCCTCTATATCCCACACTCCCCGAACTTATATATACAAACTCCAAAAATGCTATACCTCAGAGAAAAGGGAATATTACAAGAAATGACATCTTGGACTTAGTATATGCAAGTCTGATTTTTTTGGCTATTTAGTCTCCAAGTTTTGAACTCACTCTAGCAGGTCACAACGTTTCAAATGGTTACCAACAATAGCTGCAGGTTCTGAGGTTCTTAAAGATGAAGGCTTACAACCTTGGTGTGGATGGTGTAGGTAGATGTATAGTTGTGGTAGTGTTTCTAGGTGTTTATAGGGCTTAAGTAATGTTTTTTAACCACCTTACCTTATGTGAATGTACTTAGGAATGATTTTTATTGACTTCTAGTGGTAAGGGAGACATCTGATTCCATTTTGATTAAATATATACATCCCTCGCAGGAGAAATTTGAAAATAATGTAAGAGTGATTTTAAATGAAATAAGCAGAAAGTACATCAAAACAAACAAATATTTGGTATAACTCAGCAGACACAATAAAATATGACCCATGAGGAGCACAACAGAAGCTTCTCAAGGTGAAACAGACATTGCCTATTCATTTAAAACTATGAAATACTGAATGTTTGAGCAACATTTCATTGAAGCCACTATTACACCTCATAAGCAGTGGTTATTTTACTCAGTGTGCCATCACCCTTGGTTCTTCAGAGAAATTTTGCAGAAAACTGGCTGATCTGCTTTATGTTACTGTAAAGGAAAACACAAAGATCAATGCACGTTAGGTTCAAACAAGACACCCTTTATTACTTGCAGCAAGGAGACAAAGCATGTAGGTACAAGGTTTGTCTGATTTTCCATAGTTCAGCCTACAGTTTTTATACAGTTTACAGAAAGATGCTATTATTAGATTTGCTGCTGACATGGTCAAATAATTGATGTCTTGCAAAAACATGTTTTTTGAGAAAAACAACCTGGCCTTGAGTTTGTTTCAGCTTCCCTTAGTTTCCAACAATTCTTTCTCTAGTTCTGATATGATACATTCAAGGTACAGTCCTGGCCTCAATACACTTTCTGCTGACCATGGTGGATTTACAGACATCCATTGTTCTCTTTTCAGAGCTTCTAGCAGCTGCATATTTTCACACAGAATAAGCAGAATAAATGTATTAACTCCTTTTAACCCTTAATACACTAAATCTGCATATTGCAGTTATACATTTGAATACACTAAGCCTACATATTG
The DNA here is from genome assembly GCF_019279795.1 of Protopterus annectens. Taxonomy (NCBI): domain Eukaryota; kingdom Metazoa; phylum Chordata; order Ceratodontiformes; family Protopteridae; genus Protopterus; species Protopterus annectens. The sequence continues at coordinate 1,768,028,596 of NC_056737.1, forward strand.
CATTGCAGTTATACATTTTCCTAACATTTCCCCCCTTTTAATACTTTATTTGACTTTCAAAACAAGCATAAACAGTTTTTCTTCCCTTAACCATTTCCCACTCAGGATTTGCAGTTAGAGAGTCATTCAGTTCAAGCTTGTGAAAGTATTTCTTCAGCTTTTAATCAGTACCTCTAACTCAACATTCTGATATAAAGTCTTTGAAATTGAAGCATCTATGAAATTTTCAACTAGTCCTTTTATACAGGGGATGCAGCAGCATCCACACACCATCAGTAAGGCTGCCCCTACACAGATGGCAATCAGAATGTTCATCAAGATGCTGCCCCAACCCCCCGAACCATTTTTGGAAAAAGTCTGTCAATGGATTCGGTCCTGGTTTGGTCATGGCTGACACTTGCTGAATTATTTCGAGATGGCTGTCTATTTCATATTTGTTGTCAGGAATAAATGAACAGCACTCCTCCTGGATTAAAGCGCACAACCCTCCTTTCGCCGCTAGGGTGAAGTCGAGAGCCATGCAATTTTGAAGCACCACTGTCTTCATGGTTGTGAGTTCATCAGTCACCAATTCTAGGGCAGAAAAAGTCGCATTACTCATCGTCTCAAGAAGTTTGGATAGTTTTCTCAGCTCCCAGATCGATTTCACTGCTCCGTATGCTGGTATTATGCCCGCCCAAGATATGATGTCATCACCCAGATCCATGTGCGACAGTCCTTTGTCACTCATATGGGCTAGATCATGGTGATATATCCAGGATGCATCAACTTGTCCTACCGGATTAGCAGGTTTCTTGATTTCTCGAACATTTCGAATTTTCCCCTGGGGTAGTGTCAATACATGTATTGCTGGAATCAGATATGCCAGAAAACAGCTTCCAGACCAGTTGCCTGGTAGCCATTTATATGCTCTATCACCACACATGAAGTAGCAGTCAGGAATTGCGACTGAGATGTTGCCGATTTTATAGTTACCGGGCTTTTGTTGGGTCATAGCCCAGAACATTTTACTATACACAATTTGATTTTCATCAACCGTTTTCTTCCTTTCAGTAAAGTCATTGCTATTGCCAACCTGTAATTGCTGGCCTTCCTTTGTCGTGGTGCAGGAATTCCCAGTACAGTGATGTATCAATGTCATATTACAGGTGCTATTTCCAACTTCTGTTTTTCCGTAGTTTTGAAAGCATACTGTTCCTCTTTTTGCCTTGGATAAAAATAGGGTCACTCTTTTAATCGATGTCACATTCACTGCATCCTTCAGTAGTGTTTGCCAGGTTTGATTCATATTTAAGGGAATCTGTATTAAGGGTATTCCTACATGTGCAGTAAGAATAGCTGCACAGACCCAGCAATTGGAGATATTGAGGGTGTCTGCATAAGCGTGCTTAATAGCCTGATAAGTATTGACATTTGGGTGCCACTTTGCACATTTACTTCATTCTACTTGTGTGGCTGAGAAGAGAAATGGCCACAATAAAAAGATTATTGTTACCAATACAGTCAACAGGATGGTCATGCAATATTTCTGCGGAAATGGTTGTTCTACATTCCTGTTTTCTCCGGCTCTTCCAAACAGATGCATTTGGATCTTTCTTGCTTCCGTCATCTTCGCCCAGGACACGTGATCTTACTCTCTGCCCTATAGGACCTTAGCACCGATGATTGCTTCACTGGGTTTAAGACAGATCAGTTCCTATTGATCTGACCCTCCTTTGTAGCCAGACATTTGTGCTTAGGGTCCCAATGGAGAGGTAAGGTCTTTGTCCAGCTTGAAGTTCTTCACCAACTTGCAGTGCGTCAGATGTATCCACGAAGCTCGCTCTGCTGTTTTGACTGCAGTAGGTGTTGAAAGAAGCACCTGGTAAGGACCTTCCCACTTTGGCAATGCCCAGTTCTTTCACTTCATGATTTTAATCCACACCCAGTCTCCTGGTGTCACTGCCACTTCCGATGTTTCGGTTTGTTTTTGACCTGAAACAGAATTAAACTGCAACAGATGATTAGAACTCAAAAACTTTTTCGTATATTCAGCTAACGTAAAATCAGCTTCCTTGTCTGATGACATTAGAGGTTTCCACTGGGGTGTGTAATAAGCCCTCCCATACAGCTTCTCGAAAGGAGTCAGTCCTTTTGCTGTAGGGACGGTTCTCATGTTCAACAGTGCCAGGGGTAAACAGTACAGCCAGGTTTTCCCTGTCTCAGCTATCAATTTCCTCGGTTTGCTTTTCAGTATACCATTATGTCTTTCAACCAGCCCCACAGACTGCGGATGATATGCACAATGATTTTTTAAAGAAATACCAAAAAACTTACTCAGTTGTTGTATGGTTTGATTTACAAAGTGCATATCATTGTCACTATAGATTCTCTCCGGAATACCGAACCTAGGAATAATTTCCTTAACAAGTACTTTTGCCACTGTAGCTGCATCTGGGTTTTTGGTTGGAAAGGCTTCCACCCATCTGGAAAACATATCTATAATGACAAGGCAATACTTCTTCTCACATTTATTCAATTCTATGAAATCCATACAGATAGTGTGAAACGGATATGGTGGTGTGGGAAAACTCCCTTGCTTGGGCTTTATCGCCCCCTGTGCATGGTGTTTGTTACAAATATGACACATTAAACAACATTTTTCAGAATAGTTTGCAAATCCGTACGTTGTGAACACTTGGTTCACCAGCTGTATCATCCCCCCTGTTGAGACATGGCACTGCCCATGGCTCAACAATGCCACATAACGGAACAAATTAGAGGATAGTATTGGCTTCCCTTCCTTAGAGATGTATAGCCCATTTTCGAGGACTGCTCCTCGTTTTATCCATCGCTGTTTTTCAGCTTGCATAGTAAGTGTCTGCATTGTTTTTAACATATCCAGATTCAAAATTTCAGAGGGTTGTAATTCCTCATTTAAAAGAAATACCTCTGTAGCTGCTTGTTTTGCAGCTGTATCAGCTCTTGCATTACCTTTTGAAATCCTATCTTGTTGCTTGGTGTGAGCTGCACATTTGCAAATGGCCACCTTCTGAGGTAACTGAATAGATTCTAAAAGATCTAAAATAAACTGCGCATGATTTATAGGTTTGCCAGTAGATGTTATCATTCCCTGGTTTTTCCACTGTTGTGCAAACACATGTACAGTGGAGAAAGCGTACTGGCTATCAGTAAAAATGTTTACACATTTACCCTTTGCTAAAGTACATGCCCGTGTCAGGGCAATCAATTCTGCTGCCTGTGCAGATAAATGGTGCGGTAAAGATTTTGCTTCTATAACTTCAGTATCAGAGACTACTGCATATCCTACTAGGTTATGTCCTGCAGGGCCCCTTTTGCACGAGCCATCCACGTAGTATGTCACCTCAGCATTATCCAAGGGGACATCTGTGAGATCTTTTCTAGGTAGTGTCTTTTGCTCAATTACCTGCAGGCAGCGGTGCGGTGTGCCATCTGCTGGGGTTGGTAGCAGAGTAGAAGGGTTAAAAGTCGTGCATCGTTCAATTGTCATATGAGGTTGGCTCAATAATATAGTCATGCAGGAGAGATGCCTAGCAGGGGAAAGAAATGCCACCTTTTCTTGCAACAAGATAATTGTGACTGCATGGGGTACCCTCAAAGTGAAGGGGTGGAACAAAACTACTGAAGCTCATGCCTGTACCGCCATTGCAGCTGCAACAACTGCCTGGACACAGTGGGGTAGTGACCGTGCCACTGGGTCCAGCTGTGATGAATAGTAAGCAATGGGACGTTGCTTATTCCCATGTTGTTGTGTTAGTACTGATGTCATATAACCCTGCTTGCAATCTACAGTCTGGAAAAAACATTTATGATAATTTGGTAATCCCAGAACTATAGAGGATGCTATTAATTGTTTTAGTTTATAAAAAGCCGATTCTGCTTCTGATGTCCATTGTAACAAATCTTGCACTGCCATGGGTGTCTTATATATAAGGTCAGTTAAGGGTGCAGATTCCAAGGCATAGTTTGGAATCCAGCTTTGACAAAAAATAGTTGTTCCCAAGAAGGACATCATTTCCTCCTTGGTGGTAGGCTTTGGTGCCTGCAAGATTGCCACTTTTCTGTCCTCATCTAATGTTCTACCTTCCTTGGATATCACATATCCTAGGTACTTCACCTGTTTTTTCCAGAGCTGCAGTTTGTCTTTGTTTACTTTATGTCCCTCAGCGGCTAAAAATTGTAGAAGTGCTACTGTATCTTCCCTACAATCCTGCAGGGTGGGGGCCGCTAACAAAATGTCATCAACATAAAGTAAAATCTGACTACCCTTCAGTGGACTAAACCTTGCCAAGTTACTTGACATTTCCTGTGAGAATATCATAGGGCTCTCACAATATCCCTGTGGTAGTCGCGTATATGTGTATCTTTTTCCCTGAAATGTGAATGCAAACCAGTACTGGCTATCTGGGTGTATCGGTATTGAAAAGAATGCGTTACTAATATCCACCACAGAGAAATACTTTTGTTGAGGTTTTAAGTCATTTAACAGAGTGTGTGGATCTGGCACTATGGATGCCCTTGGTATTACTGTGTCATTCACAGCTTGCAAATCCTGGACCATACGCCATTCTCCATTGGCTTTTTTAACTGGAAATAAAGGTGTATTACATGGAGAATTGGGAGATTCCACTAGTACCCCTCCCTTAAGTAATGCTGCTATGATAGGTTTTATCCCTGCCTCTGCATCTTTCCTTAAGGGGTATTGTCTTTTCTGTGGTCTAAATGCTGATTTCGGTGTGATATTAACTGGCCCTGCTGTACGGATAAGACCTACATCTGATTTCCCTGTTGACCAGAGAGTCTCTGGTACATCTCGCAAGGCGTTTTCTTCCTCCTTCAGTAGAAGTGTCCATCAGCTGTCTTCGAGAGAATGCAGGTGCACAGCTGGGTTGGTCTGTGTCACCCAATTCAATTTTTGTACTTGTATTCCCTGTCCTGACAATTCCAGTTCTGTCTGTTTCTCCCATTTTGTGGCTTTCTCCCCTAGGTCTGCCCACTGTATATTTTTATTCTTGGTCAGGCTAACATGTGGTAATCGATTAGATTTATAAAGTGTTAAAAATTCCTGAGGCAGTGAACAGCTGACTACACTATTCCCTTCTGTGTCCCAGTACAGGTTATGCAGTACCAATCTATTTGTATGGTTCTTAAATAATTTTTCTTCATATTCCTTATCGGGTCCTGGTGTATTACAAAAATATAGGGTACAATGTAACAGGTGTTGTTTATCAATGTTGAGGGAGGGAAACTTACTGATGGCTACATTCATCAGCTCCTTGTTCACAGTCCCTGGACCAGTTGTGACCAAGTCCTGACTATACCAATAAAATATTTCACCCCCCGATTGCACAGTAAAGGTGTCAGTTTGTCGCCGTGCTTCCATTCCCTGCAAGGTTGGGACTACTGCTATACCAAATAACTGCATGAGATCCCTGCCCAAGAGATTCACTGGGCACTTTGCAGAAACTACAATCTTACTTTTCTGTGTTAATCCCGAAACAGGATCAGTTATTGTAATATTGCGGGAGAGGGGCTCCCGATATAGCTGCCCATTACCTGCTTTGACTAATATATAGTCGGATGATTCTGAGTTTCCTGGCAATTTGGAGGGGTGTATCAGGGTTCGTGATGCCCCTGAGTCGCACAAAAATTTGACTTCCCTGCCTTCCACCAAAAGTATAACTTCTGGTTTAGTATCTGCTAAGTAGAGCTCCAAGTTCAATAAAGCCAAGTCTAGTACTTCATTTTCTTCTTCACTATCATCAATTCCCTGTACTTCCTCTATTTCCCTTTTCACATTCTCATTTGTCCTTTCTGCACTAGCCCCTTCTAATGATTCCTGACTATCATATAGTCAGTCTTCACCCTCCTTGTCTTCCGTAGTTGCTTTCTTATTTTTCTTGCATTCCCTTGCCAAATGTCCCTTTTTACCACATTTGAAACATTCACCCCTTTTCTTGCGTCCTTCAAAGTCTTCTGATCGTTGATCAGCCTGCCTACCTCCCTGTGCATTTTTCCTTCCCTTCTTTCCGGGGTGCACTACATAAACTTCCGCTCCATCCTCTACAGAAAATACTTCAGCCTTCTTTTTCTTTTTGCTATTGAAATGCCTTTCAGCATGCCTAGCATATTCGAGTAATGATTGTATCCTGCTAGTTCAATGATCAACCATATGTTTTGTAATGAAACTGCATATAGGTGCACTACTGCCTTTCAAAAATGCATTTTTCAACTGCTGTTCATATGGGGAATCTTGTTTTTGGTCTTCAGGGATCTGCATCCCACAGTGGTTATTAAAACATTCCAGCAGTCTAGCGAAATATTGGTCAACTGTCTCACCCTCCTATTGGATGCATTGATTAATGCATGTCCAGTCTGCCCTAGGTTTCCATTTTTCAGAGATGCGGTCTGTAAGTCCTTTTACTCTAGCATCTAAATCTGCACTGCTATGAGGAAGGGGTTTTTGTTCAGCATCACGAGGATTCCAACTGCCACAAATCATGTACCAGTCTGGCCCTACAATTTATCGAACTACCCTTTCTATTTCTTCCCCATTTAAATGATAACTTAGCCTTATTCCTTGTAAATCGTCTGAGAATTTTCTAAAATTAATTTTTGGATGGGGAATCCCTTCTGTAGCTTTCCGGATATCTTCCGGAGTCCAGGGTCTGTATACTAAGATGGTTGGATCCTGATTATCCTGCCCAGCCTGAGGGTTTGGTACTTCTATGAGTGGACATATTTCCTCTTCTTCTTCTCCCGCAGGTTGTGTGTCTTTAAATTTCTGCCATGACTCTCGATTACCTGCTTTTGTTCGGGACCTAGTTTCAATGGAATCCCTTATTTTAGCTAGTTTTATAGCTTCCCTATCCTCAGTGACCACAGGATATAGCGGAGGTGGATCTACCTCTCTACTCGCTCCATATTCTGGTAAGGGAGGGGGAGGCGGAGGTGCTGTTGCTATTGCTAGGTTGTTATCCTCCCTATCTAAAAACATTGTTTTTGAATCCTTGTTCTTTTGGTCCCTATGGTTTACTTCCTCCAGCCACCTGTGTGCCTGGGGAATTCCTAACTGTCATTGCTTTTTTACCTGACCTTTAGAATCAGTTTTAAGTTGTTTAATAAGTTTGATGAGTGAGGATTTTTCCAATTTTCCATCAAATTCGTATTTAATAACCCATTTTGAAAAGTATCTAACATTGTCTGCGCGCTGTGACTGCATATATTTTGCATCTTCCGTTAACGGTAGATCTCGGGGTATTTTTGCACAGTTATTACCCATTTTCCCTTACCTTTGATTGTTACATAATTTCACCATGATTCTCTAGTTTTAACGTGTACCACGGATTTTGTTATAGTCTCTTCAGAATGACTACCTAAAGTCTACTTATTCTGTTTCTCCTGATCTATGACTAGACAGTACCTTTCTTATCCCTGACTGTAAGAAAAATAAAATCTGACAAAAAACAATACACATCTAGTCCCTGATCCTAAAACAGAAAAAAAAGTAGATTCACCTTACCTGAGCCCACGTGATTGATCGCCGATTCTCGGAAAACCCGTCCTTCAGTCACAGATCAGAAAGTAGCTGGCCTCTTTTGATGACAATTCAGTCGGAGGACTTTACATATAAGAAGAATTGATTTGGTTTCCTCCACGTACGGTTTCAGCCACCTGGCCATCTGATCCGAGGTGAAGAGAGGGTATCCGGCTCGAAGGACCAATCTGTAAAGGAAAACACAAAGATCAATGCACGTTAGGTTCAAGCAAGGCACCCTTTATTACTTGCAGCAACGAGACAAAACATGCAGGTACAAGGTTTGTCTGATTTTCCATAGTTCAGCCTACAGTTTTTATACAGTTTACAGAAAGATGATATTATTAGATTTGCTGCTGACATGGTCAAATAATTGCTGTCTTGCAAAAACATGTTTTTTGAGAAAAAAACAACCTGGCCTTGAGTTTGTTTCAGCTTCCCTTAGTTTCTCACAATTCTTTCACTAGTTCTGATATGATACATTCAAGGTACAGTCCTGGCCTCAATACACTTTCTGCTGACCATGGTGGATTTACAGACATCCATTGTTCTCTTTTCAGAGCTTCTAGAAGCTGCATATTTTCACACAAAATAAGCAGAATAAATGTATTAACTCCTTTTAACCCTTAATACACTAAACCTGCATATTGCAGTTATACATTTTAATACACTAAGCCTACATATTGCATTGCAGTTATACATTTTCCTAACAGTTACACACAGCATCTGTAAAAACAAAAGAGATTCAAGTAGATACATTTCTTCATCTTGTTGGAGACAAGTGCCATGAAAGTATTTAATCCATTTAATCTAACTGAAGACCAACTAACTAATTTAACCGTCATAAAAGATGCATTTAAACAGTACTGTGACCATAAGAAAAATCTGCTATACATTCATCATTTACTTTTATGCAGAAACCGGGGATCACAAGAATCTTTTAATTGAACTGGGACATACAGCTAAAAAGTGTTAAATCTTTTTGAGCTGTATAATTATTTGCTCAGAAACAACATTGTGTGCATGTCAAGTAATAATGAAAATCCGGAAGAAGATTTTTAAATTAATCAGATTTAACGCTAAAAGATGACTGTGATGTTCCCACACTGAGTCAGTGATCAAGGAGCCTGAATTCTGACCACTAATACTGGATAGGGATGTTTACTTGGAAAACAAATGGATACACTTGGTATTTCCAGATGCAGACCTCTCTGCTTCAAGAACTATTTTGCTTAAGAGCACACAAGGAACACACTCAGCTCCAGGGTCTGGGTTTCTCTCTCTGTCTCTCCACCAGGTCCCCAGTAAGGCTCCCCACTGGCACAGCTTCAGAGTTAATTCCTGAGCTGAGTGCCCAAGCCAAGTTCTCCACCACTCTCCCTGTGAAACCAATGCTTTGTGTCCCTGCTGAAGTAGCTGATACACACACACACACACACACACACACACACACACACACACACACACACACACACACACACAAACACACACACACACTCCTTGAGATTTAATTTTTCACACACACACACACCTGGGAAAGGCTGGCATAGATTTACCTGCTGTGCCCCCTTCTACCCATAGTATAAGGTAGTTATCACTGCCACCAGCTACTCCACAATCAGCTACTCTATGGCCCTTAACAAAGGGTGCCCAAGTATACTACTCAATATTAATACTAATGCAAATGGTAGTAGTTGACCAAGAGAGCTAGTCCTTCAGGCGTGGCACACACAGTGTAATCAAATAAATATAAGCACTTTCAAAGTTAAAATACGTTCTAAAAGGACCAGCCACAATAACATTTTAAATATATTTAATAATAAATAATAAAAGAACATGAAAATAGTGAATATATATTTACAGTAAACAACAGAGTTCAAATCACATGAAATATTGAAAACAACACTGATGGACAGACTCAGACAAACAAAGAAAAACAATATCTTAACTAAGCTTCACTATATTTTCCTGACTGAATCTAGGAGAATTACTATTCCCTGCTTACTTAATAGAACAAGGCAGATGATGTGATGAATGGCCCTTCTTGTTGTCAGGCCCAAGACAGAATACTCAATACTGAGATATTTCTCTTTGTAATATCTAAAATTTCCAAGACGGCTGACAGAATGACCTCATCTGGTCACCTGACTCTATGTTCTTACACTATTCTTCTTTGAAGCTTGTGACAGGATGTTAGCATAGATGTGATAAGATGCACATCTAAAGTTTTGCTAATGTTTATGGCAGTGCCTGGGCTTCCCCTCTTTTTACTGAGCTAATGAACAAAGGCTTCTTCCAGGCATGCCTCCTCCGGTCATATTCAGAGCTGTGAGATAAGCACTTCCATGGCCCAACAGGTGGTCTAATTAACAATATTTTTCTTAAAGCAAGAAGTAAGCTAGATATTTAACCCCTTCTCTTCCAGTGTCCTTTGCTAACATATATACATGCAGTCTCACATTTATATTCCTTCACTGTCCAGCAGGACCCACTGTTGATACATTTTTTAACACTAGCACCTTTACAAACACATTTTGATTTTCAAATGCCATACAGTTCTAATACATTTGTAACATAAGTATCTGTGCAACTCAGTTTGATATTCAAAGGACATACCATTCTTTACAGAACTCCAGTTGGCTATGCCTATATCATCACAATGACCCTAAAAGTTGACCCTGTGGTTAGGGATTTGGAACACATATACACAGTAACTTGGACTTTGACCATCGTGTGTCTGTTGTAGTAAGGAAACCATTCCAAGTTGCACATTCATACACAAGGGTGTGGCATCTAGTTCCAAAGATGTTATTCTTCCATTTTATGAAGCTCTCAGCAAACCAATAGTTGAGTATAATGCACCTTTTGGTTTGTAACTGACCAGGTATGAGTAACAACTGTTGCATCTTAGAAGTTCCTCACAAAAAGAATACATGTTGAAGTAAACATGTCCTGCATGGATCATCTCAAAGCCTTATCCTTGTGCTTGGCCTTCTAAAGACAGTCTATGTCTGGCCTTGAAAGCAGCCTCTGATCCAGCCTTTACAGACCTGCTCATATATAAAACAGCATTAAAAGCATCTGATCTAGGGACCCGAACCTTGCCTGCAACAAAAATGAGGCATGTTGGAGGGATAACTGTGTGTCTTAGAAACTACTCCTTTTCTGGAACTCGTTTCCCATCCAAGTGAAATAAGAATTCTTCCCTGCACTTATTCAAGTGCAACTTGGATCAGTGGATGGGTTATTGGAAATTTACCCCTGGTCTTGTAAATGGTCAACCACCCAAATTTAAGTTATACTACCGATTAAATTAGTGGTATCATAATCTGTCAGATATAGCTGGAAAGCATGGTTTGACTTAAAAAAGGGCCTTTAGGGTCATTAGCCTAGCAATTACATATGGACTTATGAAATTGAAAAAGCTATGAATGTGTGCAGAGCAAAAGAATTAAAGCACATTCAAAGGAAAGAGCTTGCAGAAAAAATGGATGTGTGTAAGACACATAAGATCAAAAATGAAGCAATTAAAAATTTGTTGGCATATGTAATAATGAGCAGCAGTACAAAAAAGCTTATGACAGGACAAAATACCAGGGCTTACATGATGCAGTTAAAATAAGTGTTTCAGCTGAACAGACACCATGGTGCTTAGCTGCGGTTACAAGCATGAGGACATTTTTTCTTCCTAGTGTACAAAGTGTATGTTCTGAACCATTTCTCAAATATGTACAAATCAAAAAAGAGACAACATAAGGCAAAGAAACATCTTGCAAGCAGTTGATGTAAGTTGAAGTTCAAACTGCTCAGTCACTAACTCAGAAGCTGAGATCAGATCTTTTGAATATCACAGATGTGCATGCAGTAAATACTTGTACTACAGAAAGAGCACAAGCACTGGAAAACTGCAAAAAAATAATTGTACTGAGGAAGTATATTTTAATGGTAAAATGTTAATTTTAAGCTTTCTATGGACATAGAGTGTAACATCTTAACTAAAAGTGCATTTACAGATTTGGGTTTGTAAGATACAAAAGAAAGATCTGAAGCTACATTACTGACTTATTCAGGTCATAAGTTAATACCAAAGGGTTGACAAAACCTGTGCTGTGTTTACAAATATATAAGCTGTATCAATAATACAATCTGACATTTTGTAAACAATGTGCAGATTCAGCCTCAGAGGAAAAGGAGGCAATGTACTAACATAGAAGCTAATCATTCACAGATTTGGAAGTCAAGTAGACCTACTATAAAACCTTCAGTTCATAGCACTACAGTAAATGCTTACATAGCAAAAATCAAAACCTAATAAGTCTTATATTTTTAAAGGTAATTTTTTTTAGTTGTGGTTACATTCTGGGTCAAAACAGCAGAAAGATAAAATCCAGATCTTCTACCAATGATATCTGCACCAAAAGGAGTTTCTGTTGCATTCAGGCAAAGAACTGAGAAAATTTTAAAAGGAATAAAGCACTTAGGTACTGTTGGAAAAGAAGGCCAGTCTACTCTGTGCATAAACAATATGGTCAACATTCTGTAAACAGACAAAATTAGAGTCTGCATTGATTCACAGATATTAAAAGCACTTGATGCTAACCAAGGCTTCTGGCATATTATACTTGATCCAGACAGTTCCAGTTTGGAAAATACACATTTCTGAGAATGCCATTTGCTAAAGCTGAAGCTAGGTCATTTGACACTGCTATGGTTAAATAGTCATTATACATTTGTTTTTTTTTATATGTATATTTTGCTCCTCACGCCTTCTGAGAGTTAAAACAGGTGGTCATCTTACTCACACCTACCATCATACCATGGTGAGTCCATTCTCCAGGAAAAGTTTTCTCATTGGTGCCCAACTGTTGAGTCTGCTGGGTGACAGGAGCAACAATAACCCCTAGACTGAAATAATCCAGTCAGCCATAAAACATGCTTTGGGCTTTCTAAGCTCTTATCTCTTTCCTCCATTTTATGGTGTCCTTGCTTCAGTCAGTGTGGTCTTCAGCCCATTGTCTTGAAGATCTGACTTTACTCTCCCTAGGCAATGGTTGTCTGCAATTAAGAACATAGCCTAATTATCTTCAGGCCAGGGAGCTACATGACCGCAGCACAATTACCAGAGCCCATCCCTTTATCATACTGGTGAGGGGAGTGATTTATGATAATCCTAGGACCAACCCATTGGCAGCAGATGTGGACTGAAGACCTACAAAAATTTTGTTTTTGAGCTCATGGTTTCACTCATACACACTGAAGGTTACAGTAAATGGATTGGTAGCCAACATCCCTGGTCTTGCTGCTTTTTTTTTTTTTTGCCTGCAAGCATCTTTGTGCTGGCAGTGAGCACAGTGGACCAAAGCTGCCATTTTTCCATCCTAATATGGGAGTGGTGGTAGTGCTGGAAGCTCACTCCCACCCTTCCTTGCTGGCTAATCTAGATTTTGGGCTTCTTAATCAAGCCTGAGATATCTGGGGTGACAGTCAAACTTCATCCCTCTATGCCAAACAGCCAATAACTATTATCTATTTTGATCTGTGGCAGTCTCTCATTCCTCAAGGATTATAAGAAATTCCATCACAGTGAAATCCCACTGCATCTCATCTTACTTCATTCCATACTCAAACAGCCTCCTACACAAAACTCATACTATCTATTCAAGCCCACCTGCTAAATCTGGAAAATCAGTCATAAACTATAGCATCCAGTTTTCTACCCATCAGCAAACCGTATCCTTTCTGGTGACATACACCCAAATCCATGTCCTTCCACATATCACACCACCACCACCCTCACAGACTAATAACACAAAGACAAACCCTTTGACATCCTCTGGACTTTTCCTACAACATATAAACTTCCTAGGCCTATGCAATAATGTACCAAAGTTACAAGCACTGATTGCTATCCATACTCCTGATATCTTAGTGATACAAAAGGCCAAGGACATAGCAATAGAATATATGAACAATATAATGCTCTCATCTCACACACACACACACACACACACACACACACACACACACACACACACACACACACACACACACACACACACACATATATATACAATCTTACTGTTCCCCCACTGCAGAAAAAGCTCAGAGATTCTTATCCCCTTCTAAAATATCAGTGATCACAAACATATCTGCCTAGTTGCCACTTGCCATTCCCCAGGCAATAATAAGCAAATTGTTGAACTGGTATGCTGGATTACTGCCAGCATTAATCAAGAAACCTTTATCTTAGGGGACATAAATATAGTCTGATTGTCCATCTCAACTACTGATCCACCTTCTTCTATAAACAAATATAATTTCACCCAACTTATCACCTCAGCTACGTGTTACAAAAAATCTTCCACCCTTGACTGGGCCTTCACATTTGAATCTACCATAATTATCTCCTCTGGAACCACGTTCAACTCACTTAGTAACCACCTTCCAGTCTTTATAAAAAGACTCCAACTCCATTCCTCCAAAACTCACCATTACAACACAATCCAGAATTAAACCATATTTAACAAAGATACTATCAAAATACACTGAAACTTTGTAATTGGCATCCTGTAAAAACCCACCTCTTAGATAAAGCAGTCACAGATTTAATGCACCTTTTTCAGCATACTAAACCAATCAGCTCCAACTGGACATATAGGAATCAAATAAATGAAACCTTACACCATTACTATTATAAAACACTAAACAGCTAAGGTGCACCAGAGACAAAGATTGGTACACTTGCCTTCAAAATTAAACTCAGTCCAACCTCCATGTTTTTACTGAACTCACTAACTGTACCAAACTAGTTATAAGAACTGATAAAATTACTATACCTCACTCCAGACTACTAACTATCACAACCCCAAAAGGTTTTCATCATCCATTTATAATGTACTTAATTTAGTTCACCTTGCCCAACCATCTCCTTTAACTACCAACCTAACCAATTCAATTTACACTCCATACAGTCAGTCCCCTCACTAATTAACTGCCATTTGTCTGCCCCCCTCCCTTCAAGACTACCATCTCAATCTCCTGCATTCCCACCTCAATCCAGTCCAGACTTCCACCACCAAAAAAAACTCTCCTAAAACTTATCTCCACAACACTTCTTGCAGATAATCTACTATCTGAATACAATGGCAAAGCTGCTGTCTATTTGGCCTAACCCATCTATATCTTAATTAGAAAACTATGCACCCAATATATAGAAGAAAGCTCTAATTACCCCCACCACACACACACACACACAAAAAGGAGGAAATTCCACTGAAATCTGCAAATATTGCTTCGTGGCCATTCTCTCACCACTGTCAAAAAAAAAAAACAGAAATGTATCCAATCCTAATTCCTTAAGCATTTAACAGACACTAAATAACAAACACTAATCTCCTTTCATCAGCAGATCATGGCTTCAAGTCATACCACAATACCAATAAAACTCTCTTGGTTTCATCAACATAGCACAACTCTCAATTGCCCCAAATTTTGAAGAGTGTCCAGATTTTTTGTCTTATAGCTTTGGTCTGATCATTATAAAAATGTGGGTTTTCCAGGCAAATCAATGAAGACTGCTAAGGTCACTAAATAATGACAGATATAATTTCAGACTTTATATTTTTCAGAAAATGCATGCTCATGCAAAACCTGCTTTCCTATCAACTTTCAAAGTTTATCAGAGAAATATTCAAAAATTGTCCCAATTTTTGGGTCTTTGTCCCCCCTCCCACATTATCGGTTGCTTTTTGCAGACTTCTTGTGCTAAGATGCTGAGATGTATTCAGTCTCTACAGGGACACAGATAACTTGTCTTCTCACTGTTCCTAGATCTATCTAAGGCATTCAACTATTTATCATATTAGAGTCTTTTTCAAAGTCTGCCCTCAATAAGACTGGACATCTCTTCCATCTCCTGGTTTCAAAGCTAACTGACTAATGGACTTGAGGTAATAAAGTGGCAACAAGTGCAATCAGCCTTCTTGCCCAGCTCAGTTGGAGTCTCACAAAACTCAGTACTAGGAAAATGCTTTTCAAAGTCATTAATGACTTACATTTAAAAATGGTGCCTCTATTGTACAGTACACTGACGATGCCCAACTAAGCTTCACTACAAAAAGACTTCCTGAGCTTCAAACTAAAACCCAAAGAGATTTTTCTTTGACTGAGACACGGCTCAAAAAATTGAACCTCTTGTTAAATGTCACATTCACTAAACTCCTGCTCTTCATCCCAAACTCCCTCTTTCTCTCTCTGTCTCTCACTCTAAAACGTAATTTGCCTTCACTTCACAAATAACACTGCTATAGAAATTGTTACTCTTACAAAATTATTAGGTGTCAATGTAAAGGAACAGCTAAAGTTTGACATCCACTATTGCCAAATTTGTTGATTTCCATGTAAAGAAATATCTACATAAATTCCCACATCTTATTAAGGATTCTTGGGACTGTCTGCGTAAAATCAGGAAAGATATGTTTCACGACAACCTGACACTAGTTACGATGGATGTTAAGAATTTGTTTAATGTTTACCACATGAGGAAGGGATTGGGATGTTTTTATGAATTTTTATGTGGGCATGCCAACTTAGGGCATTCCAGAATCCTGATGTTTCGGACCCTAATGGAATTAATTTTGCAGAACAACTTTATAATATTTGACAACCAGTTGTTCAGGCAAAAGACAGGGGTTGCGATGAGGGCCTCTTGTGCCCCCCTCTTTGCCAACATTGTCTTAACTCAATAGGAGTTAACAACCATTTTTCCTTTGGAATGGTACACATTTTGTAAATTCTATGGCCGATACCCTGATGATATCTTGATTTTCTGGGATGGGAATGAAGAACAGTTGGGTGAATTTTTTCAGTTTCTCAATTCTAGTACACCCTTTTTACATTTCACCATGGAGAGCCATCATGAAGTTATCAATTTTTTGGATATATCTATTATTAATAAAAAGTACTTCAGGATTTTACAGCTACAATATACAGAAACCCCACATATTCAAATTCTCTGTTGCATTTTGATAGTGGGCACCCGTTATATCAAAAATGGTCCCTTGTTAAGGGTCAATGTGTGTGATTAGCACGCATGGTCAGTAACATACATACATTTTTTAAAGAGAGGGATGCCTTATAGGTTCATAGGTTCATAGGTAGGTACTAGGCTATTAGCCCTAGAGCCTATATAAGCCTAGCCAAAAAGGTACCCTGGCTTTCACCACCCAAGAAAATTATTTTCCTGTGCCTCTGTCGAGCAGAGCCACAGAAATGATCCCTGGGGTGAATTTCCTATTTCCCATCCAATCATCAAAATTTTTCTTGAAGAGTGCTAATGAGGAGCTCTGTTTGACATAGATAGGTAGTCTGTTCCAGAGTATGGGAAGTCTCTGGGACAGGAATCTATCCCTCCAGCATGTTCTGTTTATTGTGTGACAAGGTTTAGGTCCCTAGAGCGTGTAGCTCGGAGGGATTGGGATTTCTTTAAGTGGAGCATCTCCAACAGCTCTGGGTTTGACATAGCTTTGCATGTTAGGCAGAGATCGCCTCTGAGTAGGCGATATGTGATGGAGTAAAGCTGGAGTTGTTTGAGACGGTCTGCATAGGGTATCTGTTTGAGGCCAGTAATCCTCTTTGTGAGGTATATCTGTGGCCTTTCCAGTTGTTGTAGATGTCTTGTGAGGTACATACCAAAGGGGGTATTGTACTCTATAATGGGTCTAATGAGTGATGAGTACAGGGGAACAATTACCTCTTTTTTTCTGGATGAGAAATCTTTTGTGATAAGGTGAACCACGTAGAAGGATTTTCTGACCACTGTGGCGATGTGATTATCAAAGGAGAGACTACTGTCCACATGTGTCCCAAGGTCTCTTATCACACTTTCGGCATTAAGTAGACTACCACTTATGTGGTAGTTTATGGGTACACAGTTTTTACCAAAGGGGATGTCAATATACTTTTTGGCATTGAGCTTCAGGCCATGGCTTTGACACCAGGCATCTGTCTCAGTGAGTCCCTTTTGTAGTATATCCACATTGTTAGAAGTTTTGATTATGGCTCCTAGTTTGCAGTCATCTGTAAACTTTGGTAGCCAAAGACCTTCTGTGTTAGCCTGTACTTTAGAGAAGTGGATATCAAACAGGAGACGACCCAGGACTGAACCCTGTGGTACTGCACTTGTCACTGGTCTGAAGTCGGATTTGGAGTCTGCTCCTTTCACAGTGTGGGTTCTGTCCATGAGCCAGTTGGCAGCCCATCTTGTGACATAGGGATTTATACCTAGTTTAGTGAGCTTATCTATAATTCCAGAGTGGGGGATGGTGTCAAAAGCCTTGGCGAGATTTAGATAAGCTGTGTGAACCACCTTACCCTCATCTATGGCTTTGGTGACTGCTTCAAAGAAGTCAATCAGGTTTAGGAGACATGATCTGCCTTTTTACAAACCAGAACTGGGCAGAGTTTGGAGAATACCAATGTCTTTGTTTATGAGTTCCATGATGATACGTTCCATGGCCTTGCAGATCAGGCTCGTCAGGCTAATGGGGCAGTAGTTCCTGGGGTCTGTCGTGGGTCCCCCTTTGTGGAGTGGGATAACCATCACGGTGCACCATTCAGTGGGCACAAAGCCTGAGGTGAGGCTATGATTGAACATGGTACTTAGGTAGGGTGCCAGTTCATTCTGTAGTTCATGTAGAACTCAGCCTGGGATATTGTCAGGTCCCATGGATGCTGTGTTCTTGGCTTTGGAGAGTGTGTTTTTTACCTGTGCAGCCATGATTACAGGAATTTTGCATTCTTCCGGTATAGAGATGGGCCTTCTAGGGGGTGAGAGGGGGGTAAAGTTAGCACTGAACCTATCTGCCAGGATGTTGGCAATATCAGTTGGTTCTGTATATTTAGTGTCATTGTGCTGTAACTCAGACCAGGTCTGAGTGTTGCCATTGAGATTCTTGACATAGTTATAGAATGCTTTGTGGTTGCCTTTAGAGTCAGTGGCAATTTTGTTTTCGTAACTAGCTTTGGAGGATTTTATGAGGGATCTCAATTTCTTCCTGAGGTTGACCAGGGAGTTCCTCCAGTCATGGGAATTTACTCTTTTTTGCAACAGTTTCTTTCTTCTGTTGTAGAGTTTGTTTATGGCAGAGGACCACCAGATTGACTTCTTTTTTTTGGAGGATGGCATCTTGGTTCTATTAGGGATAGCATGATCCATGCACTCATGTAAGTGTAGGATTCAGCAGTCGTACCTCTATTGTCCATCTGCATGGGTGTCATGAAGTTTGCCACTTATGTCTTAAGAAGTGTGAAGTTGGCTTTGGAGAAGTTTTTTACTGTGGTTTCCCTAATTGGGGGTGGGGGCGGGATGTGGATGTTTAGGGTGATTAGCTTGTGGTCGGATCTGACCAATGAGGAATAGACCTCGGGTGTGGAACACCGGTTGCTCATGTTGGTAATGACCAGGTCTATGATATTGCTGCCCCTGGTGGGGGTATGAATAAGTTGATCCAAAGCATTGGAATTTATAAATTCCAGAAAACGTTGAGCAAAAGAGATGGTACATGAGTAGTTTTCCCAGTTAATGGTGGGGTCATTGAAATCGCCAATTATTAGGGTGTTGGGTTGTACCCTAATACTTTCCAGTGTATCAAGAAATGAGGAGTGGGAATCCTGGGGCATGGTGGGGGGTCTGTAGCAAGCTACAATTTGGATTGCGGTCTTGCCCAGAGTTAGTTGCACTTGGATAATCTCGGATGCATTATACTGTGCAACTAGCCTGGAGGTGTGGATATCCTTAATGAATATGGACATGCCTCCACCTTTAGTGCTTCGCTCTGGGTTAGGTGGCCGAAAGGAGTGGTATGAGTTATAGCCTGGGTGCTCTCTGGAGCTTTGAATCAGGTCTCTGTCACTGCACAGATGTCGATGTTCTCCATTTTAAGAGTGCCTCGAGTGAGTACATTTTGAGTTTTAGACTTCTAGCACTGAGTAGCATTACCCTCAGATTTTGCTTGCTTGTACTTGCTACAGTGGTGAATTAGTCATTTGAACCTTGCCTAAAAAAGGCACTATAGGGGTGGCAAGAGCCTTAGCCAGAGTCCGGAATCCCAAGGGCGACAGGTGAAAGCCATCTCTGGCAAAGCATCATGGTCTGTCGATCATGTCGTCCCAAGCAGACAAATACTGGATCCCCTTAGAATGACACCAGAAGCTTAGCCATTTGTTGAAGTCAATCCTTTTGTCCTTGTACTTTGGTATCATTCTGGGTGATGGCAGGATGCTACTCAGGGCTAGGGTCATACCTGCCTGGGCTACAAGATCAGAGAGCTCCTCCATGTCTCATTTCATTTAGTCCAGAGAGGTATGTCTCAGGTCATTCACACCAACATAGACAATGACACTGTCATATTTGTATTTGTTGTGGAGTGACCTGAGTGCGTGCATTATGTGGTGGTTCCTGGCACCTGACAGGCAGCTGACAGTAACTTTCTCCTTGTTTAGCCTGGTGAATGGAATATCAGTGTGCCTGACTATAGAGTCACCTATGACTAGAGTGTTGGGTACGTTGTTATGCCTTATGGGCTGTGGTTGAGTGGCACACTGAGTATTTGGCCTATGTGTCATTTGGGTTGTGTTGGGGGGGTGAGGTTTGCTTGCGTTTCTGCTTTGGAGGTCCCTGATGCTTGGACAGATTTTTATTGAGAGCCTTCGCAAATGTAGGTGTGTGTTTTGTGTTTCTATGTGTGCGTTTTGGTGGTGTAGGTTTTGAAGGACTATGTGATGAGTGTGGTGTGGTGCAAGTGTTTACCTTCTCCTCTTGACTGTCTAGTCCAGTCTTGGGTGAAGAGAGCTTTGCTTCCAGTTTGGCTATATAAATGCATCTCTCACAGGTTGTAGTGTTGGGTGGTAGGAGGAGAGGGTTGTCTGTGTACATGAGGCAATTGCTGCACTGCCCCAAGATGCCAAGATTCATCAGGGAGACAGGAGAAATCACTGGGAGCTGACCCTTAGACATGCCTGAATAGGTGCTTATTTATTAAATACTAAAAACTGCTCGAAAGAAATGTTGGAAAACAGGGGTTACCCAGTAGCATTCCTAGACCCCTTTATGGAGGAAGTAACAGAGAAGAGGATGACAGGATAGTTTTACCTGTTATTAGGAGTAGGCTCATAGGCTAGCACCCCTCTTAATGATACCATGGTTATGGGGAACAAGGTGGGACTGGAACAAAGAGCTATAGTAATGCAATGATTTTAATGTTTAGCCCACAGTTCTATGGTATCAAAGATATTTTGAATAAAAACTGATTTATATTTAGAGGAGAAGATGAACATATGAGAAGAATGGGGACAAGCCTGTGGTTGTCTATAAAAAAGATATGAGCTTTAAAAATATTTTGGAAAGAAATAAGAAAGGGACTGGAAGCTACAAGAAAGGGAAAATGAGGAGGTGTCGCCATTCCAGGCAATGTCGGTATATAATGGAAGGTGAAAATGTAAGGATCCCAAGATTCAGAACAATCAGTTTCAAACATCAGTTTAACTGTGATAGTAAAATGTTAGTATACATTGCTAAGTGCCAGGATTGTGGAAGTTTTTACATAGGCAAAAGCAAGAATGCTTTTAGAAAATGTATATATCAGCATGCATATGACATACAAAAAGTGAATTTGAACAATGCACTAGCAAAGCATCAAAATCAATTTCCTGGCCATAGTTTTAGATTTATTGCTATAGATCAGACAGATTATAACAGCAGAGGGTTACTTGTTGAATTGTCTCTTGAATATAAGGAACATATGTGGTAACTAAGGGTGAATGCCACAAGTTCACCATGTTTGAATGATGTAGTTTCCTTAACCAGTGTTCTGAAACTCAAAGCTGACTTTCATCTATAGAGGTTTTAATTTTTGTAAGCATTTAACGAGTTAACAAGTATGTTATAGTGTAACAAATCAATTAGAGATTAATTAATTGAATCTTATTTTGATTGGTGTTAGTTGTATTTAAGTTACTGTGCATGTTGTCTTTGTTATTCTGGAGAAGTCTGTGATAGATGAAAGTGGTGATTAAAACATATAGTACGCTAATTCTGTGGTGCTGGTGCTCCTTTCCTTGCTATTGGTCCAAGTGTTTTTTATTTATTACTGAAATCCAAAGTTGTTTGCCAGCAGCAGCCTCTTCATTAGCTATAGTTCTCTTTGATGTGAAATTATTCAGGTGACTTTTACTTCTGCAGGGATTGTGCATATTGACTGATACTGGTGGATTGTACTGACAGAAGTTTGAGTGGACTTTTATGGTTAAAATGATCTGAAATGGGTAGTTTAGTCATTATTGCTTTATACATTTTGTTTCATTGCTTATCAGGAAAATGTTCAAAACTACAAATTTAAAACACCTTTCAAAAGGTGGGGCTGTTTTACACAAGGAACATAATTTAATACAATCAGGAAGATGAATCAAAGAGCACGTGCATGTATGCATGGTCCTAAAAATGCATGCAAGGAGCCATGGTTTGAAAATAGCCTAAAGGTAAACTTAATTCACCACTGGCCAGATGCATTTTCTATGAATGAGTGTTTCAATGCATTTTTAATGAATGTGAGTTTCAGGGGTAGAGAAGTTTACTGTTCTTCATGCTAAGTCTGTTTTCATTGTAAGACTGTATTGTTTTGTTCAACAAATTATCAGTGTTTGTGCTATAAAATTTGAAATAAAAGTTTTAAATTAAATTCAAATATCTGTAATCATTGTAGAAGTAAAGAAGAAAATAGTATGTACACTGACAGGTTTGAATGATGTTTATGGTAACTGGGGAGTAATAGTCAAGTAATGGGATACAAGAATGGTGGTTGGGTGGATTCCTGTAGAGGTGGCTGTCCATTATACTGCCTAGGCCCCATTTGGCTATGATCTGGCTCTGACTGAAGTTGTAACTGTAGGTAAAACAGATGTTCTTTTTGTAATCTTAGTAATATGTATGTAATACATTTCTTGAAGTAAATTGCATCTAACATTGTAAAGTAGTTCTGTACAGTAAGCAGTGGTATTTTAAAGATAAGGTGGGGAGTATTATTATTGACTATTGTTCGTACTAGTGATGTTAAAGTAAGAGATCTTTTCTTGACTAGAATGTATCTGGGGTCAAGATTGTAACAAGATAAAGGTTGGATATAAAAAGCATAATGCTGTGATCTTGGATTGCTGGAAAGATCTGGAAGTGTTATCATCATACATACATATTCAGTTATGGTGGTTTCCCCTAGTGTTATACAGGTGCATGTTCTTACTTTGTACTGCAGACAAATGGAAAATGTGTTATTTTTTATGAGTAAACAGACTACAAAATGTAAAACATATGAGAACATACATCCAGCATTTGTGAAGATTTATAACATAAATTAGTAAAACTGTTAGCTGCTTTTTTCTCCATCAGCAAAGCCCTGCAGCCAATGAGTTCCAGTATGAACAAGCAATGGATGATGCAGGATGCATGTCACAGGAAGACGTTCTGGACCTTTATGTAAAATGCCCACAGGAAATGGAGAATAAAGAATGTGCCATCAGTTTAGAAGAAAATTATCTAAGGGAAGAGTTGCTTGATTTAATAGAGATGGAGATACATATTCAGATCAAAAAGTCTTATTACAAGAATACAGGGGAAAGGAGGGGAATTACTGTTCTATGTTACTCATTTATATCCTTTAAAGCATTATTGCCTGTTGGTGTGCAATGCTGATACAAAAGTGATTAAACATAATAGATACGGCAGTATTTGGACCCAGTACCATCCGGATCCAAAAAGGAATGTATTACTGTATTAAGTGCATTAATACCTGCTACCACAGAGTCAGTTAAGTAGCAGCTGTATGCACCAGCAGTTAAGTCTTCCAGTTCCTATTCACGCTCTAAAATACACCTGTGACTCAAGTGAGTCTGTGGCATCACCTATTAATGCATTGATCCATTCCTTTTTGGGGCCAGATGGTACTAGGTTCTAATACAGGTGTACAATGCTGAGCACCATATTTGTAGCATGGTAAGCATCACACAACACTTTCAAACAGTGTGTGCAGTCCAAGTAAATGTGATTACTGCAATTAGTGGGAAAACATCATTCTAAATTGGTCTTGATCCATGGTAGATGTGGCAGGCATGTGTGGAGATGAAGTGAGATTTCAAGCTCAAAGATGGGGTGTCCTGGAGTCTAAAGTATTTGTTAGACTCCTAGTGAAGGAACACAGGCCCAAGCTATTGCAGAGGGGACTATTCTGGATCAGAGTACAAGTCAGAGGCATGGGATAGTCTTGCCCAGGCTGTGACCAGTGCTACTGGTATCCCCCACACTGGAGAGCAATGTAGACCAAAACAATGACTTCTAGAGGAGGAAGAAGGATACATTTGACCACTGGATCAAGGAATTTAGGACTGGGAGTACCCCACAGATGTGTAACTATCAGTTATAGAGACTACTTGTAAGAGTTAAAATCTGATTGTAGTCATGACTGTTATTCATAATGGTCTTATACTCTGTTCTGTTTTTTCCACAGCTGCCACAGAGAGAGAACTGAATGTGAGAACCCATGCTGCTAGATTCCCTTGGATGACTGAAACATGTGGCATGCATGCATCAGACAGTACTGTTATTGTAGCATTAAAAGTTAAATACAGCTTTTATTGGTATTTTTTCCTGTTGTATCAACCTCAGCATGCATGCAGTAGTTCCATATTATAAAATAAAAGTGAACATGCATCTCTCAACTGTAAAAGGAAACTATGCCTGCATTAGTGTGTAGGCTAAAACAACAGCATAGTATTACAGAGGTTGTGGGTTCAAAATCCACACTTCCCAGTTATATAATACCGTTAAGTTTTCATCAACATTGCAGTGTAACCTCAGGCCTCTATACCAGGGGCACTAATGTCCTGCTGTAATCTGTAATCAGTATAATTGGAACATGCATATGTGAAATATATGTACACATAAACGGATTGTTTGCTGCAATCTGTAGAATAGTGTGCATCTGTTATGAGCTGGGTAGTCTTAAAAGTTAAATAGTTATTTGTTAGCAGTTTGTAGTCTTAAAAATAAAGGTAACAGAATAGAGTCAAATAATTGTATCAATGTGTTGTCTGTTGCATTTGATGTTACTAATGTTATCCCTTTTTTCCACTCTCATCCCGACCTTTATCTTCTCCTTTTTTTCCTCCACAGCACAGCAGGGTAGATCCTCCTGCCCCCACTCCACTGGCTAAGGCACTGAAGCCCAGCACTTTTGGGATGCAACCTTGCACCACCCCCTCCACTGCTCCTGCACTACCTGGCCACTCAGGTAGTTCTGCCCCACCAGATAGGCCAGTGTTACCTCCGGCAGCAGTAGTGAAGATGGAGATTTTATCAGCCATGACAAACTGGCAGGGTTGTTGCATAAGATTGTGCACTACACTGCTGGTGCACAACTATGCCAGGTGGAGTGCCTGCTCTCCATCATTGTACAGAACAGCAGAAGCAGATGAAAATGTTAGGCACTGCAGCCAACGGTGCAGTGAGGTGACAGTGATGACAGTCCAGTGAGTGAGGACTTGATTCTGTCACCCAGCTTGATGTCCATGTGTTCTCGATGTCCCCACTCTCATCCCAACCATGGTGCTCACCAACCTACTGTGTCCTTTACTATCCCTGTGTCTTGCCTTGTGTGTCCTTTCTGTGATTACTTCATTACCTACCCTGCCTGACTCAGACATACCTACATCCCTTCTCCAGCATTCCTCTCTCTCAAAAAAAAAAAAACCTGTCCCACAAAATAATTTCCATCCCATACATAGCTCTCCATTTCATGCACATGTCTTCTTGACACACTTGATTCAGTCCAACTGGCTATACAACATGAGTATGTTGTGGTCACCCCTTTCTCCACAGGTGACAGTACAAATTCAGCTAATATTCTGCACATATGTTCATTTTTTTACTGTTGAATAAATAGATAGCTATGGTTCTTTCCTACCTCCCTCCTGCACATTCCTGCCATGCTTTCACTTTGTTTTTCTCTCTGGTTACTCCCCATTTTACCACATTCCTATCTGCCCCATTTTTTTCTTTATGGTGCATAGTTTGCTTTTACAATTGAGATATGCATGCTAACGTTGATACAACTGTATAATATACCCCAAAAAATGTTGTTAAACTTTTAATGCTACCGTAACAGTACTGTTCTGACACATACATACCACATTCTTCTCTCATCTGGAAAAATCTAGTGGCATGGGGTTCTCACATTAGTTTCTCTCCCTATGACAGCTGTGGAAAGACACAGAACAGAACAGACTACCATTATTAATACCAGTCCTGACTATATTCAGCTTTTAACTCTTACAAGCAGTCTCCATAATTGATACTTACTTATCTGTGTGGTGCCCCCAGTCCTACATTCCTCAATCCAGTGTTCAAGGGTACCCTTCTTCCTCCTCTGGAGGTCATTGTAGTGGTGTTTACATTGCTCACCAGTGCAAGGAATGCTGGCAGCACTGGTCACTGCCAAGGGAAGACTATCACATGTCTCTGATGTGTACTCTTTTTATGGAATAGTCCCTTTACAATAGCCTGGGCCAATGTTCCTTCAGTAGGAATCCAATGAGAACTTTGGACTCCTGGACACCCCATCTTTGAACATGAAATCTCACTACCGCTCCATGGAATGCCTGCCATGCCTACTAAATAGCAATACCAACATAGAATGGTGTTTGACCACCAATTGCAGTTATTGCACATGCTGGGAGTGTGCACACTGAACATTTTGTGTGATGCTTACCAACATGCAAACACGGTGCTCAACAGTGGGTAATGGTAAGTAGAGTGCAAAATTGGTAAGCAATGCAATTTCAGTGTTCTTAGATGTACAGTCCTTTGTGCACATGTTTTAGGCAAAAGTAAAGATTATGCCAGTCCACATAGCAGGAATACACTGAGAGAATATAGTACACAGTATATTTTCTATTTTTGGCTGTCTGCTTCCTGGGTGGTCCAGATTCTCTGGTTCCACTGTTTGAGATATGCAGCAAATTGTGCAAAAAATTAAATGAAGAAAACTCAGGAAAGGAAAAAGAAAATGCAGTGCTGTCATACAATCCTAAGATCTGGATATCATGGCATGACCTGTGATGTGCACCATATGTTTGGACTGGAAAATCCTGTAAGAGGCATGCTAGAAAGTAATCATACACATTGCAGTTTCTTACCTCACAATTCTCACAAAACCATATGTCTACCTCTGAAATGGCTTGACAAACATGGCCATGCCATCAGTGCACTTCTAAGTAATGCATACAGATAGTGTAAAAGCCTGTGCGTCACATTGTTGTTAAATACATTCCAGCATATGCAGTATGTAGGTGACAAACTGGAATGATACCTTCTGAGATTCAGTACTCCTCTGTACAGATATCCTGAAGAAAATGCTTTCTCTTGCTGTTCCAAACATATAGAACTCACCTCAACATCAATTTTCCAAGTTAAAGGGTTGCCTCTTTTATATGTAGCTGTGAGTGATTACTGTTTGGCAGGAGGAGATCACAATAGCACTGCAGGCTGCCTTACATACACTGGGTGTGTCAGCTTAGATCTAGAAAGTGTCTCTGGAGAGACCACAGGCTATTCTCATCAACATAACAGATAGGCTACAAACCATGCCATGATGTATGTGAACAGATTAAAAGCCATGCCACTATAATATGTCTGGTACAGGATGAAGTCACATCTGCCTGGCCTCCAGACCACTGTCTGACCATACTGTGGAGGGATTACTGCATATCCAAAACTATCATATAGTTGATGACATTAGCAGAGTCTGTTGAAGCCAGAATAAGTGCCCCATATGCTGGTGTAAAATGCTCTCAGTAATATCATGCAACAGCTCACAGAGACCCACACACCCAGTTGATTGCAGTAATAACTTTCTTAGGTGGCGTAAGCCAGGGAACCTTGTTGGCTAGGCTTATGTAGGCCTTTGGGCCGATAGCCTAGTACCTACCTATGGAGCTATGAACCTATGAACCTATGAAGAATAGAACTCCAACATATTTAAGTACATAGACTACAGAAACAGTACTTCATGCAAGTGCCACAGCTCAACTTCAACTTGGAGTGTGTCAGGCAACACTTTAGAGCTAATGATATCAGCAGTGTCTGTTAAAGTCTGTGTCCCATATGCTGGTGCAAAAGGCTCTCTCTAATGTCAAACATGAGCGTGCACACACACATACACACACACACACACACACACACACACACACACACACACACACACACACACACACACACACACACACACACACATACATACACACACAGAAACACACACACAATTGACTGCAGTGAGAATACAACCCCTGTCTGTCTAAGTACACAGACTACAAAACATAGTATTTAATGCAAGTACCATGGCACAAGTCTGATTTATACAGGAGTGCAGGTGAACTTATAGTAGATGACATCAGCAGGCCATGTGGGAGACAAAATATTGGGAGACATGCATAGGCTCATGGCTTCATATGTACATACGAAGCTACTAGTCTAATGGCCATTCAGTGTTTAGAAGCTTAGCTGTTTAAAAACACAAGTACCCTTATTGAGCATAGTTGGATGGCAGCTGTTAGCAGAGCGATTTTGTGAGCAGCACCAACTCATCCATTCCATGAGAGACATAGATGCCACCCCCAGAGGTGACTTTACAGTCACCCAACCAGTAGTCAGTGTTGTGCTTGAACAGGGTTAGTGAAGAGCACTGATTCAAACATAGCGGGAGCCTATTACAGAGGAGTGTGAGCTACTGGGGGATATATCTGTCTCCCAAGCATGTTTTGGTTATGTCACAGACTAGGGTGAGAACCTCTGGCCAAGTTATTCTTGCCCCATTTAATTTGCATATGTATAGCATTTCCAGTAAGGCAGGGTCTGAGACTGCTCTATAGTGTAGGCATAGGTCACCTCTCAGTAGCCTGTATGATACCAAGTACACTGACAGGTCCTTCAGTCTGTCCATGTATATCATGTTAGGATGGCCTGGAGTCTCCCAGACATAACCCTGTTTTTCTCCAATTGCTGCAGGTGTCTGGTGAGGTACAAACAGAAGGGATCATTGAACTCAATTAGTGGTCTGATAATTGTACAGTACAGCAGAGGTATGACCACCCTGGTCTTGGATGTGATGTCAATATGTATGTATGTGTGCAATGCAGAATGTGTGTGTCACCACTATAGACACATAGTGATGAAAGTGTAGATTGCTATCAACACATGTTCCCAAGTCTCACAACACTGTGGTTGAGCTTAGAGGAGTGCTATGTATATCATAATTAGCAGGGGTGCTTCACTGCCAAAGGGGACAATAAGCCATTGTATGCTTTAAGGTTCAGTCAGTGGGTTTGATACCAATCATTTGTGTGTGGCAGCTTCTTCCATAATATGTTACCATCACTGGTGGACTCTGTAGTAGTCCATCCAGTTAGCAGTCATCTGCAAACATGGCAAACCACAGGCTATCTACCATTGCCTGTGCTTTAGGGAAGTAGTTTGCAAACAGTTGAAGGCCCAACACAGATCCTTGTGGTATTCTAATAGTAACTAGCTATTGGTGGAGATGCAGTCTCCAACCTTGAGACTGTGTGTTATATCAGTGAGCCAGTTGCCTATCCCTGTACTACTGTATGGCTTATTTCCCACATGGAAGATCTTCACTATGACACATGAATGGGGAATAGTGTCAAAGGCCTTGGATAAGTCAACATAGGTGGTATGTCCTGTTATCCCTCATCCAGGTCTGTGGGGTCAGTATGCAAGAAGCCCACAAGGTTCAGTAAGCAAGATGTACCCTTGACTAAAACAAAATGGGCAGGGTCAGGTCTATTGAAGGTCTTGTGGATATGGTCCATGCTGATTCATTCCTTAGCCTTCCAAATAAGTGTTTTTAGCCATATGGGTCAATAGCTGTAGTACTGCATGTTACCAGATGTATGTGCATTGCATAGCACACATTTGATATTACATTTTGTACTGTTGTTGATATATGTGTGGAACAAGTACTGAGACATGAGGGTTGCAGTGCTTGGGGCATACGTCTCAACTGTACAGATTTTTGCAGACTGTCCTGATTTTTTCCTCATATTTTTGGTCTTTTTCTCATAAAATTGTGGTTTCATGGCAAATCATTGGCAGGTCACTGAAGGTTCAAGTCAGAAAATAATGACAGGCATTTGAGTTTCAGACTTCATACCCTTCAGAGAATTCATGCTAATGCAAAATTTTTTATTCTATCAACTTTCTAAGTCTGTAAGAGTAATATTTAAAAAGTGCCTATATTTTTGGGCATTTGTCCCTCCATTATTTATGGCTTTCTCCAGATTTCTTGCTCTAATAGGTTGAGATGTATGGTTTGGGGGATATTGTATTGTAAATATGTGACATATTGTTAGATAGGGGCCTCAATTTGTAATGTTTACACATGTAATTTCATATCCTAAACATGAAATGGACAGTAAACAGCAGTAATACAACATAATATAAACATTTGCATAGCAAGGTGAACAGCGGGTTTGCATGACAGTTAGCAAAATGAATATGCATGTGTAATACACTTGTTTGCACATGAGTAAGCAGTGAATAATCATAAGCTGCATTGCTAACATTTGACCGTTAGTATTGAGTATCTAACATATACCTGCTGATTATCAGCACCATGTTTGTCAGATGATAAGCAGACTGCAACAGTGCTGAGCAATGCAATTTCAAGGTTATTGCATGTACAGGCAGCTGTGTATGTGTTGCTGGCAAAAGTGAAGGCCATGCTGGTCCAGATAGCAGGAATACATTTACAGGACTATAGTATACAGTATACCCACAATCATACATATGATCATAAATGTGATAATACACAAATTATTAAATCAATAAAATTAATAGTGTATGGAATATGCTGTATTTCAACTCAGGTCCATGTTAATGGGAGTCCTACACTTATACTTGTTACCACAAGAAGGTTGAGGAAATAGTTGTCTATGTTGCATTTCATTACTGCAATGTCACATCAGTAAAACAAAGGTCATCATGTGTACTCCAGGCCAGGTTTTTGAGATGGCCAAGAGCATTAATTGAATTTCATCCGGTTTCTCTTTTTTGCTGTCTGCTTCCTAGGTTTTCCCTATTTCAGCTTCAAGCAAACCAGATAAGCACAGCCAAACCCAAAATGTATTTGATCTCCAGTTCTATTCCACTATTTGCACCACATGACACATTATGCAAAAAGTGGAATTAAAAACAAGAAAAATAAGACAAGGAAAAAAAGGGGAGACATATGTGAAATGAGGAAAAGCAATGTATGACATACAGAGTAGAAAATCATATACACATTAGATATTTTTACATAGTTCAAGATTTGAACTCTGACACCAATACAGCTTCAGAAAACAGGATGGATGCCTTATTCCTGTTTGCAGCAAAGAACTAAAGTCATTCTTCACACAACCAACTGCAACAAAATGTACACTGCTATCAAACCATCAGCTGTTATTTGTACATTTAATTATCTTCATTATATTTGGACATAATGCACTTAGTGATCACACAACCTGTTATGATTAGTCTTGCATATATACAGCTCTGTCTTACATTTCTGTGTTTCTTGGTAATTCATCACTTATCAGTAGTGTGGAACATGCAGTGTGTAAGCCATTCCATATCACTGGCCTTAAAATGTGTTAGGATATTAACTGGGAGTAATATGATATCCAGTTGCTAGCAACTGAAGGCCAGGTTAGATGGCACAAACAAGCATATACTGTTTTTTGGGGGGAGCGTAAATGAGTTAATGTTATGGAATAAACAAGGGTACACTGCTCTTTTTTGGGGGAGGGGACAAAGCTCAGTTACTGTTATGGCACAGACAAGCATATCATGTTCTTTTAGGGGAGAGCAAATGTGAGTTACTGCTATGGCACAAGCAGGGATATGATGCATTTATTACTCTCCTTGTTCTGCATTCTGCCTGTTATTTGATCTTGGGAAGGGTTGTGAAGTCAGAAACTGCAATGTGTATCATTACTTTTGAATTTCTCTCTTTAATGATTTACCAGTACAAAGGTATGGTGCTAAACTGAGGGCATGCAGTGATCATCAGTACTTATGAGAGGTATGACTGTGTGACTGTTTGATGCCTGAGGCCTACAATATATATATATATATATATATATATATATATATATATATATATATATATATATATATATAGATGTGGACAGATACAAGTATAACAAGTATCTCCTGTCACGTGTTAAGGTACTTTCTGTACAAATCCACCACTATTTACTTGATTCTTGTATCAGCTTAAGATATACAAGGATATGCCATGATATTATTATAGAATAACCTCTAGGCTCAGGACTTACCTTGCAGATGCAGCAGTTGACACAGTTTTAGTTCAGGGCTGACCCTCTCTGATGCAAGCAGTAGACAGCTAGTACATGGGAAGGTAAAGGTTGTGTGGGTTGCCTGGCATCAATCTCACTTTATGTATGTGAGCAGGAGAAAGGTATTAGGCACTTAAGTGGTCAGTGAATGTGGTATGCATTGTCTCTTAACCAAAGCAAGGGCATACTGAGCACACCTACTGTATGTCTGCCTCCAGCCACAGCAGCTGGTGGGTCCCCCTCTGAGTCCTTCTGTTCCCACAGGATAAGATTGACTAGCATAGCACATACTGTGAAGATTTGAGTACATGTGTGTATTATACTACAGGGCTCCACCAGATGTATATTGGCACTGGAAACATGACTTCAGCAGCCCAACCACATGGCCTGTGATGTTTCTAGTTTGAGCATGTGCCTCATTATGGTGTTCTTCTGTGGCTGTGTGTGCACTTCTGATGGGTGTCATCAACCATGGTTCCAGTGCCTAGCCAGCATCCCCCAGTAATTGGCCTTGTGGGATGTCCTCCAAGCAAACATTTGGTACAGCTATGATGTGTGCCAGATAAGGGAGTCATGATAACTGCCAGGGATGCCAGCACACACATTCCAGATAACTCCCTGGGCATTACATATAACTTGGTAGTTGATGGAGTAATATTACTTGTGGTTAATATAGATTCTACTCTACTCACCAGGTGGTGCCTTAATGTGTACATGAGTGAAATATATGGCACACAGTACTTCAGGTTAGTGCACTACATGGTAGAACTGTTGCATATTTCTGGCCCTCTCCTCAAAACTATGGAGAAAATATATGTGCTCCCTAGTATGCATGAGCATAGCATCCAGGAAATGGTAGAGGATCATGGATACTGATGCCTGTGACACACCCATCATGTCCCCAGTTGGTCTTTGAAGTGTACCTGTAGCTAAGATTTTACGGGCTACACATACCTTAGTTTCCACTGGGATGGGTTCCCCTTGGTTGGCTCTGAGTTGAGGTCATCAAAGGGCACTTCTTGTAGTGTGTCCCTGTTCACCCTGTAGTGCTCTAAAATTTCCAAGTCATGTAACATCTGAAAAGTACCTGGTGCCTGAAAACCCTTCTTGTTCTCAGCCAAGGCCTATTGGCACCAGCAGCAGCACCACTGGCTTTAGCCTCCAGCACATACAGATGGATCAAAGCAGCAGAAGCCCCTAGCATTTTGTGTCTGTAGATTTTCCATGTCTCTACTCCAATAGTATTGAAGTATGCAGGAAAAAAAACAGTATACAGTCTACATGGATGCTTTATAGCTTGTTGAATAGCTCCACCATGTTGGATTGGTTCATTAACATGCAATTCACCCACTTATGCTGTAATTAGCATCTGTTAAGCACACCTGCTGCTTGCTCATTAGTGCACTATGTGCACCTCCATGTAAATAAGGTAAACACAGGCAAAACTGGTTTTACTTTCCTGTATTCCTGTGGTATCATGCAAACATGGAGCACAAAAAGTGAAGGAAATGTTGCATCCTACACATACTGCCACAGGAATAGTTACACGACAAGCACCGGGAAACCTGCCATTCATTCTTTCATTTGCATTGATTGGACTAAGTGTTGTATTGAGCAAACAATGACCAAAATAATAGAAAAAGTAATTAAAGTAGACAGAGATTACACATTTTGCCTACAAATGAAGAGAAGGCAGCATCTTAATGAAACAGATCTTGTGAATCGTGCACTGCTTACATGCATTTTCACCATTCACTGACCTACATGCACACCTCTGTAAGTCTAACCTGGCACATCTTTCTGATGTCATCATTCACTGTTACCATTTTATTTATTTTTATTTATTATTTATGTTACATTTGTTGACCGGGAATGTCCGGCTGAGCTATTGCCCTTTTTCAGCGGAGGTCCAGGGAGAGAAGCTCCAAAGATATACAATGCAATAAAAATAGCAATAGAGAATTTTGGCAGTTAAAATATGTAAGCTACATACATGTATATTGTTGACAGATAAAACAGTACTATAAACAAAAAGGAAAATGTTAAAAAAGTAGAATAAATTGCATGTTTTGGTTTAAAAAGAGAGCTCAGTAAATATAAGGTTTTGTATGTAGAGTAGCAGAAACTTAAAAGGTTACATAAGAATTTTAGGGAGCACAGTATAGAAGAAGCTTTGGAGGTTGCATAGGAAGCATAGGATGAAGTAGTTAATGGTAAGTTTTAGTAAGTTAGTTTGACTGTACTATAAATGTAAGTAATAACCAGGGAGGGAAAGTACAATGGCAGGACTAGTGTTTTTTAAAGTGGTCTTTGGTTGCTACCTCAAATTGTTTGGGGTGAGTCAGAGTCCTTATTTCTAGTGGGAGTTTGTTCCATGCAATAGAGGGATGGTAGCTATACAAGTTGCACCCTGTGTTGGATTTGGGTTTATGGATTTTTAGTAGGTCTTGGGTTGAGCTTCAAATAAGTCTGGTAGGGAAATAGTGAGAGGTGAGAGAAGATAGACTTGGGCAGAAATCAGGCTGATATAGGATGGAGTGTATGATTTGGAGTTGAGATTTTAGGAACAAGTGAGGTAGTTAGGGCCAGTTCAGAGGTAGAAAGAGTAGTAATTTTGACTTCTTAGGGTCTGAGTTGAAAGATGCCTGGATATTTCTTAGGAGTTCTAAAGGGGAATTAGCAATAGTTATGACTGTAGAGTTATCTGCATATTGGACAATATTAGATTGAGGACAAGGGAGTGGAGTGATTTGGTGAAGATATTAAAGAGTAGAGGTCCAAGAATGGAACCTTGGGGAACACCGGTTCTTACTGAGAGAGGGGTAGATAGTGCTGAGTCCCATCGTACTGACTGCAGCCTATCAGAGAGATAGCTAGAGAATCATGCAACTGTATCAGGGGAGACATTTAGGTCTATAAGTTCACTAAATAGCAGAGTTTGTGAGACAGTCCATTGAAAACAAACACTAAGGGAGTGCCTACATGATGTGACCATCACTACATGGTCCCAATTTATTGGGTTTCAACAATTCTAATGAGTCCAGCTCCATTTGCATTTTCACTGTGCTGACAGCCCTGAATCTACATGGCTGGCAATCGTGTAGCCAGGGTAACTGAAGGAAAGCCAAATGTTGAACACACAAGGAAGGGTATTACCTTGCCATAAATCTGCACAGATGAGCACTGTTTTTGCGACATTATGTCTGTATTTCATCAACTACGCACGGTATATGCTTACATGCCACTATGAACAGACTATTTATGGGGTTTATACTTTCAGCTCTCTGCATTAATTATAAGTCTATTCTCCATTTGGGGGTGGGGGAGCAAAGCTGTATTTATGTCATGGCACTTAAAAAGGATATGTTGCTATTGTTACTCTCCTTTTGTTGCATTCTCCCCATAAAAAACTGGAATTATGTGCCTGCTGTCACATGTTAAAGTCATGTTCTGTACAAATCTAACAACGTTCACTTGCTCTTCTGTCCATGTAAACTTCTTTCCTTGACTGTATTCAAAGAGTTTTTGAATAGACAGGGAACACCATCACTGAGTCTACACAGTTGCTTTAGAGCTTGTTGAATCACTCCACCATGTTGGTTTGCTTGATTAGCATACAATTCAGCTACTTATACTGTAATTAGCATGCCACTGTATTTACCTTATTTGCAAGTGAGTGTGTGCCACTACATGTAATTTATTGAATCTAAAAGTATTCGCTCCCATCTGCACATTGTGACAGGACATGCACAAGGTGAAAAATGAAGAGTATAAAACAGGGAACAGATCAACAAAAATTCTTAGATAGATGTGATAAAAGCAATGTGCAGTATTAGAACAGACTAGAATTTATTTGTATACTATTGCAAATAATAAGCTAAACATATCAGCACAGGCAGAGAAATTTAAAATATATGCAGATACATATAAAGGAAAAGTACAAAATAAGCAATTCATTGATAACCCAAAAATATAGAGAACTGGGAGACAAAACAAAAGGAATAGAAACATCATGAAAAAAGAAAAATTAGATACATTTTGGAGAAATATCTATAAAGATCCTGTAGAACATAACAAAGATGCTGATTGGATAAAAGAAATAAAAGAAAAGGTAAGAAGTTCAAATGTACAGAATATGAAATGGGATGAAGTAATGGTCAAAGAACATGAAAGAAAATTAAGAAAAGCTCCTAAAT
Source organism: Protopterus annectens (assembly GCF_019279795.1). Classification (NCBI taxonomy): domain Eukaryota; kingdom Metazoa; phylum Chordata; order Ceratodontiformes; family Protopteridae; genus Protopterus; species Protopterus annectens. The sequence goes on from NC_056737.1 coordinate 1,768,064,809, forward strand.
GGAAAACCCCAGGCCCAGGTGCAGTACCTAACTTCTGGCTAAAAGTATCAATACATTTGCATGAAGCTTTAGCCTTGAGTAAGAACTACTTATCTGCACACCCCAGACAGATGCCAACCTGCTTAAAATCAGGAAAAATGGGTCTATATTATATTAGCGAAAATCCTTTTAAGCGAATGCGAAAACAACATGTATTGCACAAACTGCGAATATGCCAAACGCACTAAACCGCAAAATTCAAAAAGTCGAATCCCCATAGTCGGCCAACTCCACCTCCCACTACATACTGCCTACCCAAACAAAATAAATAAACCACATACATACACTAACCAAAACCCTACTTCTAACCCTAAAGTAAAGCACCAAAACCCTACTTCTAACCCTACACTAAACCTTCTATACATTACAACCTATGCACTTACCTTAACCTGCACCTTAACCCTAAGGACCGTAACTATTCAGCACTTACCCTACAGAGATATACCAATACAAAATAAATAATCCACACACGTACATTTAACAAAACCCTAATTCTTACCCTACACTAAACCTTACATACATTACTATCTATGATCTTACCTTAACCCGCACCCTAACCCTAAGGTCCGTAACTATTGCACACTTACCTTACAGAGCTATACCGCAGACGGGCCAACCATGACACTTCGACATTTTGAATTTCGCGGTTTTGGACATTTGGCATTTCCGTAGTTCGCGCAATATGTGTCGCTCTTTTTGTATTCATGTAAAAGGACTTTTGAGCATCTAAATGGAACCCAGGAAAAATGATACTCTTCCTTAAGAGTGAACCTACAGGCTATCCTAAAAACTATAGACCAATAATTTGCCTTTCGACAGTGTATAAGCAATATACTGGAATTATTGCCAGCAAAGTTTACAGTGATTTATATGAAAACTCAATCATGGCAATAGAACAAAAGGGTAACAATAGAAAGTCATATGGAACAAAGGATCATTTGTTGTTAAAGTCATAAATGGAGAATTGTAAAAAAGGAGAAGAATCTAAGCATGGCATGCATAAAGTCCAAAAAGCATTTGACAGTATTGCACATCCATAGATAAAGAAGTGCTTACAAATGTATAAGATGCACCCAATATTGATCAATTGCATTACAGTGATGATGAAACAGTGGCAAACCACTTTGCAACTAAGCCATAATAAAAGACAAATTATTGTCCAAGGGATAAAAAATCAAAGGGGGATAATCCAGAGTGGCACTTTATCACCACTGCACATTTGTCTTACCCTTAACCCATTAAGCCATCTACTTAAGAGATTAGATTATGATTACAATTTAACTCCCAGAAGGGCCAAAGAGAAATAACGTGCAAAGACTTCTTACCTTCCTTTTGAGGTTGATTTAAAACTGTGTAGTTCATCATATGATGACCTGAAAGCACAACTACAAGTGATCAAACCTTTCTCAGGTGATATAGGAATGTCATTTGGTCTTGATAAATGTGCAAAAGCAAAATTTAAAGCAGGAAAGTTGCAGCACCAAGAAAACGTCACTCTGGGACAGGAATGTGAAATAAAGAAACTTCAGCAAGAGAGAGTATATAAATATTTAGGAAAAATTGAAGGATTGACAATAAAATATGAGCAAATATGAAAAAAACTAAATAAGGAGTATTTTAGAAGACTAAAATTAATATTGAAAACAGACCGGACATCAAGAAAGAAAGTTCAAGGTATGAATCAATTTGATCTTCCTATTCTAACTTACAGTTTTGTTGTGATTGACCCCCAAAAAATATTGGCTTAGTTTGACAGGAAAATAAATAAAATGTCCACGCTTATAGAATGATATATAAAAATCAGTGTATACCAACATTATACAGTCCTCATTCTAAAGGCAGTATGGGCCTTCTCAAAACTGATTACATGTATAGATCTGCAGTCACAGGATGGCATACATATCTGCTGACCTCACCAGATCTATACATAGTGAAAATTTTAAAACATGAAGAACAAATCCAAGATGACTTACATGCTTAGTTTAGCAGAAGCATATCGATGTCAAGCAGTAATGAAAACTAAACCAGAAGTGGACAAAAATCAGGCATCAACTGAATGTGCCAAAAAGCAAAAGAAAGACTATAAGGAGATGATCAGATGAAAAGGCAAGAAATGTGGAAAAGGCATAAATATAGTTGCAAGTATAGAAAACTTCTGGAGCAACCTCATGTTAATCAGGATTTGATGCAGGAATGGCTAAGAAGATGTGAAGTGAAACCAAAACATGAAAGATTAACATTAGTGGCCCAGGACAGTGGACTACATACACATTGGCTTACAAAGTCCATTGAACATGTGGGAGAAACAGACAAATGCAGGTTCTGTAAATCAGAAATGGAAACAGTCACGCATCATGTTGCTGGGTGAGATACACTAATGGCAGAGGGCCTGTATACTGAAAGGCATAATAATGTTGCAAGACTATTGCATTGAGGATTGTGCAAATATTACAATATGAAGTAGCTAAAACACATTGGAAAATGAGCCACAAAGCATTATAGAAAATGATGAAGTTTATATTTTATGGGATCCCCCATACCAACAGTTCAAAAAAATAGATGTGAGAAAGCCAGCTATAGTAGTCCATGATAAGACAAAAGTAGCATTGATAATTGAAATTACAGTGCCTTATGTACAATGAGACTCAAAGTTATAAAATACCAGGATTTGGAGACAGAAATGAGTGCAATGTGGAAGAAGGATGCCCAGAGAGCTCCAATAGTAGTAGGAGCAATTGGTCTCATGAAAAAGAATTTAGTCTTATTTAAATATGCTACCAATGCATGTAACTCCATATGAATTGTAGAAAGAGTCTGTTCTGGGCACACTGTAGGTGCTTCAAAGAACACTTTTAGTTAACATCAAAGACTGAAACAATACTAATTTCATGAACTTTAATCACACTTTGACTTAGGAATGGGGTCCACTCCCACCGTGGTATTAGAAATTCAAAAGACTTGGAGAAACTAAACCACTGGAAATGGTCTGTCAACAGATACAGGCAGTTAATCAGGAAGTTATTGAACTATGAACTTTGAGACATTTCTATGAAGACACTATAATTAGCACTTAAAGGGAAATGGCAAGCAGTTCAGTGAAACTAATTGAAGTCTAACACACTGAAAAGAATACTTTTGAAAGCAGATTCATTCATAGTGGTATGTAACACTTCAGTATAAAACAAAATGCAACAGTGCACAATTGAATTGTCAGCCAGTGCATTTTTTTCTTAAGCTAAAGCTCAGGTAAATGAAAGTATGCAGGTTCTTTTTCACGTCTGAGAGAGAAATAGGAATGAAGCAAGAAAGGATGGGTGCAAGAAGGAATACGGGCTCTAACACAAATTTCAAGCATGAATAAACCTAACTTTAAAATAGGTAAAGCCTGTGGGTGTAGTTATCTATTTGAGGTAACTGCCCATACCTGGAAGGATAACTTTCTATTTTTGGAAATTGTATGTAGTTTTGTGTGTTTGCTGTGAGTTAAAAAGGTTTGAGGGGTTCAAATGAAAATGTACATTTTCTGAGTGTTTTTCTTGAAGTGAAATATCTGGGACAATGTGATGGGTTCAAACAAAATAAAAAGCCATACCTATGTATAAGATCATCCTGCTGAACATTAATGTGTGCATATAAATTGCAGGTTGGAAACATATATCCAAAAAAATGGTCATATAGGATATGTGAAAGTAATACATTTTTTATCAGAATGTCTTATGAATTTTAATATGAAATGTAAATGGAATTGCAATAATGGAAAAGAAGCTAAGACTACTGAATTACAATAAGAAGTGAAAGTGCAAATTGCAGTGTTACAGGAAGCATGCTTTAATAGAAATAAGCATATACATTTGAAGAATAAAGGATTTCAGAATGATATCCAGCTGATTACAAAGCAAAATGGATAGTAATAATACTGATTGTAAGAGGAGTACCACTTGAGAAATAAATGGTAAAGAAAGACAATAATTGTAGATTTGTGGTAATGAGGGGTTATTACAGGGAAAGAAAATTACAGTGCCATGTTTGTATATGTATATAGTACTCCTAAAACTACTGTTAAAGACTTAAAATAATTATAGCCGAGGAAATTAGCTTTCAGCACTAAATATTATTCATGTCTTGGGACTGGAAGGAAAGATTTGAATATACCAGCAGGAACTCAAATAGAATTTACATATTATTCCCCAAGGTAGAATAAATGGGTTAGACTGGATAGAAATTATATTCCAGAGGAGCATAGATATTTAATTTAAAGCTTTGAAACCTATCAATACCTATTTCAGATCATGCACCAGTAAAGACTATGATATCCTTCATATGAGATATTAAAGCAAGGTCCCATCTGTCTACGTTGGCATTGCATCAAGTGAATGGTCCATGTCATTTATTAAAAAAAAGTAGAGGTCCTTTATTTATAGTCTATTTACAGCTTATTTACATAAGCATTATATGTTTGCATATTTTGATTTTTACAGCAATCACAAGAAAGTAAAACCAACATGGTTTTCTTTACTTGACTCCCACTCCGTTTTTCTATAATGATTTTCATTTTTTATAACTGCTGAGAAAAAACATTGCCCATTAAACATAATCACATTAAGTATTTCATTACAAATAACCCATATAACATAGAATAGTTTCTATTTTCAAGTTATTCTCTTTTTAATATTCTTATAATATCCATATGCCATCATATCCATATTTATTTCATTTTCTTCTATATTTTCAAAATGATCTTCTTAACATAATTTTTTGCATAATTTTCTTACTCTTTTACATGTCAAAAATACATGATCTGTTGTTTCTTCTTCCCCACAATACAGACAAATTCTTTTGTTTCTGTTTTTATATGGAATATTCCATTTCACATTAAGTTTATTTATGCATAATTTCCATAGGGAATCCTGGCTTTCCACCCAATTTTTACACCTTTTTTTGTTTGTTTTATAGCTTTTCTTTTTTTTTTCTTTTTGTAAGTTTTCCCATGGATTAATACACATTGATTGATCCGTTAACTTTTGACACCATACTTACTTTCCTTCCTTTACTTCATTAATCTTTATCTTCCATATTTTCATTTTTTTCTTGATAATTTTGTATTTCATCATCATAATATTCCTTTTTTCTTTTATTATAACTAACCTTTCCCCTCATATCCTCATATTTAACCTTTTCCCACCAATTTCTCTTTTTCTTTTTTCCATATTATCACTCTATATACGTTTAAAGATGCTTCAAATACCATTGGGTTTATTAATCCTAAACCACTATCTTCTTTACTCATGTAGAATACTCCTCTGTTGACTGGGTTCAATCTATATCCCCATAAGAAATAAAACAATTATTTCCATTACATGCATTTATTATATTTTTTGGAATCATAACAATATTTTCTAAGTATGCCACCTTACTTATCAACACAGAATTCACCAAATGTGCTTTCTTTTTATATAAGTTATATGTTTTCCACAATAAACATAATTCTTTTATACTTCATGGCAGATTTTCCCATTGTCTTTTCTAGATTTCCTAATCTACAAATTCTGTTCCTAACACTCTTATTTCAGTTAAAGAAAATTGTATATCTGCTATTTTATTCTTGCTTCCTAGTCATTAACTTTTTCCCTTATTAAGATCCATTTAATTTCTCATAATTTTGTTAAATATTCAATAACCCCTTCCATCCAAAATAAATGTTTTTTTTACAACTATATCATCTGCATACGTCAGTGTTACTGGATTTCTACACATTTTTTTTCATTGCATATTCTGTGTTTTTCATTTCACTCTTTATTCCACCAGCTTTTAAATCCATAATTAAAGCAAACGTAATGCTACTCACTGGACATCCTTGTCTAATCCAATTATTCATTTCTATCTCTTTACTTAACCATCCATTAATTAATATTCTTATTTTATTATTCTTAGAAGCAGTCATACATATTCCTTTACTTTTTTACTGAGACTGTAATTATCCATAGATTTCTAAAACTTTTCATGTTCTATTTTGTCAAAAGCTTTATTACTTACTTATCAGTATTACCTCTTGCTCTTCCTTCATAACATAACCTACTACTTTCTGTATAATCATTAAAAGTTCTGGACAGATCCTTTCTTTAATACCAAATGTACTTTCTTTTAATATGTTCTGTATTTTACTTCCCATACTCTTCTGCATAATCTTCATGAATATATTATAGTCAGTATTACTTAATATTGTTGGTCTCCATTTTTTATTTCTTCTTTATTCCCTTTTATTCCCTTTTTTCTATTAGAATTGTAAAATTCCACTGCAAATTTCTTTATATTTAAAGCCCTCCTCCATCAATTCATTCAAAAACTTTTACAAAATATGTCTTTGCCAATCCATTCATTTTTTTATACATTTCATAAGTAATCCCATCTGGACCCACCACTGAATCAATGATAACTTGTTTAATTACTTTCTGTAATTTGTTTACAGTAATCTTCTTTTCAAGTTCTTTATTCATTAAATCTGGAAAATGTTTAACTTGCCAGTCCTTTTGAACTTGTGTCCTTCACAGTAATTTTCTTTTCAAATTCTTTATTCATTAGATCTGGAAATCTTTTAACTTGCCAGTCCTTTTGAATTTCTTTCCATCCTTTCTTTTTATGTATTTCCTCTACATATTCCACTAATGTTTCCATTTTTCATACTTATTTTTTCTTAACTTCTCTATTTTTTTCTTTATTTGTCTTGTTACACCATTTTACTTTTACTATTTTTCCTAAATAAGCTGATACCTATTCTTTTTTCCTTGTAATAAATATCCTTGTTTAAGTAATAAACTTTTATGCTTTCCTTGGTTTCTTTCATATATTTCTTTTTCTTTTCCATAGAATTCTATTTTCTTATTTTTTAAAAGCTTTGCTATATGCATCTGCATGTTTTTCTTCCTTTCTTTTTCTTCTTTTCTTTTCTTTTCTTTTCCCAACATAAATATCTTTCCTTATATTTTTTCTTAAATACTATTCACCACTCTGTCCAGTTTTTATAAAATGATATCACTGTTAAATGTTCTTTCCTTAATTGTGAAATTACATCTTTTCCATTTTCTTGTACATTCCATTCCTTTGCATGTATTGTTTTTATTCAATGGTTCATAGGTTCATAGGTTCATACTAGGCTATCTGCCCTGGGGCAATTATAAGCCTAGCCCGATTCTGTATGGCTTACGCCACCCCTTGATTTGAGTATACTGTGCCCATTTTTAAGGTTTAGTTTACTGTGCCTCTGTCTAATAGTGACACGGGAGTAATCCCTGGGACAAACCTACGATCCCCCATCCACTTACCGAGATTCTTCTTGAAGAGATTCAGTGAGGTGTTCTGCCTCACATGAACTGGAATTCTATTCCAGAGCGAAGGGAGCCTCTGGGTTATGAACCTGTCCCTCCAGCAAGTTCTATTTATTTCTGTGCTGAGGTTCAAGTCCCTCGAGCATGTGGCTCTAAGGGATTTAGATTTACTGAGGTGGAGCATGTCCATTAATTCTGGATTTGACATAGCTTTGTATGTCAGGCATAGATCGCCTCGAAGTAGACAGTATGCAACTGAGTAGAGCTGGAGTTTTTTTAACCGAGCAGTATATGGCATCTGTTTGAGACCCTTGATCCTCTTGGTGAGATACTTTTGGGGTCTTTCTAATTGCTGCAGGTGTCGGGTAAATTAAAAAATTCCTTTTCCTATTTTAATATATACTTTGCTTTCTGTGATCTCAGTCTATATTGCTAGATAATCTTATTTAATACTTCTTCTGTTATTTTTATCCCTTCTGATATGATAAAATAATCAATGTTCATGCTTAACATATTTCTTTTATGTGTCCATGTTTTTTTCTTTCCATAAAACTAATTTTCACATTTCATTACTTCTTTTATTTATTTTATTTTCCCTTTTTCTTTTTCCTTTCTCTTATATCACAATTAAAATATTTTTTTATTATTATATTCATGCTCAACATGGTATAATCTGACATTTGTTGAAATAAGTTTTCTTTCTTTAACTATTACATAAGCATATACTGCTAAAATTATTAAGACTTTTTCTTGCCATCTGATATTAACAGCAGTTCATCTACCCATTCTAACTAAAATCTTGTCTAATATCTTAATTGTTCTTCTGCATAAAATTGCAATCCTAAGAGAACATTTATTTACTAAATTCCATATTATATACCCATTCTATAAAGTCAGTGTTTACAACATTTCTTCTTTTGTTAGAAATCTTATATCTTCCAATACAAATACATCTATGTCAAAATTATTACACCGTTCTATTTTTCCTTTTTTCCTTGTCACATTTATAAAGCTATTTACATTTACTGATAGTACTCTTAGATTATTCCTTCATCTATTTTTTAATTTGTCCGGTATATATTTTTCTCCCCCTTTTTTCTTTTTATCTGTTCCCTTTCTTCCTATCTTTTACATTTAAGCCTTTGAATTTTCATTTTCTGTCTTTAACTTTTTGCCTGTAGAAGTTTTCTTTTGAACTACCATATATTTTATATATTTCTTAGCATTAAATTCTGAAATTTCTTCCATATCTCTATTTGGTTGTTTTTCGCTGACTTCATTCTCTTTTGTTGCTTTTATTCCTTTTTTATTTTCTTTTGTTTTACCTTATCTTTTTTTCTTATTTCTCCTTCTTTACTTTCTTCAATTTTTCTTATTCTTTATAATTCATTGCTAAATGGACTTTTGGTTTACATTTATAGCATTCCACCTCATAATTTTTGACCCCATGCCCTATTTTCCACAATGTAATTTCTTTTTTTAGAATTATTCAGAAAGTGGCCCTCTTTTCCACATAAATAACTGTTCTTATTTGACCCCAATACTTTGAAACAAAAACCAAGGCAAGACCTCCATAATAAAAACTAGTAACCACAAAATAACAAGGTGGCAAGTTGTAGGATCAAGAAATCTCCAAAGTTTGACAGGAAATTTAAACAGCCAGAATTTAATAAAGTTAAAATAAAATCCTGGGAAGAACTCTTGCGCGAAGCACTTTCATCCATACAATGGACTTTAATAAATTCTGGTTATTTAAATTTGCTGTCTAATTTTGAAGCCTTCTTGATCCTGCATCTCACCACTTCATTGTTCTGTGACCCAAATAATTTGCCAAATCTTGATTCCCTTTAACATTTATAACATTTGAGATATATAAATATATATATTGTGTGTGTGTGTGCATGTGTGTGTGTGTTTGTGTGTGTGTGTGTGTGTGTGTATATATATATATATATATATATATATATATATATATATATATATATATATATATATATATATATGGGTCTGCTTCATATGACCTACATTTCATTTGACTGAAATTCATTTGACCGAGACCATAATACTGACATTTCAAAATACTGAAACTCATAAGAATGAAAACTTACAATGCTAAATTTCAACATAGTAGTGGCAGAGTGTAGACAACTGTAAGGTAAGTGAAAGGTATATGCCTTTTCCCCCACTGTAGTGCAATCCTGGAGTTAGTATATATAGTTAGGGAGGTGTGGAGGCACAGACCCTCCACACTGGTGTATCCCCCACCTAGTTTGGTTTTATATCATCCAGTTTTTGTTACGAGGGTACATAACTAGTTTTTAAGTTCTGGAAAAAGTTAGTCATTGGTATTGTAAGTGTGCATGTCTATAGTTTGCAATTTAGTATGTTGAAATTTGAAGGATTGAAGGATTCCAACGACGGAGTCCTCTCTGCCACTGCTTGATTACACAAACAGGATTTGCTGGAAAGTAATCTCCAGCTCCATCTCCACTACTAACACATCATTTCTTCAACTGGTGTTCAGCTCTGCTTCCTCACTTCTGGATTCCATGTTGTACACTTTCTTCCTAGCCACCACTGCAATATGATCAAGATGAGTGCTCGTAATCACTGACAGCAGTTGTAGTGATTACCATAGAGAGTAGGAGATTTTTGTGTACAACTATTTACAATATACATATTTACAAAAAGAACTTACATTTCATAATATATTCCTTCATTACTTACTAAAGAAAGTTACATTCATACAGACCCCCTACTCTTTTCTCCGCAACCACTTAATTTTCCTTATATTAATATCCATTTTTCATTGAACATCACATCATTAATCCTGCATTTCAAATTGTCCAAATAATCCCAAATATTTTTCATCCACATTATTGGCATATTCTTTACTATGTTGTCCATAAAAAAATACTCAATAATGTGCATATTTACTTGTTTATAATCTTGCAATTCATTGACTATTTTACTTTCTATTATCTTTTCTCATAAATTCTAACTATTACATTTCAAAAAGCATAGTCTGTTGTCTCTAATTCTCCACAATATAAACAAACTCTCTCATTAAGTATTTATAAGAGATATTTCCTTTGATGTGTAACTTAATTTGTAAGCTCCATAAAAATCTTGATATATAACGTTGTTCATACACCATCTAATTCTTTGCTTTATAGATTTAAGTTTTTCTTCTCTTAAATGTTCCCATTGGTTCACATAATACTTTTGTATCATATTTTATACCAACTCTTTCTATCCTTAATTTCCAGAATTTTATTTTTCTTAATATATCATTATCTCCTCATTTTTCCATTCTTTCTCTCTTTTATTCATTTTAATTAAACTCCATTCTTTCTTGTACTTTTCCTTAAATATACTTGTCACCAACTTATTCTCTTTTCCACTTATTCATCTCAAGACCTTATATAAATTTAAAGATGCTTCATGTACTACTGGCTTCAATAAACCCAGACATTCTTTTATATGTACAAAACCCCTGTTTTGACTGAATTTAATCTAAATCCCCAAATAAATTGAAATATAATTTCAATAAACTGTTTTTCATATCTCTTGGAAGCATATATACACTAGTTATGTATAATTTCCCCATCCATATTATATGTATCAGGTGTACTTTTTACTTAATGAAAACTTATACCTACTCCACGCTAAGTCCCATTAAATCTCTCAAAAAGTTCTCCCACTGCTCTTTTATTCTATCATACTTCCCAAATTCAATTCCTGACATTGATATAATTTTCCCAAACTGGACCCCTTCCAATTCTTTATCACCTCTTAAACATTACATTTTCCTTATTGATACTTAATCCAACCTCTTGTAATCTATTAAGTACCTTTGTAATTACCTTTTCATTTTTATTCTACTTTTTACTGTTAATATTCTATCCTCAACATAAGACACAGTGATAGATAGTTTACCCCTGTTTCTTGTACATATTCACTTTTATCCAACACACTTAGTTCTTTTATCATACTATTTATAACCATTATAGACAAAATACTACTCACTGGACATAAAACATTACTCTGTCAATTGCATTAATTTCATATACATTTGATATCCTCTACCATCCAATCCACCTGCTGTATCCAGATTGATACTCTTCATTACCGTATCTATCTCTGCTATTGTAATTTGCTGTTCCATTTCTTTATTTATTTCTCTGAGAATGGTTTTACCCCCCCCCCCACAAACTGTTTTCTTTTTATTCCTTCTCACCATCTCTTTCACAAATGTAACTACAATATCCATTATTTTTAATTGCTGTTTCCTTTTTCCAGTTATTGCTTTTCATTTCTTCCATTATACCACTATCTTCTTTTACTTTAGGTCTGAAGTATGGTGAAACATTTTCCTTCTGTCCCTGCAAGAAATATTTTGCCTATATAATAACTCTTTAATTTTCTCTTGATTTTTTTTTATTTTTCTTTCCTAAAATAATCCTTTTCATTCCTATCCAGACTATTTAAAACAACTTTTTGAATTTCTCCATAATCCTTTTTATCTTTTCACCTTCTCTCATTCTCTCATGTGAAATACATTGTTTATACTTCTCTCTAAATGTTATCCACCATTCTAACCATTTCTTATATACATCTCTCATTGTTAAATGATCCTTCCATAACTTTATTACATCTTCTTGACCATCCTTATTCCATTCTTTTTCATTAATTTTTTTAGTACCTTCCCCTACTTTAATATATTCTTAATTTTAATCTGTTTCAATCCATATTGTTAAATGATCCATAAAAACCTGTTTCTACAACTTATTCTATTATAGTTTTCATACTTTTAGACAAGAGAATGTACTCTATCTCTGTTTGAAATTTCCCTCTCCAACATTTATTACTTAAATTCTATAATTCTAGATTCCAACATTTTATTATCTCTTCCATTACTTTCTTATCTATTCTATATTTTTGCTTTTTACTTCTTTAATCACAATTAAAAATGTCGGTTACTATTATATCCATATTCACTATAACATAATTTAATATATTTAGAAATAATTTCTCCCTTTCTTTATATTTATTTCTTTATTTAACATTTGTTTATGGGAAAGTGCAACTGGGGCAAAGCCCATTGTCAGCAAAGGCCTGGGAAGAACAGATCCAGATGTATGTGTTTGGAATATGGGAGAAAACTGAACACCCAGAAGAATCCCATGCGAGTGCAGGGAGGACATGCAGACTCCACACAGAAGGTATCCCAACTGAGACTCAAACCGCAGCACTACTTGCTGTGAGGTGACAATGCTAATTGTTGCATCACTGTGCTACCTATGTATAGAACACATATGCATGCATTGCTATTAATCTTTAAAATTTTCCTTCCCATCTAAAGTCCACTACTATCAGTCTTCCTAATCTAATTAAAGTATAATCTAAAATTTGTATTTCTTTTGCTATATAATATAGCAATCCCTGAAAAATGTTTATATCTTAAATTCCACATTATACCACCCAGTCATAATGTCTCATTCTATTACTCCAGTTCTCCTAACTATATTCTTAATACTATTAACATTAATAGAGACAATTCTAATATTATTCACTACTCTTCTTTTTAATCTACAAAAAAATGTTTTAATTATCCATTTCCTTTCGTTTTAACTTTCATTCCTAATACCTGAAAAATTATTTTCTGATTCTTAACTCTTCCCATTTGTATCTTTCATTTTAACTAATTTCCAATTTATACATTTTCATCACTGATTTCCGTTCCACTCTCTCTGTTCCATCCCTTTTTTGCATATTATGCAAACTCGCTTCTTGATTTATATCACTACTTTCCCTCTTCTCTTTTTGTCATTCTTCTTCTTGTAATATTTCTTTTTTATTTATATTTTGCTGTTCAACTTCACTTTACATTCTAACTTCTTCAACTTCTCACAATCCATCCATACATGTCCTATTTGCTTACATTAAAACACATTTTTTGCAATTTTAAGCATCATGACCAGTTTCTCTATATAAATAACTTTTTTTAGTACAATTATTTACAAAATACCCCTTCTTCCCACAAAAAAATGTTCTTGGTTGTCCCCAATACTAAACATCTTTGTGTCCACCAACATTAGTCATACTTGGAACATGTAAAGTAAAGTAAAATCCACTGCTCAGCAAGCAAACGCTGTAGTTCCATGAGGTAGATATAATGTAAGTCACAAAGGAAGCGGAGTACAGCAGAAGTAAGAACAAAACTCCAAATTTAATTCCAAGAATGTGCACTTATAACATACGGATGAGCGCTTTCACCATTACAGCTTCTTCAGATCCTTGTATAAAAGTCACAGTAGACCTCCCCTTATATAAGCAGCTCAATTAATCAATTAAAACAATTTAAACAATTAAAAGCAATGCTGGAGAATTTAAAGAACTCTCCCATATATAAACATGTCAATGTAAAGTAAGACAAAAATATAAAACTTGCATAGTGACCTAAAACATATAAATAAACATTCTGATAAGTTAATATTGATAAAATACATAATCAAGAACATATACAAATAAATGATAGTTCATTTTATGTGCCTGCGTTGTCTCAGCTTAGGTTTTATAGAAGCTCTATCATTCATCCCATGCCCCTATCAGCTTTCAAATGAATGATCCAGTCAGTCTCCTTAGATTCAGTAAAATTCATAGTATTACCACCCCTCTTATTCACAACAATTATCTCTAGGACCGAACAAGAAAGTATGATCATTGTCATTGGTGGTTATATGTTTTGCTAAGGCATTGTGTAAAGTGCCCTTTCTCATGTGGTAAATATGCTCTCTCATTCTATCCCTTAACGGCCGGTTAGTTTTACCAACATAGAAACTTGGGCATGCCTGACAAGTAGCTAAATACACCACATTAGGTGTCATACAATCTGCATCTGCCTTGATGGAGAAAATGGTGTGTAAATCCGGTGTATAAACACCTCACTGCTATCAATAAATGAACAGAAGTTGCAGTGACCACAGGGTTTAGTGTGACCAGTGTTCTTCATAATCCTATCATGTCTGGGGTGACAAAGCAATCGCTTTAGGTTGCTCTTATTCGAAATAGGAAACTTGGTGTCTCCCCCACAATGCATTTCAAGTCATCATCAACCAGGAGAATATCCCAATGTTTGCTAATAATTTCCTTTAACTGATATTGATCAGAAGTATACAGAGTAGAAAATTTAATAGATCTATTTAACATATGATCTCCAACGGTTTGATCTTGGACCCTGGGTCCAAAGTATGGTGCACCTGAAGTGGTGCGTGACATGCTTCCTCCATGTATGGTATAATCTCATTATCCTTGTATCCCGGGTCAGTAATCTATTTCTCAGATTGTCTAATTCTGAGATAAATCCCTGTTCAGTGGGGTTCAATCTCGAGGCTCTAATGGCCTGTCCTTTCATTATATTCTTAAAACAAATTGTGGGTGCATACTAGACCTTAATAACAAGGAATTGCAGTAACATGCCTTGCGATAGACCCCATATTTATCATATCATCTGTTAATCTCTCAATATATAGGTCTAAAAATCAATTCTATGTGTGGAATAGTTCATGGTAAAAGTAAGGAATGTAGTTAAATCATTCATAATGGATAGCATTGATTCCAGCTGTTCTGATGCTCCATTCCAAAGAACAAAAGGTCATCAACAAACCTTCTGTAGAACACCACATGTTCACAGAAAAGTGCATTCTTAAATAAAACATGTTCCTCCCAATATGCAAGGAACATGTTGGCGCTATTTGCACATGGAGTGCCCATAGCTACGCCATCACGCTGTTTATAGATCTGGTCTTGGAACATGAATAAGTTGTTCTCCAAGACCAGTTCTAAAAAATGAACTATGAGGTCTATCAATACTGCAGTGTAAGTACTGTGTGCTTTCAGATAATTTAACACATAATCAAGTCCTATATCATTAGGTATTACAGTAAATAGGGATTGAATGTCAAAAGTCACAAAAGTACAACTAGAGATTCTATCATGGTGTCCAATACATTCATACAGATCAATCAGAAATTGCTTGGAATCCTTCAAGACTGTAACATTGTCATTCAATACAGATCTCAGATGTTTCTCCACAAAAACTGAAAGGTGTTCAGTTACCCATCCACCAGAAACTATGGGTCTCATGGGTGGGTTCTTCATATTTTTGTGTACCTTGGGGAGACCTTGTATAATCGGTATAGTGGGTGTATAAATCATAAGGTATCCATATAGCTCCTTATTTATTAAATTACTTCTAAGAATATCATAAAGCGTGTCATGAATATATCTGACAACAGAGTGAACCTGTTCCATGGAAGTAGGTTCATAGAACCTGTCCTGTAACATGGAGGACATAGCCTCCGTATAAAATGACATATCCAATACTACAACTTTCCCACCTTTATCAGCTGGTCTAATTATAATGGTAGGATCATTCTGCAATTTCCTCAGACACTGGCGTTCCAGCTCAAGTTATCCGCCTCTTCTGTTTTGGGGTCCCAGTTGAGTATTATAGTAACTATACAATTCCTCCTCTGTTAACTTAAGGAATGCTTCAACTAATGGGTGGTGAGTTGGTACAAAATCACTTAAATTCTTAAAAGCAAACTTCCTGCTCTGTGCTGATTCTTTCTCAGAATCATTATAAATGAATCTAAGCATTACATTCCTACAAAAAAGTTTTAAGTCCACCATTGTATCAGTCAATTTGCTCTGGCTTTTAGGAATAAAATTCAAACCTTTGTTTAATAAACTGGTATCATCATCTGTTAGAGTAATGTGGGACAAATTATAGATTAACGCTTGTTGTTCCACATTCTCTTTAAAGTCTGATGGGGCATAAAATCCCCTGATAATTTCCTCTTCTGTCTGCCCCTGCTCATGCGAGGTCTGCGAGGACCTTTCTCCATGCGCACTGGCAGAGGAAAAGTCAAATCCAAACTTGAGAACTTGCTGGAATCAGTCAAAGTAGTAGTTTTCTTAGGTTTAACAACAGGCTCTGATCCTTCTTTTGTAGAAACAGGTCTATTCTTAACCACATGTACTTCAGGATATAAGTTGTTTCTAGTACATGCACTGGGATGTACAATATGAATAACATCCACAGAGTCCTTGCAATTGTCTGTGGTAGTCCCAGCAACAGGTGGTATTTCTTCCAAAATACATGCATCATTACTGATGGTGACCCCCCCAGTACAAACTTGGGCAGAGTCCATCTCCACAGGAGTAATGCTGTTATGTCCATTCAGTTCAACACCCACATTCATGTCGTTTGTTACACTATTACTTGTAACATCGTTGATAAAATTAAAGTGTGTAGATTCCTTTACTTTCCTAGGAGGCATGGGAGTAGAAGGATCCCTATGCATCTGAGATGTTGTAGAGGAATCCTGCCCTGCTTTGGGCCATAAGAATACATTGCCCAATTTAAAATCATTAATATCCCTGGTGGCTTTGTGTTTTTTCTGCTGTAAAAGTTTTCTTTCATACGCTAGCACACAATCTAGCAAGTTCTCAAACAATGGTGCAACCACCTTATCCGAAAAGTTACTAAACAGCTCCTGCTGTTTGCGCTTAATATTGTCTGTTAACCTAACCTCGAGAAGTGAAGACCATGGGACTGGAGCGTTGCAGGCGCGCTTCCAACAGTATTTAAAAGAAACTGTCAGTGCATCTCTGTTTTTTGAGTCTACGCCGACCTCCGATGATGTCATGACGCCGACCTTGAATTCAGAAAGACTACATGCAGTTTTGGATTGCATGGAGAAGGATTTCATGAGGCTCAAACGCTTACAAACACAGCGGATACACTTCCAGTTCTGCCTCGAACAACATATTATTCCGCGAGGTTTAAGGGTTCTTAATATGCCAAATCAAGGCAAGGAACATCCAGATTTACTCGCGAAATGGCAACGCCTGAACATTGAGGTGAGTCGCAAGTATTTGCAACTACTAATTGACTTTTTCCTCCCTGAGGAGGTTAGGTTAACAGACAATATTAAGCGCAAACAGCAGGAGCTGTTTAGTAACTTTTCGGATAAGGTGGTTGCACCATTGTTTGAGAACTTGCTAGATTGTGTGCTAGCGTATGAAAGAAAACTTTTACAGCAGAAAAAACACAAAGCCACCAGGGATAATAATGATTTTAAATTGGGCAATGTATTCTTATGGCCCAAAGCAGGGCAGGATTCCTCTACAACGTCTCAGATGCATAGGGATCCTTCTACCCCCATGCCTCCTAGGAAAGTAAAGGAATCTACACACTTTAATTTTATCAACGATGTTACATGTAATAGTGTAACAAATGACATGAATGTGGGTATTGAACTGAATGGACATAACAGCATTACTCCTGTGGAGATGGACTCTGCCCAAGTTTGTACTGGGGGGGGTCACCATCAGTAATGATGCATGTATTTTGGAAGAAATACCACCTGTCGCTGGGACTACCACAGACAATTGCAAGGACTCTGTGGATGTTATTCATATTGCACATCCCAGTGCATGTACTAGAAACAACTTATATCCTGAAGTACATGTGGTTAAGAATAGACCTGTTTCTACAAAAGAAGGATCAGAGCCTGTTGTTAAACCTAAGAAAACTACTACTTTGACTGATTCCAGCAAGTTCTCAAGTTTGATTTGACTTTTCCTCTGCCAGTGCATGGAGAAAGGTCCTCAGACCTCGCTCCATGAGCAGGGGCAGACAGAAGAGGAAATTATCAGGGGATTTTATGCCCCATCAGACTTTAAAGAGAATGTGGAACAACAAGCGTTAATCTATAATTTGTCCCACATTACTCTAACAGATGATGATACCAGTTTATTAAACAAAGGTTTGAATTTTATTCCTAAAAGCCAGAGCAAATTGACTGATACAATGGTGGAATTAAAACTTTTTTGTAGGAATGTAATGCTTAGATTCATTTATAATGATTCTGAGAAAGAATCAGCACAGAGCAGGAAGTTTGCTTTTAAGAATTTAAGTGATTTTGTACCAACTCACCACCCATTAGTTGAAGCATTCCTTAAGTTAACAGAGGAGGAATTGTATAGTTACTATAATACTCAACTGGGACCCCAAAACAGAAGAGGCGGATAACTTGAGCTTCGGAACGCCAGTGTCTGAGGAAATTGCAGAATGATCCTACCATTATAATTAGACCAGCTGATAAAGGTGGGAAAGTTGTAGTATTGGATATGTCATTTTATACGGAGGCTATGTCCTCCATGTTACAGGACAGGTTCTATGAACCTACTTCCATGGAACAGGTTCACTCTGTTGTCAGATATATTCATGACACGCTTTATGATATTCTTAGAAGTAATTTAATAAATAAGGAGCTATACGGATACCTTATGATTTATACACCCACTATACCGATTATACAAGGTCTCCCAAGGTACACAAAATATGAAGAACCCACCCATGAGACCCATAGTTTCTGGCCGTGGATGGGTAACTGAACACCTTTCAGTTTTTGTGGAGAAACATCTGAGATGTGTATTGAATGACAATGTTACAGTCTTGAAGGATTCCAAGCAATTTTTGATTGATCTGTATGAATGTATTGGACACCATGATAGAATCTCTAGTTGTACTTTTGTGACTTTTGACATTCAATCCCTATTTACTGTAATACCTAATGATATAGGACTTGATTATGTGTTAAATTATCTGAAAGCACACAGTACTTACACTGCAGTATTGATAGACCTCATAGTTCATTTTTTAGAACTGGTCTTGGAGAACAACTTATTCATGTTCCAAGACCAGATCTATAAACATGGATGGCGTAGCTATGGGCACTCCATGTGCAAATATACGCCAACATGTTCCTTGCATATTGGGAGGAACATGTTTTATTTAAGAATGCACTTTTCTGTGAACATGTGGTGTTCTACAGAAGGTTTGTTGATGACCTTTTTGTTCTTTGGAATGGAACATCTGAACAGCTGGAATCAATGCTATCCATTATGAATGATTTAACTACATTCCTTACTTTTACCATGAACTATTCCACACATAGAATTGATTTTTTAGACCTATATATTGAGAGATTAACAGATGATATGATAAATACGGGGGTCTATCGCAAGGCATGTTACTGCAATTCCTTGTTATTAAGGTCTAGTATGCACCCACAATTTGTTTTTAAGAATATAATGAAAGGACAGGCCATTAGAGCCTTGAGATTGAACCCCACTGAACAGGGATTTATCTCAGAATTAGACAATCTGAGAAATAGATTACTGACCCGGGGATACAAGGATAATGAGATTATACCATACATGGAGGAAGCATACATATCACGCACCACTTCAGGTGCACCATACTTTGGACCCAGGGTCCAAGATCAAACCGTTGGAGATCATATGTTAAATAGATCTATTAAATTTTCTACTCTGTATACTTCTGATCAATATCAGTTAAAGGAAATTATTAGCAAACATTGGGATATTCTCCTGGTTGATGATGACTTGAAACGCATTGTGGGGGAGACACCAAGTTTCCTATTTCGGAATAAGAGAAACCTAAAGCGATTGCTTTCTCACCCCAGACATGATAGGATTATGAAGAACACTGGTCACACTAAACCCTGTGGTCACTGCAACTTCTGTTCATTTATTGATAGCAGTGAGGTGTTTATACACCCGGATTTACACACCATTTTCTCCATCAAGGCAGATGCAGATTGTATGACACCTAATGTGGTGTATTTAGCTACTTGTCAGGCATGCCCGTTTCTATGTTGGTAAAACTAACCGGCCGTTAAGGGATAGAATGAGAGAGCATATTTACCACATGAGAAAGGGCACTTTACACAATGCCTTAGCAAAACATATAACCACCAATGACAATGATCATACTTTCTTGTTCCGGGTCCTAGAGATAATTGTTGTGAATAAGAAGGGTGGTAATACTATGAATCTTACTGAATCTAAGGAGACTGACTGGATCATTCGTTTGAAAGCTGATAGGGGCATGGGTTGAATGATAGAGCTTCTATAAAACCTAAGCTGAGACAACGCAGGCACATAAAATGAACTATCATTTATTTGTATATGTTCTTGATTATGTATTTTATCAATATTAACTTATCAGAATGTTTACTTACATGTTTTTAGGTCACCGTGCAAGTTTTATATATTTTTGTCTTACTTTACATTAACATGTTTATATATGGGAGAGTTCTTTAAATTCTCCAGCATTGCTTTTAATTGTTTAAATTGTTTTAATTGATTAATTGAGCTGCTTATATAAGGGGAGGTCTACTGTGACTTTTATACAAGGATCTGAAGAAGCTGTAATGGTGAAAGCGCTCATCCGTATGTTATAAGTGCACATTCTTGGAATTAAATTTGGAGTGTTGTTCTTACCTCTGCTGTACTCCGCTTCCTTTGTGACTTACATTATACTTGGAACATGTACAATTTAACTGTTCTCTATTTTCAAAATCACATTATAGTCCCAAGCTTCTGTACAAAGTCCTTTATTACAAAAAAAAAAATTGAAATGTCCTTTACTTCATTGCAAAACTTCTTTACAAATATTTTTACACTCTCCCTTTCAGTTTATGTTCAGAACTGTATATTATTTTTGTGTGGTTCTCAGAAAAGGTCTTTACTACACAATTCTTCCATGGATATTTATCTTTTCTTTTTCCATATTACTTAAAAAAAACTTCTAAGATCTCAGCAGTCTCAAAGAAAATATCACAGTATGTCTCTTTTAAATTATAATAGAAGCCTTACCCCCTGTGCCTTTATGCCTAAAGGCACAAATATCTTGTCCCAAATCTCATACCTGTCCAATTCTACTTCTTCTTTACTTTGGATTCTTACAGTATGTTTTTTCTTTTCTGTTTTTACTGACTTTTTTTTCTCACTCCATGCTTCCTTGGGTCTATATTAGAACACCGAACATTTGAAATGTCGGGTGTTCTAATATCGACCCATTTTCAGTGAACGCTGAAAATATCGAAGTAACAGGAAACCAAATTCTTTCCTAGGGAAAGAATTTGGTTGTCTGTTTATGTTGCTTTGGTATTTTCAGCACTCTGGTGGAAAGTTACGGGTCGGGTTCAGATAAGTGTGCGATTGTGTGGACATGTGGGTTAGGGCGAATTAGGGTTAGGGTGCGGGTCAGGAAAGTGTGCGATTGTGTGGACGTGTGGGTTAGGGCAGGTTAGGTGAGTTAGGGTTAGGGCGCGGGTGAGGTGACTGTGCGATCGTGACGGACTTTAGGGTTAGGGTTTGGGTTAAGGTAAGTGGATAGTTAGTGGTGTTTGTATAGTTTAGTGTAGGGTTAAGTGTTAAGAGTTTAGGTGTATGTGTGTGGATTGCTATTTGTTTGGTGTGCTCCCTAGGAAAAAATTTGCTGTTCCGAATGTTCAATGTTTTTTTTTTCTATTGCTAGGGTTCTATATTAGAACACTCGACATTTTGAATGTTCGGTGTTCTAATATAGACCAGCTTCCTTTTGCATCCCTACTATCTCCGCAAATGATTTCTTCTGCTTTTCTTCCATTCTATTTAATTTCAGCATCATTTTGCCCCACAAACCATCTTTTGTCATCTCAAACTCACTTGGTTCTATTAAATTTTACAGTATATCACCCCAAAACCCTCCTGACTGGAGAGTTGCAATTATAATTTCTTCTTCACCTTTCAACCCTTTGAAAACCTCTCTCTCTCTCTAGAAAATCTTTTCAGAATCCTCTATCCAGTCTCCTTTTCCTTCATCTCAAATAGCTTCCTCTCCTTCTGAACCATTAAACATTTTGTCTGAGTTGGCATTCATCTCAACCCTTGCTTTCCTCAGATAACATTCATGTGTGCTATTCTCCAAGCTGCCACTGCACTAGGAATGAAATGGGCATATCACACTCGACAGCCATATGCACCCCAAGTATTGTAACAGAGTCATTTTTATTGATATATACATTACATACCATTTACATATTTACATTTACATTATTTACAACTATTTACAAATCTCCATACATTATAAACTTCAATGTCAGCATTCCCACCATGCTCTTTTATCGACAATGAAAACATTATTTTCTCCAGAATCTTTGTCAGTCCATTTTCCATTATATTTGATTTTATTTAGTCTCTTGTTCCATATAGTCCATGAAACATAAAATATGACTGTCCCTTTTTTCACTTCTTCCTGTTTTCATGTACCATAATAACCAAATTCTATTATGTCCATATTTATTTGTTCACATTTTATCAAACCTTTCACCCTATTATGTTTACATATTTCTTTCCATAAATTATTAACTCATTTACATTTCAAAATTACATATTCAGTAGTCTGAAACTCTCCACGTTGATTACATATTCTATCTTGCTTTTTCTTGAATGGCATACTTGCCTTAACAGGCAATTTCTAATAGATAATCTCCATAAAAAATCATTACATTCTTTAATATTTTTATAATTATTATATCTCATCTATGGCTTTTTTCTTATCTATTTCTGAATCTTTCCATGGATCAATGCAATAAAATGCTGTCATAATATTTAAGTACCATTCCTTTCTATTTTTTCACATATATTCTTTTTTATTTTCCATAACACAATTTTGTTTTGGTACACATTCATTTCTTCATCCACAATGCTTTTAATTATTTTTTTAACTTCCTTTCCTTCCCACAGTTCTTTGTATTTATAATATGGTATCATTTCTATCAAATTTTTATTTTCCTTCATAAATCCTTTTAATACCTTATATAAAATTAAAGATGGCGCATGTACTACTGGGTTTATTAAACCCAAGCCTCCTTGCTATTATTTCATATATAGAATCCATCTCTTGACTGGATTCAGTCTAGAGGCCCATATAAAAGAAAATATAATCATCATGAGCTCCTTTTCATACTTAACAGGGATCATAAAGATGTTAGCAACATAAGCAATTTTGTCTATTACCATTGTGTTCAACAAGTGTCCTTTTTTCTATATGAAAATCTATATGATTTCCAAAAAAATAGTCATATCCTGTACTTCTTGAAGTGCATTATCCCACTGTTGTCTGTACTCATTCCTTCCAAATATTTTTCCTAATGTATGTTTTTCATTGAACTCAATACTGCCTAGCATTCCTTCAAAACCAAATATTTTACTTGTCTCTTTATTTATACTTGAACCATTTTTTAATTTATACTAATTTTTTCATTTACTTCTTCCATACATACATTATTTTTAACAATTAGTTCAATATCATCCGCATAATTATACATTATTGGCAGTTGTACTTCCTTCATCATTTTGTATCCACCACTACTTGGCAGTTTATTAATTTTCATCACTATTACATTCATAACTAATGAGAAAATTATACTACTAGCTGGGCAGCCCTACTTTATTCCACATTCTATTTTTAATTCTTCCCCAATCCAGCCATTTACATTTAGTTTTAAATAGTTTCTTTCATAAACTCATTTTATTACTTGTAATATTTTTTGCTTACATTGCATGCCTGCAAAATTCCCCATAAAGGTTTATACTGAATATTATCATAAGTTTTACTTATATCCCCTATCATAACCTTCACTTCTACATTATTTATGATACCATTGGTTATTTCTCTTATCCATAATGACTTTTGACTCTCTTTTGCTTTTCTTCTGAATACATTTTGGTCATATATTCCATACATTTTTTGTAGCCTTTTTGTTATTATTCTCATGAAAATTTTATAATCCATGTTATTCAATATTATATGTCTCCAATCTCTTTATTTCCTTTTTTAAATATAATTTTTTAACTCATGTACATATTTCTTTCCCTTTAATTCCAGTTTCTAACCATTCATTCATGACTTCTATAAAAAATATTTTTTGCCACGCCTTCATTTTTTTATATACACCATTGTCAATTCCATCCATTCCTGTTGTAGAATTCATGTTAATCTTCTTCTTCTTTCGGCTTTTCCCAGTTAGGGGTCGCCACAGCGGATCACCTGTCTGCTCATGATTGGCAGTGAAGTTTTACAGTGTCGAGTTGCCAGCCCAGCACCCAACCTTCCACAGAAGGCACACATACACACATACAGACACACACACACACACACACACACACACACTCTCACACCTAGGGCCAATTTAGAGTGTCCAATCCATCTACAGCATGTCTTTGGGGTGTGGGAGGAAACTGGAGCACCTGGAGGAAACCCGCGCGACCACAGGGAGGACATGCAATTCATGATAATATCTTTTAGAATTTCATTCAATTCTTTCATAGTTATTTTTTGTTCTAAATACTTATTATCTGCATTATTTAATGTTTCACCTTTATAAATTTGTTCTGTTTTCTTCTCTTTTAACAAATAATTTCAATACATATTCTTTAATTATTTCATATATTCCTTCTTTCTGTCTTATTTGCTTGCCTTTCTTAATTCTCTTATTATTTTTCCTTCTTTTATTATTTTCCTAAAATATGGTACTACCTCTTCTTTCTTTCCTTGTAAACAATATTTTTGTTTCTATAACAAGTTGTTGATTTTAATTTCATTCATTTTATATATTTCTCTTTATTTTACATAAAAGGAATCTTTTTTTCTCTAAGTCTCTGAATGTTTCTTGACTTAATATCTTATATCTCTCTTTTTCTTTCCTTCTTTTCTTCCTTATTCATTGTCCTAAAACTGCCTCATGTTCATATGATTTTTCCATAATTCTGTAAGTTCTTTTTTCTCTTCTAAATCTAATTCCTTTTCATTAATTATTTTTACTCCTTTTCCCATTTTTATATATGCTTCATTTTCCTGTACTTTAACCCATATAGCCACAAGATCCAAAAATACTGCATACTTAATTCCTTTTTCTTTAACTTTTAAACTATCAGATATTAAAAAATAATCAATTTCTGTCCTAATTTATTCCTTTTGTAGATACAGTGGTTATTCTCCCATACACTTAACTTTCCACTTCTCATAATTTTGTTAACCATTTTAACATCACAATAGCGCTTATGTTTTCTTAAATTACAGTTAAAATCACCCACTACTATAATGCCCATGTTTACCAAACATATTCAAGGATATTTTAAACATCATTTCTCTCTCTCTCTTTGTTGCATATGCATATAAAGCTATAACTCTATACACATATTTTTCCATCACAAATCTATTAGTGTAATTCTTCCTAGTTCCACTAATATTTTAATGCTGTCTTGACATAGTATACATATGCCCACTCATGTTTCTTTCTCCATGCTCCAAGCCACCACACCAGTCCAAAGTTTTTCAGTTTGTGATCTTTCTTCCTCTGTTAATAATCTATCTTCTAAAATAATAATATGTGCATCTACCGCAGCATACCATTGTACTATACCTATTCTCCTCTTAAGATTTTTCATACTGTTCACATTTAAAGCTAATATTTTCAGCTTTTAAGAACAGCTAGTATAATAATTTTTTTATCCCTTTCCTTTCTTATTTTCTCCAAACATTAAATTTATGAATTTTATTTTATTTAACTCTTTTCCCTATCAAATTATTTTTATTTCTTACTGTGCACCAGTTAGCTTCTTCCTCACTTGTCTCCTCTGTTTCATTTTCCTTGTTACTTTCTTCAACTTCATGTACAACCTCTTTATCAGTCACATCTTTTTGTACATGTTCTTGAATAACACATTCTTCTATCTTTTTCTCCTGTATAACTTAATTTTCATTTTCTTGCGCATTCATTTCACATTCTAGCCATGAATGACCAGTATTGCCACATTTTTTACAGTTTAAATCACATTTTTGCATTATGCCCTGTTTTACCATATAAATAACACCTTTTTACCGCATTCATTGATTAAATTATCATTTTTCCACAAAAATAACAATTATTTGGTTGACCCCTGTATTTCACAAAACCCCTGTTACCATGAACATTAATAATACTAGGTACATGCATAACAATATAATTTTCCATTTTCAGTACTACTCCACATTCCCATCACCAGTCCATGTTCCTCCTTCATTATATTTTTTGTAGTATCCATTAATTCTTTACATATAGTTAACAAATGTGCTTTCAGTTCTTTTGCTTCAACTTCAGTTCTAAACTGGATCATTATTCTTTTTTTTTTGTTTGTCTATAAAAAGCTTGCACCATATATTCTGACCATGGATAAATATTTTTCATTTGTTCATATGTACTCCAACAATTTCCATTGCCTGACCAGTCTCAAATAACAAGTCACAAAAAGTCTCTTTATTAATTAAAATAAATGTTCTTACCTCTTTTGCTTTGACACCCAGATGTGCTATGACAGAGTCCCAAACCTCATACCTGTCCAAACTTTCTTTTTTTTTTACTGTTCACAAATACTATATACCTCTTTTTTGTTTCTTTTATTTCTTCGTTCTTCTTTGTTCCTTCTCCAACAGTTTGTGCATAAATTTTTGTCTCAGGAACTTTCTCTGGCACAGTATCTTCTTCTCCTTTTACTTCTTCTATTTTTTCCATGATGTCACTACATGAAATTGCTGTTCTATTTTCTGACTCACTTTGGTTTACCATTTCTTCCAAATAATCATCCCACCACCAACACCCCCCTTCCTGATTGGAGGGTTGTATTATGTATTTTTCAGAGGTAACTGTCTCTGCTTCAAACAATCTCCTCTGAAAGTTTTCCTCTGAATCTTTTGCTGTTTCAGCTACAATCTCCTTTTTCTCCAATATCACTGTTTTTTTTTCTGTTCTCACATCATCAGAAGAGACTTCTGGTAGTGATCCCGCCAATTGAACTACATTTCAGGAACTTACACTCCAGTTTCAGCAAAAGCTGAATTAGCCATGTTTTCTCCCTATTCCTCCTGGCTGCTTCCACACCAGGACAGGAAACAGGAAGTCAGGATGTGTAACACACAAACTCTTCCCTGATTACCAAGAGTATGTGAAGTTTCCTGGTGCTGTAGTTACACATTGACTTTCTCTACATATAAAACAACATTAATCGTTGTCCTTTTTCAAGTGTAACCTGAATCTATGGATGGGAATGAGGACATTTGCCCCAAAGCAGCCCATAATACTACTTATGGACAGAAGCAGCACTTAAATACTCCTCCTACAATATGGCCCGTATAAAACACTCAATGGAATTTTCTAGAAATAATCATTATGTCACTCAGAACTTATCACTATGCATAGATGGAACTAGGTATGGGTAATTTTAACTAATGGAATAAGCTACTAGGCTTAAAAGGGCCCAAAAGGGCAGGTGACCTAGTATTTACATATTAAACTATGAACCTATAAAGATGCAGGGTAATCAAGTAAAATAAAACATTGGCACTTTCTTAATT
Organism: Protopterus annectens; assembly: GCF_019279795.1. Lineage (NCBI taxonomy): Eukaryota > Metazoa > Chordata > Ceratodontiformes > Protopteridae > Protopterus > Protopterus annectens. The sequence continues at coordinate 1,768,092,490 of NC_056737.1, forward strand.
ATTTGTTAAAAAGAGAGAAATGTAAGGAATTGGTAGTCGAAATGATTTAAGATTTATTAGGGAAGATATAGATTTCTTCTGAAGGCATAGCTAGGGAGTAGGATATAATGAAAATGGAACCTAAAAATATGGTATAAATAAAAGAGAAAGAGATATGAGAAAGAATAAGAATTATTTAGAGGGGTTGTCAAAGGATGAAGTATTGCAAATGAAGTACTACAAAAAAAGAAGCTGTGTGCTAAAGGAAAAATAAAGAAGTATTTGGATAATATGCATGAGATTAGAAAGGATTCTCTTAAGCAAGTATTTTGACAGCCCCAGAGCATAAAATCTATTAGTATAATAACTTAGACAACAGAAAATAGAATGGGTTTTAATCAAAGTTATGAGGCCTATGATAAGGCTCATAGAGGTATTACAGATATTTTAGAAATTTTATGAATATCTGTGTACAGCAAATAAATGGGGGCACCAAGGAAAGACACAAATGGAATACTGATGGAAGACTTAATTACGCCAAAGTTAGAGGAAGATGGGGCTTTAGAATTAATAGCTAAGAGAAAAGAGGGTACGAATAAAAATTATTATGTATAATCAATCAACAGAGAAATCTTTAGGAACAGTAAGTATTTTTGTAGAAGTCTGGAAGTTTTGAAGGAAGAAGTGATAAAGATCTGGAAGGTTTTTAACAATATTTTAAAACCATGCCCAATACCAGCATTTGGAAGAAGGCTGTAGTAGCCGTACTACCTAAACAAGGGAAAGATCCTTCAGACCCAGCTTCATATAGACCATTTTCAATTCTGAAGCATGATTATAAACAGCTTTACTAGCAAGAAGAATGACTAAGGTGTTGACATAACTGATATATATGGATCAATGTGATTTTGTGATGGGGAGGCAAATCTTTGATAAGATTAATAGAATAATGGTGATGTAGAGAGAATTAGAGTATGAGAAGACTCTTCTATCATTGGAGGGTCTTGATGCAGAAGAGGCATTTGTTAGTGTCAGATGGGATTTTATGCCTAGGGCAATGAGAGCATTTGATTATTTGACAGAATAATGGATATAATTAGGAAGATATACAAAGGATCAGACACAAGAATTAAGTTGGTGGGTTTCCTCTCTGACAAGCTGTTTGAACAGAGGAATCAGGCATGGTTGTCCTCCTTTCTCTTTGTTATTTGCTTTATGCTTATAGGCATTGGCAAAGAAAATAAGGGACTCACAAAATCTAGAATATAAATAGTACTGTAATAAAAAAAAAACTGGCCTTATACACAAATGATAGTATTTTGTACTTGATAAATCCAGAAAAGGACATTTCAGTGTTGTGAAACATTTCAAAGAGATTTGTGTTTCTTCAGGATAGGAAATAAATGAAGACATGCTACAGTGATAAATTATGTTCCCACACATGATTTGTTTCAGCAAAAATCATATATACGAGGACATAATACAATGAAGTGTTTAGGTATGTAGATTAAAATTATTCTTTTATGTCAACTAAGGATATGCAGAAAGAGACCAAAGAAAAGATAATACAAAAATTGAGAAGCTGAGAGCTCTTGACTATGGATATGGATAATGAGGTAAAAGCAGTAACATTTTTTTGTCCCTTTAGTATAATAAACAGGTCAGATTTATTGTTATCAACCATTACAAAGGTTGTGGACCTTAATTAATAAAGATTGAAGGAATTTATTTTTGAGGAAAAAAAAGCAAGGGGAATAAATTGTTTCTTCCTCTAGAACAAGGTGGTTTAGGATTACCATATTTAAAAGGATCCTTTAGAGATGCACAGTTACGACTCATATACATAACACAAGCAGAAGATTGCAGATCCAAGTGGGAGGAACTGATGTTGAAAAAAGAGATAGTTCAAGAAATAAGGCAAAAGTAGGATGCGGGATAAGGGCCCTTATGAAGAATAATAACCAGAAAGAATATTGTATTTATAAAATAGCAGAAAGTATTTTAAGAATTAAGCAAACAGTGTAACAGGGAAAGGGGATTTTTTTTAATAGGTAGAGCAGCAAGTAAGGTAATAGAAAATAGGCAAAATTGGTTGGAATTTACTGGATAAAATTAACAAAGGAACCAAGATTTTGTGAATAAAAAAAAACTATACAAGGAAATATAATTGAGTGGGATGAAGCCAAGCAGAAGCTTTGATTGCACTTTGGAGACTGCCTTCCCTACTCAGATATGACAACAGAGTATAGGCAAAGCAAAAGTGATAAGAAATGTTAAGTGAAAGAACAGCTCTGGTTGAGTTTTCAGTTGAGTCTAGAACAGAAGCCGCTGTTAATACAACATATAAAACAATGAATGATAACTATAAGAATTAGTCAGAAGACGAGCGTATGGAAAGGCAGTATACAAAGGAATAATGAAAGGACATTTGTATGGCTCCAAAGTATGCAACAAAGATTGGAAGATTTAGGATTTTCAGCTGGAAGTGTTTGCATAGGTACTTTTATACCCTGAGCAGACTTCAGAGGATTTTACCTCAGATAGACAGTAAATGTTGGGAGTGTGATGAGAAAGAGAAGGGTAATTGGGAACATGCTTTTTTTTGGGGGGGGGGGGTATAATGATCTGGAAGATTTTAAAAACTGCAAACAACCAACCCACCAAGGAACTCTTTAGTGTTGGAAACTTGCTGGAAACTTTCACACTGCCACGGGATTTAGTTAACTAGTAAAAGACCACTCCAAAGTCAAAAACTTAATAACATTTCATTGAAGGGTACTTTGTCAGAAATGTATGGGGGGAGGTAATTACTGTACTATGGAAATGATTTGTTTGAGCTGTGATATAGAAAATGAGTTGCCTAGGCATTTTAAGGCCTTATTAAGTTTAATACCATTTGCTACAAAAAAAAGCAAATACTAGAAAATGAAAATCAAAATGTAAATCAATCATAACTGAAGTACTGAATGTTGTAAATAAGATAAAAAAAGAGGTGGAATCTTTTGAAAGTGCAGGAGTAAAGTATATAGAAATAAAGAGGATTTGTGGGAACAGCACAGGCAAAATAATGTTCAGGAGGAAGAACAAAATTTCAAGGAAGGCTAAACTTCAGCAATTGACAAGTAAATTGGTACCCACCACATACCTCAACCTGGGCAAAGCTTTTGACACAATTCCCCACTCAGGTATAGTAGAAAAGCTAAATAAATCAGGAATAATCCCCTATGTCACCCAATGGATTGTCAACTGGCTCACAGATAGGACACAGGAAATCAAAACAAGGGAAGTTACCTTCACAAAGAAACCTGGAACCAGTAGAAACCCCCAAGATTCTGCACTTGTTCCTCTTCTGCTTGGCATAACTTTTCCAAAGTGAAAGCCAATACCAAGGGTCTCAGGCTGACTAAGTACCCAGATGACTGCAAGCAGGGAACAGTCATTGAATTCCCAAATGACTTAGTCATCCTGCAGGAAGGTTTGTCCCAGATTTTATTTATTTTATTTTATTTATTTTACATTTGTTTACCGGGCTAGTCCAACTGGATATATGTCCATTTTCAGCAGAGGCCCAGGGAGAAATGCTCCACATTAAAGTTAATACAAAACAAGTAATTACATAAAAAAGCAAGTAGTTAGTAAGAATACAAACAGAAATAAGGTTCAATCTAAAATATTCTAGTAGAAAATTTATACTAGGAAGGACATTTACTTTTATTTACAGTATAAGAATAGGGGAGTTATACTTTAGTAAAACATTCATGAAGAGTATAAATTGCATAAGCAATTATAAACCATACAACCATACAACGTTCTAAATTAATTTGTATCAGAGGCTAATTAACAAAGGTGTTTTTGAGATAGTCTTCTGAAGGGAGTGAGTGAACAGAGGTAAGAGAGGGTGTATAAGATTAGTCGGGATTGATGCATGGGCATAGCCAGAGTGTTTTTAGGTGTTGCTTGAGCTTTTGTTTAAAGAGGAAGGGTGATGATGTAATAGTTAGAGGGGTAGGTAGTAGATTCCAGTATTTACCTATGGTGTTGGAGAATAGAGAATCACCTGCAATGTTATTGGACTTAGCTTCACAAGAAGTTTATTAGAGGAGCGTAGTGAATTTAGATTAGAATAGGGAGAAATAAGGTCAGAAAGTACAGGGGTATTTTTTGGTTGGTGAAATATCCTGTGAACAAAGGTAAGTTGGGAGAGTTGGGAGATAAATAAGTGATATCAATATCATGAACTGAAATCCTCCTCATCATCATCATCATCATCAACACCATTTTCCCATTTTTCTACATGGGGTTGGAGAGTCATGCTAACTACTGCCATTTCTCTCGATTCAATGCTACACTCTTGCCTTCTTTGTCACTCATGCCTGACTAACGCAGATCTTTTCTCACACAATCTATCTACCTCTTTGCTGGACACCCTCATTTCTTCTTACCTTCTTCCTGTTTGTCCCAAATTTTCTTCACCATATTGTCTTCTGCTTTTCTGCACACGTGCCCAAACCAACTTAATCTGTTCTCTTTGGCAATTGGAGCTACTTTGGCTTCTAATCTTGTGTCCTCATTTCTTCAGCTGTCACAGAGTGTTCATCCTACCACCCTTCTCAAGAACTTCATTTCCATCACCTCTAGCTTTCTCCTTTGCTCTCACTTTACTGCCCAGGTTTCTGTACCATACAGTAGTACTGGTTGCACCACTGTGTTGCACCCCTTACTTTTTCAGCTTCTTTGTCATTATTCTGCATATACTACACATGGCACTCTATGCCAGTTGGCTGGAGCCCCTCTGATTCTAGCTTTGACCTCTTCATTCAGACTTCCCTTCTTCTCAACTACCCCTCCCAGACAATTAAAGCTATTAACCTGTTCCACTATCTTCCCTTCTACCTCAGTTATTAGCTTCTTCTGATTTCCCCAGTTTGATGCCATTACCATGGTATTATCTGTACTTAGTTTCATCCCACGTGCCTTCAGTTTTACATTCCATTTCCCTATCCTTTGTTGAAGTTCTTGCTTGGAGTCTGCCAGTAATGCCATATTTTCTACATACCGTAATTCTGACCTGTTTACTAATATAGCCCATCACAAGTATGAACAGCAGTGGGCTCAGAGATGAACTCTGGTCCACATCCACTCCCACTGGGAACTCCTCTGTGAGACCAAACATTGTTCATACTTAGGTTCATAGGTTCACAGGTAGGTACTAGGCTATCAGCCCAAGGGCCTAAGTAAACCTAGCCAACAAGGTTCCCTGACTTACCCAACCCAAGAAAGTTAATTTCCTGTGCCCCTGTTGAGCAGAGCCACAGAAGTGATTCCCAGTGTGTATTTCCCATTTCCCATCCACTCATCAAGATTTTTCTTGAAGAGTGCTAATGAGGAACTTTGCTTGACATAGATGGGTAGCTTGTTCCAGAGTATAGGAAGTCTCTGGGACAGGAATCTATCCCTCCAGTATGTCCTGTTTATTGTGGTGACAAGGTTTAGGTCCCTAGAGCGTGCAGCTTGGAGGGATTGGGATTCCTTTATGTGTAGCATGTCCAACATCTCTGGGTTTAACATAGCTTTATATGTTAGGCAGAGATCTCCACAGAGTAGGTGATATGCTACAGAGTAAAGCTGGATTTTTTTGAGACGGTCAGTGTAGGGCATCTGTTTGAGGCCAGTAAACCTCTTTGTGAGTTACTTATGTGGCCTTTCCAGCTGCTGCAGATGTCTTGTGTGGTACATTCCAAAAGGGGTGTTGTACTCTATAATGGGTCTAATGAGGGCTGAGTAGAGGGGAACAATGACCTCTTTTTCCCTGGATGAGAACCCTTTTGTGTTGAGGTGTGCCACATAGAAGGATTTCCTGACTACTGTGGCGATGTGATTATCAAAGGAGAGACTACTATCCACCTGGGTCCCAAGGTCTCTTATCACACATTCAGCGTTAAGTAGACTGCTGTTTATGTAGTAGTTCATGGGTACAGAGTTTTTACCAAAGGGGATGACAATCCACTTTTTCTCATTGAGCTTGAGGCCATGCCTCTGACACTAGGCATCTGTCTCAGTGAGGCCCTTCTGTAGGATGTCCACATCATTTGGGGACTCGACTATGGCGCCTAGCTTGCATTCATCTGCGAACTTCATTAGTCAGAGGCCTTCTGTGTTAGCCTGTACTTCAGAGAAGTAGATACCAAACAGAAGAGGTCCCAGGACTGAACCCTGTGGTACTCCACTTGTCACTGGTTTGAAGTCAGATTTGGAGTCTGCAACTTTTACAGTGCGGGTTCCGTCAGTCAGCCAGTTTGCAACCTATCTTGTGATGTAGAGATTTATGCCTAGTTTAGTGAGTTTAGCTACAATTCCAGAATGGGGGATGGTTTTAAAAGCCTTGGCGAGGTCAAGATAGGCAGTGTGAACCACCTAACCCTCATCTACAGCTTTGGGGACTGCTTCAAAGAAGTCGATCAGGTTCAGAAGGCATGTTCTGTTTTTCACAAACCCAAACTGGGTGGGGTCCAGAGTTTGGAAGTTACCAATGTCTTTGTTTATAAGTTCCATGATGATACATTCTATGGCTTTGCAGACCAGGCTCGTCAGGCTAATAGGGAGATAGTTCCCAGGATTAGTTATGGCTCCCCCTTTGTGGAGTGGGATAACTGTTGCTGTGTGCCATTCAGTGGGCACAAAGCCTGACGTGAGACTATGATTGAACATGGTGCTTAGGTGGGGAGCCAGTTCGTTCTGAAGTTCATGTAACACACAGCCTGGGATATTGTCCAGTCCCATGGATGTTGCGTTTTTGGTTTTAGAGAGTGCAGCTTTAACCTGCATAGATGTGATTACAGGGACTCTGCATTCTTCCTGTATAGATATGGACCCTTTAGGGGTGAGAGGGGGGTAAAGTTAGCACTGAACCTATCTGCCAGGATGTTGGCAATATCAGTTGGTTCTATAATTTTCGTGCCATTGTGCTGTAACTCAGAGTAGATCTGGGTGTTGCCACTGAGATTCTTGACATAGCTATAGAATGCTTTGTGGTTGCCCTTAGAATCAGTGGTGATTTTGTTTTCGTAGTTAGTTTTGGAGGATCTTATAAGGAATCTCAACTTCTTACTGAGGCTGACCAGGGTGCTCCTCCAGATTTTACTCTCTTTTGCAACAGTTTCTTCCTTCTGTTGTAGAGTTTTTTTATGGCCGGGTACCACCACATTGGCTTCCTTTTTTGTAGGATAGCATATTGGTTCTGTTTGGGATAGCATGATCCATGCACTTGTGTAAGTGCTTATAGAGTGTATTTGTGTCGGATTCAGCAGTCGTAAATGTATTGTCCATTGTTTGCCACTTCTGTCTTAAGAAGCATGAAGTTGGCTTTGGAGAAATTATTTACTGTGGTTTCCTTAATGGTGGGTGGCGGCATGATGCAGATATCTAGGGTGATTAGATTATGGTCAGATCTGACGAACAAGGAGTTGACTTCAGGTGTGGAACAACAGTCACTCATGCTGTTAATGACTAGGTCTAGGATATTGTTGCCCATGGTGGGGGTGTGGATAAGTTGATCCAGGGCATTGTAATTTACAAATTTCAGAAAGCATTGAGCAAAGGAGTTGGTACATGAGCAGTTTTCCCAGTTAATGGTGGGGTAGTTGAAATCACCCATTATTAGGGTGTGTGGTTGAACCTTAATATTTAACAGTATATCAAAAAAAGGAGTAGGAATCCTGGGGCATGGTGAGAGATCTGTTGCAAGCTACAATTTGGATTGCAGTTTTGCCCAGAGTTAGTTGCATTTGGATAACCTCGGATGCATTATGCTGTGCAACTAGCCTGGAGGTGTGGATATATTTAATAAATATGGGCACACCTCCGCCTTTGGTGTTCTGGTCCAGGTTAGATGGCCAAAAAGTGTGGTATGAGTTATAGCCTGGTAATGCATGGGTGCTCTCTATAGCCTTAAACCAGGTCTCAGTCACTGCACAGATATTGCTGTTCTCCATTTTAAGGAGTGCTTCGAGTGAGTGCATTTTGAGATTTAGACTTTTAGCATTGAGTAGCATTACCCTCAGTTTTTGCTTGCCTGTTCCTGTTCCTGTTACGGTGGTGAATTTGTCATTTGAACTTTGCCTAAAAAAGTCACTATAAGGGTGACAAGAGCCTTAGCCAGTATCCGGAATCCCAGGGGCAACAGGTGCAGTCCATCTCGTGCAAAGAATTGTGGTCTGTTGACCATGCAGTCCCAGGCAGACAGATACTGGATCCCCCTTAGAATGACACCAGAAGCTTAGCCAATTGTTGAAGTCAATAATTTTGTCCTTGTACTGTGGTATAATTCTGGGTGATGGCAGGATGCTATTCAGGGCTAGGGTCATACCTGCCTGGGCTACAAGATCGGAGAGCTCTTCCATGTCTCTTTTCATGTAGTCCAGGGAGGTACATCTCAGGTCATTCACACCAACATGGACAATGACAGAGTCATATTTGTACTTGTTGTGGAGTGACCTGAGTGCGTGGGTTATGTGGTAGATCCTGGCACCCGCAAGGCACCTGACAGTAACCTTCTCCTAGTTTAGCCTGGTGAGTGGGACATCAGTGTGCCTGACTATAGAGTCACCTATGACTAGTGTGTTGGGTACATTTGTTTGCCTTATGGGCTGTGGTTTATTGGCACACTGAGTCTGTGGGCTATGTGTCATTTGGGTTGTGTTGGGGTGGAGGTTGCTTGCATTTCTGCTTGGTAGGTCTCGGTTGCTTGAGCAGATTATTATTGAGAGCCTCTGCAAATGTTTTTGTGTTTCTATGTGTGGATTTTGGTGGTGTAGGTTTAGTGGGCCTATGTGATGAGTGTGGTGTGGTGCAAGTATTTACCTTCTCCTCTTGACTGTCAATTTCAATTTTGGTTGGAGAGAGCTTTACCTCCAGTTTGGCTAGATAAGTGCATCTCTCACAGGTTGTGGTGTTGTGTGGTAGGAGGAGAGGGTTGCCTGTGTACATGAGGAAATTGTTACATTGCCTCAAGATGCCCAGATTCTTTGATAGACAGGAGAGAACATTGGGAGCTGACTCTTGGACATGCCAGAATAAAAAAACTACTTTCCATTAGATAAGTGAGGAAAGTGAGTATAAGAGCTTTTTTTCTCTAAGCAAGTGAGGAAAGTAAGTACAAAAACGGTTTTCCTCTAGGTAAAGAGTAAGGTTGAGTGCTGTAGTAATTTGTAGCTTATTTAGTGCTAACAACAAATTCTGAACAAGTGCTGAGCACGAATAAGCAAATTCAAGTGCTAAAGCTAAGAATCTGTACCTGGATCTTGTGGTAGATAGGTAACCTAGGGCTTACTACTCCCACTGATAAACGAGAATGCTTCCCTCCAACACAGAAATGCTTGGGGGGGGGGTGCTCAGAAGCTTACAAGCAGTCCTGGATACAGCAAATCTGTATCCAGACCAGACTAGTTACAAGAAAGGTGGGAAACAAGCGCAAGCATGGGCTTTTAAACCAGAAGGTTGAAAGAGATGGAAAAACTGACCAAATGGCCAATAAATTACAATTTCTGGGCCAGAAACCACTCTTGTGGTAGATAGGCTACCTAGTGCTTACCACTCCCACTGATAAGCTAGAAGGCTTCCCTCCAACACAGAAAGGCTTTGGAGGCTCAGAAGCTTACAAACAGTCCTGGTTACAGCAAATCTGTATCTGGACTAGACTAGTTACAGGAAAGGCAGGAAACAAGCTTAGAATTTTTTTTTTCTTTTTTTTTTTTTGGAAAGTGGAAAGGGCGAAAGGAGAAACAGAAGATAATTCAAAATTATGGACCTAAGTGGCTTGCCCTTCACAAATGTTCTATCTGAATTAGGTAGAATGAGCTAGTGACACGAGACTGGAATAGAGCTGGGAGAGAGCTGAACAGAGTGGTAGGAGTGTCTGAAGTCAAAATATGATCTCACTGTACTTTGTTGCGTGAGCAAATGAGATAGACCCAGGAGGAGTTTTCAAACACAAATTTACAGGAGGGGTATGCAGTTCCAAAGCCACCAAGATTAATACCAGAAAAAGAACAGGTAGGGCAGGTGGGAAACTAACTGCAGAGACAGAGCGAGACCACAGTATTCTATTAAACAATGAAATAGAAAGATAAATAACTACAGAGAGACACAGACCATAATATTCAATGAAACAATTAAATACACAGAAAAATAAAATGCAGTACAATCTTTAACACTGAAAGTTTGTACTTAACTCAGCTAGTAATGCAGTTGATTGTAGGTATGTAGCAGAAGTCGAACAACTCAGATATTGAGCAGTAATAAATTCAAAGATATGTGACTAACACTTATAAATACAAATAAACCCTCTAGGCTAAAAGTTTAACACTGAATATCAATAAAGTGAATCACAATAGCCCCCACTAACTGCAGAGACAGAGAGAGACCATAGTATTCTATGAAACAAATAGAAAAATAAATATCTACAGAGAGACACAGACCATAATATTCAATGAAACAATTAAATACACAGAAAAATAAAATGCAGTACAATCTTTAACACTGCAGTAATTGGGTCCTTGTACATATCCTGCACTAATTCTCATATGCTTCTTGGACTTTGAACCACCACAGTACTACCCAAATCAGCTTTCTTGGGGCATTATCATATGCTTTCTCCAAGTGTAGGAATGCCCAGTTGGACTCTTTCCTCATCTCTAGCTTCTTCTCAACTATCGGTCTCACTGACAACATTGGGTCAGTTGTGCTGCATCCTGATCTGAATTCAGATTGCTCAACTCCCACCCTACTTTCTACTACTCTGAATATCTGTTTGTCAATCACCCTCTCCAGAACTTTCATGCAATGTGACAGGAGTTTGATTCCTCTATACTGCCCCTTTGTTCTTGCACATTGGCATGAGTATGCTAATTTTCCAGTCATCTGGGATACGCCTTTCTCTCTACACTGCTATGAGTACCCTCAGAAGCCATTTATCCTCTATCTCACCCAGCATCTTTATAATATCTGCTTTGACCTCATCTGAGCCTGGATTTAAACTAAATGCCAAAAAATGCATTATTGTATCCTTTGGGAAGTCGTTTATGACAAAGAATTACAACATTAAGAATATACCCTTAAGATTTGGCCCAGTTGTTCAGGATTTTGGAATTTATGTGGACAGTGACCTAATTTTTGACCAAAATGTATCTAGTGTTATAAGAAAGTCCTTCTTTATTGCATAGCTTATAAACAAATGGATTGTGTCTAGATCTTAGGATGTCATTGTCCCCCTCTGCTCAGCCCTCATAGGGCAGTCATTGAATATTATGCCCCCTTTGTCTTGTGTCTGTCCAAACACATGCAACAACTGGAACACCCACAGAGATACCTTAATAAAAGGATACAAGACCTAAACAACATGTCTTACATGGACTGACTCAAAGCCGTGTCACATTACTTGGTATTCTGTAGACTGTAAAGAAGTAACCTGTGTCTGGCATACAAGGCACCCTCAGACCCATTCCTGATCAATTTACTGCAGATCAGGAAGTCAAATGGCATCAGAATGATTTGGAGGATCAGGTATATCTAATAGAATATATCACTGCATTGGAACAGACTCCCTTTCCATATAAAACAAAGTTCATCCCTGTCCATATTAAAATACTACTTGAATCTATGGATGGAAAATAGAGCATTTACCCCAGGACTTACCTATGTACTACTTATGGACACAGGCAGCTCCTAAATTCTTTATCCCATGAATGGGTCTCCTCAAATTATCTATGGTATGATCCCAGTTAATCTTATTAGGGGTAATATATAATTATCAACCATGGGATGGGTAAGGCCAATCTATAACTAATGGAATAGGTTATTTTGAGCACAAAAAGGAAAGTTGGCTAGGCTTAAAATGGCCTGTAAAGGCAGCTAGACTAGTACTTTCCTGTGAACCTGTGGACCTATAATTTATGCAGTGTTGGATTGAATGACAATTGTTAAAAAATAAAACATACATGTATGATATATGAAAAGGAAATATGTTTAAACAGCTTGTTTTCTTTCCTATTAATGTATACATACTCTTGTCATTACTCGATATATGTGAATTTAAGAAAGGTGTTAAAAAACAACAGGTCTGGAAGAAAGGGGAATTTGAAAGATAGGTAAGATATACATCTTGTGAAATGGTGGAAAGTTAAAAAAATATCTGTAGAATGGAAGGCCACAGAGTATGCAAAATGATTAGGGCACCAGAAATAATATGGAAATGTAACAGGATGTGGTAAAGAGTTCTAAAATGGGGGAGGGGTGAGGAGTCCTGGAAAAGAGAGCATGACAAGTTATATAAGAAAAAATATTCCTAAAATGAGACTTTGGAGTCATTGAGGTAAGCAGTGTAGATGAAACACTGGAAACCTCATAGACTGGTTAAATATAAGGTTAGAGCTGGGTCAGATGATAGGAAGCAACAAGCAAGGAGGGAGTGACACTTAAGAAGAGAAAATAAGGCAAGTTAAGAAGGACAGTGTTATGTAGTAGTGAGAGAGCAGAGCAGGAAGGAGAAACATTTCAGACAGAAGAATATAGGGATAGTAGGTAAACATGAGCTGATGAACATGGATAAAGAGATATAAGAACTAAGAGGTCGAAAGGCTTACTAAATAAAGTAATAGTGGAAGGAGAAAAACTGACTGTAAAAGTGACAAAGACAAGAGATTCAATAATAAATCTGATGAAGCAAGGGAGGAGGGGGAATTAAAGGTTAAAGAAGAAGAGGGTATTGGTAGTGGTGGTGAGATTCTGTTACAAACAGAATGGGATTACTTTGTAAAACAGAAAGAAGTCTGAACAGTGTGGTGAAAGGGCCAGGGCAAACTTTAGCTGGTAAGGTCAGGTAATGTGATAGGCTTTGAAGTGGGTTGTGAGTAATCCCCTTATGAATGCACAGTGTGGGGGCTAATGCTCTTGTAAATATGTTAGTTGAGAAGTCTAAAAGAAACTGGGAGATTTTTCACAAGATGCTTTGTCGCCTTCTCTAAGGTGTAACCTGTGCCAGGGTAAGCCTGCAGACAAAGACAGAGAATAACAGAGATGGGTACATCATGAGGAGTAAGAGTATGTGGTAATTAGAAGCTGGAAGGACCACAGAAAAGAGACAAGGAATATGTCAGGGGCAAACTTCAACAGCTAAGGGATTCAAACAATGAAAGAAGATGTGATTAACAACATTACAGCTGAGTTATCTTTAATCACATTGGAAGTGGCTGGGAGAATCTTTTGCTTTGGGCACTGGGATGAAAGAAAAGAATGAAACATTTTTAATTTGGGTTCTTTATATTTATTTGTCATTCAGGTAAACCCACTGGCAGAAGTACATATTTTTTCTATCTACTTTCTTTATTCTTTATTTTTTATTTATTTATTTAACTATTGTGCTATTGAGTTTTCTATTAGAATTAGACTTGCATTCCTGATAGTTTCCTCACATTTCTGACTGCATCTGGTGTGCCAAATAAACAGTCATGAAGAAAAAAAGAGAAACAATGTGGTAGGGAAAGGGGATATCAGTTTTTGAATATGAGTGAAAGAAAGGAATGGAAATCCATAGTCTACACTTTGTAACAGATATTTTTACATTAAATACATGTTTCCTGTATCAACATTTCTGAGGACATCAAAAGGCATAACTCCCATTAGCTAATGTCAAAAATATTATAGTATAAAGTGCACTATACAGAGAATTATGAATGAGTCCCTGATTACAACCAGTTTATTATATATTCAAGATATAGATACCAAGATATTCATCTTGAGAGTGATGCTGAAGAGGTGAATTTCTTGGCATCTATATCTTCAACACATAATAAATGGTCATAACTAAAAAGAAAAAAGTCTTCTACTTAAAAATGTAGAAAACCATTTGCTACAACAGAACTTCTACTACAGAAAATGCTGAAGTGAGCACTTCAGTCTTGACAACCAAAGCAGTACTAGAATTCATTTTGTTATAAAACTGTCTTTCAGCTTTTCCCGGTTAGGGGTCGCCACAGCAGAACTCTGGTCCACTAATGATTGGCAGTAGATTTTTACGTGCTGGCTTGCCGGGCCTAATGCACAACCTTCAATGAAAGAACACCCATTCACACTTGTCAACACACAGAAGACGCTCTAACTGAGAATCGAGCATGCAATGTCTAACTGTGAGGCAACAACGCTACCGCAGCACCACCACCTGTACAAAATATATGCCAGTACTGCATTGCCAACTGATCTGCATCTGCTGATCATGTCCCCTAACAGGTGGTACCTGGAGCTGCTGCCTCCTTTGCCCCATCATAGCTACCTTCTGTTGTAGCACATGAAGCTTTACCTGTACCATGTACTACCACCTGCAGAAAAAAATATGTAGGAGCATGAAGCATTTTACCAGCTTTGAAAGCCAGTAAAAGACTTTAGGTCTGTCAAACAGATAGAAGGCAAAAATGAAGTGAACATCTTTGTAACTAATGCCTTTAAAAAATGTTAGTCATTTTGTTCTGCCACACTTGCTGTTTGTAAGTATGGAAGAGTTATGTTCTAACAGCTGTTAAAAGTTGTTTTACCTTCTGCTGCTGCTGTTGATTGCTGAATGGTAAACTTCAATGTCAGCCCCTAGCTCGAGACCTGATCTTGACAGTGCTTAGGTGTCCATAATAAATTTTTTGTTAAGCACACCATAGCACTGTTAAGATTGGGTCCCATACTAGTGAATCTTAACAAGTTTATCTTTTTCCTGATTTTGGAGCTTAATCAATTTATGCATTACATATGTATTAGACTGCCTGTATTTTGCCCTGTCAGCTCTATTCATGATAAGTGTCTGTATTAATTTTATAAATTTTGCCTTTGTTCCTGGGTCCCTATCAGACGATCGAAATGCTGTTTCCGCAAATACGAAATGATCGGCACATATTGCACAAACTGCGTAAACGCAGAACATCCAAAACAGTGAAATCCAAAATGTTGAAGTGTTTTGGTTGGCCGTTCTGCGGTATAGCTCTGTAAGGTAAGTGTGCGATAGTTATGGACCTTAGGGTAGGGTGCGGGTTAAGGTAAGTGTATAGATAGGTAATGTATGTAAGATTTAGTGTAGTGTTAGAAGTAGGGTTTTGTTAAATGTAGTTATATATATTATTTATTTTGGTAGGGTATATCTCCGTAGGGTAAGTGTGCGGTAGTTACGGACCTTAGGGTTAGGGAGGGGTTAAGGATAGTGCATAGATAGTTGTGTATGTGGGGTTTAGTGTAGGGTTAGAAGTTTGGTTTTGGTGCTTTACTTTAGGTTTAGGAGTAGGGTTTGGTTAGTGTATGTATGTGGTTTATTTATTTTGTTTGGGTAGGTAGTATGTAGTGGGTGGTGGGGTTGGCCGACTATGACTGTTCGATGTTTTAAATTTTGCGGTTTAGTGCATTCGGTCTATTCACGGTTCGATTAATACATGTCGCTCTTTTGGTATTCACTGAAATGGATCTTCACGGAACTGATATAGATCCCCTGTTCCCATTATGGAGATATGTTTTACTGTAAAACTATAAAACTCACCTTCACTCATAGCCTAGCATAACATGTTTGCTACCTCTGTAAGTTCTTTTGGAATACCTCTTTGCAGTGGTAAATTTCTTTTTCAGCAACTTAACATGGCATGGAGGTTTGCCTTGTTTCCAGATTTTTAGTGATGAACTTTCAGAGATAAGAGGTGAAACTTTCTTCAGTGGCACTCTCTGAATACAACATTCAGCTCTAAGAATGCCCGCAGTATAATACAACATGTTTTCTTCACCATATTTCATATGGAAAATATTTTGGAGTATTCCTTAGAAATATGCTGCATGGAATCCAAATGATTTTCAAGGCATCTTCAGCAGCCATTTGGCATTTTGGAAGGTGTAAGAAGGGAAACTAAGATAAATCAATGTGAATATTCTAATATGACATCGGAGCTGTAAGGGATTACCGAATAAGGTCTTTATCCATTACATATAAAGTATCTGATGTACATTCCTTCCACCTGATCCTGGAATGGCTGGGGAAGGAGCAATTGGGTATATTTAAGGACTCTACATCCACTTGAAGTATATAAAGATTTACTAGAGCTCCTTCCCCAGATTCTCTAGAAAAATATGATGGAAGGAGGGGGAATAATGTCTGCCTGTTGAGTCTATGGCTGATATATGGATACCTTGCAGCAGTCCTGGGTTTAATTCCAATAGCCTCTATTTGCTTACTGTGTGATTCTGAGCAAGTCATTTAACCAGAGTGAGTCTGTAATGGGTCAGTGTAAATCAGAGTTTACCCCCAGTTAAATGTATTTTTCTTGCCCGGGATGGGACGTCTAGAGAAAAGAAATGGCATTTTTTTAATAATTCATCTGGCATAGGATGATAAAAATGTATTGTCATCTAAAAGAAGTATTAGCTTTCCCCGGTAGCTGATTTCACAGATACATAATCATATGAAAACACATAACTGCATTAGGTCAAATATTCCAACTGCAGAGCTATTAAAATAACAATGTTTCTTAAACACTGGCATTTAAACGTGCTTTATCAGTCAAAAATTGCCAGCATCACACCTATGATAAATAGTATAGCCTGGAATCTGAACATAAGAAAGTCTTTCAAGCTTATCTTTCAAATGCACATGAATAAGAAAACACAAATCAGTTAGTTTAATGTTTTTTCTCATTATAAATTAGTTCTTTCCCTTCAGTCAAATAACGAAAGGAATATTTTCATCTTACTCTTCTGTTTTTCTGTCAGTATTTATTTTTGCATTTTTCTACACTGCAGAGTCTGTAAAATTACATAATTCTTCTGGTGTTTTGTTAAAGCATTTTTTGCAATACATACAGTGTTTTGTTGAAACAAGCCAATGGCTGGATAAGGAAGATTAACATTAAAGACTAATTCTAGCTACAGTGTTAAAAACTGAATGCAACACAAATTAGCTCAGCCCAAGAAACACATATTAATAACAAGGGTCAGATTTCTCACACTTGAACACTGAACTACAGTTGTTACTTTGAAAAGAACAATTAACTCAACTACATTTTAAGCCCGTCATTCAAAGATTCCTTAAGGTGCTGTATCAAAGACTGCCAATAATAAAAATCAATGGAAGCAAAGTAACAAAAATTACAGACTGATGCTGACAGTCAAATGTAAATAGTTACAGTACTGTTGTAAGCTGATAAGAGAAAGAACTACAATAAATGACTGACACATGAAATTCTCTCTGTTCCTCTAAAATGACTTCAGAAAGGAAAAAACATTGACTGTAAAAAAAAAAATCAAGGTACCCGCGGCAGCACCATTTCAGGCAATTTTGGGGCATAATACATTAGAAAATAATAACCACTTACTTTGATACAGATGCTTTACTAATGCAGAAAAGTTCAAGATATGCCGGAAAGCATTTGTTTTTCTTTCTTTTTTTTTTTTTTTTTTTTTTTTGGTGTGTCTGTCCGTTAAGACATTATATGTGCATATGTACTTTACAGTCCACATTATGTATAGAGATGGGTCTGCAGTTACTACACATCTGATCATCTTTCTTTAGTTTTAGTATCATTGCAATAAATGCCTGTTTCCATGAGGGTGGAGGAAAAGCCTTTGCTTTTTGTCAAAGAAAATAGTACACCTTAAGGAGGAGTCTTAGAAACTTGTCAAATTACCGACCTTAATCAGGATTCTTAGAGAGCCGGGGTTCAGGCAGCTAAACAGTGAGACATTTCCCTGTGGTACATTTGGATGGGGACACATGGCTGAAGTGACATTCAGCTGCTGGGAAATACAGCTGTTGTAAATTCACTGTGGGAAAAGAGAAGCACACACTGCCATGCCCACAGCTTTAATAACAAGTGCATGAAAGCAGAAGAAGTAATGAGTGTTGTGTTCAGTGAACAGTACATGCTTATGTATTTAAAACATGTAGAAGTGTACTACAGCATGTAAGAATTTTTGCATGCCACTGTAGTCACATTTATGCTCCAGTATGCATTTTAATTAATGTTCCTTAGACACTGCGTAGGGAGTAGTGATCCACACACATTAATTATAAAGGCACTGCTTATTGTGCACTGCATTTTTACTGCCACTGACATGCCCCCTGGCCAGTGTGCTGCCTGCCATACTGCCTGCTGTTTCATATTGCCTTGGGGCTATGGACATTAGTTTACCCTGTGAATTTGGTTACTGAAGTTGTGGGCATGGCACTGCATTCTTCTCTTTGCCCACAGGGAATTCAGAACAGCCATATTTATATGCAGCTGAATATCACTGTAGCCACATGTCCCTAACCAAATGTACAATATGGAACTGTCTTGCTCCCTAGCCACTAAACCCTAGATAGCCTCCAGCAGTAGGTTTGTGAATTTTATCAGGTAGCCCATTAAGGCCAGGTGATTTCCCACATTCAAACGTTTACTGGGTTGATGGAGTTCTACATTTAAGAAAACAATCTTCAAGAGAGTTTTTTTTCTTGTAATGTTATTTGTCCCTGTCCCCTTCAATAATACACATCACACCAAATGACATTTGATGACCTTTATTAAAATTTCCATAACATAGCTTTGATCACCAACTTTATTAATTGCAACTATTCATGATATAATTGATTCTAAATACAGTATAACATCCTTGTAATGTTAATCAGGGCAGCGTACCTACTCACCCTGCCCCAGTAAGCAGCGTCCATACCTCTACTCACTTACTTTACTTATGAAGCAGCATCCCATCTCACTTCATACACCATTCCTTGTAATGTTAATCAGGGCAGTGTACCTACTCACCCTGCCCAACAAGCATCATCCATAACTCTGCTCGCTTACTTTACTTATGAAGCAGCGTCCCAACTCACTTCATACACCATCCATTGAATTACCTTCCACCAAATAAGCACCATCCTTACCTCAGCTTGGTTATCTATTCAGCAAGCTTCCTCCAACGTAATCATTTCCTTTCCCCAGATCCTTGAAATGAGCATCCGGACATCAGAGGGGGAAAAGAAGAAGACAAGCCTATCCCTCTTCTCCACCTACCCCCACTGATAAATAACCCTACTCCTCTACCAACGAAAAGAGGGAAGGTGGATGGGTAGCAAGTTCACGCCAAAATGTGATTGCTTAACCCACCTACACTAAACTAAACCTCTTAAGCCCCTCCCCATCATTATCTCATTTCCTCCCAGCTACCCCTGCCTCCACTTAACCCTTTCACCACCCCAACCCACTTAACTCCCCCTAATATTAAACCTAATCCCCCTATGAAGATGTCCCAGGACAACTTAGTTTGTTGCCAAACTTTATTTGTCCCGATCCCCTTCAATAATACACATCACACCAAATGACATTTGATGACCTTTATTAAAATTTCCATAACATAGCTTTGATCACCAACTTTATTAATTACAACTATTCATGATATAATTGATTCTAAATATAGCATAACATCCTTGTAATGTTAATCAGGGCAGCGTACCTACTCACCCTGCCCCAGTAAGTAGCATCCATACCTCTACTCACTTACTTTACTTATGAAGCAGCGTCCCGTCTCACTTCATACACCATTCCTTGTAATGTTAATCAGGGCAGCATACCTACTCACCCTGCCCAACAAGCAACGTCCATACCTCTGCTCGCTTACTTTACTTATGAACCAGCATCCCAACTCACTTCATACACCATCCATTGAATTACCTTCCACCAAATAAGCACCATCCTTACCTCAGCTTGGTTATCTATTCAGCAAGCTTCCTCCAACATAATCATTTCCTTTCCCCAGATCCTTGAAATGAACATCTGGACATCAGAGGGGGAACAGAAGAGGCAAGTCTATCCCTCTTCTCCGCCAACCAGCCTGACTAGGCTGTTCCCCCTCCCTTCTACCCAAAATTGTTATTAATCCACTTCCCATAAAGGGAAGGGTCAAGTCAAACATCATTTAGTGTACCCATCATCTGTAAAGCACCTTAAAATCCCGTCATAAACCCCTTTGCCATGCCATCACTGAAACACACCCTAATGAAACTAAATAAAGTAGGATTAATGTGACCCCGTTATAACACCAGAACATCCACACCAAGAGAACACATACCTTTTTAACCCGCTGTCTTCAAAGCTGAAATCATGGCTCAACCTGAATGTATTGACAGCCTATAACCACAACAAAATCACAAACTATAACCCCTTGAACTCAAAAAGGCACCCAGCCAAACTAATAGCAAGTCTAACACCCAAGATCCTGTTAACCGTAGCATATCACCTTAGGCCCACCCACTACCCAGTTCTATATGCGCAACAACTCCATGACCGTAGGGAATAGTCTAAATCCAGAACTTTAATATCCTAACCTTAGATGACAGAATTCCAGCACCCCTTGACCTAGTTCCTGAAAACTCAACTATGCTCCTAAATGCAATACTCTATGTGCCATGCCATAAACACCCTCAATTCACTCATTACCAAATCATTACCAGGCCATTCTTAACCCCTGTTTGTCCCTAGCCTTTCCCCTCCAATGCTCTTTCTTTGTTACTTATACTACTACTATCCTACAGATGTAGCTGCCTTATCCTGCAATCAGGTTTCCTTAAACCATCTAACTCCCCCTGTAACAACGCACCCAGTTTCTAAAACTACCCCAACACAGCCACCTACCTACCATGCTTCCTAAAACCCTGTCTAGAAAATTCACCCAACCTCCAAGTGACATGATCCTTATGTTATTCTGTAAAACCTTAACCTGGTATATAACATTAACACTACCTACTCAAGAGACAAATTTGTCATCCCAAGATGCCACCCGTTAGGAACAAACTCCCGCATCATGTCAAACACCTCCTTGGCCCTTCCCTCACATACGGTTCAAACTGGATGAGTAAATACGACCACCCAAGGTTCCGAGAATGCAAGGATTGAACTTCACTGGCTTGCAGGAGACATAGGGCTGTAGCCTAATAAGTTCCTGTGCTCATATGAACATCGTGACTCTATGCATCCCGTGGGATCCCCACACTCCCCATAAACTATCCCCGAAAGTTTTCCCCTTTGGCCCCCTTACCTAAGACTTCCTTACTTGCCCCCCCATACCAATGCAATAATCAGCTCCCACTAATTAAACACAGAGCTCAAACATGCCTTACTAAGATTACTCAGACCCTCCTTGTTCCCCATTCAAGCGGCAAGAATGTCCATCCTATCAAAAACATCAACTTTCAAATCCCTTTTTCAAGCCACCGCATGATGCCTTCTGCACTAGACAATAGATAAATTATATGTTTACACATACCATGATTACTTAACATGGAGGCACTGACCAGGACCTCTGCCACCCCATCAAACCCTTACCTATGACCAATGGCCGTGGTCCCTTTTACTATTGAATGTAAATGCCCAAAAGCAGGGACAACTTTCAATGTTAATCTAACATACTAATGGCTAATGGAACAAATTGTACAACCCCCTAACCCTGATATCATAAACTCAAAATGCCTGTCCTTCTCTGACTAGCAGTGTAAAATCCTCTACCAAAACTCAAAAACTTTGAAATCCACTTACTTCCATCAGTAACTGTTGCCGACTTGTGTTTCCCTTGTGTAACCTCCTCACTCACAACCACTTCCATCATCTGCGAATTCACTGTATCTTCCATCCTCTGCGAATTCACTGTGTATCGCCTCAACTGGTACTCAGCACGCCATCTACAAAGAAAAGAAGAAAAGTAAACCTTCTGATATATAAAGAGAAGGCTCCACTTTATACTAACCTATTCCAAATTACAGCTGCAGTGTTCCAAAACCCCATCTGCTAGAAATAAAAGATGTAAGTCATCCAAAATACATATTCCAAGACATATGCAAGGACAACCTATCCTGTCAACCCAGGAAGAAATGTTGCACCACCACTCACATGTATGACAAAACAGCTATAACTGAAGCTATGCTTTCAATGACCCTATCAATTATCCAAGATAAATTTAACAACCAGTCAAGTATGTTAAAACTAAACCACACACCTGAAGGAACATATCAATATCTACAACCCAGGTAACCTTGCAATTGCAGACCACATCCATTAGCACCCTCCTAACTAATGCAAATCATTAATGAATGAATAAAATAAATAAGTAAATCAATAAGTAAATACTGAAATTATATTTTGTGTCATTCCATAAGCTTCATGTCCTCTCCCGAAGCGTAACATGTCTAGGCACAATCCCCACTGGGCACAGTGAAAGTAACACAAACAGAACTCCTGAGCTACCTTAGACTAAGTAACTAAATACATTGTCAGTTATGACCCACCATGTGAAAGCTGAGCCTCATGAAAACACTCACGGGTGATAGCAACTCAATTTGTACCTTATATAAATTCATTACAATTATCCTGCTCACAGTGCCCGCCCCTCCATACCCACAAGAGTCTTCTGATTTCCTTCCTCCTTCTGACTCTGTTTTACCCAAACTAGCAGCATCAAGTTCCAAATTCCTTTGGTCCTTCATAAATAAGATCTTTCAGGAAACAGCTATTAATGTCATAGGGGGGAAATATATATATATATATATATATATATATATATATATATATATATAGACCCTTAAACAATCTCTGCTCTGCTTCTTTACCCTCTAAAATGAACTAACATTATGAGTAATGGAGAATTTCCATGTCAACGGTCAGCTTATTCCGACATGCCACGCATGCGCCATGGGACCTATTGACAACCTACCTCTCATCCTGGGAAAAACACTGGCAGCTTATTTAAAATCACAGAGGCAATTCAAAGAGACACCCCCATCTGTGTTAGACTTCTGCGTCCAATTCTGAAATGCACCACCACAAAGAAGCCAGACCTATGGCCCAATGAATTAGAGTGCAGCCCAGGTCACCAAGACTGCAACACATCAACATCTGATGAGAACAAACACCAGCAAATGCCCAACCTGAAAACCCCAGGCTGCATTGAAACTCCGAGAGCCTTCGCTCCCCAGTACAAGCTGCCAGCCCCATGACAGCACCCTCCGCATGTTCCTGTCGACAGACACACTTAATCAGCAAAGTAACACCTGCTAACAAGTAGACAATTACCCTTGAAAGAAAGAAATAGCCTCCAAATGGCCATAAATACTTTATTATTTTTGTTAGTAATGGTGCTCTGTTAACACCCTAGCTCCTGCCTCCATTTTCAAGTACAGCTGTTTCAAATAGTGGTACACCCCCGCCATCTCAACTGCATGTGTCAATCCAATGCTGGGTTTACCAGGCTATTCCCTCTCCACAGCAACAAACACTCTTTCCTTTGCTCCCACAGGAATGCGCCATGAATGAAAACAGGCTGCCAGCCCTTCACAACGACTGCCAAGCCGACACAGCCACAAGGCCAAATTCAGCAACTGCAACCATCATCCATGGCAACCCCACTAGCTAGTGTTCAGCAAACTTGAAATCCCTAGCTTGTTTTGCAAGGTATGCACTATACTGGAATTTCAAAATAAACCAAACTCATGCTTACTTCCAACCATGTAAAGCCCAAAATCAATGCAGGTCACCACGTGGTGGCTACACTATGCCGATCGGCTTTGTGCTTCATTAACAAGTCTAAATGTCTTAGGCCAACATGAACCCTCCAACAAGTAGGAAGCCTGAAACTCCCAACATCTACCACCACCCTCTAATGTCAAACCTTACTGACTTGCCAGTAATTTGCCAGCCAACCACAACGCCATGAAAATTAACCCAAATGCGGCAAGACATGGGCTCTTGTGCATGCCTCTCAACCTTTTAGCAAACTTAATTTGAAAGAATAACAAGCTGTACATGAACGCGAGTTTGGTTTATAAAGTCTGAACCAAATGTATGCCGTTATGTGCTAACTTCAGTGTTAAATGCTTCACCACCACTTTTTTCATATATATATATATATATATATATATATATATATATATACGGACGGACCATTTTTAATATACGGACCAAATGTATAAACAAGGTTCCGGACATTCCGCAATCCCCTGTAATTTTAACAAGTGAACTGCTCAGTGGAAATCTAATTCTAGCAGAGGACTGGTGCACACTCTTCCCCCACCAACAACTTATTACCAGGGCGGGAACATTTCTATGCTATGGATTAAGAAAAACCACACTGCGCATGAATGAATCCAACCCTTCCTCAGAGCCTTACAGACCGTGAAAAGAACAGCAGTACAGTCCTTGAATCTCTGCAATAATGTCATGGCAAACTGAAATAGACAGTGCAGGTGTACTGTCCCCACTGTCACAAGGTTGCACCTCAAGCCTGATAAACGAAACAACAGCAAAACTCACCCATTCTCCACTATACATCCACCAAACAAGCCACGAGAGAGCATCTTACAACAACAACACATTAACTAAACACCAACTAAATGCCTGTGATAGTACGCACTGCAGAAAAACCACCAAGCAGCCCAAGCACTATGAATCCTGGCATAATTGAAGTGTATTAACCCACCGTCGAATTTGCGCAGGAATGGGCGTGTCCTCCGTGATTGACATGCTGTTGGACGTGGATTGACAACGACAATCTACCGTGATTGACACAACGCGCTTACTGTTTATTATGTCACTATAGATTTCCATTGAATAGTAATATAATAAACTTACTGATGTACCTGAAGGTGCTGCGTCTAGTATTTGTCACTATCCATTGATACACAGTGCTAATACACTCAATTACCTCGATCTTGATGAAGGGTCTGACAAGGAAAACTGACTCCATTGAGTGCTTTGCTCTCTTTGAAATTGAAATAGAAGTAGTAGTAGTAGTAGATTAGTTTGCCAAATAAAGATCTAAGTTTGATTTGAATGCAATGGCATCCGCGTTATTATTACTTTGTTTTTTGGGTTTGTTAATTCTTTGTTTGCCTTCGGTTATTAAGCGCTGTAGTTTGATTTGAAAG
This sequence comes from Protopterus annectens, assembly GCF_019279795.1. Lineage (NCBI taxonomy): Eukaryota > Metazoa > Chordata > Ceratodontiformes > Protopteridae > Protopterus > Protopterus annectens. The sequence goes on from NC_056737.1 coordinate 1,768,117,424, forward strand.
CAATGGCATCCGCGTTGTTAGTACTTAGTTTTTTGGGTTTGTTTGCCTTTGGTTATTGAGCGCTGTAGTTTGATTTGAAAGCAATGGCATCCGCGTTGTTAGTAATTAGTTTTTTGGGTTTGTTTGCCTTCAGTTATTGAGCGCTGTAGTTTGATTTGAAAGCAATGGCATCCACGTTGTTAGTACTTAGTTTTTTGGGTTTGTTAATGATATCTCAAAGATATGAATGTATTGCAAGGCGGTGGGATGTTAAAGCAAAGATATGAGTGCAAGGCGGTGGGCACAGCAATCTGCATGCTCGGAGCCGTGGGCGTAATAAGCAACATGCTCGCAGGTGGGGTTTGGGAGGGGCTTGCTACTGCGCATCTGGTGGGTTAATACACTTCAATTATGCCTGAATCCTCGGAGACGAGCCCAACGCCACCAACGAGCAAGCAAACCAAACATCACCAACGAGCGAGCACCAAATTAAAAGGTCACCCAGGCCAGCAGAATGAATCCAGACAAAGTAGAAATGCAGCTTATTCCTTTCAAAACCCCATGAACCACACAACCACCCACCCACTACACCAACAAAAACCATGACCAACAACAAAGCCGGACAAAGAGACTCACCCCCTCACAACTCCCCTGGCTCCACAAACACAAGCAATCCCACAGCAAAATACCAGTCACCTCCGAAGAGCAAACAGAGAAAAAAAAAATCACCTTCATTACATTTGACCATACCCTATACCATAGGTACTCATCTCCTCATGCCCACCACCAACCAAGGCCTTACCCGACCAAGAAACACACTGGTTGTCGGGACATAAACCTGCAGTATAACAAGTTCACGCCAAAATGTGATTGCTTAACCCAGCTACACTAGACTAAACCTCGTAAGCCCCTCCCCATCATTATCTCATTTCCTTCCAGCTATCCCTGCCTCCACTTAACCCTTTCATCGCCACAACCCACTTATCTCCCCCCTAATATTAAACCTAATCCCCCTATGAAGATGTCCCGGGACAACTTAGTTTGTTGCCAAACTTCATTTGTAAGCTATCCACATTATTTGGTATTCACTGACCTTACTTTTTGTTATTTATTGTCTGTGACAATATTATGTATTCTTTGTAAGTACAGGCTGAGCATGCAGTTAGTCCAACTGAATCAGTACTCTGTTCTTGTTAACAAATTAAGTAAGTAAATACACAAATACATACATACATGCATATATCATGCATTCATATATAAATAAAGGGAAACTTTATACTTTGCGACTTTAATATCGTTTAAGCACTTTCCTGACATTTCCCCACATTGCTCCCTTCTTAGGGACGAAAGGTCTTACATTAGAGTTGCAAAATCTCCAGGGTAGTACATTTTTGTCCCTCTAATTTTATGGCAAATGACTGTGGTGATTTATTGAGCTGTGGGTTTATCCTTGCCTTTTCAGTCTATCAGTTTCTGTCACTGGAATGTGTAAAACCAAGAGGTGCTCCCAGTTTGTAATGAAGAATCTGCTGAGCTGTAAGCTGAATAGTCTGTATAAAACACCTGATATCATCCTTTCCAGAGACTTAAAAATAATGTCACAGAGAATACCTCTTCTATGGAATGGTCTCCCACTCCACATAAAGCAAAGTAATCCTTTTACTCTGTTCAAACATGATTTGGATGAATAGATGGGTAACTGCAAATTCATCCCTGGTTTAGAAACCCTGTCTCTCATGAGTAGCAGGAACAAGTAAATGTCCCAACAAGTTGTTGTTTAGCGTCACTCTGGGATATTATTATGCAAAATATAAGGACTAAAAACTGCCATGGGAATGTAAGAGTGAACTTCATATGATCCTCACAGATCAATAGACTAGTAAATACCTGTGAATGAATAAGAAAATGTAAATCTAATCCAGCTAAATATTTCTCAGCTATATCTGGCTAAAAGGAGTTACTAGGCCCTGTCTTCACTATCTATATTTCATAGAAGATAACAAGCAAACATGATAAAAAGAGAAATCTCTGATACAGGGTAAAAAATGAGGTCAATAAACAGCAGTGTCTTTACAACCATGAATAAAATGGATACTGGTTCAGAATTCTCAGAAGAAAATGAGCCATTCCACTTGACAGATGGAGAGATGTCATCTTATGAGCTCATTAAGAAAGATATTATTAGTATTTTCTCTATTCCTCCAAACCAGTTTTCCTCCTAATGAATCAGTGTTCATGTTACTTTTTATGACTATGGTTCTTTATATGGTATTTACAGTGCTTACTACAGGGAAGGTAGGAACAGTGCCTGGCTGACAAGGGGCATGTGGACTGTGGCATATAAAAATAGATAGACAAGTATCAATGGCAAGTGCCATAAAATAAACTGAATGCTTAAAAGCTAATATCCAAGGACCAGACTGGCAGACTTTGATGGACTTAAAAGAGCTGAGATATGGGTTGTAGGTTTTGTGGGCTCCTTCATTTTTCCTAGTAAATGTGGATGTTCTGTTAGAATGAAAGAGGGCAATATTGGTGCCCAGGCATAAAGAGTGGAGCCACAAAGAACCCAACCAACGACAGGTCATTTTGTCTTGTGTTTGTTCCTGTCAAATCTTTGAAAACAGTCCTGAAATCCTGACTGGTTGAGTTTCTGAGCTAGTGTGCATATTGATGTATGTCAGGACAAAGTTCATAAAGTCATGGCTCCTCTTCAACACAAGCTTAAGCAAGCTTACAACAGAAATTCGGAATTTGCTTCTTATCACTTCAGTAAAAACCCAGAGTTGGTCACTCTTCACTGGTTAGAAATTCACCAATATATAATCCAGCTATCCTTTTTTTATAGACTAATATATTAAAGTTCATAATTTCATAGATAAGTACTAGGCTAGCTGCCATTGCAGGGCATTTTAAGCCTAGCCAGTTTCCCCTTTTTTGCGCATAAATAACCTATCCCATTTGGTATAGATTAGCCTTACCCATCCCATTGTCGACAATTATATATTGTGCATAATGAGAATAATTGGGGTCATACCAAAGATAATTGGAGAGAACCCATGCATGGGATAAAACATTTAGGAGCTCCCTCTGTTCATTAGTAGTACATGGGGCAGTCCTTAAGTAAAGTTTCTGTTACCATCCCCAGATCTAAGTTGTGCTTGAATATGCACAGAGATTAACTTTGTTTCACGTGGATGGAGAATCTGTTCTATATCAGTGATATCCTCTGCCAGATATACTTATCCCTTCAAATCATTCTGTTGATGCTGCAGAAGGGGTTTAGATCCATAGGCTCAGTATTTCTGATGCCATTTGACTGGCTGATGTGCAATAAATCCATCAGTAATGGGTCAGAGGATGCCTTGAATGCCACACAGAGGTCAACCCTCTTAGCAGTTTGTAAGATACTGAGTATAGTGACAGGGCTTTGAGTTGATCCATGTAGGACATTTTTAAGCCTTGTATCCTTTTAGTGAGGTATTTCTGTGGGGATTCCAGCTGTTGCATGATTCTGGACAGATACATGCCAAAGGGGATATTATATTCCATGACTGGCCTAATGAGGGATTAGTAAAGTAAGTAACTATTGTCTTAAATGCCCAGCTCTCACTGCCACCATTGCATGAATGCACTCCTCCCCATGAGTTTAATAAATTGCTGGGGTAGCTAATCAACATAACAAAATGCAAAACTAAGTTTGGGAATTCCATATTTCTTTTATTCATTTATAAGCTATGGCATACAATACACTAATCAAATGAAACCCTTTAAGACAAAGTTGAAATATCAGCTACATAAAATCTTAACCTGTATGTATGGTATCACTTAACAGTAGTGGTCACTGTCATCTTGCTTTTCTTATTATGACAGCTCACACCTCTCCTTCAATTACTAGCAAAATAACTTTACATTGCAGTGCCAATCTTATTCAAACTTTTACTCTCCATAATTGTTAGTTCTGGGATTCTGAGAAACATTCTGTGGACCAGGAGCCTTAACATAGCTTTTTCCCCACTTTCAGTAAGCAATTTTGAGTCTTAAACTGTCCTACCTCTGAGGTTTTCCCCTGGCAGAGGCCTCAGCATGGACGGTGGTCCCACTGGTTGAGGAGTTGTTAATGATAATTAAAGATGTCCTTTCTCTTGAAAATACCTGTGTCTCCAAATTGTTGTTGCGGAGCAGTTTGAAGACTTACCTGAATGGTAATTTTCTTATGTTGGACATAAAATGTGAATATCATTAAAAGATGGAAATTACCTTTTCACTCCTGTGGAAGCAGTCAAAGTGCAGGTAAGTTCAGAGGAAATGTGACAGGTGGGAGGTGTTAATGTGTGTGTGTGTGTATATGTGTGTGTGTGTGTGTGTGTGTGTGTGTGTGTGTGTGTGTGTGTGTGTGTGTGTGTGTGTGTCAGTCTCATCAAAGTCAGTGCCTCTTGTATTATTTGGCTGTCACATTTTTATAATATATCAGTCCCATGACTGAGTATATGGCTATCAAGACAAAATTCATTGAAAGCTATTATTTTGGGCTAAAACAGTAAACACTGCAAGTGCAATAAAAACTAGAAAACAGCATTTTTGCATGAGGACAAGTCTCCTGCATTCCCACATTCCCATATCTCTACATATAATGAAATCTTCCTTAACCAAGTGGTCTACTGTCTTGTTCTGTTATACAGCCCTTATCAATGAGACATGGCAATCAGTGATACTTATTAACATGGGGCAATGCTAAACAAGTGACTATGGGGACCATAATCTGCATAGTCATGTATCCCTTTAAGTAGATACACTATAAAAGTATTGCCTCACTGTCAAACTTAATACTGCTCTAGAATCAGGCAGGGCGATAGATGAAAACAACGAGGTAAATTTGTGTCTGCCCATCTATTCAGCAAGACTAAACTTAAAAGTAGCCAAAATAGAACTTTGTTTGGCCTGTAGCACTAACTAATTCCATAAGTCAGGCAAGACTATATATACAGTGGATATAAAAAGTTTACACACCCCTGTTAAAATGCCAGGTTTTTGTGATATAAAAAAATGAGAATCATTTCAAAACCTTTCCCACCTTTAATGTGACCTATAACCTGTACAATTCAATTGAAAAACAAACAAATCTGTTAGGGGAAAAATATAAAAAGTAAAAAAAGTACAATACGCTGGTTGCATAAGTGTGCGCACCCTTAAACTAATACTTTGTTGTGTATGCACACCCTTAAACTAATACTTTGTTGAAGCACGTTTTGATTTAATTACAGCATTCAGTCTTCTTGGGTAGGAGTCTATCAGCATGCCACATCTTGACTTGCCCCCCACACCCCCCATAAATTAAATATACCAACTACAAGAATGCACTGGGGGGGTGCAGGGGGCTTGCACCCCTGCAGAAACATAGTAGAATGTGTGTTTGTTAGGTGTTGTTACAGGTGGAGAGGATGTTATTGATGTATGCATTGTAGTTTTCAATTTTGTGAAGCACAATTTCAATGTTCTGAGTTTTCAATGCTTTGGGTTTTCAATGTTTTAGGATTCAGATGTTTTGGTCTTAATGTTATGAAATTCAAAGTTATGAAATTTCAATGTTATAAAGTAGACCCATATGTGTGTGTGTGTGTGTGTGTGTGTGTGTGTGTGTGTGTGTGTGTGTGTGTGTGTGTGTGTGTGTGTGTGTGTGTGTGTGTGTGTGTGTGTGTGTGTGTGTGTGTGTGTGTCTGTGTGTGTCTGTGTGTGTGTTTATGTATGCATGTATGTATGTACACTATCTATTTGTGAGTCTGTCTGAGTGGTCACAACTAGGGGAGTACGTAGGATACCGAGAGTCCGGATTTGTGTACATATTAGAGCATGTAAGTGGGTTACTGGGTGAGTGTTTTTATCAGTATGACTGACTTTGCAGATGGGCTTTGTTGTTGTTTGTGTGTTTGTGTGTGTATGTGTGTGTGTGTGTGTGTGTGTGTGTGTGTGTGTGTGTGTCTGTATGCGTGTGTGTGTGTGCGTGTGTGCGTGTGTGTGTGTGTGTGTGTGTGTGTGTGTGTGTGTGTGTGTGTGTGTGTGTGTGTGTGTGTGTGTGTGTGCGTGTGTGTGTGTGTGTGTGTGTGTGTGTGTGTGTGTGTGTGTGTGTGTGTGTGTGTGTGTGTGTGTGTATGTGAGTGGATGGGGATACCATTGCTGATGATGTGGGCCACTACGGAAAATATTATATCTATCATTCCTGACAGGATTAGGAGGATACAGAGATATGCTAATGCTTTGATAATAAGGTCTTTCTCCTTGCAGCCATAGCTGTGTCTGAATTGTATTTTCGCACCATTGTGTAAATTGGCCTGCCTGTAACACGCAATTTAAGCATGGGGTAAGAATCTTTCTGACTCCTGGATAAGGACATTCCTGATTTACCATCTACATCTGATGTTTCTGTTATTACATTTTTTTTTCCTTTTAATTTCTTTTACAAAATTTTACATTATTGGATTTTTTTTCCTGTTCTGTGTTGACTCTTCTACAGTATATTTCACTAGTAATTGTATGTTGCCTTCTTAAATGTTAGTATGGCTTACATGCCTCTGTTGTGCGTACTACTGTTCATTTTACTCCTTTGAGATTTCCTTCTTCCCAGGACTTTACTGAAGATGGAATGTCCTACTTGAAAGTTCCTAGTTACAAATTCAAGTAATTAATAAATAAATGTATGTTTACTTGTCAGTTAAATCCGAAACCGGTTCAGTTTTATAATTCAGCCAAGGTAGGGATGGATGCAGAGAGTCCTGGAAATTTTATGTTTTCAGACTTTGGGAAAATGTTGACCATATGCCACAGATGCAAATGTTGGAAAAAGGTGAAAGTAAAGAATTGCGTGATCAGGGAGACTGAATTGTACAATAGCTGGTTGAGTGAAAGAATGAAGAGCATGATTGCAGCTGGGGATATGATAACTAGAAAGAAGAAGGAGAGGAGTAAGGTTTAACAACAGTACAGGCTATGAGATTTCTAGCTTTTGTCATATTTTTATCAGATGCAGCAAAAGTGGTACAAAAAAATCTGAATTTATTTGCTAGTGGCATAAACACCATTATAGAGATATTAAATGCTGCAGAAACATAATGGATCCAAAGGGATTATAAGGATGATGGAGATGAACTCTGGATCTGTGAGCAGATACTTTACCTCTGAACCACCTTGCTGTATGTGTTCCTTTAAGTGTTGCACCATAACATCTTTTTACATCTTACTGTCAACTGTTTAAATACAGAGTTTACAACTTGTTAACTTTATTCATATTTTTGAGACCCCCCCCCCAAGCTTAATAATTGTGCTGTGAGATGCATGAGTAAGTTTTGTTAGTTTTAAGTAATTTACATCTTACTTGTGGGTTTGTTAAATTGTCATCCACTAGGTGGACTGATTGTTTTCCTCAGTGCATTGTAGAGCACTGTCCTGTTTTTATTAAAAATGAAATAGTTTGCTTGGATACCCAGGCTACAATGGATTTACTTCTGAGTTACTAAGGTCCTCTGCAAACACTCATCAAAGAAACTGTCCAACACCTATAATGAACCCCATCATAAGATAAACACACACCTTTCAGTGATGGAGCTGACACAATATACCCAGTTACAAATAATTTTATATTGATTGTGCAGCGGTTGAAAACAAACATAGATGAATTATCAGCCCTGTACTGTATTTCCCATGCACAGGAAAAGTACAAGTAACGCATTCAATCTGAATGTAGGTTTCGTGCTAAAGTCTCAGACCTGACTGGAAACCAGACAGCCTTCAGGTCCCACCCTGCTTTATGGCTGTGACCAGAACAAAGTAACCTGCAATTTGAATTAACAAACATAGGCAAAGAAAACAAAGTCCACAATTTTAGTCACCACAGAAGAAATGAAATGTATCAAATATAGATTGAACACCGGAACATACAATAGTTCTAAATGAACAGCTATAGTATTCTGCATAATTCAAAGAATTCCATATTTTATGCTAGCTTATAAATGTTTCTGTGGCTGAGAATGCAATGCACTACAATCAGTGAACAAAACAGAAGCCTAGTTTCAGAAATGTATTCCATTACAGGTGTACTTCAGAATTTTTACCATGCTCCTGTAAGATACTGTCAACTAGGCTAGCATTTTTAAGGTAATGGTGCAAGTTTTGCTCAGCATTCTGACAGTCATTTTCATCAGATCTTTTTAACAGTAGGATGTGAAAAATTAAAAATGATTGCAGGTTAGCAGGAGATGTCAGCTACTGTCTTGCTGAAGGTTGTAGTTTCAGACCTGTTCTCATCATACAGCTTAAAATATTCTTCCACAGTTGTTTAGTCTGTGTTGCTAGAGAACCATTTTTACCTAACTTACCTTGATATTTAATGGTGCTATGAGTAAAAGGACATTATATACTTGGATGCTGTAGCATATGCTGGACTGCCGCTAAATTCTGCACCTCAAAAGGTACAAAATGGGAGGGGGTGAATATGTTTTTATACTAACTTGAGCAGAGCATCCTGTGATCATCAAATTCAACATTATTTTCCAACTTCACAAAAATTCTATTATTCTCATGACCAAACTTGATCAAACTCATGAAAAAGCTGTATCTTCTCATAACTTGCTCAGCATTATATATTTAAAATTGCACATGCACAATGCTTTGTTTTGATCTTTCATCCCAGCACAGCTGAATGGCACTAATCATGTTTTATCATTTATCTTTTGATATTCTGAATGCTGGTACCCAGGCAGATGAGCTGCTCTAAAACAAACAAATTTCAGCCACTACCCAGGTCAAGTATAAAATATCAAAACAGTATAGAAAATAAATGCAATCAAGAAATAACTCTAATATATAATACCAAATACATATAAAAACAGATATTTGTAGATTTATGACTATGAAAATTAGATCAGCACTATAAAACAGCATTTTCTTTAGTCATACTCTGGATACATATTAAGAAATGTATGTAGAGAACACTACCTTAAAGCTGCAAGTATTAAAGAATGTACAATGATGTGTGAAAAAAAATGAAGGCACAATGAACATATGCCCAGGCATGTAAGGATGCAGAAGTATAAAATATGGCGTAAGTAAGAGCACAGAAAGAAAGAATAACGGACATTAAGAGAAGGAATATTTGAGTCTTTATCAAAAAAATAACAGAAAAGCAGCTTAGCCATTAACAATGTTAGGTATGATAAAGGCTGGAAGGGTAGTAACCCCTAGGTAATGAACTTGGCATATAAAGAGTGAAGTATAATATAAGAAGAGAAAGAAAGAAAGGAAACAAACAAATAGGCATGAATTAATTTAGTGTTGCACAAGTTGGGCCACAGGATTTGCGGGTGTATGGTCAGACTTTTGTATGTTCTTAACCTTGCTGCCCTAGTCTACTTAATTTACCATTGTGAAGCTTAAGTGCCTGATGAGTTATTCAGTGTATAGAATTAAATCAGAGTTGAGGATTTAATTCTTTTTTTTCTGCAATTTCTGCAATACTGTTTACTGGAGGAATATATTTTTGGCCAACAGCCTACTATCTTCATTAACAATATGGTTGATAGTAAATGCCTCATGATGGTCTATCTGAAGAAATGTATGGGTTCTGTTACTTAGAACAATTTGTTATTCTTGAAAAGTAAATTATCCCCTTTGTTATGTGAAAATGGATGCATCAAGTTTGCAGACTGCCTTTGTTACAACATGCTGTTGTTACTGAACAGGAGGGTTTTGTTTCTACATTAAATTACGATTATAATTATATCTCACAAAGATGCATTTTTGCAAGGCATGGTAAGTTATTTTGGTTGCCTTGCTAAATAAGTCATTCACAGTGGCACCAGGGTAGAGACCGCCACCATGTATGGCTTCTTTTACATTGCTTACTGCCCCAAAATACTGGGTGTCATAGATTGTATACATGGCAATAAAAGCTTATCTGGTGTCCAAAGACAATGATTTAGCATTAGAAGGTTGACCACCCATTGCTATGCCTCAGCAAGCTCAAAGGCTCTCAGAAAAAAAACACCTAATGCCACACATGCAGTCATGTTTAATGGAGCCCCAAATTCTAAGCCTCTAAAGCAAGCAACACACTTCCCAGTACTCTCATAATGTACTCCATTGTAACACATACTGATGCCTCTCTAACCAGGATGAACATGGAAAAGGTAATGGTTAGTTACATATCTGGATCCAGGATCTGCCAAATCATGTACACACTCAAGCCATTACACACAGGTACCAGCACAATTACATGGTAGTCCATGTAGTTGTAAATGACCTGAAATGTACCTCCCAAGGCTTTATGGAGGGAGACATTATGGAGCACTCAGACCATATGACTCAGGCTGGTATGAGCCTAGCACTGAGCACCATATTACCAACACTGAGGATGATGCCCTGATATGAGCAAAAAAAACTTTTGTTGTCATTCTAAGGGGATTAAAGATTTGTTAGCATAGGGGGACATGGTTAACAAACCACTTTTCTTGCGTCAGTCCCCTTTAGACTTACAAATGCTGGCTAAAACTTTATTGACTAAAATTGTGCCTTTTTTAGACAATGTCAAATTGACAAACCTACTGACATAGCAAAATCAAGTCAAGTGAACCTTACAGTTACTGCTCTATGCCCTGAGCTGAAGTAAAAAAAAACTATTCCAAGACTTGTAAACACTTGAGAGTCTATACATCTGTGCAGTTACTGGGACATTGTTTAAAGTAGCAGAGATTACTCAGGCAGTGCAAGGTTTCAGTGTCTTCCACACTTTTATACCAGTAGTTACACAGACAAGGGCTAAATGTGGAGATGGCTCGATATACATCAGCAACAATCATACCTCTAGGGTGGTCAAACAGGATGATGTGCTGGAGTTTCTCCATGTGCCGATCATCACAGATGAAATCCTGTGCAATATCCTAGCCAGCTATAGATCACCTTCTGTGTCCCAAGAAGCTTACAATGCATATGTGGACCTACTGGAGACCATCCAACCTAATAGTATACTCATGGGAGACTTTCATTACCCCTCTATAGACTGGGAATCATACACAGTCTCAAATCTACAGGCACAGAGATTTCTGGACTTCACAAATACAAACAAGCTTGACCAAATAGTGAAAACACCCACATACATGACCTCATACTCACAAATATGGGAGAATGCTGCACCCTCCACCCAAGTCACATCCTCCCCAATAATGTCCAACCATAAAGCCATCTCCTTTGAAATCAAAATTAAATCTGTAACCCAGTTAAATGAGTAACAGTTAGGAAATTTTCCAAGGAAAATTATCTTTCATTGAGTGACGGTTTAACCAAAATTCAATGCCCCTCCAAATCCCGAGAACACAGCAACCTATGCTGAATTGTTGTCAGAAACTCTATAAAACCATGTCAGTGACTGCAAAGAGCCTGTTATTCCTACCAGAAGTAAGCTAAGAATTAGCCTTAGAAGCAAACCACTCTGGTGACATCCCAAATTAAACTGTATATACAATAAAAGGAAAATAATTATGTAAAAAATCAGAAAGGTTAACTTCCATTAAGATAAAAACTCTCTTATCAAACCAAATAGGCAACTAAGAGGGATTATTAGGTCAAAAAAAAAACTTTGAGATTAAGATAGCCTCCCAGGTGAAAGGTAACCATAAGGCCTTCTTCAGCTACATCAAAAAACTCAACGACAGCACAGTGCAATGTGCCAAACTGTTGATAATGGCACCAAATTCACTGAGTCTGGCAATATAGTGAACCTGTTAGCAGACAAATTCAGTTCCATCTTTACCCCCCTCCCCCTAACCATCCCCCAAGAAATACCCTCAAACATAGCCCCTCCAACTATAACTAGGGAGAATGTACTGGATTCACTCCTTAAAGCCAAGAACAAAGCCTAAACTGACCCTAATAACATCCTGGAGTGCCTTCTGAGCAGTCTAAAATATGACTTATCATGACCCCCTGGAGTCACTATTTAACTATAGTCTTAAAACAGGCTTTATGCCAAGAGATTGGAGGACTGTGACAGTCATCCACCTTCAAAAGGATGGCCTTCAACAGATCCTGGAAACTTCAGACCCAGTAGTCTGCCTAGTCTTATTTGCAAAGCCATGAAAAGAGTTATCATGGTAATTATCACCAAAGACATAGCAGACCTCCAGGTACTGGATCTATCCAGAGCCGGATAATGGTCATACGGGGCCCTAAGCAAGGTAATGGATCAGCCTCCCAACCATTCCAGTGTCCAATTATTTAGCTATTTCTCCACACTTACCATAAACACTTCAAACCTGTCAGTGTGCATGCAATTTTACTTTTTACTTCTACAATTATTATAGACTTGGATTTAATTTAAAACTTTCATTTCAAATTTTATAGCACAAACACTGACAGTCATTTGCTAAACAAAACAGTATGGTGTACAGTCTTACAATGTAAACAGCCATAGTATGAACATACAGCCTTCTGTACTAAAAGCAAGAATACTACCTGTTGTGCAACTAACACTGCTTTCAAACTCTATAGCATTAACACAGACTGGGATTTGCTAAACAAAACAGTTGGACATTGAAAACAGACTTAGCATGCCCAACAGTAAACTTCTCTTCCCTTAAAGCTCATTCCTTGAAAATGCAATGCAGCTCTCAACTCCTTGAAAATGCACTGAAGTTCACACTTCCTGGAAAATGCACAGAAACTCACATGCTTTGAAAATTCACTGAAACCCATTTTCTTTGAAAATGCATCCCTGATGGGCAGTCTGGTAGTTGGTGGAGAAGATTCAGGCTTTTGTCTCCTGTAACCAAGGAACTAACCAGGGGATTTCACATAGACACACACACACACACACACACACACACACACACACACACACACACACACACACACACACAAACACATGTGTGTGCGTGCCCCTTGCAGATTTCATAGTTGAACAGTAGAAGATTTCATAGTTGAACAGTAGCAAGTCTGAAATCCTGTGTGAAAGCACCAGAAAGCTCCAACATTTAAATGCGTGTGTGTGTGTGTGTGTGTGTGTGTGTGTGTGTGTGTGTGTGTGTGTGTGTGTGTGTGTGTGTGTGTGTGTGATACTAATGATACACAGATGGGTGCAGAGTGTGTCCTTAAAGAAGTAATATATTTAGTTAAACATTAAATGTTATGGCAGCCCCGCAGCCAGTGGGCCCTAGGCAACTGCCTATGTCACCTAGTGCTGGATCTGGCTCCAGATGCATTCCAGTCTGGCTTTGTCAAATGGTCATGCTTACTGAACCAGGTAGACTTCTTTGAAAAGGACAAGACAACAGATGAAGAGAAAATGGTGCATACTGCCTCTCTAGATCTGGTTAAAACATTTGATACAATACCCCACTTGGGCATTGTCAACAAATTGCAGAACATGGTACAAACTTGTGTATAACACACTGGGTAGCTAACTGACTCATGGATAGGACCCAAGAAGTTAGGAATGGTGAGAACACCTCCACAAAGAGCCCACTCATCAGTGGAATCCCTCAGGGTACCATGCTGGGTCCACTCCTCTTTGACATCTACTTCTCAGATGTCAAAGCCAATGTCAAAGGCTTCTGGCTAATCAAGTTCATAGATGATTGCAAACTGGGTGCAGCCATTGAATCCCGCATGACAAGAACACCCTTCAGGAAGGTCTAACACAGACAAATGCTTGATGCCAAAACCAGGGCCTAAAACTCAATACCAAGAAAAGCTTTTAAGAACTTTTTGGGAAGTAGTCCACACTGAGTAACTACATCATGAGTTCATAGGTTCATAGGTGTTCACTAGGCTAATGACCGCAAGGGCCTTTTTAAGCCTAGACTTGCATCCCAAATCTCTGACAACTTCTGATACCCTTGATAAGTGTAAACGTGGGCCTGGGAGATGAAACATTTACAGGTTGCCTGTCTCCATTAAAGACATAGGAAACAAACCATGGATGAATTTCCAGTTTCCCATTCAATTGTCCAAGTTGCACTTGAATTGGGTTAGAGAGGAACTCTGCTTCACATGGATGGGGAGCCTGTTCCATAGACTGAGTAGTCTCTAGGATACATACCTATCTCTCCAGCAGGCCCTATTTGTATCACAGGCAATGTTTAATGGTAATTATGGTGCTGTTTGTTTTGTGGATATACAGGAGGTCCATCAGAGTGGGGTCTGACAATGCTCTGTATGTCAGGTATGGATCTCCCCTCAAAAGCCTGTAGGAGACAGAATACAGGGATAGGGCCTTGAGGCAGTCTGCATAGGACATATCACTTACCCCCTATATGTGGATGTTCCAGTTGTTGGATAAGCCTGGTTAGGTACATACCAAAGAGGGCATTGTCCTCAATGATCAGTCTGATGGATGCCAAATACAGTGGAACAATAACTTCCTTGGACTTAGATGCCATACCTATGTTTATAAGTTGTGCAACGTAGAATGATTTCCTCACCACTGTAGACACATGATGTTACCAGGGATGGATGACTTCCCAAAGGATACTATTATGCTTTTCTTGGCATTTAGTTTTAGTCCATGGCTCTGACATCAGTTGTTTGTCTGGGTTAGCCCCTCCTGGGGAACATTTGTGTCAGTGTGAGATTCAATGACAGCTCCTAATTGCAATCATCTGCAAACTTGGTCAGCCAGAGACCACTGACATTGGCTTTGACTTCTGAGAAGTAAATGTCAAAAAGGAGTGGTCCTAAGACTGATCCCTGAGGGACTCCACTTGTAACTGGCCTCTTTGTAGAGGTGGACTCCCCAATTCTTAATTCTGGGTCCTGCCTGTGAGCCAGTTGGCTATCCAGCAGGTGACATATGGGTTTGTACCTAACCTCTTGAGTTTGTCAACAATGCCCGAGTGGAGTATTGTGTCAAATGCCTTGGCCAGGTCAAGGTAAGCAGTGTGAATGATTTTGCCCTCATCCATTGCTTTGGTGACCTTCTCAAAAAAGTCCACCAGGTTGAGTAGGCATGATCTGCCCTTGACGAAACCATACTGGGTTGAGTCCAGTGTCTGGAGGTTTACTATATCTCTAGTGATCATCTTCATGATAATTTTTTCCATGGCTTTACATATAAGACTAGTGAGACTTATGGGTCTGTAGTTTTCAGGGTCTGTAGATGGCCCATCTTTGTGCAGAGGGATGACTGTTGTCTTTCTCCATTCATCAATAAAACTCCCCTAAACGTCGAGCGATTAGTCAGAGATCCTGGAAATCATGTAGATAGTAACCTAGACTCTGACAAAAATGTATCCAAGGTAGTAAGACAATCCTTCTATTTTTCTGAACGTATAAGTAAGGGAATGGCATCTACTTCCATAGACACCATTGGACCACTCTACTAGGTTCTTATCAGACCCATCATAGAGTACAGTGCCCCCTTCAGTATGTACCTGACCAGAAACATGCAGCAACTGAACTGTCCACAAAGGTTCTTTACAAAGAAATACAGGGAGTGAATGCAATGTCCTATGCTGATTGTCTCAAAGTCCTGTCTTTTTACTCAGTCTCATACAGACTTCTGAAAGGTGATCTTTGCTTGGCATACAAGGTATCCCTGGCTTCTGTTTTGATGAACTTTTTGCACATACACAAAACAAGAGCATCATAACCACTAGATTAAAAGACATAAGTTTGGATTGCAGCATAAATAGGACATTTTGGAGAGACACATGTTTCACAGAGAATACTCATTCTTCAGGAAAAAGTGCCCCATCACTGAAAAAGAGCTGTGGACTACCCAAGTGGGAAACAGTGCTATCATCTCAGTGAGATGATCTGTGGTTCAGCATCATTGTAAGACTCTGCATAGCTGTTGACATCAGCTTGTTGTTGTGAATCACCCTGTACAGATGTGAGCATACAGAGCAAGACAGGAGAGAGAGAATCTAATAACCCCTTCTATATGTGAGGCTCTAAGATTTGCATGCAAATAGTGGTATACACTATGTAGATATTAGACACATATCCCTGCTGCCAGTTCTGTATGCCTGCTCACCAGACATATCTGTGGGAAACATATGCAGTGTTTTTTGTGGCCTTTCAACACATAGTGCATGACTATATACAGACATGCATTATAGTTACTATCTTGCTGTGTCATCCTTTGAAATGAGTGAGAATTATCATTTCATGGAACCTACATCCTCTTCTCCAGATGTGACACAATGCCTTTGTCATATTTTTGCCAGGATAATAGGAGCACCTTATCACCAGTTTGGCTTGCAGTGGGATGTGCCCCCCCCCATTGTCTGTCTCCTCTGCCACTATGCTGTGTACCTTCTTTCAAGCATGCCGGATTATACAAGTATCATGCTGCCAGCATTGCTATGTTGTGGGATTTTGCAAACTAACAGCATTAAGTTCATGGGCCACTTTTTCCCAGATATGGTTCTGTAGAGGATGCTGTGCACCCCTCTCCTTAACAGGTAGTGTATCAGGATGTCACTTTCTTCTCAGCTGAATTTGTGCAACCTCCGCCATTTCTCTGTCTCCAGAGGACATAAGAACAACTATAGTAGCAACACACATAGTTATAACCTGGTAACTTCAAGGGATAGTAGGCTACAAACAGTAGTTTACCATAGGCATATACAATAGTACAGATGTGGACAGTGATAGCAACTGAGTAGGTGCCACGTATATGAAATGAGTGGACAATGGTGTTTGCCACTGATATCCTGGCTGCCACACAGACGTCCATAGAGATATGTAGTTGAAAGGGTGGGGTTCCCTGACTGTAGGGATTATGTAATGTTAAGATTACAACTAGACGCCAAATGACAGCTAACTGCATATTACAGGTTCACGGCACATGTGTGTAGGCCATGCAGGATACTATAGTGATAGTTAGTCCTGATAGTGAGCTGTCTTACCTCACCTACAGGGAAGATATGCGATTATATATGTGACACATGGGTTATATGTATTTATAAACTGCACCAAACCAAGGCCTTTCATTTATTTCATATCACAGTGACACCTATTACCGCAGTCCTATAGAACACTGTATAACTCTGCAGGGCTGTGTCATCTGACAGCTGTGTTTTCCTGCTATTAGAAACTGGTTAAACATGGCATGCATGCAGAAAATTGCTTTTATTTCAGTGAAGCACATGAGTAATAACATGCATATAGATTCTACAGCATGCCACTGAACTGCATGTTGCTTACACAGATATGCACATTGAGCATTACAGCTGTGGTAGGCTGCACTGCTCATAATTCATTATTCACATTTGCAGTATAAATCCCAGTTCACTATTTTGTTTTACAGGACATTCATGGCAATGGTTGCCAATGCTACTCTAAAGAGTGTGACTTTTAGGAAATGTGCCTTTTGTTGTCCTTGCTGGCATTATAGTGAGAGTTAGCAATGGAGCTTGGGATATATTATTAAAAGCAACAAACAGCATCAGAATTACCCATTCTAAATACTTAAAACCTGTCTGTGATATAAACAGGACGTGCTAGAAAGACAGGTATGTATCTCAGAGACTACACCATCTCTGGAACAGGCTCCCCATCCACGTGAAGCAGAGTTCCTCCCTAACCCAATTCAAGTGTAGCTTGGATAATTGGATGGGGAAAAGGAAATTCATCCCTAATGGACACAGCGGCCTGTAAATGTTTCACCTCTCAGGCTTCTGCTTATAAAAGCTTCACCTCCCAAGCCACTGCTTACACTTATCAAGGGTACCAGAACTTGTCAGAAATTTGGGAAGCATGGCTTGGCTTACAAAGGCCCTTATGGTCATTAGCCTATTGCACACGTATGAACCTATAAGATGCGGAATGGCAAATTAGGCTTACCATTATTAGACTGCCAAATTTAAAAGGTAGTGTTTACTTTTTTATTATTGAAAGCTGTGTAGATTTAAAATGTTTGTCACGGGGATGGTGGAATTTTCTGGAAAGATCTTCATTTAAGCAACTATGGTGCTACCTTTTTATGTAGTAAAGTTTCAGACAATCTGAAACCTTTATTTTAGGATCACCAACTACACAAAATATAGCAGAGTGTACAAATTTAATTGTTGTGTCTTTCAGCTTATCCTGGTTAGGAGTCGCCACAGCAGAACTCCAGTCCGCTAATGTTTGGTAGTGGATTTTTACGTGCCGAGTTACCAGTCCTGATGCACAACCTTCAATGAAGGCACGCCCATTCATGCATGCTTCCACACAGAAGACGATCTAGCTGAGAATCGAACAGGACAACGTCTTACTGTGAGGCGACAACGCTACCGCAGCACCACTACCGCGGGTCCAGTGTACAGATTTAATAAGTTTATAAAATGTTACTTTTGTAATCTATGCAGCATCAACAACAAGCGTAGAACTGTGCAGTATAACTAATATGGAAATTTATAAAATAATAGCTGTTACAGAGGCGTGGCTTTCCATCGATTTTAGTGTCTAATGTTTTATACAATACGAATGCCTTAGTGAAAACAAAAGTGTGGAGGACTAATGGTACTCATTCAGAATCCATTGACAACCAGTCTTTTGAGTACTGACAACACATTAGAATGTGCCTTTGAAAATGTACATGGACCGTGTCACTGTAATACACTCAAGGTATTTTCGTGCTATTTTAGCCCAGGTATGGGCAACACAGCACACAAAAAACTGCTTCCTAAGACTGAACTCAGTACTAAATGCCAAGTATATTTTACTTCTAGAGGATTTTAATTATCTTGAGTTTAATTAGTACAACATTTCTGTAGGCTATGAACATTCTAAGGAATTTGTTACTATCGTGTCATATTATAATTTTGACCAACTAAATTATAATTGTACCTGAGATAAAAAGTTTAAATATTGTTGCTTCAGATAAATCAAGACATAGCCATAATGTCATCATAAGAGAACCATTGGGATATTTAGACCATTATTCTATATCATTTGATTTTAAGCCCTCTCTATATATGACCTCCACTTCTAATAGATTTAATTAAGACATAATCAACTATCATAACATAGTTGATGCACTAAGTTCCTTAAACTGGTTGAATGAACAACAAATGTGTGAATTAGACTTTGGTTACTCAACTCATGAATGCGTACTTAAGAAGGGCATATAGACAATAGCTATGTTTAAAGTCAGTAATATAAAGAATACAATTCCATTATGGTGGTGTCACAATCTAATTAAGTTATATAAGAAAAAGAAAAAAGGTCTTTTCAATTTATATAAACAAAATTCTTCACAGAACAAATAAAACCAACACAGTTATGAAATCCCAAAGTTAATAATTATGAAGAAAAGGAAATGTTTGAGAGAAAATTTGAAGAAAAATATAGGCAAAGGAAACCAGATATGGAAAACTTTACAATACAAAAAATAAGAAGACTAAGAGCAAAAGTAGAAAATGAGATTAGTAATAGAGAAGTCAAAGAAATAGAAACTGAGGTAATAGAACAACTGCAAAGAGAAGGATTCAGTGTTGAAAATCAAATGCAGAAAGCACCACAGCAGGCTAGAGCAATGGATATCCAAATTAAGGGTAAACCAGTGGAACAGGAAGCAACTGGTCAGGTGCCATATCAAGATATTTTGGAGCCTTCCATATGAAACCAGTATAAACATTCATTTGAAGCTAGACAGCAAGGAAAGGAACAGGAAACTGTGGAAACTCTGATGCAGTCAATGTTGAGGAGTGACAGGCCAGTGAGTTTCCATATGACAGAACAACAGATGACACAGGATGAAACTGAAGAGAATGTGCCAGAGGAAGATGCTATAGAACTTTCTATAGAGTGCCAGCAGGAAACAGAAAACAAGGGATGTGGCCTCAGTATGGAAGAAAATTAGTTAAGAAAAGAGTTGCTTGATTTAATAGACATAGACAGATATATCAAGATGAATGAGAGAAATAGACTGCAGAAGGTTAATAAAACCCCAAGAGTCAGAAGCCTGATAAAACAAATTAACACAGTAATTAGGACTGTCCATAGAGAGCCATTCAATATAACAGAAGTAGACAGAATATATTATAGTGCTGCTAAATTAATAACTGATAAAGTTCTACCACAGGAACACAGGGTAGTGAGGGAAAGCGAATACCATCATGGAAATATCGAATAGAGAAAACTATAAAGCAGCTAAGACAAGAAGTGTCATTGTTACAAGATTATAGAAGAGGGAATAAATCAACAAAAATATTAAGAAAGATAGATGTGATAAAAGCAATGCGCAGTATTAGAACAGACCAGGATCTATTATGCACTCTTGGAGATAACAAACTAAAAATTTAAAAACAGGCAGAAAGACTTAGAAGATATGAAGATAAATTTAAGGGAAAAGCACAAAATAAGCAATTTATTGATGACCTAAAAAAGATTTATAGAACTGGGAAATAAGGTAAAAGGAAATGAAAGACCACCAAAAAAAGAGGAAGTAGATACATTTTGGAGAAGTATCTATAAAGATCCTGTGGAACATAACAAATATGCTAAATGGATAGAAGAAATAAAAGAAAGAATAAGAAGTTTAAAGGTACAGGACATAAAATGGGATGAAATAACAGCCACAGAGACTGAAACAAAGTTGAGAAAAGCCTCTAACTGGAAAACCCCAGGCCTAGATGCAGTACCTAACTTTTGGCTTAAAGTATTAACTTCTTTGCACGAGGATCTAGCCATGAGTAAGAACTATTTATATGCACACCCCGAACAGACACAGTACTGGTTAACAACAGGAAAATCAATGCTCTTACTTAAGAGTGAACCTGCAAGCTGCCCTAAAAATTATAGACCAATAACTTGTCTTCCGACGACGTATAAACTATACACGGGAATTGACGCCAACAGAGTTTGTAGTCATTTAGAAGAAAACTCAATTATAGCAGTAGAACAAAAAGGCAATAAAAGAAAGTCATATAGAACAAAGGATCATTTGTTGTTAAATAAAGTTATAGTGGAGAACTGTAAGAAAGAGAAGAATCTAAGTATGGCATGGATTGACTACAAAAAAGCATTTGATAGTATCCCACATTCGTGGATAGAAGCGTGCTTAAAAATGTATAAGATACACCCTGCACTGATTGACTACATTACAGTAACAATGAAGCAGTGGTAGATCACTTTGCAATTAAGCCATGATAAAGGACAGATTATTATGCCAGGGATAAAAATCCAAAGGGGGATAATTTAGGGTGACCCTCTGTCACCGTTGCTATTCTGCCTTGCCATTAATCCATTAAGCTGTTTACTTAACAGCTTAGGCCATGGCTACAATAGCTTCTAGAAAACAACAAAGTCTAATGACTTCTCATCTTCTCTTTGTTGATGATTTAAAACTGTATAGCTCATCAGATGAGGAACTGAAAGCACAGCTGCAGGTTGTCAAAACTTTTTCAGATGACATTGGAATGTCATAAATTGATAAATTAGAAAAAAAAAGCAACCGTTAAAAAAGGAAAACTGCAGCACCAGGAAAACATCAGTTTGGGACAAGAATGTGATATAAAAATACTTGAGTAAGAGGGAGTATATAAATACTTGGGAATTGATGAAGGATCAGCAATAAAACATGAACAAATGTGAATAAAACTCAGTAAGGAGTACTTTAAAAGACTTAAATTAATCCTGAAAACAGCATTGACATCTAGGAACAAGATCCAAACCATAAATCAGTTTGCTCTTCCTGTCCTAACTTATAGTTTTGGAGTGATTGACTGGCCCCAAAAAGTGTTGGATATATTGGATATTAAAACAAGAAGGATGCTTCATGGTCACCAAATGATTTATAAAAATCAATGTGTACCAAGATTATGTATTCCCCTTTCTGAAGGAAGGATAGGCCTCCTTGAAATTGATTACATGTATAGATCTACAATCATGGGACTCCACACATATCTGCTGACCTCACAGGATCCAAATGTAGTAAAGGTTTTGAAACATGAGAATAAATCTAAGATGACGTCTCTGCTTAATTTAGCAGAAGCATATTGACATCAAGCTGGAATGGAAATTAAACCAGAAGTAGATAAAAAACAGGCAGCAACTAAGTGTGCTAAAAAACAAAAGAAAGAATATAAGGTGAAGGACCAGATGAGAAGGCAAGATATGTGGAAAAAACATAAATATAGTTGCAAGTATAGAAAAATTCTGGAAGAGCTTCATGTTGATCAAGAACGAATGCAGAAATGGTTAAGGAGAGATGAATTCACATCAAGAAATGAAATGTTAATATTGGCAGCCCAAGATAGTGGGCTACGTACATGCTGGTTTACAAAGTCCATTGAACGTGTGGGAGAAACAGACATATGTAGGTTTTGTAAAACCAAATTGGAAACAGCCACACACCTTGTTGCTGGTTGCAATGCACTAATGGCAGAGGGACTGTATTTTGAAAAGCATAATAATGTGGAGAGACTGTTACACTGGAGATTGTACAAACATTATTATATCGAAGCGGTTCAAAAACACTGGAAACATGAGCCACAAAGAATCACAGAAAATGATGAAGTTTATATCACATGGGATCACTCAATACCAACAGTTCAGAAAACAGATGCTAGAAAACCGGATATAGTGGTCCAAGAAAAGAAGACAAAAGTAGCATTGATCATTAAAATCGCCACAACTAGTGGCTACAGTGTCTTGCATACAGAGAGACACAAAGTCATAAAATACCTGGATCTGCAGGTAGAAATGAGAGCAATGTGGAAGAAAGATACCCAGACAGTTCCAATAGTAGTAGGAGCAACTGGTCTTATAAAAAAGAATTTACAATCGTATTTAGATATGTTACCAGTTCATGTAACACCATACGAATTGCAGAAGGAGTCGTTACTGGGCACATTGCGGGTGCTGCGAAGAGCACATTTGGCTAACATCAAAGAGTGAAGCAATACTAATTTCAAGAACTTTAATCATACTTTGACTTAGGAATGGGATTCATTCCCATCATGGTATTAGAAACCCAAAAGACTTGGAGAAATTAAAAAAGAATATCATTAGTAAATGATTAGATTTTGGTAGAATTCCCTGTAATTGGAAAATATCTCATGTTACACCTATTCAAAAAGGGCCATAACGCTGATGTAAAATAGATCTATTAGTCTCATATCTAGTCTCAGGAAGATTTTTGAATGGTGTCTTACTAATGATTACATTTGATAATAAACTTGCTAATTTAGTCATTTACTATTTTAAAGATCTTTCCGTCTTCATAAATATGGTTGAATTCTACAATTAAATCACCATGGCTATGGATTTAGGTTTATCTTGTGAAATAATATTTCTAGTCCTTGCTAAAACATTTGGTACTCTATCCATTCAAGCAAATTGTTCTGCCTTAGCTAGCACTAAGATAAAGCCTTGCATTAAAAGGAGGGATAATGAGCTGGCTGACAGGTAGATTACATGCGGTAACAATTAACGCCAAAAGATGTGATTATCTTCCCATAGTTGTGGGAGTCCCCCTATAATTCGGTCATAAAAGCTAATTAGGTTTTTCATAGTGGATCCTCCCTTAACAAACCCAAGCTTGTATTCATTAATTGTAATATACAGCTTTCAAAGTATCTGCCAACAATTTTTTTTGCATGGTCTTGATGCAGTCAGTCCTTTTTTTTTCTTGCAGAAAGAAACTGAATGTGCTATCCGAATGTACAAAATACACACCTTCTTATCAGAATCACAAAGAATCCAGGAGACTTCTGCACCTTAGAGCTGGAGCCACTCACCTTAGCGCAGGGTGATTGTCAAATACATGTTAGGAGTAGCAGCGTATCTGAGACTGTTAGAAACCAGTGTGTTCCCATTACTGGATTACTGACTGTCTCTTATCTGCCCATCTATAAACACCTTGAGTCAGTCAGGAAGTATGTGATAAAGTGGTTATATTCCCTGGAATATTGTTGAATCCATCCAGGTCACAGCTATAGCCTATGCAGTTTGGACACAAAGCTATTCCAGACACCACATGAAAGTTCACCAATGGACTTTCTAGATTCAGTAGGCTCAGAATGTACATCTTCCTCTTCATCAGATTCACATTTCTTAGGGATGTAGAAATCCCTTCTACTAGTACCCCTTGCCCCCTCCCAGTAGTATTCACCACAGATGTGTTATCCATATGGTGGGCTGGAACATTTCCTCAGGAGACACTCCAAACTGTTTGAATGTCACTGAAACTTTCCATTCATATCAACATGGTAGAGATATGAGCAGTCCACTTGACCTCAAAAGCTTTCTAGAATTTCCCACAATACAGTAAGACAAAAGTAGTCATATGGTACATTAACAAGCAGGAAAAATTGGATTTTATCCAAATAAATTGTTAAGCTATGACACTTTGGGAGAAGAAAATGGCCAGCATCTGATTCATTGTTACTATTTATATCTCTAGCGAATATAATACCCTGTCAGATATGCTTATCATATGTCTGTTGATACCATTTGAGTGGTCCTTCAGCCATTTGGTGGCTGAAAACATTTTCCATTAATAAAAAAAAAATCATTAATGGCAATAGGGGAAATGCTGTTGTGACATTTTTGGTTCCTTGACCAACACCTAGTGTATTTTTTCCTCCCTTATACCATTACTGTGGAAACCCCAGACAAATGCATTCATTCACATTAAGTCAGTTGGACCTCAATTTTACAGAGCTCACGGGCATGTAGCTTGCATCAGTGCAGTTCTAGCATAGATAAATGTTTATATTGATTTTTGTTCTTTTATAAGACATTTAAGAGCACTACTGTTGTATTTTTGCAATTATTTATTGTATTTTCCTGCTCTTTATCACAGTCCTACCATAGATAAATATTTGTATTGATTTTTGCACTTTTATAAGACATTTAAGAGTACTACTCTTGTATTTTTGTAATTATTTATTGTATGTTCCTGCTCCTCTTTATCACAGTCATAGCATAGATAAATGTTTATATTGATTTTTGCACTTTTATAAGACATTTATATTTTTTTAATTATTTATTGTATTTTCCTACCCTTTATCACTGTAAAGGGTGATTCCTTTCATTGACCTTGCTGCTAGTTCCTCTGCATTGTAGTCATTTTAAAACTGTTTTATTGTCCTATTTCAATTAATTTTAGGCTAGCTGTTGTATGGCTTTACATTAATAAGGCCTGGACTGCTTTTCTAGTGGGAGTAGAAGGTGGCCTTGTGGTCTTTCTGAGATGGGGATCACACAGGAAAGCTTTAAGTGAGACTGCTTAATTGGTCAGAAGGTTATTTGCTTCATTTAGCCAGTCGTCTGCCTCTATAATTTCAGTGCATTTGTGAGGCACTGTGCATTACAAAGAAATGGTTAGCAGTGCCCTGTATATATGCAGGCACACAAAACTGAAATTTTTCATATACAATTACGCCTGAAATTTCCACAGTACTTAATTGTGCAAATAGTAGCTAGTTTGTGCACTGAGAAGCACCCCTTACTAGTTTGGTCTTAGGTAATCAAGATTGTATTCTATACTGCAGCAACCAAGCTAGCCAAGTCTAACCTCTCTTGTACAGTACCCTTGTAGAACAAAAAATAATGATCCGTAGTCATGGACATGCATTTCCCTGTTATTTGCTGTAGCATAGACTAGATCCAGGCCTGCTGAATCTAGGTTTGTTTGTATGCTTGTTGTTTGTTTATTTCCCTGAAATGCTAATTCCACCTAAAATGCGGCCTTTTAGCACTTCTGTGGATCCCTAGTGATAGCTGCATTGCTTACTGTACTTATTTCCTTGTTTCACTTGAAAGAAAGTTACTGTTTGTCATTTTTGTATTTAAGTTACCTGTAACACATTGCATTTAAGTTACCTGGCACTTGCTCACTAAAGCAATTATATAAGTCAGCTCTAAAAAATTAAAAGCACTACACCCTCACAAACTCCCCTTGAGTACCTTGTTCCCCATTGGCCCTTTTTTCAATTATAAAGGAATTCCCAATACTATTCTAGCATGTCCAAAGGTCAGTTGTCAATCTCCTCTTCGGTCCAGCTGGTGAATCTGGGAATCTTGAGGCAATGTTACAACTGCCTCATGTACACAGACAACCCTCTCCTCCTCCCAACAAATTCCAACACATGTGAGAGATGCAACCATATAGCCAAACTGGAGGCTAAGCTCTCTCAACTCAGTACTGGCGTAACCAGTCAGGAGGAGAAGGAAACCACACTCACTACAATTCCAGTCTCACATAGACCTACCACGACAACAAACCAAACACATAAACACAGAAAAACATACTCGGAGGCTCTAAATAAAAATCTGCCTAAGCAGCAGAGACCTCCAAAGCAGACACCCAAGCAACCACTACCCCAAAACAAAACACATGCAACACATAGCTCACAAAGCCAGTGTGCTGAACAGTCACAGCCCTTAAGGCTAAACAACACACCTGATACACTTGTAATAGGTGACTCTATCGTCAGGCACAGTGACATCCCACTCACCAGGCTGAACAAGGAGAAGGTCACGGTGAGCTGCCTGTCGGGCGCTAGGATCCACCACATAACACAAACACTCAGGTCTCTCCAAGGCAAGTACAAATATGACTCAGTCATTGTCCATGCTGGTGTGAATGACCTGAGACGTACCTCCCTGGACTACATGAAAAGAGACATAGAGGAACTCTCTGAGCATGTAGCCCAGGCCGGTATGACCCTGACCTTGAGTAGCATCTTACCCTCACCAAGAATGATGCCACAATATGAAGACAAGATGATCAATTTAAACAACTGGCTTAAGTATTGGTGTCATTCAAAGGGGATCCAATGCCTGTCAGCCAGGGATGACATGCTTGACAAGCCACGATGCTTCGCTAGGGACGGCTTGCACCTGTCACCCCTGGGCTTTCGGATATTGGCAAAGGCTCTTGCTACCCCATAGTGCCTTTTTAGGCAAGGCTCAAAGACAAACCCACCTCCATAGGTATCACAAGGGATAAGAAACTAAGAGTAATGCTACTCAATGCCAGAAGTCTAAACCTCAAGATGCACGCACTCGAAACTCTCCTTAGCATGGAGAACATTGATATCTGTGCAGTAACAGAAACCTGGTTCAAGGCTCCCGAGAGCACCCCAGCACTACCAGGTTATACCTCATACCATGCTTTTCGGCCCCAAAACTTGGACCGAACCACAAAAGGAGGGGAGTATCAATATTCATCAAAGATACCCACACCTCCAGGTTGGTGGCACAGCACGAAGCATCAGAGACTATCCATGTGCAACTAACAGTGGGTAAAACTGCCTTCCAGTTTATAGCCTGCTAGAGACCACCCTCCCAAACACAGGAACCCCACTCGGCCTTCCTGAGAATACTGGAAAATATGAAGGTCTCTCCAAACACCATTATATTGGGCGACTTCAACTACCCAAACATAGACTGGGAGCATTACTCTAGCTCCAACACCCTAGCCCAAAGGTTCCTAGAATTTATAAACTCAAATGCTATGGAACAACTTGTTACCACTCCCACAAGAGGGGAAAACATACTGGACCTGATCATCACCAACATGGGGACACTATGCTCAGACCAGAAGTGTATCCCTCACTGGTAAGATCAGACCATAAACTAATCTCACTGGATATTCACATCCCGACCCCACCCCCTGCCCAGAAAACCACAGTGAAAAACTTTTCTAAAGCAAATTTCACACTCCTCAAAACCAAGGTGGAATCCTTCAAAGTCACCGGGCCTGTGGAAAATACGGCCCAGACCGCAGAATCCTTTATAAACGCATTCTATGAACACCTTCAGGAATGCATGGATCATGCAATCCCAAATAAAACCAAGACCCAATCCTCCAAAGGCAGACGTCCTGTCTGGTGGACCCCAGCCATAAACAAACTATACAATAGAAGGAGGAAGCTACTACATGATAGATCAAAATCCCAAAAAGGGAAGGCATCTCTGATCAGTATTAGCAAAAAACTGCGGGCACTCATAAAATTGTCTAAGGCCAGCTTCGAGAGAAAAATAGCACAGGACACTAAGGATAATCACAAGGCTTTCTTTAGTTATGTTAGGAACCTGGGTGGGAATTCCCAGATATGCTCAGAATTAGTCCAAAATGACAAAAAATACACCGAGCCCACAGATATTGCCAACATCCTAGCTGACAGGTTCAGTGCAAACTCCCCACCAAAAGGGCAAATATCTATCCCAACAGAGTGCTGCCCCTGACATCTCAGATGCTCAGGTAAGAGCCGCCTCTCCAAAGCAAAAACACAGCATCAATGGGACCAGATGGTGTCCCGGGCTGCGTCCTACATGAACTCCAAGAAGAGCTAAACCCAAACATAAAACTACTGTTCAATCTTAGCCTTACTACAGGATATGTACCCAAAGAGTGGCATACAGCAACAGTGGTCCCTCTCCACAAAGGTGGTGCCTCAATGGATCCTGGAAACTATCTCCCCATAAGCCTGACTAGCTTGGTCTGCAAAGCTATGGAAAGGATCATCATGGACCTCATAAATAAAGATATTGGGGACCTACAGACACTGGATCCTACCCAGTTTGGCTTTGTTAAGGGCAGATCCTGCCTCTTAAACCTGGTTGATTTCTTTGAAACAGTCACCAAGGCCATTGACGAGGGGAAGGTGGTCCACACAGCCTACCTGGACCTCGCAAATGCCTTTGATACAATACCCCACTCGGGCATTATAGATAAGCTCACCAGCTTAAATATAAACCCCTATGTCACTAGATGGGCTGCAAACTGGCTCAAGGACAGAACCCACATGGTTAGAATTGCTGGAGCCATGTCAGAATCTAAACCAGTTACAAGTGGCGTCCCACAAGGCTCAGTCCTGGGACCTCTCTTGTTCAGTATATATTTCTCGGCAGTACAGGCCAACACGGAAGGACTGTGGCTGACCAAGTTCGCAGATGACTGCAAACTAGGCACCATAATCAACTCTCCAGCCGACACAAGCATCCTCCAAAAGGGCCTCATAGAAACAGACAACTGGTGCCAGAGCCATGGCCTCAAGCTAAATGCCAAAAAGTGTATAGTCATCCCCTTTGGCAAAAACAAAGTGCCCATAAATTACCACATAGGTGGTAATCCATTAAGTACAGAAAAAGTCATTTGGGACCTGGGGACCCAAGTTGATAGCAATCTCTCATTTGACAACCACGTGGCCAAAGTGGTTAGAAAAACATTTTATAAAGCCCACCTAATCATGAAGGGATTCACATCTAGATCAGGGAAGGTCATCGTGCCTCTTTACTCATCCCTCATCAGGCCCATAATTGAGTACAATGCCCCTTTTGGGATGTACCTTACCAGACACCTGCAGCAACTGGAAAGACCCCAAAAGTACCTCACCAAGAGGATCAAAGGGCTCAAACAGATGCCATATGCTGCCCGGTTAAAGAAACTCCAGCTCTACTCAGTGGCATACTGCCTGCTCAGAGGCTATCTGTGTCTGACGTATAAAGCAATGTCCAACCCGGAATTAATGGACATGCTGCACCTCAGAAAATCCAAATCCCATCGAGCTACACGCTTAAGAGACTTGAACCTCAGCACTGAAATAAATAGGACATGCTGGAGGGACAGATTCATAACCCAGAGGCTCCCTTCACTCTGGAATAAAATCCCAGTCCAGGTTAGGCAGAGTCCCACATTGACTCTCTTCAAGAGGAATCTTGATGAGTGGATGGGAGATCGTAGGTTTACCCCGGCTATCACTTCTGTGTCACTGTTAGACAGAGGCACAGTATACTAACCTCAAAAAAGGCATAGCAAAATTAATTTAAAATGGGTGGTGAAAGCCAAGCACACTCTGGCTAGGCTTATAAATGCCCTAGGGCAGATAGCCTAGTATGAACCTATGAACCTATGAACCTATGAATCTCTACAGCCAACTTGGTGGAGATGGGCATCCTAAGGCAATTTTACCCAATTTTACTCAAATTAAACCTAAGTTAAATAAGATGCCCCTAACTCAGATTATTTAACTATTTCTCCTAACTCTTTTAGCCTTCATTACCAATTATCAAATCCACTTCCGTTAAATACTTCGGACTTCAGTCAGTCCTCACAAAGAATACCAACATCTTCCCAGCCTATCTTTCTGCATAGCACCCTGTCTCTACAAACAAACCACATCTGATTTGTTTATCTATAAATAACTTAAAATTAAGTATCCAAATTTACAAATACCAAACCAAGACCGAAATATAACTGGCCACATCTACAGAGTTTAATAACTACAGACCAATAGCAATTCTCTCCTCCCCTCCAAAATATTAGAGCAATGCATCCAAATACAGCTGATGCAATACCTAATCTCAAATAACCTTCTCTCAGAAACAAAACATGACGTTATGCCATATCACAGCACCACCACTGCTCTAGTACATGTTACCGATGTAATAAGCCCATATAGAAACAATGGTCTGCTTCTGTCCACCATGTTCTTAAACCTATCAAAGGCATTTGATATTGTCTCATACCAGCAACTGTTCATTCAACTCTCCTTAATAGGACTTTCACAATACTCCTTGTTGTGGTTCCTTGGTTACACGTCTGGAAGGAAACAAGCCATTAAATGGCAACACACCTACTCATCCTTTCAACCAGTTACTACAGGTGTCCTTCAGGGCTCTACCCTGGGTCCTCTCCTATTTAGTATATTTATTAATAACCTCCACTCGCCATGTTACTTTAGTTCAGTATGCAGATGACTCAACATTAATATGTGCAGCCTCAACAATAAATGATCTCCAAGACATTTTCAAAAATCTTTCTCCTCTGTGGAAACCTGGCTCAAAGAATCAAACCTCCTAATCAATCCCAAGAAAACTAAGTTACTACTTTTTACCTCAAAAAATTGCCAAAATCAAAGGCAATCTCTTACGATAGTCAGCAAATAATACTGTCATTGAAAGTGCAACTTACATTAAACTTCTAGGTGTCATAATAGGTGAAAGTCTCAAATATGACCAGCATATACTGCACACCATTAAATCTACACAACAGAAACCAGGGTCCCTTTATAGGATCAATGGATTCCTTACAGATACTGCAAGAAAAACTATAGCCACCAGCTTCTTATTGCTGATTCTCTTATACACTGCTCCTATCCTAACAAGCTTAAATAATACTGAAAGAAAGAAACGTACCTCCTGCTACAATAAAATAGTTAAATTTGCCACCAGTCTCTCTCATAGGACTCACCATTTTCATGGCTTAAAGCAATTAAACTGGCTTGAACTGTACAACTACCAAACATATCACAACTAACTAGAGTTCACAAACTCACTCATCATCCAGAAAAATGCCCTGCACTACAAAACTTATTACTGCCCTACTGTCCAGCTGGAACCATTGATGTTCTTCGTATTTCACTGTTGCAGTCATCACATTTGGGTTATCCCTGCCAGGGTAGCCCTCAGCCGGCCTGAATACCAGAGGCTTAGTATTTCTGCGTCAGTTGCTGTCACTTCAGGACTGATGTCAGGTCATCAGTAGTATAAAGTAAGGCAGCCGACGCCATTACATCAGTCTTTCTTGCCCTGGAGCCTAAAGCAGAAGCAGTTCGTACGAATGCCGGTCGGCCGTTACCTGAGTTTCATCTGCCGAATTGTAGTCTTCTAAAGCTAAGTACCCCATTGGGGATCCTTTTTTCTTGCACGAACTGATGTCAGAAAAAGTTAACAATTGCCTCGCCTGTGGAAAGCAAATACCACACCAAGACTTTCATTCCTACTGCGTCACTTGCTTAGGCCCAGACCACGACATCCCCCGCTGTCTCTTCTGTGCTTTGTTCAAAGCCAGAACTATCCATCGTCGGGCCCTAATTGTAGCTAGATATTTTCACTTACAGTCCTCAAACTCTCATATGGCTTCAGTAAGCCATCCTACTGCAGATCTTTTGAAAAAAAATGTAAAGATAAAGACAGAGACATACCACACAAGTCCAAACCTACCAATGATGCTCCCATTAAGCTAGTCGTCAGTTCTCCGGTCCTCAGTGAGGCACTTTTGCAGCTCCTGATGCCTGCTTCTGTGGATTCACAGGCCGTTACCGAGACCCTTTTGGAGTCCGGTATGTCACAAACTCTTCTTCGACTAAGGATCCTGCGGTCGTCTCTACCTTGGATGGGTCCAGACCTGCTGAGCAGGCACTGGCTTCCAAGGAAGTCCTTCGCACTTCCAATTCTCGACACAAACCGGTGGCTTCTTTTGTGACTACCGTTCTTTCGAAAAACAACAGAGTTTCTTAGGCCCAGGGTATGATCCACACCCAAGAAACCAATGACCCAATCTCAGGCACCTGCTTCCTTGCCTCAGTCTCAAATGCTTAAAATGGTGGAAGACCTTATCATGCTGATCAGGGGAAGCCAAGCTACCCCTTCCAAAAGGAAAAGAGATCTGTCCCCTGTAGTTTTGTCTGAACAGGAGTCCGATGACTCTGATGCATCTGAATATGAAGACATGCAACCCCTCTCTGCTTATGAGGATTCTCATGCAGAGGATTCTATTCCTTCAGCCTCTGCCCCAGAGGATTTTTTCCTTTGGGGAAACCCTTCATACCTTAAGGGAGCATTTCCAATGGGAAAGTCAGGACTACCCTCAGTCTAAAAAGAGACTCAGGGAATTCTTAGATCTTCCACAGTACAGATCCTTGGCCACCCCCCAGTCCTGAATGTTGTGGAGGATGTTTTTTTGGAATCCAGCTTGACTCCTGGCATCCTCCCTTCTGAACCCAGAAAACCAGACAAGTACTACAGATTCCCTGACTCACAAAAATTTCTTTTTAAAAATCCTACTGCTGATCCTGAGGTAATTTATCAAGGGCCTAAAGGAATTAAAGCAACCTCTGCTAAAAATCCCACTCCCTCAGATAGGTATTCCCATGCACTAGACAGATGGGGTAAAAAGTATACACCTCAGCTACTCTTGCTATCAGAGCACTCAATTGTCAGTTCTATATGCTAAAATTTCAGCAACATACCATGGAATTCCTAAAACAAAAAAAGTCTTCCTTTCCTGCTTGTGCAGAATCTAAAGAGTTACAAGAGTTAATGCATTCTGTAAGTCAAGTAACTAAACACACCTTGCACTGTGGTTTTGATGCCCTAGAAATTTCTTGCAGGGCAGCAGTCACCGGATCTGTCCTTAGAAGGTATGCATGGCTTAAGGAGCAGCCCTTGCCAGAGCATGTTATATCTAAATTCTTGGATGCCCCCTTGTACAAAGACAACTTATTTGGCACTTAGGCATAAGAGGTCTTAAAAAAGATGGAAGAAAAAGCAAAATCTATGCAAACATTTAAGGATTTCTTACAGGTCCAGCCTCCCAGGATCAGCAGGAATTGTCCCACCAAGCACTGGTCCTTTCCTGCTCCCAACAGGCCAGCTCAGTCCAGACTCCAGGGAACCAGACCCCCCAGACAGCAGCCACAGGGAATGCAGAGCTCTAAGCAGTGGACTGCCTCCACTTCAAAACCAGGGAGTTCTAAGCCACCCCCTTATGGTAAGAACTCACAATGACTCTCTTCCCCCACCCCCTTCCTCTGCCCACCTTCACTTACTCCTAGGAGGAAAACTCTGCTTTCATGCAAGCACATGGGCTACCATTACCAACGACCATTGGGTACTCAGCATAGTGTCCCAGGGATACAAATTTTTTTTCCATACCCTTCCAACTCCAAAATGGTTTCCAGATCTACCTCCAAACCAGTAGGCAGAGGCGTAAAAGCAAGGGCTTTCCATTCTCTCTATAAGGGCAGTAGAGCACGTTCCTGCAGAACAGAAAGGCCAAGGCATCTACTCCAGACTTTTTTGGGTACCCAGAAAAGAGGGCACCTGGCACCCCATCCTCGATCTATCCATTCTAAACACCTTCCTGGTAATTCCAAAATTCAAAATGCTCACCCTCCAGCAGTTTCTACCCATGCTCTCCAAGGATGCTTGGCTAGCCACCCTAGATCTAAAAGAGGCCTACCTCCACATTTCTATCAGGGAATCATGCAGGAAATATCTCCATTTCAGGGGAGGATCTCAGCACTTTCAGTTCTCTGCATTTCCCTTTGGCTTATCTACTGCTCCCACAGTTTTCACAAAATGTCTGGCTCTGGTCATTGCCTTTTGCAGACAAAGGAATATCCAGATTTACCCATACTTAGCCAACTGCCTAATTCAGGCTGACAGCCAGGAAAAGCTGCTCAAGCACCTGGCCTTTGTAAAGTCCCAAATAACCTCCTTAGGGTACACAATCAACGAAAAGAAATCCAAACAGGTACCCACCCAAAGGATTACATTCCTGGCAGCAAGTCTAGACACAGCTTCCCAGATGACATTTCTTACACCAGAAAAGCAAACTTTCCTGACAGCCTACTTCTCTCAACTAGCCACCAGACCCCAGCTATCTGCAAGGAAAATCCTGCAAGCTCTGGGGTTCATGGCATCTTGCATTCTACTCAAGCCATATGCCAGACTGCATATGAGGAAACTCCAATGGTACTTAAAAAGCCTTTGGAGTCAACACTCTCAAGACCTGGAGACTCTTATACCTATAATACCTTGCCTCAGAAAAGATTTTCTTTGGTGGACAACAGCATGCTCCCACAACAAGGCAATACCTTTCTCACCAACCCCCCCGCCACCCAGACCCCCACCACAGATGCATCAGACTATGCCTGGGGTGCACACCTGGATGGCAGGTGCATACAGGGCCAATGGAGCCCACAGCAAATCCATCTGCACATTAATCAAAAGCATGCCTTGATAGCTTTCAAGCCCTTTCTCTCCCCAGGGGCTCTCCTGATCAAAACAGACAACACCACTGTGATGTGGTATATAAACAAACAGGGAGGGACTCACTCTTACCCTCTATGCAGGCTGACCATGACCCTTTGGCATACAGCTTCTGCCATGCAGCTCTACTCTCAACTCTCTGGCAGACCACTTAAGCAGAAATCTTCTGGACCCACGAGTGGCAACTCAACAGAAGAACCTTCACCCTAATAACTCAGAAATGGGCCACCCAGAAGGTCAACCTCTTTGCCTCCCACACCAACCATCAGCTCAGCAAGTTCTGCATCAGGGAGCAGCACTGCATGGCTTGAAAGGTGGATGCTCTGCCCTTCCCCTCGGTCACTCTATCGGTCTACGCCTTTCCTCCACTACCCCTCATCCCCAGGGTACTGCTCAAAATAAAGGAGGAAAAAGCAAGGACAATTCTTATAGCTCCAGCCTGGCCTCACCAGCACTGGTACCCCTTGCTGCGCAGCCTGTCCCCACTGCCACCATCCTAAGATTCCAAACATCCTGACCCAGAGGGAAGGGGAATTCATGCATCCCCAATTGCAGACACTCAGTTTGGCAGCTTGGCTTATTCCCTAACCCCCATCAATCTGTCAACCTTAGTAAGCAGGTTCTAGATGTTATACATGAAGCCAGATGCCCTAGCACTAGGAAGTCTTATGCTGACAAATGGAAAAGGTTCTGCTCATGGATTCAGGCTAAGAGAGCCAATATGGCACAGCCCTCCCTCCCTCTCATCCTGGATTACTTAGCTGACCTGCTGCACAGTGGCCTCTCTTTTTCCTCTATTAAAATTCATGCCTCTGCTATCTCTGCTCATTTTCCAACTGAGCAGACCCTTTTCTCACACCCTTTGATCAAACAGTTCCTAAGAGGGGCTAGCAATGTGACGGCACCCAGAAGAGCACCAACCCCAGCTTGGGACCTTAACTTTGTGTTGGAAAAGCTCACCTTGCCCCCCTTCAAACCAGACTGTTCAGCAGAGCTAAAATTTCTCTCCTGGAAGACAGCTTTCCTTCTGGCCATCACTTCAGCCAGAAGGGTCTCCGAACAATAAACACTCATGGCTGTGGAACCCTTCATCACCTTCCATGCTGACAGGGTATCCCTCAGGACTAACCCATCCTTCATGCCCAAGGTGGTGCCCAATGTGGCTCTCAACCAATCCTTTCATTTGTCCACCTTTTTCCCTAACCCGCAGAACAAGGGGAAAGAATCCTGCACTCTCTAGATGTGCACAGACAGCTCAGATTCTATCCAGACAGAACTAAATCCTGCAGAAAGTCTGATCCATTGCTGGTTAGCTTTACTGCAGGAGCAGAGGGCAATGCCATCTCCAAACAAACCATTTCCAAAAGGATAGCACACTGCATCCATTTCTGCTACAAACAACATTGAAAGCCTCCCCCCAAGGGGGTCAGGACTCACTCCACCAGAGCAGCCTCTACCTCTGCAGCTTTCCTCAGAGGAGTCCCTACCAGGGACATCCTGGAGGCTGCCACCTGGACATCTATTCACACCTTTACCAAACATTACCACCTGCCTATCTTCTCCAAATCCAGGGCAGGGTTTGCTTGCAGTCTTGCAGGGCATCCTAGCCAGCCCCTAGTTTCCTTGACTGCCTCCACCCATTTCTTCAACTTTGGGAATCAACCCAAATGTGATTACTGCAACAGTGAGACATGAAGAACATAGTACAGTTGTGTACACTTACCATAAATGTAGATGTTCGAGTATATTCACTGTTGCAGTCCTGGTTTCCCTCCCTCCACCCCCCCTCTTCTTTCTTCTCTTTCCTTACAAGGGACATATTGGCATTCACTTTCTACTGATGGGGTTCTTCCACCAGAACCTGGCTCCCACTTGGAGGCTCCTAACAGGTTAGGGAAAGAAAAAATGATGTAATGGCATCGGCTGCCTTACTTTGTACCACTAAAGACCTGATGTCAGTCCTGAAGTGACAGCAACCGACGCAGAAATACTAAGCCTCTGGTATTCGGGCCAGCCGAGGGCTACCCTGGCAGAGATAACCCAAATGTGAAGACTGCAACAGTGAATACACTCAAACATCTACATTTATGGTAAATGTACACAACTACTTTCTAGTAAAAAAATCTTATTACTCACAAATAAGTCAAATAATGTTGCAGGAGACTTGCTCTACTCCCAATATGTTGCTAAATTCTGGAATAGTATCCCCACCCAAATAAAACTCTCTGACAAACTCAATAGATTTAAACTACTACTTAAACAACATCTAAACCACCCCTGGCCCTACATATGCTCATCACAAGGTTAAGACTTTGTGCTTACCGTATGATACTCTCCAAATACTCTCCTTAAACAGAATACTCTCAAACTCTCATTGAAATGACAAAACAATTTTTATACATAACTGCAGCCTATACAGTTCATTAAGTTGTACTTGGGTGTTCCCTTTAGTAACTTCTACCTTTGTAAAATTTTAGAATATACAAATATAACTACTGTATGTGTATAAATGTAAATGGAAATGCAACTGTTCTGTGCTTAACTGGAACTTAGTATAATGCAATGTAAACAAATGGAACTTTTCTCTCCTGGCCTCCGATGAAAATCGGTATTACCTAGTTGGACTTTCCTGGTAGACAATGACAAATAAATAAATAAAGCCAATGTTTCATGTTTACTGACAAGCACTTAATTCCTAAACAAACTGATACAGTGTGTGAGAGATGTAGTTACATAATGTCACTGGAAGCAAGGCTGTCACACACAAGCATTTATAATAACAAAAAGGTTGCCAGACATACACACCAAATATAGTATGGACCACACACGTAGACCCACATATCCTGAGGTTCTTAAATGTAATATCCCTAAACCAAAAAGTCCTTTCAGACATTCCACAGACAAAAAGTCTCCTTTGTAGGGTTGCCAACCATCCAGAATTCTTCCAGACTGTGTGAAATTAAGGGACACTGTCTGGAAAATGGAGACTGTCTTTTCAGGACAGCATATTGCCTGGAAAAAACAAAATCAATAAATCTATGCAGCATAACATAAGGCATATAACAGCAAGTACAACCCATCCCCCTTCCCATCTTCAATGATTACGTCTCACAAATAGCAATAACTTTTCTCTCTGGCAACATGCTGCAAAGTCACATGTTTAGGTAGCCTAGTTTCTGACTGTGCATTTATGACACCAGTGCAAAGTAGTGTTGCATGAAGCAGATGTCATGTTTTCTTCCACATGGGCATAAGGGATCTTAGTATGAAGGATTACTGGTGGTAGCATTGTGATATTCACTGCACACAAGACAATCCTGCCCATGTTTAAAAGGCTACTGCATGAGACGGAGACTGAGCAAGACAAGAGAGGCACATTAACAGGTTTCACTTCTAATTTCCAAGGTACATTCCTATTATTTCAGATGGATGAGTATAATGTGGCTTGGCTCTTTATTGGTGGTGTTTATCTCTGAGGCAGTGTGGTCTTCTGGTCCACATTTCCAGCTAACATAAAGTTAATTTTTGAGAGGTACAGAATGCATTTTGATTTCACGAACATGTCCAGAATTTTTGACATGAAAAGTTGCAACCCTAATCCTCAGCAACCTCAAAAGCATTCCACAAAATCAAAACTCAACATGACACATACAGCCTGACAGCACACAACCTAATATTTTGATATTAGGAGACTCCACTGTGAGACACACAGATGTCATACTCACCAGGTTAAGTAAGGAGAGAGTCATGGTCAGCTGTTTGCCAGGGGCCAGGATCCTTCAGATCATGCATGTACTTAGGTTGTTGAACCACAGGTTTTACTATCAAAATGTTGAAACTGAAAACAGTTTTCAACAAAATTACAGACTTGTTTATCTGACTTTGGCAATACAGAATTACCAAAAATATCAGAAATGGCAACCACTACAAATGACATTCGAACACCGGAGGTTCCAGTGTTGAAAGTCTGTGTTACCGTTAATATTTGTGCAGAGAGTCAACTCCCCGTGAACCCCCCATGTGAGGAGCTGAAAGGGAACATTTCCCAATATGCACTGTACCATGATCTCAGTTCAAAACATCAACTTCATATTAACGGATGTGTACTTACTTTCGGTAATATAAAGTCATATATTTTCACTTTGACATTACGGGTGTTGGTAGAACAGATGTTCGACCAACCCATTTTCATCAAACTGCATTTCCACATTTTGATTATAAACCAAACCACACTTACCAGTATTCACTGCACACAAGACAATCCTGCCCATGTTTAAAAGGCTACTGCATGAGACGGAGACTGAGCAAGACAAGAGAGGC
The DNA here is from genome assembly GCF_019279795.1 of Protopterus annectens. Classification (NCBI taxonomy): domain Eukaryota; kingdom Metazoa; phylum Chordata; order Ceratodontiformes; family Protopteridae; genus Protopterus; species Protopterus annectens. The sequence continues at coordinate 1,768,156,487 of NC_056737.1, forward strand.
ACATTAACAGGTTTCACTTCTAATTTCCAAGGTACATTCCTATTATTTCAGATGGATGAGTATAATGTGGCTTGGCTCTTTATTGGTGGTGTTTATCTCTGAGGCAGTGTGGTCTTCTGGTCCACATTTCCAGCTAACATAAAGTTAATTTTTGAGAGGTACAGAATGCATTTTGATTTCACGAACATGTCCAGAATTTTTGACATGAAAAGTTGCAACCCTAATCCTCAGCAACCTCAAAAGCATTCCACAAAATCAAAACTCAACATGACACATACAGCCTGACAGCACACAACCTAATATTTTGATATTAGGAGACTCCACTGTGAGACACACAGATGTCATACTCACCAGGTTAAGTAAGGAGAGAGTCATGGTCAGCTGTTTGCCAGGGGCCAGGATCCTTCAGATCATGCATGTACTTAGGTTGTTGAACCACAGGTTTTACTATCAAAATGTTGAAACTGAAAACAGTTTTCAACAAAATTACAGACTTGTTTATCTGACTTTGGCAATACAGAATTACCAAAAATATCAGAAATGGCAACCACTACAAATGACATTCGAACACCGGAGGTTCCAGTGTTGAAAGTCTGTGTTACCGTTAATATTTGTGCAGAGAGTCAACTCCCCGTGAACCCCCCATGTGAGGAGCTGAAAGGGAACATTTCCCAATATGCACTGTACCATGATCTCAGTTCAAAACATCAACTTCATATTAACGGATGTGTACTTACTTTCGGTAATATAAAGTCATATATTTTCACTTTGACATTACGGGTGTTGGTAGAACAGATGTTCGACCAACCCATTTTCATCAAACTGCATTTCCACATTTTGATTATAAACCAAACCACACTTACCAGTATGACTCGGTTATAGCTCATGTGGGTGTAAATGACCTGACACATACATCCCTGGACTACATGAAGAGATACATGAAGGAGCTCTCAGGCTATGTGCCTTATGCCAGTGTAAGCCTATCATTGCAGCAGTCTACCTTCCTCAAGGATGATACTATAAATGGAACAGAAAATAATTAACTTTAAAAATTGGCTTAGATATTTGTCAGCCTGGGAGGATATGGTCAAGAAACCATGCTGCTTTGCCAGGTATGGTCTGCACCTGTCTTCTCTAGGATTTTGAATATTGGCTAAAACCTTGCCTACCCCCATATTAGCTTTTTTAGGCATTGCCATCCTAATAAACCTACTGATATAACTAAACTAGCCCAGGAAAATCTGAAGGTGTTAACACTGAATGCAAAGAATATAAACAAGAAACTCCACTTCTTGCAAGATCTACTCACCCTGGGAATATAGATGTCTGTGTGGTTACTAAGACATGGTTTAAAGTTGTGGAAACCATCCTGGCAGTGCAGGGATAAAATGCCTTCCACAGATTTAGATGAACTACTGCATAGGAAGGGTCAAAAGATGGAGGTGACTGTGCTTATCAGTCTTCAAGCTCTAATTGCTTTAATCTGCAAGTATTATTTTTGGAAGTGTTTGACAGTATTTGCTGATCAAACATTCTTCTCATATGTTATGCCATGCTATAATTGCAGTGCTGCAGTATTGTCTTTGTTGTATTGAGTTTAGAATCATGTACACAAACTTAAAATACTCATGGTCTACATTCTGAGGAAGCAATCCAGCAAACTTTCATGTTATTTTGCTGTTAATGGTTGATGCTATCTCCTGCTCTGTTTCTGTAAAACTCACAGATCAGTAAATATATTTTCAGTGCATCACCTGATATTAGTAGAGCTTACACATGTCTATGAAATTTAACATTTAATGCCATTGCCAAATTTGTCTTTTAACTTTCAGAGTAGTACTTTTATTAAATAATCTTTGTAATTTCTAAAGCAGCAATTTGATGTTTTACAGCCCATTTTCCACTTCTGACAGTAGTGTAATGGTGAACGCTGCTTCACATCTTCAAAAGGAATTGCCTAGCATTTTTGTACACATAGTATACTTAGCATTGTTATATAAGCATTGGTATATATATATGCTATATACTGTATGCTTACAGATGCTTAGATAAATATTTGATATTCTGCTGTAAACAGTGCTGTGCTTACTAAGCTGCAGTGACAAGATATTACTACAGTATTATGCCACAATAATAATACCGCATAGGATCATAGGTTCATAGGTGTTTACTAGGCTAATGACCACAAGGACCATTTTATGCCTAGCCATGCATCCAAAATCTCTGACAAGTTCTGATATCCTTGATAAGTGAAAGCATGGGCCTGGGAGATGAACCATTTACAGGTTACCTGTGTCCATTAGAGACATAGGTGCCAAACCAGGGATGAATTTCCGGTTTCCCATCCAATTGTTCAACTTGTACTTGAATTGGGTTAGGGAGGAACTCTGCTTCACATGGATAGAGAGCCTGTTCCATAGACGAGATAGTCTCTGGGATACATATCTATCTTTCCACCAGGTCCTATTTATATCACAGGCAAGGTTTAAGTCTTCAGAATGGGTAATTCTGGTGCTGTTTGCTTTGTGGATATGCAGGAGGTTCATCAGAGGGGTCTATATGATTTATGCGATAAGCAGAATGTCAACTCACCTTTAGTCGACCCATATTTGTCAAAGCTGCACATCATCGAATGACCAAATCGTCGATTTCTTTCTAAGGAAAAGAAATCGGTTGGCCGTTCTTTTAAATCTGCCCTTTTCCCGACTCTAGTGCGATTTCTGAGTTAGTGTATTTAGTTAGGAGGGGTGTGTGTGGTGAAGGCCCAGCTTTTATAGTATTTGTTTTAATGTGGTGTGCATGGTTGGGCTACTGATTTCTTTCCCTTGGAAAGAAATCAGTGTTTTAGCCGTTCAGTGTTGTGCAGCTTTGATAAATACGGGTCGATTAAAGGTAAGTCGACATTTTAATTGTTCGACTTATAGACCCCATCAGAGTGGGGTCTGACAATGTCCTGTATGCCAGGCATAGATCTCCCCTCAAAAGCCTGTAGGAGACAGAATATAGGGATCAGGCCTTGAAGCAATCTGCATAGGATATATTACTTATGCCCTGTGTTCTTTTAGTGAGGAACCTCTGTGGACATTCCAGTTGTTGGAATATGCCTAGTTAGATACATACCAAATGGGGTATTGTGCTAAATAATAGGTCTGATGAATGCTGAATACAGTGGAACAATGACTTCTTGGACTTAGATGTCATGCCTTTGCTTATAAGTTGTGCAACATAGAATGATTTCCTCACCACTGTAGACACGTGATGATCAAAGGCTAGATTACTATCTTTGTGTGTCCCTAGGTCCCTGACTACTGGGTCAACTCTAAGGGGTGTGTTGTCAATATTATAGTTACCAGGGATCCCAAGGATACTATTATGCATTTCTTGGCATTTAGTTTTAGTCCATGGCTCTGACACCAGTTGTTTGTCTGTGGCGTTCCTCCTGGAGAACACTTGTGTCCGTGTGATATTCAGTGACAGCTCCTAATTTGTAATCATCTGCAAATTTAGTCAGCTAGAGAACACTGACATTGGCCTTGACTTCTGAGAAGTAAATGCCAAAAAGGAGCGGTCCAAGGAGTGATCCCTGAGGGACTCCACTTGTGACTGGCCTCTTTGTAGAGGTGGACTCCTCAATTCCAATTCTCTTGGTCCTGTTTGTGAGCCAGCTGGCTATCCACCAGGTGACATATAGGTTTGTACCTAACCTCTTGAGATTGTCAACAATGTCTGAGTGGGGTATTGTGTCAAATGCCTTGACCAGGTGAAGGTAGGCAGTGTGAACGATTTTACCCTCATCCATTGCTTTGGATCAAACTGTTATCACTCTCATACTACTTTAATGTATATAATTGTTACTTAACACTGGTTATCCTACTCTGGCCTGAAGTATATTTGTATACATAGCTGTGTTTTCCAGTGAGTGAGCTGTTGTGCATAGCTTACCTGCTCAGACTGAATGGGTGTCTGCTGTGTCAGTGTTTGTACTGTTGTTGCAGACTGTGTGGCATGTTCTTTAGTTCAACATTTGTACTACATCTGCCTACAACTCCATGGGCATTTTTGTTACTATAGCCTAGATTTACTGAAACTTACACTGATTCATAGGTTCATAGGTAGGTACTAGGCTATCGGCCCAAGGGCCTATGTAAGCCTAGCCAGCAAGGTACCATAGCTTACGCCACCCAAGAAAGTTATTTTCCTGCGCCACTGTCCAGCAGAGACACAGAAGTGATCCCTGGGGAGTATTTCCTATTTCCCATCCACTCATCAAGATTTTTCTTGAAGAGTGCTAATGAAGAACTTTGCTTAACATAGATGGGTAGCTTGTTCCAGAGTATAGGAAGTCTCTGAGACATGAATCTATCCCTCCAGCATGTCCTGTTTATTGTGGTGACAGGGTTTAGGTCTCTAGAGCATGTAGCTTGGAGGGATTGGGATTTCTTTAGGTGTAGCATGTTCAACAGCTCTGGGTTTGACATAGCTTTTTATGCTAGACAGAGATCACCTCGGAGTAGGCAATATGCTACGAAGTAAAGCTGGAGTTTTTTGAGGTGGTCAGTGTAGGGCATTTGTTTGAGGCCAGTAATCCTCTTTGTGAGGTACTTCTGTGGCCTTTCCAGCTGCTGCAGATGTCTTATGAGGTACATTCCAAAAGGGGCGTTGTACTCTATAATGGGTCTAATGAGTGATGAGTAGAGGGGAACAGACATTTTTTTGCAGCAATTCATAATCAACACACCCTGCAGTTCAGTAATAATACTGCATCTGCCTATAACACCTTTGGTGTTTTTGTTGGATGTTTGCATTTTGTAGCTTACTGACTGGAACTAATTTCAGATAGATAACACATACAGTTGAACACACACAATACTGTACTACAATACTGTTAGTACAAGAGATATTACATTCTCATATTTCACAGGTTGTGCTGATTGAAGTATAAAATATTTGTTACTGTTCTATTCATTAGATTGATGTGTGTTCAACCAAATATCTTGCTGCCTGGCTCCAATGTTTGTCATATGGCTTGCTTATTTTCCACAATATTGTCATAACACTTTCTCCTCATTTTAACAATGACTAGATCTGAACACTCATACATTTGTACAATGCTAATGACCCAGGTGGGTTTCCCTAAGCCTATATAAGTTTTCAAAAAAGAATAAGGATGCCCTGTTTATGAATAGGACATTGAGAGGGGAGGTATTTATAAGATAACCCTGTCTATACTGTACATTTGTGTTAGTTCCTCCCCCGGATTCATGAAGCCTGTGCCAGGCGCAGGTGTAGCGTATGCGGGATAATGCCAAATATGTTTGCCGAGTGATTCAGGTACAAACCAACTCCACGTGCACTACCGGCGTACGCCAGATCTACGCATCCCTCAGCATAGGTATGCAAATCACCCCATGCGCAGTGTCCCACCATGCTAATGAAGGCATACAGCGATTCATGAAATGGTGCAGGCGTAGCGCAGGCCCATGGAAATGTAAACCAAAAAACATGGTTTACATTTTCCCAAACAGAACATCGGAGTTATGGAAGTGGACCAGACTCATGTATTACAAAGTTAACATATGCCAATGGCGAAATACACAGCCAATGGCACAAGAAAAGATGTACAACATCTAAAAAAACAACATTTAAAGTCATGTCCACAGTAACGCACAGTACAACAGCAGGCCATGTGTGCGCAAACAGGAATACAAAGGAAATATATACAAATGTCATAAAATCGCAATGTAAGACAAATCAGGATTGCACCATAATACGCAATGGTAGGCATGGCACACCACAAGCAAGGTGCAAGGGTTGCCAAGGGCCCACGGCAGTGTTCGGCGCTGTAACTATGAATTAGTAGTCAATGCCATGCAAATGAGGCAGGTAATACTGAATCGCAAACGTCCCACCGGATTAAGGATGTACCTGACGGTGCAGCGCTATAACACCGAGGAGTGTATCAGAGGTGATACATGACATCAGCAGAGGGGTGTGCCACCGTATCAGTAAGCACATTGGAGCAATGCAAATCTAGCCTGGCTGTTGCTAAGCAAAACTGCAGGACAGGGGTGGGGAGGAAGGTATAGAACCGTTTAGCTGAGAGCACACATGGTGCCTGAAAGTGCATGTGTACGGAGATGAAATCATGCCCGAAACCCGGTAAGCGGATGCACGCGCCGCGAACAATAGCACAAACAGGAAGGTCAGAGGAAGAAAAGAAGGAAATGCTGAAGTAGGATAATTGGCGTACTAATGAGCAATTAACACCAATCAACTCACGGCGGCCAATCGACGGCAGTAGACAAGCCTGCATGCAGAAACCTGCAAAACAGGATAGGGGAGGCATAGGATTGCAAAGAAAAGAGGGGAGGACTTGGAATGTAAAGATAGGAGAACTGTCATAGCAGAGCAAAGCAAACCCACAGTAGACTGGCAATAGTACACATTACGCAAGATAAGCCAGGTCTAGGAAAGTACAAATGAAAGCAGGCAGCTGGATGCATGCGAGCAAAGGGTAGGTGTAACGTGCACAAATGAAAATGGAAGGGCAGGAGGTAATTCACGGCATCCAAATGTAATGCAACACCAAAGGCAGCACAATAGTGGTTCCGTTAATAAAACACAGAAGATACCCTGTAGCCACGATCGTACACACACACCCTATGACATCATCAGTGTTCACAGCAAGATGATATAAAGTGTGAAAGCACCCAACACACACCTGCGTATTCCCAAACACTGCGCCATAGGTGTAAACAGATGGGGACCTTTTAAAATGTACATGTTGGGAGCTGCCATAGCTATGATTCATCAGCATGTGTTACAGGCCGACGGTGTTGTGGAGGATGATGCCGACAACGACCGTAGGCCTCGGAGGAGGAGAAGAGTGTTCAGACCAAGGATAGCCTACCAGGGGTGACATGATCTGGAGATAGTAGAGCATTACAGGGTGGACAGAGACATCTTACAGAGAATAGTAGAGCTGTGCCAGCCATGCCTGAGAACCAGAAGCAACAGAGGGGAACCCATCCCAGTGGACATGAAGGTATGTTTAAGCTTGTGAATACTAGCCACAGGTACCTATCAAAGGCCAACTGGAGATATGATGGGGATCTCACAGGCATCGGCATCCAGGGTACTACACCAGTTCCTGGATGCCATGTTACCACATGCCAATGCGCATATATACTTCCCCCGAACTCAAGTGGAGTTGGCCAGCAATATGCGTCACTTCCACCATGTGGCAAACTACCCAGAGGTACTGGGTGCGATAGACTGCACGCACATACAAATCAAGTCACTACCCGGTAAGTATGGTAGGCACTACATAAACTGCAAGGGATTCCACTTCATCAACTGCCAGGTCGTGTGCAATGCCCAGGGCATTATCAATGATGTGTGTGCTGGCAGCCCTGGAAGCTACCACAACTCCCATATCTGGCATGCCTCACAGCTGTGTCAGGTATTTGTCATGGGGGACATCCCACAAGGCCACCTTGTGGGGGATGCTGGCTATGCACTGGAGCCGTGGATGATGACCCCCATCAAAAATGCACACACACCAATGCAAGAAGGCCATAATGAGGCACATGCACAAACCAGAATCATCATAGAGCGTGTGTTCGGGATGCTGAAATCATGGTTCCGGTGCTTGGATGCATCTGGTGGAGCCTTGCAGTACCCTCCAGGCACGTGTGCCCACATCTTCATAGTATGTGCCATGCTACATAATATGATCCTGCGGAAACAGATGCGGCAGGGTCAAAATGGGAGAGGGCCTCACAGCCCACTGCAATTGCCAAAGCCAACACAGGCACAGAGGGATGCAGACCATGGACACACTGTGCCAGCCCCAGTAGGCAGATGGAGGCATGCCCAATATGCCTATGCCTTGGCAAAGAGGGAATGTATAGCAGCTACCTTGACAGTGTAGGCTCCACCGGACTGACAACCCTCCCCACCTGCACACACAGTAACATGGATGGCACACAAACATGACTACCTGTAAATTGTGATGTATAGGTGGCCCACTGTGGAATCCTACATAGGCAGCCATCAAACATTGTACATGCAACAGCCATTGGAACATGGAAATGTCAACACCTGAACAGTAGATGCACCTATCAGCATCTGTCGGTGCTGTGTGTGTAGGTTCTCAGGTACATCGGTAGGTACACGCCCGATTGTCAGAGGCAAAACACCAAACAGGGCAAACAGTGACTCCCGTCGCCACAACATCGAGTAAGCAACTGTCGCTTACTGGAGCAGAGGGAATCCCGGGAGCACATGTGTGTAAGCACTGTCCTACACATACTCATCACGGATTCCCCGCTGCGTTACTGAGGGGCCCCACAAAATGTAATCATGGATGTTGTGTCAAAGCAGGGGATGTACCCATGACAGGCATTTGTCACCCCAGTATGCTGCATCCACGGTCGTATGAAGGTGTAGCACATTATCGGGTGTAGCTAATTGTGATATATATACCCGATGCCAGAGTACAGCCAGTAAACATCACATGGACATACCATTAACTGGACTCATCAATTTGTAAACTAACGGAGGTATCCATGTGAGTGTAGTGTGGAGTAACTGCTGTAGTGTACTGCACATACAAAATGACATAATACATGTACAACCCACAGATGTCCAAGTGGTACATGCAGTGACTGTCATGCATGTTCCCGGTCCCACGTCCTGCAAGGGATGTAACGTAATCCCGACGGCATGGGTAATGCATTCCAGATGCAGGTCATCAGAATATGTGTAGCACACATTAGCGGGAATAAACGTTGCCCACAGCTGGTAAGCTATGTTTAAATACAACTATACGGATATGCACAAAACAGGGCTAAGCATCACCGACCACTGCGCAGATCACGGTCAATGATGTACAGATCAGGTGAAACCAGCATTAGTCACCCCTGAACAAATAGTGCCTGCTTTGAAGGGTAAAACTACTACTGCCAGGAGTGGAACAGGCATTCATGTATACAATCACCCAACACTATTGCTAGGCAAGATGTATGTACGGTAGGGTTGCCACAGTTCAAATGACCAATGTGGGACATACGCCAGATGTCTGCAGGAGGACACATACACCCGGCCAGTACAAAAACCAGAACATTAGTGTTTTGCATAGATAAAAAGCTTATTCTAGTAATGATCGCAGGTACATGTGCCATGTCCTGTAACATGTAGGTGGGTCAGATACAGAATAAGTGTTTTATGCAACTATGACATAAACTATAGGGAATATGTTTGTCCCAAAGTCACAGGACATTTGCTATGTTCACAAATATTTCGCAGGACACAACTACACAAAGAGGGACTGTCCCTCACAAAGTGGGATGGGAGGTAATCTTAACCTATGGCAGGTGTGTAATGTGACAGGTACAGACACAAATGTGTGGAGTCCAGGAAACACAGTATACACTGACAAACACATAATGAAAGGCATAGCGTGCCTGTCACCACCCCTGTCCGAGATATGTATATATATATATATATATATATATATATATATATATATATATATATATAGATATAGATATATATATATGTATCTACACATATATAATACAGATAGAAAGGGCAATAGTGTGATATATGTCGATATATAAGGGGTCACTGACATCTGCAAATATATAGATAGGTCAACGACATTCAAAACACTTTTGAGGTACAAATAAATAGGATACCGCCAACTATGGAACGTGTCACACGCCGACACGCGTAACCAAGAGGCTGAAAGACAGAAAGAACACAGTACGGGAACAGTAGAACCACGAGCAATATGATGATAGTAAGGACATTAGTCACCGCTGCCAGCGGTACAGTCCACGTAGGTACCATGTACAACTGTGGTTGTCAGTGATGTAGCCTGTGTATGTGTGTGTTGAGGGTGCCATGTGTGTTCCTGTGTGACTGTAAAGAGTGTGTGTGTGTGTGTCCTCATCGTGTGTCTGTAGGTGGCAACTCGGAGGTAGATGATTACGGTAGGTGCGGGTATAGCTAGCCGTAGGCATGCTGTAAACACCTGTCCCACATTGGGAGGGGCATCCCCCCCTGGGCAGGTGTGTCCTGACATGAAACATTACAAAGGGCAACTGTCCGAGAGTTTAGAACATTAGTATGTCCCAAATATTATGCAATAGTTGCAAGAAATGCCTGTATGTAAGAAACGGAAATGTTACATGCAAACCGATAAGTAGTTAAGGTCCAAGAACAATTGGTATGTAATGAGGATAAAAGTATGTGCTATCCTGTGTACTGACTGTGGCCATATGTCAGCCTGTAAACACCACTGTGTGACCCGCAAGTGTCCAACTATGGCCATATGAAAAGGTGGCAAGCCATGTCACAGAGGGTCTGACACCAACTCCACTGCAATGACTGCAAATATCTGGGACAGACATACACGGGATAGCGGTCATTTACAAATATCCCTGCACATATCGCCGTACATCCAGCGGTATGGAAGTATCAACCTCACCTGCATACCATATAGAAACAAATTAACAACGGCCCAAAGTAAATTCCCATAACAGAAGTCTATTAAGTGATAGCACTGTAATTAGGGAAGGGGCCCACACACATATATATGGACTATGTAGAAATGCAAGCCCCACAAAACCGTATATGCTAAGTACACCTGCCTACATCCCTCACACTGGAAACAATAGCAATACAGACTGTAACCACAGCCCAAACATCTAGTTAGTCAATTACATCTGCTGAACCGTTAACATACCTTGTGAGAGACACATTTAAAGGCGCCATGCAAAATTGTATCCGTCGTATAATGGAACAAACGGCGATGTTACAGGTGTTTGCAATAGTCCGTTATCAGAGGGGTGGGATGACAGGTACAGTCACAAGTAGAACCACATACTCAAGCTGTCACACACAATCCACGGGGGACATGACTCCAAAATAGACTTGGCTCTACAAATAGCAGTTGCAATTACACACAATAAAACACAATACAGGCCGTCTCCCCGAAGGCAGGGCAAATGGCCAATGCCCAAGTGGAGAATTCAGTTATACCCCACTGGTGCCGCATAATTAGCGAATGGAGTAGCTGCACAGCTGAAGTGCACGTAATTAGTCACACCGGACCACCAATTGGTGGCAGTAAACCACATGTTGCAGGTATAGACATATATAAGGATGACTTGCCAGATATGCAAACTGTATGCTCATACCATAAAACAGTTTAAAGAGTGATACAGAAGAGTGAGATAGAGACAAAATACCGGAACAATATCAAGGTATGTAGAACACTAACTGTATGTATAGTATGTTCTGTATTAAGTTATGTCAGTGTATCCATAGGCTGGTTTGCAGTAATTAAAAGTGTCCGCCATGCATAAAGTGGGGAACGGTATTTATGTAGTGATGTCTTGCTGATCATACTAATGCTTGTAGGAGTTGTGCGTCCAGCAATGGGCCACAAGGTAAACAGCACAGACACCACAAGGGATGCAACATGATGGCTTTAAACAGAACAATGTCATACTACCCGCCGTCAGTGGCAGGGTATGTCCAATAAGTACGTGCCATAGCAGGGGATAGTATATGTGGATGTACTGTAACAGTACACATGTGTATGGACATATAAAGTCAATGACATGTCTAACGTGGTTTCTCTGTGCAAGTATGCTTTGAATTATGGGATACCATGTAAAACATGTGTAATGTATAGTATAGAAAATTGATATGTCAGATATGCTACACAGGAGAACAGGCATATGATGCATAACAAAGTTACCGTATAGTGATGTGAGTAGTATGTAATTAATTTATGTATAAACTGTTATGATGAAATAAATAATGTAATCCACTCTGTACATTTGCAAAGGACACAAACATTACTCCCATACTAGAATAGCAGAAGAGATGTGACAGACAAACATGAACATGATTGGTGTGTACAATAACAGGATACATATGGCCTGTAGTCACGGGACATTGTAATAGTGTGGCAGCTAATCTAACTGGAAGGGCTATTCTAGTAACCATGCCCAAAGGACATGTAATAGCTCCACAGGTTCATAGTGGGGTATCTTGCAGTCTGGCAAGTCTATGGGTAACAACAACTACAGTGTGCACACCAGTGGCACCTCTCTAGGGTAGTGTCCTGTGAACAGAAGATCCATGTGTAACCTGCATCTCTACACAGTACAGCCACTGCAGTGATCCCTAGCGTACATGTGTCCACCATCCACCAAGTGAGGTATCACATGAACACTGCTACTGACTGTCCATGCGTGATGTACATAGGAATCTTGTCCCTAAGCATGGTGAGTGTCCGGTCTGGGAATACAACCCCCAAACACATGCCACACACTGTCGCGTGTGTGCACATATCTATGAGCATCATGCTCATAGTGGCTATTGTTTATGTTGTGTATGCGGAGTATATCCATTAACACATTTGCAGACATAGGCCCTGTCTTTGCAGCAGAGGTCACCCCTGAGTATGTAGTCGGCAAATGTGTACAGACGTGGTGTCTGTACATAAGCCACAAACGTTAACTGTTGTAGCTCAATAAATGTCATGGCGTTTTAATGTTGAGTTATGTAAAGCTGTTGTGTAAGGTACACCCTAAGCGGGGTGTTGTACTCATGGATGTGTGCATAAGTCCGGTGTTCAGAGGTACAATGGGTGCCTATGTACCAGCTACACACCCAGTACAGACATGTGTGGACACGTAGAAGAATATCCACGCCACAGTGGCAATGTGGTAATCACAGGAGTGTGTGCGACATACATGTGTTTTACAAACATGTACAATGTGGCATGTATGTAGGGGACTAACACCTATGTGATAACCAGTGGATGGATTGTGTACTGCAAAGGTGATGTTCATACCAAGTGTCATGCAGGTTGAGGCCATGATGTTCATATCAGTATCCGTCACAGTGACATCGATATGGATGTGGTCTGTATCAGCTGGTGGAGCAACAACGGCACTTGGTATGCACTGGTCTGTAAAGCTAGGCAGGGAAGTCCCCTCAGTGGTAGCCTGTACCTCAGGGAAGCATATACCGAACATGAGGGCCCCATGACTGAGGACTGTGGTATGCCAAGTGTAACTGGAATGCAGTATGGGATATGGTATGCCACCCTCAGTGTGTGTGTCCCATCCATTAGCCACTTTGCATAACATCCTGAGACATATGTTGTGATGTGCAGGTGGATGTATATGTTGGCAATACCAGAATGGAGAACGGTGCTGAAAGGCAGCGAGAGGACAATGTAGGTGTGTGGACCCCCATGTCATCATCAAATAATCTGGCAACTGTATGAAAGGTGTTCAACAGGTGTAGGAGGCATGCTGTGGCCCCAACAAGACCAACCCAGCTGGCATCAAAGGACCAGAGCACAACAAAGACTCAGCGAATGATGTCCATGATGATGTGCCTTATAGTTGTGCATAACAGTCCAGTGAGGTATGTAGGGCAATAGTCCCAGTCGTGCATTGTGGTGCCACCTGTGTGGAGTATAACTGTCGCTATGTGCCAGTCAGGGGCCACATTGTCTAGTACAAGGCTATTACTGAATATGGTGTCCCAGTGGCGAGACATGCCATTCAGAGGTCTGTGGACATCACAGCCTGGGATTTTGTAGGGTGACAAGGGGCCAGTGTCCTAGGACATATAGAGTGCAGGTTAGTACTGTGTAGGTGTGACCACAGGTACACCGCAATCTTCCTGCAAGGAATGTGGCCCCGTAGGGAGTGAGAGGGTGTAATGTTAGCATTGAAGCCTCCAGACAGCATGTTGCCAACATCACCTGGTACTGTCATGTTCCAGAGTGACAGTTGTATGTGTGAGCAGATGTGGGTATTGCATACGACTACTGACATACCACCATAATGCCTTGTGGTACATCTCGGAATGTGTCGCAGTAATGTGTACGTAGCTAGTTATGGAGTATGTGATGAGGGATCCTGTGGCCCTACCGAGGCTGACCAGTGAGTTACCCCACCCATGGGAATGTACACCACTGTGCAACAGCCCCCACCTATTGTTGTAAAGTATGTCCGTGGAACCGCACCCCCAGAGTGTCGTCTGTTATCTGGTGTGTACCATCATGGCTCTGTGTGGAATAGCATGAACCATATTGTCGTGTATGTGCTAATGAAGTGCGCTGGGGTATGTCTCAGCATTCGCATGTGCATTGTCCACCTGCATGTGTGTCACGATGTCAACTACTGCTGTGATACGACATCTGTAGTAGGTGTTGTAGTACTCATCTTCTGTGTATGCCGTGAAGTGTGTGGTGCCGGTATGTGGCTAACAAGGGTGAGTAGCATATGTTCGGATTCCATCAATGAGGGGATAACCCCAGGTGTGGAACAGCAGTCACATGTTGGTAGTGTCCATGTCAAGGATACTGTTGGTCTTGGAGGTGGTGTATGGGTTGAACCAGTCGAGCGGAGGTTATGACTCATGGACAGCATACGCCTAATGTGTCGGTACATGTGCGGCTATCACAGTTAAGTGTGGGTTACCATCAGTCTCACATCAGTAGCAGCAGTAGGTCCAGACACTGTTATATGCACATGGAGCACCTGTGATGCATTGTGATAAGTAACCAGCCGGGATGTGTGTACAACATAGTGGAATATGGGGACACCTCAGCCGTGGGAGTGCCAGTCCAGGTACGTGCCTGAGAGGTACAGTCTGTCTATAATCAATCATTGCAGGTGTGCTCTGCAGAGCCAAGAGGCAGGTCCCAGTCACTGCACAGATATTAAAGTGGTGCAGTATCAGGTGTGCCTTGCCTGTGTGTGTCACAGATGATGATGTCAAGCATTGTGTGACATGACCACATGCTTCGCTAGCCAGTTCCCATTCTGGTGGGGACTGTTACCGGACACTGTGCAAGACAGGCAGTATAAAAGCATTAAGAGTCCAACATGTGATCCGTACTCCCAGGGCTGACAGGTGCAGGTCAACTGTGCCACAGCATCATGTTGTTTGACCAGGTTTGTCAAAGTGGACGTATACTAGATGCCTGTGGAATGACAGCAGAAGCATGGACAACTGTTGGGAGTGACACAGTCACTCGTAGTACAGTGGTAACAGGTCCAGATGACCACAAAATGCTCCCCAGGGCTTGGACCACACCATCAAGGCTGCAACACTGGTGGGCTATTGCATGTCCCTGCACACGTAGTCTGTGCCCTGAGATACAACTTCAATCACACAAACATGTAAGATGAGTCACATTGTACCTGCTGAGTTGTGGCATGTGTGCATAGGTTATGTTGCAGAACCAGTTACTTGACAGCAGGATGTAAGTGACTATTGCCTTGTGTAGCCTGCTGAGTGGAACAGCAGTGTGACCGCCGACAGTCACCTATGACAGGTGTGTTGTGTATGTTATGACACACTATTGGCTGTATGTGATGGGCTATACGTTGGTGTGGTTGTGTTTGGCAATGTGGGCTGCTGTTGGTGCCCACACAGATTATGGAGGAGTACTGTACAAGGTGTCTCCGTATGTGTGGCCTGTGGTGGGGATCATGTGGGATTATGTGATGTGTGGGGTGCGTTGCCAGTGTTGCACATCCCCACATGACTGTCAGGTGCAGTCAGGGTTGGTGACAGTATAACCCCCAGCAGGGCTGCATATGTGCATCCCCCACAGGCTGTACTGTTGTATGTTGGGAGGTGCGCATTGACTGTGTACATGAGAATAGCTCTATTGCCACTTGTACAACATAGTCATCATAGTTCATAGTTCATAGTTTAGTACTAAGCTAACTGCATTTGCGAGCCATTTTAAGCCTAGCCAATTATCCCTTGTGAGACTCGAACCCTGCACCTTGTGTTTGTAAGGCAAACACCTTAGCCATTAAGCCACCCTTGGGAGGTGCGCATTGACTGTGTACATGAGAATAGCTCTATTGCCACTTGTACAACATAGTCATCATAGTTCATAGTTCATAGTTCATAGTTTAGTACTAAGCTAACTGCATTTGCGAGCCATTTTAAGCCTAGCCAATTATCCCTTGTGAGACTCGAACCCTGCACCTTGTGTTTGTAAGGCAAACACCTTAGCCATTAAGCCACCCTCCCAGGAAATAGCACTGGTATGTGCCAGTTGGACATGCCTGTATATAAGTGGTACGTGCCAGGTGGACATGCCATATCAACCACCATGTCTCACGAGGTATGTGAGTGATGTGTGTATGACAGCTGTTGTACTGTAAGCAAGCTGGAAATGTATGGACAGGCAGTGTACCTGTGAGGACTGCTGGGAAATGGGTGTTAAACTAAGCAGTAGCTCATAACATGCCAAGAAGCACTTTACAAGTGCCGAGCATGCCCATACATTACAGATAGGGTGTTGGATAATATCAACCCACAAGTGTTGACGACAGTCATGATTGGTGGCACCGCATCAGGACACTGCCGGGTATGGTCTGCAAGTCCATGAACTATTATCAATGTAGATGTTAGCAGTACAGATGTACAAGACAGTACGGATGTTCGGCTACAAATGCCTTTGTCTGTCACAGGAGTGTTCTACTAGTGGCCTGTTGACAGACTCACAACTACTAAAGGTGCTACAGTGACATGTGCATATCACATGGTGTCAGCTACAGTAAACCAGGGTTAATGTGTTGTACCCCACCCGCATTGTAGCCCATACCACACAGACAAATGTCAGCCATCTGTGTATGTAAGGATGTGAATGGCCATGACCTATGGGGAATAGCTGTCACAGTGTTGTGAACAACATACAGAATGGGCTGTGTGTGTGAGGTGTGTGACATATGTGCACATTCTGGTGGATGATATCAGCAATGACACCACTAGGGGAATACCCCTGTACACATTAAGAAACACCTAGGCTGTGGTCAACATTATGGACACTGTGTTAGGGATGATGTAGTGCAGTACACCTCCCTGAGCTGGAGACGTCTCCCTGGCTCTTTAGGTAGTCATCCGAGGTATCCATGACATTGAGCACGGAGATCATTGGACAGGCATACACAGCACCCGTGTGACAAATATTGGAACACATATTACCCTCCAGGGGTAGGGCCCATGTGTGGATGGCCGATACCAGCCTCCACAATAATCACCTCCAGTATGCAGCATGCTATCCACCTTGCATACAGACATATACCACACTATGATGTTAGACATGCTACATGTTCATAGCCTGATCTGAAAGACATACATCATGGACAACCACCGTCCTATGATTAGGATGACCACATGCTGGACAGATCCCTGTGCCATACCTGTGACATAGTCCTGCCATACCATGCAGCCCTGTCCACATAGCTGCACATATCATCCCTGTCATACATGGTGTGATGGCCATATGGTAGATGTAGTATCAACTATCTGGATCAGTAATGTGTCACTGATGCCCCTCGTGGTGGCATAATGGGTGACGGATACAGCTAGGAAACCCAGCCCGTACATGCTATAGCCAATAACCTTACCTGCGAATGATGTCTGACTAGCCACTGTCCCATGTCTATCACATGTGCAACACAGGCGATCTGTGGCAGGATGTTGAACAGCTGTACAGTGCAGTGTAGATGTCTATAGCAAAACAGATGCATGTACAGGTTTCTATGAGTACTTGGTGCATTGTCACTGCCCAAGTCCAGTAAGGCTGTGTCTGTGTTAATATGTGACATATACATAGCATCAAGGTCAACAGCATTACCGTGGATACATCAGGCATGTGTAGATAGGTAAGAACACCAGTGCAGGCAAACAGACATGCCCACATGAAGACAGACATCACATGCAGTAGGAACACTAATGAGGTGACACACATATATGGGGATGATATCCAATGCATACTGGGTGTTACATGTGTGACACATACATGCCAGTTGTGTTATTGTCATGTTGATTTGCAAAGATAACTGTGCAGATGTACTAGAAATGTATGTGCAGCAGTATCACTGTACATGTCTGTAAATGTGACCTGTCACCTGCATCATGTCTTACAGAGAATGTCTCGTACACGCCTAGCAGCATACAGCCGACATGAGGATGATGTCATAATCCCATACCTCCATGACAGCTATGAGGTGTTATTTAGCCATGTGCCACAGCACGCACAGCAGCAGGATGACCTGTGGCAGGATCTTCACAGGAGGGTCAACGAAGTGGGTGGCAACAACCGCACCTACTAGCAGGTGCGCAGACACTGCATGGACTTGATACATCATGCAAAACAGCGTGCCACTGCAATCACCAGGGAACAAGATGAAACAGGCGGTGGGCCACCAACCCAGCCTCCACTCACACACGCAGAGGAGCTACTGGCCAGTCTGGGAACACCCTCGGGACAGCTCCCACAAACACTAGCTGCCATCGTGGAGGTGGGTGTCTCCCAACCAATGAGCCTGGAGTTGCCTGGTAAGTCAGTACTGAACATATGGCCAGTATATCCCATGTATGTGCATGTGTCAGTGTACATCATGTAATGTAAAAACATATGCAAGGTATGTGGACACACATGCTTTATGCTACCCTGTGTATGCACCATACCACTGAACTGTACAGGTGTTTGCAGGCTGTCCAGATGTCTGCCTCATATTGTCGGTGTGTTCCCCTTAATATCTGTCCGTTTCTGGAAAATAGCTGAGGAATGGAGTCATTAAATGATGACATACATTTGTGTTTACGACTGCACATTCCGTGTAAAACCTATGTGCATGCAAACCTATTATTCTAGCAAATTTCTAAGTTTGTAAGAGCAATATGTCACAGTTGTCCCTATATGTCCCCCATCATAGTAGGCTTTGTCCACATTTATTGTTCTAAGAGGTTGAGAGGTATGGTATGCACACATGTCCTTACTATATGCTATTGTACAGGCAAATGTGTTAACTTGCACTGTGCACCCTGTGGCTGTCATACAGTCATGGATAATGTTCATACTGCTGTGTCACCCTATACAGGTACCTCTGGTGTGCCACACAGACAAGAGTCCGTTGCAGGTGAGACTGTCATTGGTATCAGGCATGTCAAAGCATAGATCTATTCGCCATGTGGCCAGTTAATACATGGATAGACAGGTCGCATCACCCATCATCCACACAGGCCACCCATGTGCAATATATACAAATGAAATGACACACAGACATGAAACTACAGTATTTGTCATTGCTACATGTGTGTCCAGCTGTGCATACAACGGTGGAGGTGTTCTACAATGGAGGCATATGTACTATACAGTGGAACAAAATTTGTGGTACACAAATCAGTACCGCACAGTGAGCAGTGATATGGGCAGACCACAGGCATCACCATTGTGTTATATGCCCCTGCAATGGGTTCACACATTGTGATGTTCCATCCGACATGTCTGAGACATGTACCGTCTTGGTTGCAATATTGTCACAATTTCCCATACCCCACATACCACACATACACCTGTTGTCTGCATAGCCCTGTGGATGGTGACATATCCAACATATATGGGTGTATGTCATATGGGACAACACAGACATGTGTGATAGACGGCCATCACATACATGACCAACACATGTGCACACATGGCCATGGAGGATGGCCAGAGACAAGTAGCCACACAGAAGATGGGATGTGGATACACCCTGTCCCACTTTGTCCACACATGGTCCAATTACAGCCGTACTAGACCGATTGTACAGGTGATGTGGTACACTGCACATCCTAAATGCCTGTGCACAGCTAGTGGAGGTGTCAGTGACGTGTACCTCATAAGATGTGTTGAACATGACGTCTGTGTCATAGCATGATGGTAGTCACCTTTACAAATTCCACTGACAGTGACACCAGGCCACAGATACCGTACTTTCACCATGCTACCGTAGGGCATCACTGTTAGTTGTGCACCTTGTGTGCGTGGTACATCAATGTCATGTGTGAAATGGTGATGTGACAGGTCCACTATGTGTGGACATGGTTGCCAGGCAGCTAACACTCTGTAGTCATCGTGCAGGGGTGTTATCTGTATGTCCTCCAGTGACCTGTCACATGACACAGCATGGTTTGGTGTGTATACACCTCAGCATCATAGGTCACAATCCACAGGTATGTCATGGGTATGCATGCAGTTCTGGATAAGCAATGCGTACATAACATACTACCATGATCATGTAAATTGTATGGATAATGATATGACACCTGCCTGCTGTAGTGTGCATTCCAGGGGGTATGCTTACAAACACTATTGATGTCTGAGCTGCATGCTGTCAGCTGTATCACAAGCAATGCTGCATGCCATCTGTCATATCACATGCATGGTGTGTCAGTGTGTGTGTATCAGTGTGTGTGTGTGTGTGTGTGTGTGTGTGTGTGTGTGTGTATGTGTGTGTGTCAGTGTGTGGGTCAGTGTGTGTGTGTGTGTGTGTGTGTGTGTGTCAGTGTGTGTGTGTGTCTGTGTGTGTCTGTGTGAGTGTGTGTGTGTGTGTGTGTGTGTGTGTGTGTGTGTGTGTGTGTGTGTGTGTGTGTGTGTGTGTGTGTGTGTGTGTGTGTGTCTGAGTGTGTGTGTGTCTGAGTGTGTGTGTGTCTATTGTAATTTAGAGTCTGTCTTTGCATTCACAGGTGATGTAGGTGCGTTACCCTCCTGCGGTCCATCTGATAGTGCCCCCACAGATGCTAGCAGTGATGAACATATGCACGAGGTACAGGCAGGGATGTCAGGGGCTGAATCTGTGCCAACGGTTGCCATCCCAGCTATGTCCCCCTCTTCCCCGCACAGAGTTCAGCTGCCAACACATACCGCATCTACAGTGGCCATAGAGGAAGGACAGTCAGCATCTGTTAGCGTTGAACAGGAACATGTGGTGGCTACAGAAGGTGTGTCTCCACACCATGGTGGCAGTATACTGACTGCAGATGTGCCACACAGGCATG
Organism: Protopterus annectens; assembly: GCF_019279795.1. Lineage (NCBI taxonomy): Eukaryota > Metazoa > Chordata > Ceratodontiformes > Protopteridae > Protopterus > Protopterus annectens. The sequence goes on from NC_056737.1 coordinate 1,768,177,385, forward strand.
TGGCTGGTGCTGCTCGTAGGAGGACCTCTGGCAGACATGCACCTGCAGGACATAGCACAGCAGCTGGAATCACCAGACGCATGTTCCAGACTGTAATGGCAGCACAGGCACATGCCAAATGGCAGAACAGAGAAGGGCAGAGGCTGCAGAGGACTACTATCAGTACCCTAAACAACAACATCCAGGCATTGGCAGGTGCTCAACAGCAGATTGCTGATGCTCTAGACAGGTGATTGGTTGACATGGTCAGAATCCTCGACCGTGGCATGGCAATCCGCGAGTGTGAGCTGTCTGTGCTGGAACATCTGGTAGGGGTGAGGCGTAGGCCACATGAACATAGGCCAGCTACACCACCTAGTGCAGGTCAATGTGAGCGTGCCACCTCACATGGCCGCTCCCATAGTGCCAGTCGCAGAAGCAGTGCAGCTGGTGTTGCGCTGTCCACACCAGGTCACAGCAGGCCATGTGGATGTGGCCCTGGACATTCCCAGCAGGGACACAGTTCCAGTGGCCATGTGTCATTGGACAGTAGCCATTCTGTACCTCTGCCTGGTAGTGCCCGTGCAACGCCTGGCAGGCACAGGACACATGGCCATGTCTGGTCACAGTGAACTGTACAACCCGGTCTGTACAATCTGGAGCTGTCCATAATACCCTTGTGTAGGCCTCACAAATGACAGAACTGTGTGCACACATACACGCACACAGCAAACACTACTGTAGGGCTCCACAACACCCACATGCATACGGAACAGACATGTCCATTCAAATCACCGGCCCTTACCCACACACATGATGTCATCCATTGGTGCAGCCTATGCCCCTGGCAAACAGTATCACCCTGTGCATATGATGAAGCCTGTGCCACATCCCTGTTATCCACACCATCGGTGCAGGGATATGCTCAAATGGTCTGATGCACAGGGTGAACAGAATAGTGAGAGGTGTATCTATCATTACTTGTGTATGCATATTGAGGGATGTGTATGTTGCATTGGTTGTGTGTGAATACTGAGAGATATATATGTGACATCAGTGGTGTACTGTCGACATGCACCAGTCATACCACGTAGTCCAGGTGCAGCATGCATTGTGATACGTTCACAGTATGTGTCTCGGTTACAACAGTAACAGCATGTTGGTAATGATGCCCTGGTTCCCTCCTATGGTGTACTGCCATGTGCCTACAGGTAGCAGTGTTTGCAGTCCCCCATGTGTAACTGTGGAGTACTCACAGGCACGTATGGCAATATCAGCATGCTAAACGTACCCTCAACCTGACTGTTGGAAAGTCGAACATGACACAGATGTCTGCACATATACTGCACGTGAAGCATATGGTCAGTTGAACAGGCTACAGCAGACAGAGACATGACATACTTACCGGGAAACATTACAGGTATGTTGACATGGTGCAGGGGTTGTACACAGTGGTCTGGCCAATGATGATGTTAGAGGCCACTTGATAGCATGAGGCCACACTGTGTAGCAGTAATACCCTGTCACAGTACAGGAACATGGCCACATTCACGGGGTCTACAGCACTATAACATGCACATCATAGTGTTGAGGTGTGGACCCTTGCCTATGTGGTCATCACCCTCGCAGTACTTTGCACCCACACGATGTGGCACAGAGAAGGAACATGCACAGGTAGCCAGTACAGCTGGGACCAATGGCATCAGCAGGGTAGTAGACTGCATCACCATGAGGGGTTAGTCACCATTAGGGGTTAGTGATCCTGTTTCCACTGAATGGTAGCATACATCCTCACACCAAGCACCAGACAGCCATACATGCATACATACACACACACACACACACTGTGGTGACCAGATATGTGTGTACAGATAGCCGATGTGTGTGATGCACCACACCTGCTGATGTCATGCTTTCCACACTGCAGTATGTACAGATCTTTACTATGGTGTACAGGGATGTGTAACAACTGGGACATAGTCCCCACCATATGTGGCATGTGTGGTCACACAAGCAGACACACATGGCAGTGCTGGGAATGATACACCTGCCATATAATGAGCTGTTTGATAGACATGCAGCGGTAATGTCCACATTATGTGTACCAACGCTATGTCTGGCAATTGTGTTGCTATATGCACACGGGAGGTTGTCATTGTTACAGGTGTCACGTGACATACAGTTGGTAACACCTGATCGCTGTGTATGCGTTATGTCATCACCGTCAATTAACAGTGACATACCGTACTGTTTGCACATGGCATGGTAGGATGGCATGTGACACACCTGTGAGCCATCCCCGGCACACATACATCTACACAGGTGGATCACCACTTTATGTACACACATCCCTCCATATGTGATGCACAATCAACCGTACTGTCTGTATGCCACCATATACAGGTGTCAATGATGGAGCTGCATTGCAACTGCATGTTGTAGTTAGGCACAGCTGTGTTACGGACATCGGCCACTGCATATGCATGGTTGCTGCATGCACAGTACATATTGTACATGTGTGTTGGTCCTACATGTGTCTCCTGTAGCCATGTTTATATGCATTGCTATTGGTGGACATGTGTGTTGACATACATAACACATGGACTGTGGTATGATATCACAGGTGTCATGGGCGACTACTACAGGGGAATGTGTCCTCGGCCAACATTGCTACATCCTGTACTGTGAGCGTTCAACAGACATGGACCCACCTTCCATTTACGTGCGTATGATTGCTTAGGCCACTGTTCTGCACGGAGAACAGGAAAGGCTAAACTATGTACATATGTGTTGTGTGTGTGGTCCATGCACACATCCACTACAATCACATGTATAACATATCCAAACATGTGTGTTCGTTGGTGTACAGCAACACTCATCTGTCACAGCTGTGTAAGACCCGAGACCCCTGGTATGTCTTGAGCTGACCTGGTCATGTATAGTGGTATCATTGCAATGCATAACACCTGTTGGAACCCTGTTAGTACATGTGTACTCTGCACAGTTGCTGTAGACCTCTGTACAGTCTACTGGTCATGTGTCACATGGTGTTGTGGTAATGTATGGCTGTGTATTGCTGCAGCAACGACATGGTGATGTCTCGAGGGCTACAGTGTAGACTGCGGTGTGTACGTCTGTGATCTGCACCTGTGACCGCTGTGATGGCAGCTGAGTGTGTACTGGTCACTGCATGTGTGTGACCACCCTGTGCGTTGGGACAGTTATACCTTACTGTGCTCTTCCGTGTTTAGACTCCGTCTGCATGCAGGATGGCCTACCCTGTGTGTGGGGACAGTTATACTTTACTGTGCCCTTCCATGTTTAGACTCCATCTGCATGCAAGATGGCCCTTTGCAACTGCTAAATGTGTGAGCATGCCCAGTATGCTGTTGTGTGGATGGACACACATGACAGTCTAAACTGAGCTCTTGCATTTTGAGACTCCGCCTGCATGCAAGACGGCCCTTTGCAACTGCTAAGTGTGTGAGCATGCCCAGTACACCATTGTGTAGATCGACACACAGTACAGCGTGTGGCCATGGCCAGTGACACCTTGTATTGGTGATGTCCCTCTGTGCATGGGCATGGCCATTGACATCCTGTATAGCCATGGTGGTCATCCAGGCAACAGATGTCCATTTTCAACATCACGATGGATGCCTACCGAGTACACACTGGTCGAATATCTTGAAGGGTGTACTGTCTGTGGCGCGTCCCATGTCTATGTCTTGTTGTAGTGCTCCTTAAATCTTACATTGCCCCAATCACACCACTGCCATGTTTGTCTAAGTCTACCGTGGGACAGTAATATGTCTGTATGCTTTCAGACTGATCACTCTCTATACAATCCCTGTCGGCGTCCTTGTCTTTGCGGATGATGACACACACCTAGAAATATGCCTCTGGGACTGCTGTGTTTAGTAATCTTGGTAGCGCATTATGTAAATGCGTCATGCTGTAGTGTGATAGGGTAGTTAGGTGTATGTTCGACTCCCAGCCCTGCCAAGTGTGTGTGTGTGTGTGTGTGTGTGTGTGTGTGTGTGTGTGTGTGTGTGTGTGTGTGTGTGTGTGTGTGTGTGCATGCTCCCATCCACCTTGGGACTCAGTCTTGCTTTTAAATGCCTCAGACCACAGATATTTCCTACCGACGTCTTTGCCTCTGCGGATGATGATGCGCACCTAGATGTATGCCTCTGGGACTGCTGTGTTTAGTAATCTCGGTAGCGCGTTCTGTAAATGCATCATGCTGTAGTGTGATAGGGTAGTTAGGTGTATGTTCGACTCCCAGCCCTGCCAAGTGTGTGTGTGTGTGTGTGTGTGTGTGTGTGTGTGTGTGTGTGTGCGCGCACATGCTCCCGTCCGCCTGGGGACTCAATCTTGCTTTTAGATGCCTCACACCACAGATATTTCCTACTGATGTCTTTGCCTTTGCGGATGACGACACATGCCTAGATGTATGCCTCTGGGACTGCTGTGTTTAGTAATCTCAGTAGTGTGTTCTGTAAATGCGTCATGCTGTAGTGTGATAGGGTAGTTAGGTGTATGTTCGACTCCCAGCCCTGCCAAGTCTGTGTGTGTGTGTGTGTGTGTGTGTGTGTGTGTGTGTGTGTGTGTGTGTGTGTGTGTGTGTGTGTGTGTGTGCGCGCGCGTGCGTGCATGCTCCCGTCCGCCTGAGGACTCAGTCTTGCTTTTAGACACCTCACACCACAGATATTTCCTACCGACGTCTTTGCCTTTGCGGATGATGACACGCACCTAGATGTATGCCTCTGGGACTGCTGTGTTTCATAATCTCAGTAGCGCATTCTGTAAATGCGTCATGCTGTAGTGTGATAGGGTAGTTAGGTGTATGTTCGACTCCCAGCCCTGCTAAGTGTGTGTGTGTGTTTCCAGCTGCATGACAACAGTACATTGCTTTTACAGTATTCACTCTCCATAACATCTGTGTGGTGTCTTTGCCTTTGATGCTGCTGTCTGCAGGCTAGACGTATGCCTGTGTGAATCCTGTGATCTACTAATCATGGTAGCACATTCCCGTAATGCTGTCGTGTGGTACAGTGGTTACGTTTGTGTTCTGCTCCCAACCCTGCCACGTGTGTTTTGTGTGTGTGTGTGTGTGTGTGTGTGTGTGTGTGTGTGTGTGTGTGTGTGTGTGTGTGTGTATGTATCTATCTATCTATATATATATATATATATATATATATATATATATATATGTATTTATATTGTATATAGATATGTATGTTGGGATTGTCACTCTTGAATGTGCCGCATTATCTGTACGTGATCACCTTGGATGTATGTACATCTGCTATGGCTCTGTGATAGTGCACATACTGTGTGCTGTAGTGATCATGGGTTATTCTTGTCTAGTGACCAGTTATTGTGTTTCTGGGTATTACACGGGCATTGGAAACAATGTTAGTACAGCACCTTTGAATGGTCGTATGCACATCTCGGCAACAGTCAGCAGTTGTTATTACATTGGAGGGTGAGTATGGCTCATATCCGTATGTAGTAACTGACAATTCTATGCAACTCAGGTTAACATTACAGACTCACGTTTATCCACAGGTTGTGGTACAGATCCCAGGACTGCATGTGTATACATTGACAGGTGCAGGATTGGGTTGGTGTTGGATGCATGGAGGGGTGTCCATTGCCAGTAATGGCGATCTCTGCAGCCTGGCAGGTACGGTCTGTGACTGACCCACAACCTCCTGTATATGGCTGACACATGCTGTACCTGTGTATATGCAGACACACACACTTACCACAAACAGCTAGGGTTATCACATACACAAACCCATTGCATCACCATTGGGCCATGCAATAACCATTGTCCCTCACACACACACACCTACGTGTACATTGGATGGCGCAATGACAGCTCTGGAAATGTAACACCACACCCTGTGCATATGATGTCACCTGTGCTACCACCTGTGATGTGTAACACTGATGCAGGATCAGACTAACCTGGTGCTGATGCACACGGTGGCTTTATTCCACTGTATTGATGTCAGCATGCTGTTAACACAAAGTGTGTTACTTCCAGGTGTATATCAGCAGGCATGATGCATTGCAGCTATGACCATCAATGTAGCATAGTTTACAGCACTGTTAATTCTGATGATGTATTCTTCATCCATGTGCCATTTCACTGATGTGTGTAGTATTGGCAGCATGTGTGTCTGAGTGTGCAGTACGTGTATGATGTGTGCAGTACACATATATACATGTTTACAAACACATACATTGGCATACACGACATTACACGGGCTTCAACATTCATACACTAGCTTACTCGTTCTTCCACACTCGCACACGGGCTAACATGCGTGCACACATGCTTACTCGGACTTTCTGGCATGCACAGGCACGGACACACTGTGGGCAGGTTTGCAGGTCACATCGGTGGTATCCATGGCTTACACCATCAGTCTCCTGACTTTCCCTAGGATAGCGCATAACACGCCTCTTCCACTGAGTACTGACAGCAAACATGTGACACTGCTCCGGTGAGATTAGTGTTTTATACATACACACTCATGTTGTCACCTATCTTCTACTCTAATAGTCCCCTTATCCTACACTACACTGTAGAGGCTTGGCCCATATGGATTGACATGTTGTGATTCACTATCTTTAGCCTCACTTGCATCAGATTGCCTACAAATGCTTTGTTACATCTCTGACAGAGCGCTTCCACACATGACAATCAGTATGCAGTAGCCATGTTGTCTCCAGCTTGCAATTCATCTGCATGGTGTACTAACATCTAACTAAACCTACATTTTGTATGTATAATATACATATCTGACTTGTTTTGAAGCGCAGCACGTTCTCATGGCGCTGCGCTGCGCTTCCACACCGGAAGTCGGGGGAGGACAACTACTGTTGCATTGATATCCAATGGACAATGATGCCACTGGACTTGGATCTGGACATTGGCATGCTTCTTCGACTGTATTCATACTGTATTTGCAGCTGTCATTGCTCCGTTTAGCAATGTGCAGAACATTAGTCGCCTAACATCTGGGTACATTTCTGCACATAACTCTGCTCTTGCATGGACAGCTTACTGTTTCATGTATCGCGTATTTACATAGCTTTCACATACAAATGGGGTATGTTGCAAATCACAACATTGTCTGTGCAATGTTCATGTTACGGGCGGTCTTGCATGCCCCTACGGGTGTTTGCTGAATAGCCTGGCAGTCATCTTTCCTTGCTGTATTCTCACTCAACTCATACATCACACACACCGGAGGCTTCGTGTATCATGCCCTAGGCTTTGCTGTGTGCTATGTCTATTTGTGGTGTATGCATGGCTGTGGGTATGTCCCACTGTCATCATTGGTAAAGGTGACAGCCCTATAGGTACTTCATGTAGACTGCTGTGTCATTTGACATGTCAGCACATACTTGCGGCCAGTACTGAACTTCCTACTGCAGCGCTTTTCATACTTTCTGAGTTATCTTGCAGTTGATAATGCTGTTTCTTCAGACATGTATCTGTTTCTGATCATACCACTCAACCTCCTAGAGCAAAACATCTGTACAAAGCCTAACATGCTGGGGGGACAAATAGGGGCAGATTTTAAATATGGCTCTTACAAACGTAGATAGTTGACAGAATAATAGGTTTTGCATTAGTATGACTTTTCTGAAGGATTTGGGGTCTTAAACTCAAATGTTTGTCATTATTTAATGACTTCAGTTCTCAGGTATTTGCCAGAAAGGTACAGATTGTAAGAGGAATACACCAAACATAAGAGGCAAACATCTGCACATTCTGCAAGAATCTGTACAGTTGCGAGGTATGTTTCTGATACAGGATATCAATTGTCTTATATCAATACACACAATATATGGCGCCATTACATTCCTATTGCAGGACACACCCACCCAGAGGGTTGTATTCCTCACACAGGCCAACAGGTGCTTATCCACACTAATTATTCTATCATGTACCTTATGGGCACACCAGTATTTGCGCTTTCCGTCAGTGGCAGAGCTCACGTAAGAGTATGGGGGACTGGACACTGTATCGGTGACACTGCATGACACCCTGAGGGACACATGTCTTTTGGGTCTATTAACCTTCCACATTGACTTTCACAGGGCATACGTTGTCATTCACATTTGTCGAAGTACATGCTTTTGACTTGTACATGTTTTGTCATTTGTCCTGACATCTTTCTTCTCACCTGTCCACCTAGTATCACTAGTGCTGTACATTTATTTAGGACGGGTTACCTTTATACCTCTCACCTGTACACATTATGGGTAAATGCCCCAAGGTTTGATCTATGATTTTGTTACATTTGTCATAATAATGTGCCTTTCTCGTAGATTGCTAGCAAGGCATGACAGACTGTGAGGTTAGGTAATAATGACTGACATTTCTATTTCATGATTACTAACCCTCATAACATTCATATTCCTGACTACGCCATTATTCTATCAATGTTCTGACTTTGTCCGGGGTATATTTAATATAGTCCCTATTTCTATTTCATGTACTATGCCTTAGTCCAGCTGTCTTATTCTGAAAGTTTGGCAGGTATGGTTACCATCTTGGTCATACGCATGTCCATCCATGATAATCACCTACATGACACTCATATAGGTCCCTACGTCTTCCCCCAATGGTTTACACAATATCCAGTAGATGGGTTGCACCTTTTTGGAGAATATAGGCGTGTGCTATACCCACATAGGTATATTCATCACTCCCATGGGGCGTACCTAATAGATCTGTGCCAACCAACACCTAGGCCCATTTCGGCATACCCATGATTCCCATACCTGACACCCCTCCACAGTACCCATTAGACATGTTTAATGTGAGTGATAATAAAGTGTGAAGACATTTCTAAGCACTCCCCACTCTCCGGATATCAGGCCGTACGTCATACATTCTATCAACCCATGTGTTATTACCCTTGCACCTGCTACTGTTGCATGTACAGCTATATCGTAATTGCAGTTGTGACATCTTTTGCATCAATAACGGTTCGCACTTCATACGGGATCAATTTTTGGGGTCCTGCAAAGGACACCTATACTCATGTTTAACGTGTAGAACTTGCAGGCCTGCCACACTGGTACTTTCCGGGCAATGGTTTGGAAAGCAGCAGTGTATTCACCTTTCATGCATGTCTGTCTGTCTATCCATAATAGCTATACCGTGACCTATTTATGTACATGTGTTATATGTACAGGGACATATGTTTGTTGTGTATATATCTATTCATGTATCGTGTGTGTATAGATATATATATGTACATATATACATATGTCTGTACATTCCGCATTTCATAATTTGCTTTGGTTTAAGTCTGTGGATATATGTGTATATCTATATATATATATATATATATATATATATATATATATATATATATATATATATATCCATATCATACCTTTCAACTGTACAGATTTTTGCTGAATGTACAGCTGTTTGCCTTTTATCTTTGGTCCGTTTTTCATAACCTTGTGTCTATCTGGCAATTTAGTGGCATATCATTAAAGACTGACGGTAAATAATGACAAGCATTTCAGGTTACGACTTCATACCCTTCAGAGAATCCATGCTAGTGACACACCGGTTATTCTATCCACTTTCTATGTTTGTTAGGGCAATATCTGGAGATTGTCCCAATTTTTACCAGTTGTTTTCATGGCTTTGTCCGGTTTCATACTTTATGGGGTTAACAGGTATGAGCCATGTATATATAACGTGGAGAAAACAGCATTCATTTGCTATGCTGTGAGTGGATTACACACGGGCAGGTGCACTTGCATATCCTTATTGTGGGTTACATATGTTTAATAGATATTTATGCTTACGTGGCCTTTCATAATTCTGACCATAATGGTTACATATCTGTATTCCGGTTTACAGACTGATGCAAAACACACGTTCACCTTTACATATTTAAATGTGTCTACAGCACGAATGCATTCATTACACTTTAAATTTATATGTGCAGTGGTCGTAGGTCAACCGGGACTGCATTCACATTGGCCGGATGCCAGAACCACTATTCTATTGGTGTTCTGCCTCATTGATATGCATACCCATAGTACTTAGCTACATCAACATATGCCTCACCGCTTCACCTACAACACAGGCATCCATTCTCCTGCTGGGAAAAACACGGTACTACATATTACACATTCCCTATTGCCTACTGCTGTGGACCCCAGCTGCATTGTTAATCACTCCAAGGATATGCAGAACACCAAGACATATAGTCCTGGCACATACAGGTCTTTGATTGTCAGGGTGTTCATGTAGTGATCTGGGTTTAGGCTTGTCCACCTGGTGAACGGAACTTCCCTGGCCTAGTTCAAATGTCAGATGAAGCATATGGATGGGGAGTTTCTCTCTATTATGAATTTTTACCTGTGTTTATGGACACAGGTGTTTGGGTACCTGTCAGCAGCTTATTCTGTTGGCAATACATATTATGGGTGGGGTTGTTACAGTCCATACTCCACAGTGAGGGGTGTTCCCATTCACATTTGACTATTACCTGTATTCAGTCATATGGGGATTATTATTTTGGACATGAAGTGACTACAGGTATGCAGTTGTACATTACACAAATATGAAGGGTTGTTACTGTAAATATGTACGGACCATACCTCTCAACCTCTTAGAGCACCAAATCTGCGCAAAACCTACATGATGGGGGGACAAATAAGGGCACATTTTAACTATTGCTCTTACAAGCTTAGAACGTTGATAGAATACTAGGTTTTGCATTAACATGACTTTTCTGAGGGATGTGGAGTCTTAAACTCAAGATATTTCTCATTATTTAGTGACACCAATCCTCGGCTATTTACCAGACTGGTGCAGATTGTCGGAGGCACACAACAACAATATGAGACAAACCTCTGGTCATTCTGCAAATATCTGGACAGTTGAGTGGTATGGTACAGACCTCTGTAATATGCTGTTGTGTTCTGGCACAACAGTAGCTCATCATTGAAGACTGCAGTCAGAACGTGCTGACAGACGGTTGGGTTTCAGACTTCATACACCGGACATTAATGCCAATGTGCAAACTGTTATTCTATCATATTTCTATGTTTCTAAGAGCTATCTTTACAAATTGTCCCTGTTTTTGGACCATTGTCTCACTTGTATTCATGGCTCTGTCCAGATATCTTGCTCACACAGGTTGACAGGTATGGTCGGTCATGCCTGCACACAGTCAGTGCCCCTCACACTTGATCAGGGTTAACCTGTTTACGTCAGTGTCTTCTTCACCCTCATGCCATTTGCCACTATGCGAATGTATGCATTACATTCTCCCTCCAATTCCTGTCGGGACACATGCATCACGGGAAGGTGTTTTATCCTGGTTAGTAGGTTATGCATGCCCACTTAGGGCTGGACAGTGTCATGGACCTCCACTGCATGTTCTGACTTGTGTCCAGATATCTACAGGATTGGACATCATGTCGTCATACCCATTCTACTATTTACACAGGTTGGTTATCCCATGAGGGATATCCCAAAAATTGGACAGGACCAAAACAAGTCAGATACCGAAGATATTTGTGGCTTTACGAAAATGTGCAGGGGGTTTTACATGCAGGGCATACATGGTTTGCAATCCTGACACTGCCTAGAGTGACAATACCTACTACATATGCATAGGGGTCACTGTGTGTAGCTGTGCCTGCAATGAACCAGTGGACTAAGTACGGCTGGATTTGGTGGACGTTCTGGTATGGAGGTGGGTTGTGTGGTGTGGAGGGTATGCTGGGTAGGTCATTATGCATCCAGGTGTGTTATGTTTGTTATGGCCAGTTCCATCAGGACCCATCTGTGGGTATGTGATGGTGACATATCTATACATTTGTATCACACATTTCCATATTCATATGTTTGTGGGATTGTGTTCTACACTATGGCCTGTCTGCTTGTCTTGCAGCTGTTTCTACATGTGGTTCTGTTTCTTTCGACTTCACCCGCTGCCCCCTCGTACACCTCCGGTTCACCCTTTCTGCATACGACACTTATCGCCTTTGAGGATTTTACCATTAACCACCCACCCCTCACACGCAAATTCACCACACCCCATAGAGCACTAGTTTGGTTGTTGGCCCATGACATGGCCAGAGTAACACATTGACTACCCTACATGTGTCAGGTACCTTTATGGTTGTGTGGACTACCCTGCCATGTTTGCTTTCCACATGCTATATCTCACGCACATAGGTACACGCCCATACTTCACTTTCATTACTTGGTTGGTATACCCGGGTACTACCCATTCAACTGTGTCACATACACGTTCAGATTATACCGCTGAGTTCCGGATTTTGCCAACCTGTTGTACTCATTGGTAGGATGGCACCTTTTCCTATGTCCAAGCTATTCCTTACACATGTCCGACTGTTGTGGACAATGCCTCCCCACAGTCGACGGTTGTGTTTCCACCTTTTCAATTGGCCACAGTGTGACATTTGCGGTGAACACAGCATATTTTACAGGCCGACACATACCCACGGTCAGTTCGGCAGATAGAACTTACAATTCTTGCCTATCTCTAAGCTTATTCTTGTAGCATTTTGGTGTCTTATTCTGTTTCTTATGACATTTATGCAATATACGTTCAGTGAAAAATGTTTAATGCAATTATTACATGATGTCTACGGAATAATTATGTCCTATAATCTCTGGACATTTGCCATTTTTACAAGTTTGTGTCAGGACACATCTGCCTACAGAGGGACTGTCACTCGCAAAGTGGGACAGGTGGTAATCTTAGTCGATGGTACGGATCATACTTTTACTTTCGGCCTACATGTGTCCTTATTGTTATAGCTGTTTATATGCTCCTTCTGTTTTGTTTACATGCATATTCTATTTCCTATCACATGTGGTATGTGAAATACGGACATACCTTTTGTATGTGACTATTACATGCCTTGTGGGATATGATTCGGACATACGGTCACTACATATATCTACATTTCTCCTCGTGTATTTTGTTATGGACACATCTGCACAGCTATGTACCCTCCTTCACATTATGGGTCAGCTGGTGACCCTCTCCATTGAGCTGGACGTACCTACTAGCGGCGCGCTAACATATGATACATTTCACTTCCACATGGTAAAACTATCAACACTATGTTGGACAATGGGCACACGGTTTTCATGTAATTTGTTCAAGGGTAGGGACCCATTATTCCCTACCGTGCATTGGTGTTTGCTTCTTCATTTTCTGTTCGCAAGGACTATCTTGCATGCTTTGCATACGTTTCAGTATCCACGGACGCTGATAGGTGCGATTACTATTGCAGGCGGAATATAATATTCCGCATTTTAGGTTGCTCATCGACAGCCAACATTGACATGCCTACATGCGCAACTTTGATATGCCCCATGCACTCGTGCACATTTCCTATGCACGTGGCTGTGGCGGCTGCGCGCCTTCATTAATATGCATATGGCGCGACTACTCCATATATACGCCGCACAGCCGGCGCAAGCCTTACGCCGGCCTTGCACCGAGCTTCATAAATCCAGGGGCCTGTGTAAATTTTCATCATTCTCATATTAAGTTCTCCTATGATCTTCATGGGAATGTTCTCTGTGTTAGAAATTTGCTTTTTATTTCTCTTGTGTTTTACAATTAATCTTGACAGAGCATGGGACCTGTGGATGTTCTCCTATCAGACAATGATGATGAGCACATGCCACATTACTGACAGAGTCTTCAGATGATGACGATGACAACAATGACAACAATGATGATGATGAGGTGGAAGTTGGACCCATCCCTGCCCAAGCCATTATGCTCACTCCAGAGGAGATAACACCATGTCTGGATCAGAAACTATTACTGGGAGAAGATCCAGGAGGTTGTGACCAATGTGTTTCTAACACAGATGAGAAACATGATGGGGACATTCTTCCAGGATATTGCATGCGCTATGCACTGTTTGTTCAGGGAGATAGCTTGTGAGGTCATTCATGAGTCTCAGCTCCATCAGCCTGATCCCTCCAGTCCGTAAGTATTGTCTGTATGCTCCACTTGTATTATGCTGCCAACATGCTGACTGCCATATAATTGGCTGGACTGTATATGCAAACTTGTGCATGCATACTATGTAGCTGTCATGTTTATGTGTTATTTTCATGTGACATTTACTTCTGTGTCAATGTGTGCATGATATACATTAACACACATTAACACATTACACTTTCCTCCCACATTCAGCTGTCCATGCATTGTGGCAATTAACCTGCAACTAGTTTTGCAAGATGTAGTCTGCAAACATATGTTTTATGGAGGGCAAATGACGGGCAACATATGTCCATAGTCCAGGAATAACACCATGGTATGGCTTGAAATTGTATGTTGCCATATCATTTATGTGCAACAGAAGGACATGTCATTTCCCATGTGTTTTTGACAGTTATCATGATGTCCCACTGGCGTGATGTGGTGCTGTGTGCCATAGACTGGCAATACTGATGCCATTTTGGATCTTATAAAGGTATATCCTGTCTGTGTGCAGTCCTCCTTTTCTAACTGCATCAAACAGCAATGTGGCATTAATATATACGCAGTGGTACAGATGATTTATTCTTTAACAGTACATTATGTCATGTTTGCTGTATCTAAAATTTACACATCCATTACTTATCACATAAGTTCACACCTTCTGCAAATAATAGTATACATTAACAGATTGTACATGTCTGCACATAGATCCATACTGACACACAACTGTACCTTTGACATGTGAGCATTCACTGACCTGCTGCATATGTGCTTTAATGATCCTCACAGGAGTGTTCTCTTTTCAGTAATGAGCAGGAAGGGCAACATACACTTGCGTTTGTTTATTCGACATTCGCATGACATTATTATGTGTATGTGCTTGAAATTCTTAGTTTGCTTACCTATGCATATTGATGTTACATGTTTACACATTACTGTGTATGTATGTTTTACACATGGCCACTCTGTGGACAGCAGGAATCATTCTGCCCATGTGACATACATTTTCACTTGGTTAAATGTATTTTGGTTTGGCTTCTACAACAACCTGTATGCTGTACACATGCATTTTCAGTGTGTCATTTTACCTTGTTCTGCTTTTCCCTTATGTGGACCAAGGTTGTTCAGCTCCTTTCCACCTTCATATTTCCCTATTATATTTTGCAGATATGTTTGCATGCGTTGCAATTATTGAAAATTATCATGTATTAATTTGACAGAGTGAAAACTTGCCAAATGTATGGCCATTTTACGATGTGGCACATCTGCACACAAGTCACTGGCTACTGCTTGGAATATATCCTTGTTCTTATTATACTTGTGTGTTAACCAGTGTACTTTGTTGACATCCGTGCACAAAATATGTTATATTTTTTAAGCTGTAGTGTTATATTTTTGTAAATAGTCTTACATGTCATTGGTGTGCGCTTGTAAATTGACCTTAAATTCATGTGCATTCCATTTAGGCCAATGACAGTCATACATACACATCCACACCTGTGTGTTGCCATTGACATGGCATATGTGTGTAACATATATGCATGCCAGTACAAATATGTTTTGGTTGAGTACACCTACTTGTGTAGTTGCAGCCATTTTGTTGCTTTTCTGCAGTACTTCTGTTTGGCACTGTGCTTGGTTGGTTGCCTTTCACATGCAAGGTTATAAGCTTGGGTCTGTCTTCTGCTGGAGTTATCTACCATTGTTAGATCTGCATTTGCTCATCTGAGATGTTGCTTGACTTATACCTGCACTGCTGACAGACTACTTGGATATGTATGTATTTGTCCAGTTTGTACTGTGATCCTAATTTATTACCCTCCAACACACATCTACCATTGGTCATACGCATCTAGATATGACTGCCATAAAATTTGCAACATGTTGTAACATAATAGTGCATAGGTAGATATGATTTTTCTGCATTTCACCTTGGCTGGTATGCGGCCCCACCCTGTTTGACAATTTTCCATTGTCAGTGTTGTGCAGTGTGCTATCTGTGTAATTTATCTGTTCTTATTCTGTTTTACAACTTTTTTCTGTCATGTGTTGTGATATTTTTCCATGGGTATACCTGCTGTGATGTCCTTCTCCTCCTCTTTCCCCATGTATACCTTTCTTTTGATTCGTAAAAAATGTGGCCTATTCCCACCAAAAAAATACCCATTCCCCTCTGACTTTCCTTCAGATTTTCCTATTCCAGTTCCCCTCTTCTTCACCCATACCCCACATCTTCTTTTCTACCTCTCACTTTCCTTGTGTGTGCGAATTACTTGCATTCCCGAACTCATTTTTCTTATAAATTTTTACAGATTCATAAGTGCACATAGGCATATTTTATCAGTACATGTCTTGCGGAGATATCCATCACTGTCTCTGAGTTTACTGTAAAGAATGCTGACAAAATATATTACAAATGGCATTGTAGCTTTGAAGCAAGTATTTTATGTTAGTGAATGAATTATGGAAATATCTGTGAAGGCTGCCAGCCCAGCTAGCGATAATTTTGTAAATAATTCTATGTCATTTGTGAATAGTAATATGATTTGTAGTCTTGCTTAGAAATGTAAGAAAACTATATGTTCTGTACTGAGCTTCAAGAATGTAACCACAGTGCACCCTACTGGAAAAGAGGAGAAATGTGTATAAACTGCATGCCTATGCAAATGTATGTGTTGATGATAAAGGCTGGAATATACAGAATTAACTTGCATACTCTAAGAAAATAAGTGGAAATTGTTTATGACTCTGTTATCTCTGTTTCAGCTCAAAGCAGACACATTGTCTAGCATTGTAGGCTTTCCTATTGTCTGGAAACAGAGGTAATTGCAGGTTTCAAATGTAAAGGTGTTTAATAGTTTTATGATTTCCAGTTCCAGGCAAGTATCTAAGAGATAAGTGCCAGCTTCTAAGAGATAAGTATTCTTGACACTGAGGTGTTATTTTTTAAGTTCCTGTTTAGCCTGGAAACTGAGGGCAGAAGTGACAGGAATGATGTACTCTGAAGACGACCCAGCAGTAATGTGTATTATTATTTTAAGAACTATCTCAGAGAGAAAGTCTGTACATTTTATATCTTGTTTTGGATCTGACAACATCCTCTCACCAGCACTTGTCTTTACTCTGTAAGTAAGACTTAGATCATAGTATTTATCTTAGCGATAGATAGGAAAATAATAAGATCAGTCTAGATGTTTTCTGTATTTATGTGAGACTGTCTTGCAATTCTGTTTTAAAGTATTTCCTGTGATTCTGAACTCTGATGTCATGGTATTTAGTTACTGAGTATTGTCTTGTTCTGTTATTATTTATTATTAAATATATTAAAATCTTTTAATTGTGGTTTGTTTGCTAGCGATATTTAAGCTATTAAAGTACTTGCGTATGTATTTGGTGATACTGTACAGACCACTCCTAAATAGCCTTAAAAGTTCTGGTCACACTTACCATTTGGATAACAGTAACATTACACAGTAGAACTGGTCATCCTTTGGGAAGGGCCTTATAGTAGCTGATACGGGAGGTTGGTGGCTGATGGTAGTATTGTATAGTCTGGGCAGAAGAAGGCATAGCTGGTGAACCTGTGCCAGCCTTCACCAGGAGTGCCTGTGTGTTTGCATATAAATGAAATCTCAAAGTGTGTGCGTATGGGTGTCAGCTACTTGAGCAGGGACAGGAAGCACTGGTTGGACAGAGAGGGTGCTGGAGGTATTGGCTTGACCACTCGGCTGAGATATAAACCCTATAGCTGTGCCAGTGGGGAGTTTTATTGGGGATCTGGAGAAAGAGGGAGAAACCAGCCCCAAACTGACTGTGATCTCTGTGTGCTCTTAAGTGAAATTGTACTTTATTGTGTGTACTTGCCTTCCTCCCAATGTGTACATCCCTCACTGCTGTTATTGGTGAGGATTGAGGCTCCTTGATTACTGGGTGTCAGAAAAATATAATGTATGTGTTTAGTGCTTATTAGAAGCTAAAAGGGTTAACACATTTCATTCTATTTTATGTACAGCTTAGTTTTGTATGAAACTACAAGATGCTTTTCAAACTGCAATATGCTTTCTGAAACTGCAAGATGTTCTCTGACCTAGTATTTGCTAGCACAGCAAAATTCATATTTATGCCTTTAGGAAATATACTGAGAAGCAGGTGATTATCTGCTAGGTCAGGAAAATAATGAATAGAACAATACTGTTTTCTATAATGTTATTGAACTTGAACAATCAGCTCTGTTCATGTTATGAGAATACGCACAGCTGCAGAAAAGATAGATACAGTTGAACAAAGACTGCTTGAAGAAATGAACTATAATCTGTACTTGCTTTGTGCTCGAATTAGCCATAGTACCTTGAATGGTAACATTGTATAGTGAGAAGTTGTATCTGACTGGTGGTCATCAGGGCCACGTTGTTTTTCTTAGGAAGTTTTTTCAGTATCAGTAGAAAATCATGAACAAACAGCTGCTATGAAATAATATTGTAAGAACGTATGATTTGTTACGTCAGCTTGGTAGGCAATGTCTTGTAAGAAATGTATAAGAATGGCTTCACTTCCGGATTCTAGTTAGACAAACTCTGTATTAGAACGTTTTTGTCTCCTTGCTGCAAGATTAAAGTGCCTTAACCTGAACCTACCGTGTATTGATCTTTTTGAAGTTTTTTTTTTCTTTTGACAGATTGGTCCTTCGGACCGGAAACTCTCACTTCACCTCAGGTCAGATGGGCCAGGTGGCATGAAACCATACGGGGAAGAAACCACATTGTTTCTTCTGCGCTGAAAGACCTCTGACTAAATTGTCATTCAAAAGAGGCCAGCCACTGTTCTGATCTGCGACTGGAGGATGAGTTAACATTTTTTCCCTCGAACCAGATGATCAATCACAGAGGCTCAGGTAAGGTGAGATTTACCTTTTTCTGTTTTAGATCAGGGACTTGATGTGCATTGTCTGTCAGGGGATTTGTCTTGTACAAGTCAGGGACAGAAAGATTGCAGTCTTGTTATAGATCAGGGAAACAGAATAGGTAGACAGTTATTCTAGACAAACTGTGAAAAAGAGAAAATCGTGGTACCACGTAAAAATAAGAAGGGTTACGTAACAGCTCAAAGGTTAAAATAAAATGGGAAATAAGTGCACAAAAAGATCCCAATGTCCGCCATTAACTGAAGATGCAAAATATATGCAATTACAACGTGCCGACAATGTTAGGTACTATACAAAATGGGTTAATAAATATGAATTTGATGGCAAATTAGAAAAATCCTCGCTTATTAAACTTGTCAAACAGCTTAAAACTGATGCAAAAGGTCAGGTAAAAAAGCAACGTCAATTAGGCATTCCTCAGGCACACAGGTGGATTGAGGAAGCAAACCATAGGGAACAAAAGAGTAATAATTCAAAAGCAATGTTTCTAGATAAAGAGGATAATAACTTGGTAATAGCATCAGCCCCTCCTCCTCCTCCACTTCCCTTACCAGAATATGAAGTGAGTGGACAAGCTGGTCCACCTCCACTATACCCGGCTGTCCCTGCGAAGCCAAAACCGTTTGTCAGAGATCCCGTCAAGACTAGGTCTCGAACACGTAACTTAAGAGGGGATATTGAGTTATATCAAATAAATAAAATTCATGAGCTATGAGTGAAGAAGAGATATGTCCACTCATAGAAGTACCAATCCTCAGGCAGGACAGGAAGGGCAGGACCCAACTCTCCTGGTATATAGACCGTGGACACCAGAAGATATCAGGAAAGCCACAGAGGGAATTCCACATCCAAAAGTTAATTTTAGAAAATTCTTAGAAGACTTACAGGGCATGAGATTGAGTTATCATTTAAATGGAGAAGTAGAAAAAGTAGTCAGACAAATCGTAGGTCCAGATTGGCACATGATCAGTGGCAACTGGAATTCCCATGACGCAGAACACAAGCCACTCCCACATAGCAACGCAGAGCTGAATAACAGAGTGAGAGGTCTGACAGACTGAATCTCTGAGAAATGGAAGCCTAGGGCAGACTGGACTTGCATTAATCAATGCATCCAACAAGAAGGTGAAACTGTTGATAGATATTATGCTAGATTATTAGAATGTTTTAATAACCATTGTGGAATGCAGGTACCTGAAGACCAAACACAAGATTCCCCATATGAGCAGCAGCTAAAGAATGCATTTTTGAAAGGCAGTATTGCACCCATCAGCAGCTTTATTACAAAGCACATGGTAGATCACTGTACAAGTAGTTTACAGTCATTACTTGAATATGCAAGACATGCCGAGAGGCATTTTAATAACAAAAAGAAAAAGAAAACCCAAGTATTTGCTGTAGAAGATGGAGCAGAAGTTTTTGTAGTACAGTCTGGGAAAAAGGGCAAGAAAAATGCCCAGGGAAACAAACAATCTGATAAGCGATCAGAGGAGTTTGAAGAGAGAAAGAAAAGGGGTGAATGTTTTAAGTGTGGAAAAAAGGGACATTTAGCAAGGGATTGCAGGCAAATCAAGAAGGTAGCCATGGAAGATAAGGAGGGTGAGGACTGACTATATGATAGCCAAGAATCACTAGAAAGGAATAACCAAGAAAAGACAAATGCAAATGTGATAGAGGGAGTAGAGGATGTGATAGAATAAATGGAGGAAGTGCAGGAAATCACAGATAGTGAAGAAAGTGAAATTTTAGACTTAGCATTATTGAGCCTAGAGCTCTACTTAGCAGACACGAAACTGGAAGTTACACTTCTGGTAGAGGGGAGGGAAGTTAAATTTCTGTGTGACTCAGGGGCATCACGGACCCTGATACATCCTTCCAAACTACCAGAAAATTCAGAATCATTTGATTACATATTAGTGAAAGCAGCTAATGGACAGCTGTATCGGGAGCCACTCTCCCATAACATAGCAATAACTGACCCTGTTTCAGGGATGACCCAGAAAAGCAAAATTGTTGTTTCTGCAAAATGCCCAGTACACCTTTTGGGCAGAGACCTTATGCAGATATTTGGCATAGCAGTAGTTCCGACTATGCAGGGTATGGAAGTAAAGCGACAAATGGATACTTTTGTAGTGCAACCGGAGGGAGAAACATTTTATTGGTACAGCCAGGACTTGGTCACGACTGGTCCAGGGGCAGTAACCGAAGAGCTGATGAACATAGCCATCAGTAAGTTCCTCTCCCTTGACACTGATAAACAGCATTTGTTGCACTGTACTCTGTATTATTGTAGCACACCAGGACCTGATAAGGAATATGAGCAAGAACTGTTTAGAAACCGTGCAAACAAATTAGTGTTACGTAATCTGTACTGGGACAAAGAAGGGAACAGTGTAGTTAGCGGTTCATTGCCCCAGGAATTCTTTGCACTTTATAAATCTAATTGATTACCACATGTTAGTTTAACTAAGGACAAAAATGTGAAATGGGCAGACCTAGGAGAAAAAGTTACAAAGTGGGAAAAACAGACAGAGTTAGAACTGTCAGAACAGGGAGTACAGAAGTAGACGTTAAATTGGATAACACAGACACACCCAGCTGTACACTTGCAGGCAAGTGAGGACAGCTGAGTAGCACTCTTACTAGAGGAAGAAGAAAAAGCCTTACGAGGCATACCAGAAACTCTCTGGTCAACAGGAAAATCAGATGTAGGACTTATTTGTACAGCAGGACCAGTTACTATCACGCCAAAATCAGCATTTAGACCACAGAAGAGACAGTATCCCTTAAGAAAAGATGCAGAAGTAGGAATCAAACCTATAATAGCAGCTTTACTTAAGGAAGGAGTACTGATAGACTCTCCCGATTCACCATGTAACACACCCTTATTTCCTGTCAGGAAAGCAAATGGAGAATGGCATATAGTCCAAGATTTACAAGCTGTAAATGATGCAGTAATACCTAGAGCACCTACGGTGCCAGATCCACACACCCTATTAAATGATTTGAAGCCTCAACAGAAGTATTTTTCTGTGGTAGATATTAGCAATGCATTCTTTTCAATACCGATACACCCTGACAGCCAGCATTGGTTTGCATTTACATTTTAGGGGAAAAGGTACACATATACGAGACTACCACAGGGGTATTGTGAAAGCCCAACAATATTCGCACAGGAAATGGCAAGTAACTTGGCAGGATTTATCCCACCAAGAGGCAGTCAGATTTTACTTTATGTAGATGACATCCTGATGGCAGCCCCCACCCAGCAAGAATGCAGAGAAGATACCATATCATTACTACAATTTCTAGCCACTCAAGGACATAAAGTAAAGAAAAACAAGTTGGAGCTTTGTAAAAAGCAGGTTAAATACCTGGGATATGTAATATCCAAAGAAGGCAGAATATTAAATGAAGAGAGAAAAATAGCAATTTTACAAGCACCCAAACCAACTACCAAGAAAGAAATGATGTCCTTCCTGGGTACAACTAATTTCTGTCGGAGTTGGATTCCAAACTATGCCTTAGAATCTGCTCCACTGACCGACTTGATATACAAGAAACCTATGGCAGCACAAGATTTATTACAATGGACACCAGAAGCAGAACCAGCTTTCTGTAAATTAAAGCAATTGATAGCATCCTCATTAGTTTTAGGATTACCAAACTATCATAAACATTTTTTCCAAACTGTAGATTGTAAGCAAGGTTATATGACATCAGTGTTAACACAGCAACATGGGGACAAGCAACACTCCATAGCTTACTATTCATCACAGCTGGACCCAGTGGCGTGATCCCTGCCCCACTGTGTACAAACTGTAGTCACAGCTGCAATGGCAGTACAGGCTTCGGCCTCAGTAGTGTTGTTCCACCCTCTCACATTGAGAGTGCCTCATGCAGTCGCGATTATTTTACTGCAAGAAAAAGTAGCATATCTTTCTCCTGCTAGACATCTTTCCTGTATGACTATACTGTTGAGCCAACCTCATATGACAATTGAACGGTGTACAACTTTAAATCCATCTACCTTGCTCCCTACCCCTGCGGACGGCACACCACACAGCTGCCTGCAGGAGATTGAGCAAAAGACGCTACCTAGAAAAGATCTTACGGATGTTCCCTTGGATGATGCCGAGGTGACATATTACGTGGACGGCTCATGCAAAAGGGGTCCCACAGGACAGAACCTAGTAGGATATGCAGTAGTTTCTGATACTGAGATTTTAGAAGCAAAATCTTTACCACACAACCTATCTGCACAAGCAGCAGAATTGATTGCCTTGACAAGGGCATGTACCTTAGCAAAGGGTAAATCTGTAAACATTTTTACTGATAGTCAGTACGCTTTTTCTACTGTACATGTTTTTGCACAACAGTGGAAGAATAGAGGAATGATAACATCTACTGGCAAACCAATTAATCATGCGCAGTTTATTTTAGATTTGTTAGAATCTATTCAGTTACCTCAGTAAGTAGCTATTTGTAAATGCGTAGCTCATACCAAGCAACAGGATAGAATTTCAAAAGGTAATGCGAGACCTGATACAGCTGCAAAGCAGGCAGCTTCAGCTTCAGAAGTATTACTTTTGAGTGAGGAATTACAACTTTCTGAGATTTTAGATTTAGAAATGTTGAAAACAATGCACTTTCTATGAAAGTAGAAAAACAGAGATGGATTAAACGAGGAGCAATTCTTGAGAAAGGGCTGTACATCTCCAAAGAAGGAAAACCGATATTGCCATCTAATTTGTTTAGATATGCAGCTTTGTTGAGCCATGGGCAGTGCCATGTCTCAACAGGGGGGATGGTACAGTTAGTGAATCAAGTGTTCACAACATATGGATTTATAAACTACACTAAAAATTTTGTGTGCGGCATGTCATGTTTGTTATAAGCATCATGCACAAGAGGCGTTGAAGCCTAAGCAAGGGAGTTTCCCTACACCATCATACTCGTGCCATACTATTTGTATGGATTTCATTGAACTGAACAAATGTGAAAATAAGAAGTATTGTCTTGTCATTATAGATATGTTTTCCAAATGGGTGGAAGCTTTTCCAACTAAAAATCCAGATGCAGCTACTGTTGCGAAAATTCTTGTTAAGGAAATTATTCCTAGATTTGGCATACCAGAAAAGATCTACAGTGACAATGGCACACACTTTGTAAATCAAACTATACAACAGTTGAGCCGATATTTCGGAATTTCTTTGAAAAACCATTGTGCATATCATCCACAATCTGCAGGACTAGTAGAGAGGCACAATGGGGTTTTGAAAAGTAAACTTAGGAAATTAATTAGTGAAACACAAAAAAATTGGGCGCACTGCCTGCCTCTGGCACTGTTGAGCATGAGAACTGTTCCAAATGCAAAAGGGTTAACTCCTTTTGAAATACTGTTTGGGAGGGCATATTGTATACCTCAGTGGAAACCTCTCATGCCTGCAGATCGGGAGGCCGACAGTTCACTCGCAGAATATATGAGACGACTTTTAAGTAATAAACAACTTTTGCAGTTAAATTCTGTTTCAGTTAAAGAACAAACCAGACTATCAGAAGCAGCAGTAGTCCAGGCATGTGGATCTGGGTGAAGACTGTAAAGAAAAAGAATTGGACGTCGCTGAAGTGAGAAGGGCCGTACCAAGTGCTACTGTCAACACCCACTGCAGTCAAGATCACAGAGCAAGTGTCCTGGATTCATCTGACACACTGTAAACTGGTTAAAAACTTTGAACTGGACAAAAACCTTGTTACTGTTACACAGCAAGAACAAAATGAGCAGATATAGAGAAAACAGGAATGCAGAACAACCTCAGAAGTATTGTGTGATCATCCTGTTAACTATACTGGTGACAATAATCTTTTTGCTGTGGCCTTTCCTTTTTCCAGCCACACAAACTGAACTAAAAAAACGTGATGCGTTACTCATAGACTGGCATCCGAACTTTAACACTTACCAAGCAATTAAATATGTGTATGCTGAAACTTTTAATGTTTCGAATTGCTGGATTTGCACAGCTATACCAACAGCATACGGGGGATTATTAATGACTGCTGTCCCCCTAGGGGTCAATGAGACCTGGGAAAATTTGATTTTTGATACTATGACTGTAAAATCGCAAGACAAGATAGCATTGTACCTGCCTGTTACACAAAAGGGAATTGTGTGCTTTTACAAAAATTATATTGTTCAGGTGGATTGGAGCAATTGTAATGTGACTGTTCCTTACAAGTGTTATACCAAAGCTAATAATGCAGGTTATATTTGTGATACAAACTATGACTCATATTTTGAATCAATGCACAAAACGTTTGATGAGGTACAACATAATCCTGTTCTTTTTAAACAACTATCTATCATTGATAAGAAAATGTTTCATGCAGGGCAAGTATATATTAATACTAAATTAGAGAATTGTTATTTTGTGTGTGGGAAAAAAGCATACAAATGGTTACCTGAGAATTGTTCGGCAGTTGTTTTTTTGGTTACCTGGTTCTGGTCATACGACACACTGCAGTTTTGCCTCAGGGAAGAATTCGAAATGTCAGAGAGGTCACCAAGAAATCTGGAAATCCAATCAAGAGACCTGAGAATCCAGTGGGATGAATCAAAGCAGGCTGGAGAAACCATAATTCCATGAAAGACAAAGATAAACTGACACACATGGACTTGAGTTACACTATTATATCATGGGCAGGCATAGCTCCTGCATATGGCGCAGTAAAATCGATTTGGAAGCTGAGAAAACTGTCCAAACTTCTCGAAGTAATGAGTAATGCAACTTTTTCTGCTCTCGAATTAGTAACTGATGAAGTGAACGCTATGAGAACTGTGGTGCTTCAAAACCGCATGGCTCTCAACTTCACCCTAGCGGCGAAAGGTGGTATGTGCACTTTAAAAAAAGAGGAGTGCTGTTTGTATATTCCTGGCAACCAGCATGAGATAAACAACCATCTTGAGGTGATTCAGCAAGTGTCGGCCATGACCAAACCAGGCCCAAACCCACTGATGGATTTTTTCTAGAATTTGTTTGGGGGGTGGGGTACCATCCTAATGAACATTCTGATTGCCATTTGTGTGAGATTACTCCTATTAGGAGTGTGTGTTTGTTGTGGTATTCCCTGCATGAAAAGATTAATCAAAGATTTTATAGACATGTCAGTTTCTGAGACTTTGTATCAAAGTACTGAAATTGAAGAATTGTTGAAAAGTGAAACACTTTCATAAGTTTAAACTGAATGACTCTCTTAACTGCAAATCTTGAATAGAAGAGGTTAGGAGAAGAAGCAAACTGTTTATGCATTTGAAAATAGAATAAAAAGTATTAACAGGGGGGAAATGTCAGAAAAATATGTATTAATGTATGTGTTTAGTGCTTATTAGAAGCTAAAAGGGTTAACACATTTCATTCTGTTTTATGTACAGCTTAGTTTTGTATGAAACTACAAGATGCTTTTCAAACTGCAATATACTTTCTGAAACTGCAAGATGCTCTCTGACCTAGTATTTGCTAGCACAGCAAAATTCATGTTTATGCCTTTTGGAAATATACTGAGAAGCAGGTGATTATCTGCTAGGTCAGGAAAATAATGAATAGAACAATACTGTTTTCTATAATGTTATTGAACTTGAACAATCAGCTCTGTTCGTGTTATGAGAACACGCACAGCTGCAGAAAAGATAGATACAGTTGAACAATGACTGCTTGAAGAAATGAACTATAATCTGCACTTGCTTTCTGTTCGAATTAGCCATAGTACCTTGAATGGTAACATTGCATAGTGAGAAGTTGTATCTGACCGGTGGTCATCAAAGCCACGTTGTTTTTCTTAGGAAGTTTTTTCAGTGTCAGCAGAAAATCATGAACAAACAGCTGCTATGAAATAATATTGTAAGAACTTATGATTTCTTACGTCAGCTTGGTAGGCAATGTCTTGTAAGAAATGTATAAGAATGGCTTCACTTCCTGATTCTAGTTAGACAAACTCTGTATTAGCATGTTTTTGTCTCCTTGCTGCAAGATTAAAGTGCCTTAACCTGAACCTACCATGTATTGATCTTTTTGAAGTTGTTTTTTCCTTTGACACTGGGCCAGTGCATGGGCATCACATATTAATTGTTTGGCAGTGGTGGGATATCCATATCAAATATTAATTGGTTGATACTGATGAGATAGCCACATCACATATTAATTGGCTTGTAGGGGTGTGGATAATGAATTCCTATAACTTGTATACAGTAATCACTGAAGGTGATTTGTACTCTAAATCAGCCACACAGTGAGTGAGTTAGGGAGAGCAGGCAAGGATGTCAGAAGGGGTCTATTTCATAACATTGAAATTTCATAATGTTGAATTTCATAACATTGAGACCATAACATCAAAAATTCAAAACACTGAAAACCCAAAACTTTGAAAACTCAGAACATTGAAAGTGTGTTTCATAACAGTGAAAACTACATTGCACAAGTAAGTAAGATCCTCTCCACCTACAACATCTAACTAATAAATACACTTTCTACTATGTTTCTGCAGCGGTGCAAGCCCCTTGCACCCCATATGTGGTGGCTCCACCCCCCACACCCCCCATAAATTAAATATACCAACTCCAAGATTGCACTACAGTGGAAAAAAGTTAATTTCCTCACCTCAGTGTATGGTGATTGTGATACAGTGAGGTTAGGAAATTAACTTTTTTCCACTGTAGTATAATCTTGGAGTTAGTATATTTAATTTACGAGGGGTTTGGTGGGGCAAAGCCCCCCAGATGGGGGATGCATTTGGGCTCACCCCTCTGCAAAAACATAGTAGAAAGTGTGTTTGTTAGTTAGGTGTTATTATAGGTGGAGAGCATGTTATTTACATATGCATTGTAGTTTTCAATGTTATGAAGCACACTTTCAATGTTCTGAGTTTTCAATGTTTTGGGTTTTCAGTGTTTTTGGATTTAGATGTTTTGGTCTCAATGTTATGAAATTGAATGTTATAAAATTTCAATGTTATGAAGTAGACCCGTCAGCAGAGGAGTATGGCAAGCTAACAAGGAGCCAGTTGGCTGAGATTTGCCAGGCTAAAGGACTGGTGCATGGAAACCTGACTAAAGTAGGCATGGTTGCAGCTTTAGTCACAGCTGCATCAGAGAATAGCAACCAGGAGTATAATCAGACTGGCCATGGAGATGTACAGCTCACAGAAAATATACAGGTCAGCCTTTCCACAGAGGACTTAAAAATCTGTCTGGACTTAAAGAGACTTGAGTTGGAGGCCAAGCATTTGGAAATGGAAGCAACAGAGAGACTGAGACATCTGGAAGCTGAGGAAAAGTAGAGTCAGAGGCAACATGAAAAGGAGATGTTGAATCTTCGCCAGAGTCATGGAGGAAATGGTGAAGGGAGTAACTGAATCCCAGAAGCAACAAAGTTCAATAAATTTCTTCCACAATTTAGAGGGGGATAATTTTTAAAGTTTCATTCATATGCTTGAGAGGTTATGTAAACAGTATAATGTTGACCAAGGGCTCTGGGTATGGTTCCTGACCTATTTACTGCATTGTAAAGCTGCAACTGTTCTGTCCAAACTGTCTGATAATGACTTTTTAAATTATAATGCTGTAAATAATTGTTTGCTAGAATTTGTTAAGTTAACACCTGTAGCTTATAGAAAAAAGTTTTGTGAGCATAGACGCAAGGCAGATGAAAGTGTGTGCAAATGTGTTGCTGAATTAAGCACTTATTTTCATAGGTGGATGAGTGGATGTCAGGTCACCACTTTTGAAGGGCTGGCAGACTTTTGGTGAGGGAACAAACCCTTACCACTTTGCCTGAAGACATGAGAATCTGGTTCGCTGATAGACAATGCTTTACTGTAGATGAGTTGGAAAAGAAGGGAGACCTATACCTAGCAAGCAGGACATCACTACACAGGAAAGGGATGCCCAGTGCAGCTCATGGGTCTAAGAGAAGCCATGCGGGGCAGCCCAGACTGCCTCAACAGAACCTGTCAGTAGCAGGGGAAGCCACTAGTCGAGGTACATGTCCAGGACCTAGGGTTAAATGTTTTAAATGCAACCAGTGGGGCCATATAGCATATAGATGTCAATGGAGACAAGGTGGGGAACAAAAGGTGGGAGAGCCAGTAAGTGGGAATGACAAAATGCCAACAGTAGGTTGAATCGTGACAACATTGGTACCAAATTACCGCAAGAGGTCATATCCTATCTTAGTGAATGGCAAAGAGACCATTGCTAAGAGAGACACAGCGTCTGACCTAACCACTGTGAAGCCTGCAATGATTACAGAGGAGCACTACTTGCCTGGGTTGTCTACTCCAGTCAGAGCTTTAGGAGGGACCCCATTCCAAATACCTTTGTCTAAGGTCCACCTTGACTGGGAGGGTGGAAAAGGAAGCCAGCAAGTAGGTGTGTTTGAGGATACCCCTGCAGATGTCAAGATAAGGAATGATTTTTATAATGCAGTACCATGTGTTCATACAATTACATGCAGTCAGGCCTGGAGACAAGCATGTGTGTCTGGTAGCCTGGGGGAGACCCAGACAGACCACACACTTGTAGCCAGGACTGGTGAGGTGGTTACTTCAGGGAGGGAGCTACCCTGTAGCAGTGAGACTGAAGGTGAGCCACAGCTGCTTCTGGGTACTGATGTTCCCTTGGACAGAGTGACTGCAAGGGCAGAGGTGCGTAGTAGTACCCAGGCTGACAGTGAAGCACCTCTGTCAGAGGATACCAGACTTCCTGTAGAAGGGGAGCTGGGAAGGTTGACAAAGAGAGAGTTGAGGCAGGCTCAGCTCTCAGAGCCTACATTACAAGGCCTAAGAGAGGCAGCTAGTGAGGCACCTGATTTGCAAGGGAAGAGGGAATCTGTATACTGGGTAATCAGGGTGCACCCACCTGGTGCAGCACCATGTGGATACATGACACCAAAGGCCTATTAAACAGGCTCATTATAGGGTGCCTGAGAGAGTCAGACAGACTCTGAGGGAAGAGATACAGGAAATGTTGGAACTAGGAGTAATTCAGGGGTCCAGCAGTCCCTGGGCCTCCCCAGTGGTGGTGGTACCAAAGAAGGATGGCAGCACCAGGTTTTGTGTGGACTACAGGAAATCAAATAGTCACACAGAGTCAGATGCTTACCCCATGCCTAGAACAGATTATGCCCTAGAGCAGCTGGGTGGGGCTAAGTACCTTACCACCACTGATCTTACCAAGGGTTACTCTCAGGTGCCCTTGACTCCCAGTGCTAGAGAGAGGTCAACCTTTGTGACTCCTTTTGGCTTGTATGAGTTCACAAAGATGCCCCTTGGGATGAAAAATGCCCCAGCAATTTTCCCAAGGCTGGTAGATCATACCCTAGCAGGAGCAGGAGGTTTTGCCCTTGCTTAACTAAATATTACCATCTACAGCCATTCCTGGCAAGAGCACCTTCAGCATGTCAGGGAGGTGCTGGGCAGACTACAGACAGAAGGGTTAACCATTAAGCCCAGCAAATGTCAGTTGAGCATGGCAGAGGTCTCCTACCTAGGACATAGAGTGGGGAGTGGTAAGATCAGGCCAGAACCTGACAAAGTAGAAGCCATTCAGGCATGGCCTGCACATGTTAACAAAAAGCAAGTGAGGGCATTTTTAGGGAGAGCAGGGTATTACAGAAAGTGTGTCCCCAGTTATAGTACCATAGCTCTTCTCCTCACAGATCTGACAAGGAAAAACAGTTCAGATAAGATAGTGCAGACCTCGGCATGTGAGCAGGCATTCCAGAAGCTTAAAGAAGCTTTGGGTGGACCGCCTGTGTTAGCCAGTCCAGATTACAGCAAAACATTTGTTGTGCAGGTGGATGCTTCAAACCATGGGGTGGGGACTGTACTTAGCTAGATTTTTCAGAGGGAGAAGTGCACCCAGTGGTATATCTCAGTTGTAGACTCCAACCCTGGTAGGAATGCTATTCAGCTGTAGAAAAGGAATGTCTAGCCATAGTTTTGGCACTACAGAAACTTCAGCCTTATCTGTATGGAAGGAAATTCACTGTAGTTACAGACCACATTCCCTTAACATCGTTACATCAAGCCAGCCAGCAAAATGCCAAGTTACTAAGGTGGAGCGTAGGATTGCAAATATATGATATGCCAGTGCAGCACCACAGTGGGGTTAGCAATGACAATGTAGATGGGCTCTCAAGACAGGGAACAGGGTAAGGTATTTCCAGATAGGCCCAACCCCCTCAAGCAACATTTCTCAAGGGTCACTTGAAAAACTAGCTTGAGTTCTCATGGGGGGGGGGATTGTGAAGGCTGCCAGCCCAGCCAGTGAGAATTTTGTAAATAATTATATGTTATTTGTGAATAGCAATATGATTTGTAGGCTTGTCTTGGAAATGTAAGAAAACAATATGTTCTGTATTGAGCTTCAACAATCTAACCACAGTGCACCCTGGTGGAAAAGAGCAGAAATGTGTATGAACTGTGTACCTATGCAAATGTATGTGTTGATGGTAAAGGCTGGAATATATAGAGTTAACTTGCAAATTCTAAGAAAATAAGTGTTAATTGTTTATGACTCTGTTATCTCTGTTTCAGCTCAAAGAAGACACAATGTCTAGAGTTGTAGGCTTTCCTGTTGTCTGGAAACAGAGGTAATTGCAGGTTTTAAATGTAAAGGTGTTTAACAGTTTTATTATTTCCAGTTCCAGGCAAGTTTCTAAGAGACAAGTGTCAACTACTAAGAGATAAGTATTCTTGACACTGAGGTATTAGATTTTAAGTTCCTGTTTAGCCTGGAAACTGAGAGCAGAGGTGACAGGAATGATATAATCTTAAGATGACCCAGCAGTAATGTGCATTATTAATTTAAGAACTATCTCAGAGAGAAAGTCTGTACATTTTGTATCTTGTTTTGGATCTGACAACATCCCCTTACCAGCACTTGTCTTTGCTCTGTAAGTAAGACTTAGATCATAGTATTCTCTTAGAGATAGTTAGGAAAATAGTAAGATCAGTCTAGATGTTTTCTATATTTATGTGAGTCTGTCCAGCAATGTTGTTTTAAAGTATTTCCTGTGATTCTTGTGCTCATTTGTTTATAGCACAGTACAGTGAGTTTTCACTGGATGTGTGATCAATTTAACGTAAAACTGCATCAACTGTTCCATGTGCTTTATATGAGTAAGATTCATATAGGCAAAGATCGTAAATAGCCTTTGAGGAGTTTGTCTTCAGGTCTCATTCATTGAAATTTAAATATTGCTACATGACAATCAAATGTAGTTTTAAATTGTTTTTAATTACTTCAGATGTAGAGCATCTGGGCAGCTGGTTCCGCATTTTGCCTGTCTTTGCATGAAGGAATTTATTTTTCTACGTTTTGCCTGTCTTTGTGTTAAGGAATTTATTTTTTAACATGCACTTTGATACGTCTGTTTGTAGTAAAAAAATCTTTATTGCATGTATTCACACCAGCCCTGGGATTCAGAAGCATGCCTACCATGATGGCGGTTAGCCACCCTCTGCTTATGGTCCAGGCATGATGTGTCTCAGGGCTCTTTACCAATCAACATAATGAAAACATAGTGCTCTAGCCAACACTGACTAGCAATGCCATCTGTGCTCAGAGCAGGACCTGTGTTGAGGGAGATAAAGCTACAGTAGTGGCTATGGAATCAGATAAGCACAACTGCATAATGTCGCGGGTATAAGAACCTCAGTACTTGCACGTGTTAATAAGTGAGAACAGAAAATTAGCACGCTGCTTTAAAAGTGCCACTGCACTGTTTACATTTATTTTTTGACCCAAACAAGAAGTGTAAATGGAAGTATAAGACAGCAGGAAGTAGGGGGCAGACAGCAGTAAGAAGCACACAAAGGAAAAAAGTAAGGGAAAAAGGTGACAGGAGGTGCAAGAGGAAGGGTAATATTCATTTGTGGGACAGGTATCCAATTTTTTTCTTTCTGTGCAAGAGGGAAGGGTGGAAGAGGATGTAAAGGAAGGTGAAAGCATGTTTGAGGGTAGGTGGCATGGGCAAACAGAAACACATAAAGGAGGCAAGACTGACAGGGTGATGACTCATTGAGGGAGGGGGAGACAGTTGATTTAGGACATCAGATAAACTAAAGGAAGATAGTGATGATGGGGAGGTCTGGACAACAAACGGAAAGACATGGATACAAAAGGGAAGGAAATACCAGCATGAAGAACAGGGCAGTTGCTGTCTCCTATTCCACCCCACCCATGTCACTACACTGAGTTTTAGTTAGGATGTTTCTAGCAAAGCCATGCATGGACACAACTCTACTAGCCTCATGAGGAGTCTTTCCATATGGCCGATGCAGGCATATATCTACTGGTTCACCAGCTTTCCCACTACCTTTGCCCACTCTCTGTGTGTTACATAAAAACAGCCTCTGACAGAGCCACAATTAGGAACAACAACACTCCTGATTGGGGAAGCACCATGAGGGGCAGGGGAGGATGGCATGTTGCTCTCGTCTCATTCATTTACTGGAAAGGCAGCCCCAGCTAGTTCAGGGGCAGATTCAGGGGGTAGATTAATGAGGATAAGTGGAACCAGGCCTATCCACTGGGACATCCATGGGAGCTGCTGTACATAACAGCAAATGAAGGAAGACAAATAACACAACAAACTGAAATAAATTTATAGAGACAAAGGAAGAAAGAAAGGAAATTGGGAGAAATTGCACTAGGTCGGTTGTATGAACTATCTAAAAGACATATTAAATACTTCATAGAAAAAAACAATTATAGTGGCAAAAATATAAACCTTTGGGGATGTCACTACTGTATTTCACCAAAGGATTTTTATGCTGTGATACACTACTTAAATGGGTAATCACCAGGAAACATCTTCATGGTTCAATGCCTCTACACCCTAGGATATGACAGGTAGGTTACTGCTACTTTACCTATAAAGTGCTTGGAGCAACATTCTGTCAGTATAAGCAACTACCTTTCGGTACCTTTCACTTACTGTCCCACTGGCATACATGTACAGGCCGACCTGTGAAATGGGTACACATGCATTAACTAACTTATGACCCAGTCTGAGGAAATCATAGACATATTATTACCAAGACCTGCACAACTATACAGAACAACACTTTCCACTGTACCATTTTCAGATATGCACGCAGCTCTCTCAGAAGTAATGCAGTAAGAAAATATATTTCCTCAAGCAAGAACATTTCAGTGGAGAAAGTGAAGGCTGGATGCATCTCTGCACTGGGAAAGTTGCCCCATCCTCCTTCATGATAGGAGACTACTCTTCTGAATAGCCTGTTGAACTGTTGAGAAAAATACCCACATTTACACGTATGCCTTCAGTGTATTAACCAGGAAATGAGTCCATTTATAAAAATGCAGTGTACTACTTGACAATACATCTCAGGAGCCATTACTCTTACTTATTCTTCACGTCATCAAAAGTGGTCTGGATGACACCTCCACAGGTCTGTGTAGTCATGCCTGCACTGCTCAGCATAGAGGAATATGATGGCAGCATCAGTGATACCCCTGATAAGACAATGCCAGGCATCCACCTTATACTGTGGATCCTCATAGTAGTCTTCAGTCTGGTACTCCATTTTTTTTCAAGTTGATACAGAGGTGCAAGAAATGTCATAGCATGTATGCACTCTCTGAATGAAGTCCAGCTATGAATACCTTACTACTCTTTAATGCCTCCATTGGTTGCAAAGGTAATATATATTAAGTAACACCGCCATTAGTGTCATCAATCTGCTATTTTATTATAAAAGGGTTGATATTACTTTGTCATATGTACTTATCAGTAGGTATGTATATAATGCGATCAAAAGCCTTTGCCATATATAAAATGGCAGTGCCCACAGGGTGCCCACATCCACAGTTCAGTTATGCTAGAATAGTACTGAAATAAGATGGTAATATGTGATCACCCTCTGGTGCAGCCATTTGATTTAGATCACTCATTCAGTCAGACAAAAACTCAGTAATTAACTAAATGCATTTATATTGAAATAAAAAGTAATAAAAGAGAAACTGAAACAGGATGAAAAGTGTATAAAGCTTGGACTTGTAATAACATAGATATATCAATATAATAAATTGTTTTCTCTCTTAGACAGAAAAAAATAGAGGTATGTGAATCATTACAATAGTATATTTGTGTGTGCTATGTATCAACTATGTATGTTCTGGAATTAACACATTCATTGAATTGAATGAACTTCTCAGAAAGGCAGACGCTACAACTGTATTTGGTATTAGGCATTGCAGAGACTAATAAGTCAGACTGCCTGCAGTGCCAAGTTCCATATACAGGTGGAGTTATGCAGAGGGCTTTTACAGTTGCTTGCGACAGCCTGGACTTATGTACATGCATCGTTTGATATTGTGTGAGCCATTCCTAAACACATGAGAGGATCGCTCCCAGTGTTCTCGTCTCAAAAATTAGATTTAATTCTCTGATACACTAGTGACTCTGCAAGCCTGGGTGACAAACCAAAATGCTGCCAGCCCAGCTAGCTGTAATTTTTAAAATAATTGTATGTCACTTGAAAATATTAATATGATTTATATAGAATTGTGAGGCTGCCACCCCAAACTATCTGGAATTTTGTAAATAATCATATGTCATTTGTGAATATTAATATGATCCATAGGCTTGTCTTACAAATGTAAGAGAACTATATGTGTGTATATTAAACTACTGGTGCAGAAGTGTGTGTTAAACTGTATGTTATGTACTGAGATTCAAGAATGTAACCACAGTGTACCCTACTGGGAAAGAACATAAATTATATAAACTATATGCCTGTGCAAATGTAGGTTTTAATAGTAGAAGCTGGAACATACAGAATTAACTTGCAAAACTCTAAGAAAATAAGTTGAAAAGTAAAGAGTTTTATGATGTGCTATAAAGTTAGTTAATACAGCAAGAAGACAGGATGTCTACAGCTAGAAGTTATTTCTATTGTCTTGAAACAGAAATAATTACTATGTTTCAAATGTAAAAGTGTTAATTATTTTATGACTTCCAGTTCTAGGCAAACATCTGAGAGATAAATATTTTTCACAGAGAAATGTTAAATTCTGTTGGTATTTGTTAGCCTGGGAACTGAAGGCAGGTGACAAATAGTAATGTCATCCAGTTGACCCAGCAGTAATGTGTTGATGTTAATTTAAGAACTATTTCTAAGAGAGAGTCTGTGCATTTTGCATTTGTCTTTGGACCTAGAAAAATCCTCTCATCAGCACTTGCCTTGCTAATAATAAGTAACTAGATTACAATGATTTCTCTTAGAGATAGGAATATAGTAAGATTAGTTTAGATGTTTTCTGTATTTATTTGAGACTATCCTGCAATCTTGTTTTAAAATATTTCCTGTGATTCTGAACTCTGTAGTCACTGTACTGAGGTATTGAGTATTGTCTTGTTCTTTTATTATTTATTATTAAATATATTTAAACCTATTAATTGTGGACATTTTGTTTAGAGATATTTAAGTTCTTAGAGTACTGTACTTGCATATGTATCTGGTGACACTGTACAGGGCACTCCAAAATATTCTTGGTCACACTTACCATTTGGATAACAGTACCATTACACAGTAAGATTGCTCACTCTTTGGGAAGGGCCTTAAAGTAGCTGATAAGGGGTTCTGGTGGCAGTGTTAACTACTTTATGGTCTGGGCCAAAGGGGGCATAGCTAGTAAACCTGTGCCAGCTTTTCCCAGGTGTGTGTTCGTGTATACATCAAATCTCAAAGTTTGTGTGTGTGTGTGTGTGTGTGTGTGTGTGTGTGTGTGTGTGTGTGTGTGTGTGTGTGTGTGTGTGTGTGTGTGTGTGTGTGTGTGTGTGTGTGTGTGTGTGTGTGTTTCAGCTACTTGGGCAGGGACACGAAGCACTGGTTGGACAGAGAGAGTGCTGGGAGGACTTGGCTTGGAACCCCGGCTAAGGACTCAACTCTATAGCTGTGCCAGTGGGGAGTCTTATTGGGGATCTGGGGAAAGAGGGAGAAACCAGCCCCAGACTGACTGTGCTCTATGTGTGCTCTTAAGAGAAATTTTACATTGCTGCGTGTATACTTGTCATCCTCCCAATGTGCACGTCCCTCACTGGTGGTGCTAGTGGTGAGGATTTAGGCTCCTTGATTACTGGGCCAGTTCAGGGGTGTCACAGCCTGTTCCTCATCTTATACAGGTAGAATGTAGATATGATAGATATGACACCCTACATGTAGGGCTCCTCTGCTAGAAATCTTCATGCCCATGCAATTCCACTTATATATCAGACATGTCTCTCTGACAGCAATGCCATGTGCGACATACAGATGGAGCTGCTGCACTGAAGAACATTGACTGGACTCAGCTGCTCCTCTCAGTCCTTGGCTAAGCTTTGTCTATGATCAGAATAGATAATGATGTTAAGTGGTATAGAAATATACTGAATCTTATCTGTTTCTGGCACAGAGTCCCTTCAATTCAGTACCTTGAGGTACTGAACTACCCACTGTTTGCTTCCTTATGATATCATCAGAAAGTGCCAACTGATGATGCAGAATCGGAAAGTAATTGGAGAGAAGCTCAGAATTAATTATATAAAGACGCATTTTTTTAAATGTAATAAATATAATTCCACTAATGAAACCAAAGCAAAAATTATGCATTTCCAAATCAGAAAGCCTGCTTTAAATGTCTAGAGCATAACTGCAGCAAAAAGATCTTTAATCTTTATGGGCATCAGCTGGATTTAAGACTCTGCATTTCTGAAACATTTCTGAAGCAAAACTAATCACTTATGCTATGCTGATAAGGTCAATAAAAAGGCTGAACCATGTATGCCTATAGCTAGTGGGGTTTTGCTTTATTGGCCTGAATGTAACCACACAGATTTAAAAAATAAACAAGTCGTGGACTTTCAGAATCCATCTAGCATTAGCACTTGATGTTCTTAAGGGGTAGTTTGCATACATCCTATGGACCTCCACTACAGGAGGTTTAAGGTATCAGACAGTGAGAATTCTAGCTTGTCTGTGTTTGTCTTGCAGTTCTTACTGAATGGTTTGTCTGTGTGACCTTTTAACCCCTTGTTTATATATACACACATAAAATATCAGTTTAGGTAAGTTGTATGCTATGTGAAAATTATATTTTCCGATATTATTGAGATGCTGTTTTTCATTTTATCATACCACTGGAAGAAATACAGCTCAGTTACGTGTTTAGTGTCCAAGCCACCATACCATGCAGAACATCCCCTGCAACCCAACCTGATGTTACAGCTCCCCAAATAACTTGACTGAACCTCCTCTGCTCAGTGGTGTACATTACAGAAGACCCCTCTTAGGACCAGCCTCCTCACTGCTAAAGCCCTCTCATATAAATCTGAGCAACTCTCTCTCCTTCTAGATTAAATAAAAGAATGGGTAAAACTCCACTTTTCTCCATGAACATTCTTCATATTCTTATTTATAATGTTTGTGATGTGTTCCATTATTTTAGTTGTGAAACTTGTGACACTAACCTAGATTAATACATGCATGCACACACACAACAAAAATAAGTAGGACTATAGAAGCACGTGTAACATGTTGCCAGAATTAAAATCCATTAAGTGCGTTCATAAATCAGTTGGAAATGTTTACCGGTTACTCAGTAACAACAGATAAGAAGTACATTAATTTGTATACAGATAATATATCAGTAACGTTTATGTGTACCAGAAGGTAGGCTTAAATTCTCCTCATATTTTAATCAGTTGCTGAATTTTTTAAGCAGAGAGCTTCTTAAATTTCTCAGTGTCCTATTTACTACCGTAGGTCACTGCTTACTAGTTAAATGCAGTTTGCTGTCAACTTTGCAAAAATGCCATTGTCATTTTAAAAGGATTTTAAAAAAGCACAGAAAGGGTTGTATTTGGTAATATGTACCTATAAATTGTAAGAATCTTAAGTAGATAGTCCCTGGAAAATAAAAATAAAATCTCTGTTTTTTTTTTTGGAGCTTATTAACAGAAAAGTCCATTAGGCTTAACTTTCCCTTGTCAGGTCTGACACAGTAGCACTGTATGGTTAATTTATTTGTTGGGTCATG
This sequence comes from Protopterus annectens, assembly GCF_019279795.1. Classification (NCBI taxonomy): domain Eukaryota; kingdom Metazoa; phylum Chordata; order Ceratodontiformes; family Protopteridae; genus Protopterus; species Protopterus annectens. The sequence goes on from NC_056737.1 coordinate 1,768,216,431, forward strand.
TAGTATGACAGTGGAGGGAGAAACATGCAGACTGTAGATTACCTGACAAAGCATGTTAATACTAGATAATGTCAATACACAGTGATTTACAGTGAGATATATCACAAGTTACAATAGTACCATTATCTTTTTGTTTGGAGCACAAAACATACGCTTTCAGCCCCATAATTCTCTGAATATATCATTAGTATCATACATATAATATGCACAAAGTATGATTTAGGAAATACACCTAAAGGAATGGGTTGGATGTTTTTTTTTGTCTGCAGATAAAAGAAAATGTCAAGTTGCTCTTTGTAAATCCATCCTCAACCCCTTTCCCATTTTGCACATTGGGTCATGGTGTCACTTCGAGCCAAGGTTTACACCATTGATTGGCTAGACCTGCCACAGTAGTTCATTCGTGCCACTCACTTGTGCACACACTCTCACTTATGGCCAATTTAGAGTGTCCAATCCACCTACTGCACGTCTTTGGGATGTAGGAGGAAACCAGAGCACCCAGAGGAAACCCATCTGACTGCAAGGAGGACATGCAGGCTCTGCAGAGAAGGCACCGCAGATGAGAATCAAACTGGAGAACCTCTTGCTATAAGGTGACAATGCTAACCGTTGTACCACCGTGGCCACCTAACTACAAGCAAGCATTAGTGATTAATGAATCCAAGAAATGAATTTGCTGAGTATGTCTTTCATACATTTTCTAAGTTGCCTTTCCTAGTGGGGATCATAGTGGTAGTAAGTTTGGAAGGGCCAGATCTGACTTCCCAATCCACAGTACCAATCACCAGCCCTATTCTGAGTACCATTCCCCAGCTCATCCTGTGGGGCTTCATATCAGAAATCTGAGATCTGATAATGCGAATGAAAAAAATAAAGTGGTATTGCACGAGAATAACAAATAACTTCAAAACTTTTCAGAGGGGAAAAGACCCCTGCACCCCTTGTCTTCTGCTACTTTTATATACCAACTCATGAGATGAAAGCCATAACTGGGGGTAATGGTAAAGGGTGTGGCTGACCCAAGTACAAACTGTTAGGGGCCTTAGTAAGGCAATATAGAAGGGGTACCTCTCAGTCCTTATAATTGAGTGGTGTGAATGCTGTCAATGGTGTACTGGATAAGAGTGCTGATCAGTCCTTGCAACTGCAAAGACTAGTGACACTCATTTAAGCAGCCGCGATCTCAAGTGTGAGTACCTAAATTATTTTATAGGCTGCTTGCAGTGTCTTTGCTAGGTCATGTAGCAAGGACCTAGTACAGCTCTTTATTACAGTTTCTGAAAAGATGTTTTAGAGAGTATATGAAAGATACAAAACACCAATTAATAAGAAGCCTAGAAGCCTAATAGTTCTTTACCTTTATCTGCAGTCTGTTTTGTTTTTTCATTCATTCATTTTTTTTTTTTGCTTCAGTGGCACCAAATGTGTGATTGTCCAGGACTCCAGTTCAGACTGAAATCGAAATAACTTGAAGAAGAGGGAATACGCCATTGGTGGTGTGAACCTTGACTCCAGATGATTGTCACTGTTGAAGCAACACCCATTCCCATGTGTAAAAATGGGGGCAGGGGCTGTGGATGGATGGATGGATGGATGGATGGATGGATGGATGGATGGATGGATGGATGGATGGATGGATGGATGGATGGATGGATGGATGGATGGATGGATGGATGGATGGATGGACCATAGTCTTGTCAGTACACATTTCCCTATTCACATTTGCTGTTAATGGAAAACTCTGTGGTACTACAATCTTTTTATCCCTGTTTGCACTTGCAGTTAATGTGGAATACTCCATTGTACACTAATCTTGTTTGTAAGTATTTCCCTGTTTTGTGCTTGCCATTAATATGGAACACTCCATTAATATGAAATATTCTGGACTGCAGATTAAAGCGTTTCTATTTGTTTTATATAGAGTAACTATTTTCTGTTAAATATTGCTTTTTTGTCTTTATTGTACTCCCCAAATAAGAACCTGAAATGGGTCCACTTGGATCAGTAAGAAAAAGCAGACATGCATCAGAAGAACCATCAGCTTTAATGTAAAAAAATCCACACTGACTAAGTGCTTTCATGGTTCTAATGATGTGGGTCCATTCTTCTGATGCAGTTCTTCTGATGTGGGTTTGCTTTTTCTTACTAGTTTTATGGTTCACAGTTTTTGAGTCCACTTGGATCAGTGTTCTACCATGGATAAGAAATGAAAATAAAATAAAATAAACACAATAAAATAATTGTTGCTGTTTCTCATCTGAACTGCTTCTGTTGTGTATATGCATCTGTCTCCAGAAATGCAGCGAACCTTCTGGAGGCATCATCATCATCAACCCTTTTTCTCCCTTTTTTCAGGGGGTTGTGTAAACTGTTGCCAACTCTCTCAAGTTAATGCCACTTTCTAACGTTCTTCAATAGTCATGCCTGACTGTTTCAGGTCTTCTCTCACACAATCCATCCATCTCTTTGCTGGACACCCTCATCTCCTCTTGCCTTCTTCTTGTTTGTCTCAAATCTTCCATATCAGATTGTCTTCTGCTTTCTGCACGTGCCCAAACCACCTTAATCTATTCTCTTTGACCTTTTCTTGCAATTGGAGATACTTGGGTTTCTGTTCTGATGTCCTCATTTCTTCATCTGTGCCAAGATGAGACAGTTTGACATATACTCTGTTGCCGTACCTGTCAGCTTGTTTCTTAGCTGAGAAGACAAGGTTCTTTTCTCCATGCAGAGTTAACTGGAATCTAGGATATCACTTCTATTGGCAAGGACCTGCCCTGAGGTTAACATCGATATAAATTCACACCTTTACTACAACCTGTGTAAAATTTATTAAGCAATTCTGGCTACTGTAGAAACATTAGCATTACAAAAAGATCCACCATTCCATGGCATTTCCACTGAGCATAAAAATCTGTGTTTCTACACCCGATTGGCAAGTTACTGTGCATGAAGAAGCGGACCATAAACTTCATCACAGGAGAATTGCTGCTCAAATGTAGAGATACCCTATTGGTAGGAATTAAGAAACAAACTTTTTCAATATGACACTAAGCAATGTGGATTCTCAAAACAACGAAAAAACACTTTCAACAATGAAAACAGCTGTACACCTTTACAGAGATTAAGGCAAATTCCACTGGGCACTGCATGAGGGATTCTTCATCCAGTATAGCCAATGATATAACAATGACTTTTCTACAATTCTGGTTGATGTTGTTGCCTTCTACCAGACAGCTTTGAGGAGGGGTATACTTCTAAATTTCAAACTTTCAAAATGTCAACTTTCTTATGGTCGAAACCATAAGATTGAAGTTTTGAAACTTCAAACCGTTTAAATGGAGATCTCTGTGCAGCGCAGAACGGTATCTTTACCATTTTCCTCGCTGTAGTGCTATCTCTGAGTTGATATATTTAATTAGCAGGGTGATATTTTGTTTTTCTTTATTTTTTTTTATTTAAATTTCAAAGTTTCAAAACTTCGATCTTATCGTCTCAACCATATGAAAGTTGACATTTCAAAAGTTTGAAATTTAGAAGTAGACCCATGAGGATAATAGCGTAATAGTCTGACCATACCTCTCAACTGTCCAAAATGTCAAAGAATGTCAAGATTTTTGATTAATATTGGTGTCTACTCCTCAAAAAAAAAATTGGTTTTCTAGCAAACAATTGAAGGATCTCAGTTACAAAAAATAGCAGACATTTCACTTTAAGACTTTACATCCCTCAGAAAAATGCATGCTAATGCAAAAGCTGTTATTCTAGTAATTCTCTAAGTTTATAAAAGCAATTTTTAAAATCTGTCCCTATTTTGGGGCCTTTGTTCCTCCATTATTTCTGGCTTTGTCCCTGATTCTTGCTCTAAGAAGTTGAGTGGTATTAGCCTGACAGCCTTTGTTTTTAATTTCCTTGGAGTGCAAATCTGCACTCTGTTTGAAATTAGTTGCTATAGGGGAAATCACCTTTCCCTAATATTCAGCAGCAGAGCTGATGAGATAAGTAAAGACTGAGCAGGGAACAAAACCTACAGTATAGGAGAGGTATGTTGACAGGGACTGCCTCCTCTTTCATGTGAAATTCAAAAACATGACTTTGCAACCATGATCATGAATCTTGAAGGTAGCATTTAGCTAATGCAATAAAATTCTGATCACTTAAAATATTCTAGTTAGCCGCATTATTACTAATTTTCAAATAACTGGCTATACTTATTGCGCAAAGAATGAAACAGGGCCTGTAATCACAATAAGCTTTCCTTGCAGGATTTTATGTAACATCCTAAACAGTAGAATAATGTTTTGTTTCTCTTCTCCTTCTCATAAGGTTAACTTATACCTCATGCTTAGTTTTGAAAATAAATGCAAACTTTATCCACTGGCACTATTGCATTATTACCTTAAGAATAGCAAAACTATCTAAATACAAATACGCTCTTTGCTTAAAGACTAGTAGGAGAAAGCCTCCCAACAACTGCTATGCTGAAGATGAGCATTTGAAAGCCTTTTACTTCCTTATTATAGTTATGTGCTTACTTGGAAGAAAAGATTCTAATCCTTTTCTATTTCATGATTTTGCAACTTATGTGTAGTAAGTACAAATGTTTAAAATGCACACAGCATCTACAAGGAAGTAATACAAAGCATAATGTTTGGTAATGGATGAGGTCATATTGTATTCCTCATCAGAAACTGCATTCCTTTTTTTTTCAGTTATACGTTACTGAAGCCATGAACATTAAAACACTGTCTAGACTCCAAATTCATGAACCATGTAGCTAAATATTAAGTAATAATAATTAAGCAAGAGGTTCTCCAGTTTGATCCTCGGCTGGAGTGCCTTCTGTGCAGAGTCTGCATGTCCTCCCTGTGGTCGTGTGGGTTTTCTCTGGGTGCTCCAGTTTCGTCCCACATGTAGGTGGATTAGACACTCTAAATTGGCTCTTGGCATGAGTGTGTACATGTGTGTGCCTTCTGGGTAAGGTTGGGCGTCGGGTTGACAACTCAACACTGTAAAACTCTACTGCCAGTCATGAGCAGTCAGGTGATCCACTGTGGCGACCCCTAACCAGGAAAATTCAGGGAAGTAAATATTGTGGGAAGAAATATCCAGGGAATTGTTATGGCTAGGCTTGTATAGGCCCTAGGGTCAATAGCCTAGTACCAACCTATGAACCTATTGTGACATCACTGTGTTTCTTAAAAGCCCCAGACTATGGTGTTACAGGGGGCGACTTTTAATGTAGAAAGTTCAGCTATACAGGCAGATGACTTTTGATGGAATTTGCAGGGAAAAATTAAATATACTAATGCAGATTTGTTAAGTATTAAGTTCTCAGAAGATCAGTGTGTGTGCAGACTATAAAGAATGCAGGCTGAGCTATATCTAATTCATACTGCTTCCAAATTATTGCCTGATGTGGTAATAGCATGTCAATTATCAAAAATACATGTTTTTTTCAGTAACCAAGTAATCAAATAAAGCACAAAATACTTATTTTCAAGATATCCTAGGGTGCACTGCCTGGTAAGTGGTGTTCTCAGCATTATACAGTAGTATGGGAAGACACTCCTGAGCAGCCCAAAGCCGACAGACATTGGGAATCTGAATGTTTGGGTTACTTTGGATTTCTTCACTGACACTTAGAACAACTGCACAATGCTGACAGGAGTGGTGCTACATTCATCTTCAATAATTTATGAGACAGTGTATTTTAAATATGCATCCCTTTTCCTGACTTTCCTATCTTTACATCTGCATTTTCAGACAGCTATAAAACCACTACTGAGGGGTACAAATCATATGTTTTACCCAATAAAGTAACAGTGTTAACTGTTGTTATTTATTCATTATTCACTCACTATTAACATTCTTTTAGAGGAAATGTGCTGCACTAGCCTGATAAAGTGACTTGCTTGGAGTTGCACAGTATTTCAACTGAAGACTGAGAGACTCAAACCCATAATTGTAGGATAAAGCTTGTTAGTGGTTCATAGTCTTAACACTCTCTGCTGTCCAATGAGACCAAATGATGTAAGTCATCTTTTTGAAATTTAGAGCGTGTCTAATATTAAACAGATAATGTAATTCTGTCAAATGGTTGTGAAGAAAAAGGTATGCAACTTCAGGAGATTCCATTTTTTCCCTTCCCTGGGTAAACAGATAAGAGACCTTTGAAGTGAGTGTCAGTTCTAGAAATTATAGAGTCACCAGTGACCAAAACATTTGGGCTGCCTAATCACAGCATGCATGTAATGGGTTTAAGCACTAACCTAGGCTTGCCCCCCCCCCCATTACCTTGTGTTCTTAGCTTTACATAATGGTGAATACATAAGCATGTTGTAGGACATGTGAGAAGTTACTTTGGGCTTTGGCTGAAACTCTTGTTACCTAGAGTTTGCCCTTGGCAGTTCCCCAGACTGGCACTGCATGCCCTTTAGCCAAAGTTAAGAATAAAAACAAAGAAGGCCATTCTGAACTGTAACCAGCACTTTGCTGGGGTTACTAAAAAGCTCAACTTCTATATGCAAGTGCAAATGCAGTATCAGAATTCATTTAATAAGCCAAGATATCACCTCTCAGCTTCTTAAATAAATAAATACCAATACCATATTTGTACCCTATCAGTAACACCCCAACAACTTTCTCCTGGGTTAGTCACTCACTTTACCCTGCCCTAGTTATGGATCTGGTTGGAGGTTCTTGTATCCTTTAAGAACCTCAGCATATGCCATTGTTGTAGGTACTTTTACATACTCACCTGATGTGTTAGCTGCTGAGAGCTTTTCCTTCAAGATTTGCAAAAATGTACATCTACTATAAATCCATGAGTTCATGGGTTCAGTTACCAAGCTTGCACATTCTTAGTTTTCAAGAAGCCTTAATACTGCATACCCATGTTGATAATTTTTACTTTCCAGGCATGTACGAAGATTATTTTTAAGAAAATTAACAAATGATATTTTGATTCTGCTATGGACTGATCCTGTTGTTTTTTGGTTTGATTCTGATAGTCTTCATTTGCTTTGTATACAATACTGAAAAAAGTAATCTACAGGAAAACATTCTTTGGTCACTCGAGAAATTTTAGTACTGAGTCGCTCTTCAAAAGTTGTATTTTATGCCTTATAGGCTTACTTGGTTGCAAAAAAAAAAAAAAAAACATTGAAGGGATTGTACAATGCATTTGTCACTTTTTCTACTTCTGATTTAGTACTGGTGTCACTAATTTGCTGTTAGCTAACTCCAGCAGTGTATTCCAGGCATAGTCTGCTATGTAGAATTCAAACATACATTGCATTGTAGAACAGCAAAGGTCACCAAAAGTCACCTCTAATTAACATCTAAGAAACAGGGTATAATGACAGTTTCTGAAACTTTTCTGAATTGTCCAAACTGCTCATCCAAGTCTCCAGGGCATATTGTTTCAGATTTCATGAGTCACTTCTTGACTTTTGGCTCTAGGTGCTGTGGTACCAATTACTTTGTTATGGACATCCACGACTAGCACAAAAGTCCACTAATAACTAACTACTAAAAATTAATTTGGTCATACTAGTCTTCTCTGTGATGACACAGGTATATAGTTCCACCTGCTGCCAGCAAATAATGTATAAATTGCAGAAGAGCTTTAATCCCACACCAGTGCCTCCAGTTAATGTGTAGCTTGTCAGGAGCATGGAGTTTGAATTCAATATCTGCTACTAAATAATGTTTAAGGGACAGGGGTACAATCTCAAGATATGTGCTGCTGGCCACCAGACAATGAACTAAGGGAAACTGGCCTTAAGATGATGCAGAAAATGTGCACTGCTGCCATAAGCTATGACCCGCAACCTGAAAACCTAAATAAGCTTTGCCCTTTAAAGCTGCAGAAGAGAGTTGTAGTCACTGGCTCCTCAGGATTTCAATCACCTCAGTGTGAGCACAGCAACTTCCATTGCAGTCTTACCAACAGCAACTGAGATTTATCCAGAACTATTTTCTTAGACATACACACACACGTGCGCGTGCACACACACACACACACACACACACACACACACACACACACACACACACACACACACACACACATACACACGTTCACACACACACACACACACACACACACACACACACACACACACACACGTTTACCATGAAGAGCTACTGCTATCTCTCAAATGATATGACATTTTTCTGCTTTTTTCAGTATTTTCTGATACCAGCCAGATCAAACTGGCACCAAGGCCTCAGTTACTGAATGCTCTTACAATGTACTGACTAATATATTAAATTGTGGTAACATACAGCCAAACAGTTTCTCTTCAAAAAAAAAAAAAAAACAGATACAAAGGCAGAAGCTGTAGGGTTACATTTTTGTCATGACTAATAAATGAAATTTACACAATAGAACATAAGGCAATATAACTGAAAGAAAAGCAATCAAATGTACAAACAGGATTATGATTGCAGAGAAGACAATAAGAATAATTTAAAAACTCGACAACATAATAACCCAGACTGCATACAAATAATCTTACTCCTATCATTTTCTGGAGAATACTGTAGTCTGACTACCACTAAGCCTCTGTATTCAACACCTGTAGGTGACATGTAGACAGATTATCTCAGTTTGACTTCAATGACTCTAGAAAAACAAATTGCATTCTCTTTCACAATATTAAAGCAATGCTTTCAAACAAACTTTTATTAAAACATATTATAAACCTCTGGTACCCTTTAATAGCCACATCACCAATCTTTATTGGAGTTGTGGATGCTGACTGGTTCCCCCCTCCTATCCTTCACCACATGATTATCTTCACTCCTGGCTACATGCAAATGCATATGCACAAGGTACTGCATCATCAGAGTTGTTTCATATCAAAAGCTCTGTTGAGATATTACCAGAAACTGCCACCTTGGCCAATGTCACTTGAAAAGGTGTCACTCCCATGGTCCTAACTGGAGTGGATGGCCTGGCCAAAGAATATCCCTGTCTAACAACTGCAGACTTAACTAGAATTATAACTGACCCAGTATCCCTCGTGACAATAATTTATTTTCCCCTTACCAGGATATGCTACAGGCCATTGTGATAATCTGGAGCAACAGCAGCTTCAAGACAAACCAACACTAATGCTGTTTTACCTCATTCATGCAGCTTGTTTTCCCCTGTTTATGTGGACTTTGGGTCTATACATGCCCCACTTGGTTACATTAAGAACATCTAACCCAATGAATGATCTTTACATGTACTGGAACAAGTAACTACCCCTGTTGTCTGTGGAACCTGCTTTGAAGGTATAGTTTGCCCCATGAGCTCATTTATACCCTTGTATAATGCTAGGAAAACCCCTGTTGTGCAGTTGTTCCTTGCTGACTAAAGGATGCATTTTTTTTACCCATCTCCTCAACTGAGGTGCATTTCTTATATATCAATCAGGTCCTCATATCCCCAGTCAAACTACTGAGTGTTTACTTAATTGTCATAAATTATCATTAATCCCCTTTTTCACTTTTTCTGCATGGGGTCAGAGTATTGTGTCAATTCTTTCCATCTTTCTCAATTCAATATGACTCTTCTACCCCCTTTGACAATCATGCCTGACTGTCACAGGTCTTCTCTCTCCCAATCCGTCCATATCTTTGCTGGATTCCCTTATTTTCTCTTGCCTTCTTCCTGTCTATCCCTAACCTTCTTTACCATATTGTCGTCTGCTTTTCTACATGTGGCCATACCACAACAATCTGTTCTATTTGCCCTTCTCTGTAATTGGAACTAGATTTGTTTTTTATCTGATGTCATAATTTCATCTGTTCCAAGGTGTGCATCCTGCCACCCATCTCAGACACTTCATCTCCAGCACCTGTAGCTTCCTCACTTGTTCTGCCTTCATTGTCTAGGTTTCTGTACCATACAGTACTACTCATCACACCACTGTCTGTGCACCTTACCTTTAAACATCTTTAACATTCTCTGTCACACACTACCCCTAACACCCTATTGCAGTTCTCTGCAGCCCCACTGATTCTTTCTTTGACCTCCTCATTCAGACATCCTTTTTCCTCAAACACTGATGCTGGATACTTGAAATTGTTACACTGTTTCATTATTTTACTTTCTATCTTAATTTTCATCTTCTTCTGATTTCTCCCATTTGCTGCCATTACAGTTGTCATATCTGTACTCAGTTTCATCATAGTGTCTTCAGTTTTGCATTATATTCCAGTATCATTTAGTGAGAGTTCAAAGTCATCCTGTAACCCCACATCATCTGCATGCAGCAGTTTTATTGACCTCTCCCCTTAGATCTGTTTGCTAATGTAGTCCATTAGTAGTGGTACAGCAGTGGGTTTAGAGATGAACCCTGGTGCACACTCACTTGTACTGTGAATCCGAACACCATTTCCACTTGTGTCATTGGGTCTTCGTACACAGCCTGCACTAATTCTACCAATGTTTCTCGGACTTTATTCCATTGCAGGACTGCCCTGTTCAGCTTTCCTGGGACTTGCTCATATACTTTGTTGAGGTTTAGGAATGCCCAGATGACCTCTTTCCTCATCTCTAACTTCTTCTTAACAAACTGTCTCACTGCAAACATCAGGTTGGTCATGCTGCATCCTGATCTGAATCTGAAATGCTCATTTCCCATCTTACTTTCTACTACTGTATATATTCCTTTATCAATCACCCTTTTCCAGTACTTTGATGCAATGTGACAGGAGTTTGATACCTCTATACTACCCGCAGTTATGAATGTCTCATTTGATCTTGTAGACTGGCACTGCAGTGCTTCTTCTTCAATTATCTGGGATACCCCATTTCGCTCCATGCTGCTATGAATATTTTCTGGTGCCATTTGTCCTCTAACTCACCCAGCATCTTGATCATATCTGCAGTGACCTCATCTGAGCCAGGTGCTTTCCCTGACTTCATACTCCTTAGAGATGTTCTTACTTCTTCTAGGGTGGGTTCCTCTACGTTTTTCATTATAGGCTGTGTTGTGGAAAGTACAGCATCTGTGGAGTGCTCTGGATTGCTGGGCAAGGTTATTGCTGACATCCTTTATGAAGGGTTTCTGATGAGTAACTATCTTCTTTATCTTCTGCCTTTACCTTGCAACCTGATGAGAGTTTCTTTGTGCCATCTGCCGAGTCATTTTATAGAAATATATATATTTTATATAGTGCCTCTGATGCTTTGTTCTTTGCTTTTGCAACTACTCTGTCAGTCTCTATGTTGGGCAGTGAGTATTACTTCTTAACCTGGTCTGCATTTTCTATCTTCCACTTTTTTTTTTCTGCACTCCTTTCTTTTGATGACTTCCTGGACTTCGACATTTGGCCACTATCTGTCCTTACGCACCTTATTTCCCTATCTGGGTCAGCTGCATATGTGTTCTATAGCCCTCACACATACTTTATTAAGGTGTTGCTATTCTTCTTCAAATATACCTATCTTCTCTTCTTCCTGAGGTAGTAAAGCCCTGAGTATTTCTCTGAACTCTTGTGCTTTCTCTCCAGTCAACTTCCAGGTCTTCAACATTGCCTCTGTTGAACTTAGACCCTTCTTTAACCACTTCTTGCAGTTAATTGTGGCCCCACCCATGTGGATCCAGATCGTATTCATATCCTGTTCTGTCTGAGCCTGTATGTGCATTCAGGTCCACTGACTCATTTATATAGTAGGTCCTGCAGCTGTTGCCTGAATACTCTCTTTTCCTTGATATCACAATCTTGCTGTGGGGCATCTGTTGACATTGTGCTCACTGAAAAGTTTCCCAAAATTTCAGTAATAGTAATCTGACATGCACTTGCCCACCTATAAAAGTAAGTACTGATTTCTGCATTGAAATCACTGACACTAAGCTTGACTGTGACCCAGATAACCGGGGTTCAGTTACCAGACCTGACACTGGTGGAGCCAGACAGGGGGAGGAGGAGGAGGAGTAAAGGAGTGTGATCCATTTGTCTCTCTTTGGGTGGGGAGTTGGGTTTGAATGCACTCAAGGGAACACATGGTGATTCCAAATCCTTGGTGGATTTTTTAAGTCATCACAAAAAGACAGTGTCTGTTCTCTTTTTTTGTGATCAGTTTAGTATTTTTTTTTTTTTTTTAGTTGTGTGTTATTATTGATTTTGACATGCAGAAATTGATGTAATGTGCATCAGTGTTTCTGTATATCATTGAGTGATAACATATTTGCTAAATTGTGGCCTTCTTTCTCATCATAAAAAAACCTAAGGAAGAAACTGAAGTTTTGACTTATTGTTATATACTTTGAAGAACAACACACAGAGACCAAAGCATATCCTTGAAGCCACTTTATTGCCAGCACATAGAGCATAGCCTTTGAGCAGAGCTATGTGTATTGCTCAATACACCACACCTTCTAGTTTAGCTCTACTTAATAAATGACAAAGATAAAATGGCCTTCACTATCCACAGGCGACATCCAGTCCATCAATGAGATGGTGTCTGTAGTGACTGAACCTCGACAGTCCCATTCATGCAAACATTTAAAACTATCATTAGTAGCACTAGTCAGTTAGTAGTTCAGATCTTGTAGTGTTTTTTCTAATCCTTTGTCAATTTCCATATTTCTAACTCGAATCTTGGCCGCCTGACACAAAAGCCCACTGTTCTGTTTAACAATCTATTGTGCAGACTTTGGAAACATCAGAATTGCTAAATGACCCATATCTATACAGGAAGAATGCAGAGCCCCTGTAATCACAACTATGCAGGTAAAAGTTGCACTTTCTAAAGCCAAAAACACAGCATCCATGGGACAGGACAATATCCTAGGCTGCGTTTTACATGAACTTCAGAACGAACTGGCTCCTCACCTAAGTACCATGTTCAGTCATAGCCTATCTTGACCTAGCCAAGGCTTTCAACACCATCCCCCATTCTGGAATTATAGCCAAACTCACTAAACTAGGTATAAATCCCTACATCACAAGATGGGTTGCCAACTGGCTCACTGACAGAACCCACACTGTAAAAGTTGCAGACTCCAAATCTGACTTCAAACCAGTGACAAGTGGAGTACCACAGGGTTCAGTCTTGGGACCTCTCCTGTTTAGTATCTACTTCTCTGAAATACAGGCCAACACAAAAGGCCTTTGCCTAACAAAGTTCACAGATGACTGTAAATTAGGAGCCATAGTCAATTTCCCAAATGATGTGGACATCCTACAGAAGGGCCTCACTGAGACAGATGCCCAGTGTCAGAGCCATGGCCTCAAGCTCAATGCCAAAAAGTGCATTGTCATCCCCTTTGGTAAAAACTCTGTACCCATGAACTACCACATAGGTGGCAGTCTACTTAACGCCAAATGTGTGATAAGAGACCTTGGGACCCGGGTGGACAGTAGTCTCTCCTTTGATAATCACATCACCACAGTAGTCAGGAAATCCTTCTACGTGGCACACCTCATCACAAAAGGGTTCTCATCCAGGAATAAAGAGGTTGTTGCTCCCCTGTACTCGGCACTCATTAGACCCATTATAGAGTACAACGGCCCTTTTGGAATGTACCTCACAAGACATCTGCAGCAGCTGGAAAGGCCACAGAAGTACCTCACAAAGAGGATTACTGGCCTCAAACAGATGCCCTACAATGACCTTCTCAAAAACCTCCAGCTTTACTCTGTAGGATATCGTCTACTCTGAGGTGATCTCTGCCTAACATATAAAGCTTTGTCAAACCCAGAGCTGTTGGACATGCTACACCTAAAGAAATCCCAATATCTCTGAGCTACATGCTCTAGAGACCTAAACCTCGTCACCACAATAAACAGGACATGCTGGAGGGATAGATTCCTGTCCCAAAGACTTCCCATACTCTGGAACAAGCTACCCATCTATGTCAAGCAAAGTTCCTTATTAGCACTCTTCAAGAAAAATCTTGATGAGTGGATGGGAAATAGGAACTACACCCCGGGGATCGCTTCTTTGACTCTGCTCGACAGGGGTACAGGAAATAACTTTCTTGGGTGGCATAAGCCAGGGAACCTTGTTGGCTAGACTTACTTAGGCCCTTGGACCGATAGCCTAGTACCTACGAACCTATGACCTATGCTCTTCAAATGACATGTCCACAGTTCACTTTCCCAACCTGTGATGTCTGGATTCACTACAGCTGAAGTAGAAGTGTCCATAACTACAGATGGCTTAGGTTTGAAATGGTCAGTGGCACCTTTAAGAAAATTGTTATTCAGTCCTTTGAACTTGACATGAAGGTGGACTGTACGTGTTTATTCAAAATAATTCTTGGAATCAATTTTGGATCTCACTCACTCATGATATGTATACCCGTGGGCAATCTGAAAGCATGCCAGTTCATCTGTAGCATGTTTTTTGGGTGTGGGAGGAGATCCACTTGGTGAAAACACATCAAAAACAGGGTGGATATGCAAAACCTCTACAGAAGGCATTCATCTGAGAACCAAACTGGAGATTCATCATGCGCAATGAGATGGGCTGGTACCCCATCTGAAAACATTTTCATTGTGTTGCACCCATTGATTGGAATGCTGTTAAAAAGTGGATAATTATGGTATATAAATTATTGCATGATAACTATAAACATCAATAAGAGGAGGTGTGAGAAGATCTGAAAGAGAGACTGGAAACACAATTTACCAATGAACAATGAACAGGGAAAAGCCATCTATATGGTTCCCAAGTATGCACCAAAACGTTTAGGATTGCTGCTTGGAAGAGTTTGCATATACTGTATATTTCTATATTCCAAGCAGGCTTCAAATAATTTTTCCTCAGGTAGACAACAAATGCTAGAGATGACATTGGAAAGATATATATATATATATATATATATATATATATATATATATATATATATATATATATATGTATACAGAGAGAGGGGGGTAATTGTAAATTATTTTCTGGGAATAAAATGAGTTGGTAGATTTTAAGAATTCCCTACAGAGAGTTTTGTCAGAAATATTGAGGGGGCAAATCAATATACCTAAGAAAATAATTATTTTGATCTGGGATGTAGGCTCTGAATTGCCAGTACACAGTACGGCATTACTAAGTTTAATGCTAGTGCCCACCAAAAAGCAATTACTGGAAAATGGAAATCAAAATCTAAACCAGCTGTAACTGAAGCACTGGATATAGTTAAGGAGTAAAATAACTGAAGTCAGATCTTTAGAGAAAGGAAAGAGCAAGTTAAGTAGAAGTAAATGGAATATATATGAACAATTTGTTGTTGCCTCACAGCAAGAGGTTCTCCCGTTCGATTCTCAGCTAGTGTGCGGGAAGTGCCTTCTGTGTGGAGTCTGCATGTCCTCCCTGTGGGTCGAGTGGCATTCCGAAAGACATGCGTGAATGGGCGTGCCTTTGTTGAAGGTTGGGCGTCGAGCTGGCAACTCGGCACCATGAAAATCTACTGCCAATCATTAGCGGACCAGAGTTCCGATGTGGCGACCCCTAACTGGGAAAAGCTGAAAGACAACAACAACATGCAGAAAAATGTTCAGATGGAGGTATGAGGTTTAAGAGAATGAAAAAACTGAACAATTAAGTGTTGGAGTTAATGATAATTGTTAAAAGGAAAGATTTGTGTATAGTACATAATACAAGTGCTCCTATAGTTTTCTTTTATATTAATGTATGTGTACATGCGTCATTGTTTTAGTTGTGATTTAATAAATATATTTATTTAAAAAGAATATTACTGCGGTGGTGGTGCTGCGGTAGTGTTGTCGCCTCATAGCAAGACATTGTCCCATTCGATTCTCAGCTAGAGCGTCTTCTGTGTGGAGGCATACGTGAATGGGGTGTGCCTTTGTTGAAGGTTGTGCATCAGGGCTGGTAACCCGGTACGTAAAAATCCACTACCAATCATTAGCAGACCGGAGTTCTGCTGTGGCGACCCCTAACCAAGAAAAGCCGATAGACACAAAATTTATTTAAAAAGAATAGGCAAATCCTAGATATGATTAACTGGATAACCATGGACTGAATGAATGAATGATCTTTGGACCCTCTCTGTTAATATCTCAGAGATACACTGAATCTTCTTTGCTGAAAGAGCTGTCCTAGCATGCTTGCCATAGTGAAATATTTGCAGTGTTTTCCTTTGAACAGTTCCACTGAGACTTAATTTAATCAAATCTATTCCAGTCCTCTGATGTAAATTTGTTTCCATTGTTAATGATATATTTAGGTTAAACCAGGCTGGCAATGATAGCTTAGGATACGATTATTTCAGACATTCAAATGACATCAAGACATTTTGAATGTGCACCCACTGTGATTATGAATAAATTATAACTGGCCCTCCAAAATTAAGGTATAATCTTGTCTAAAATGTATCTGCAGATTCCCATCATGGTAATGGCATTTGTCCTGGCATCTTCCATTTGACAGAGAATATAATACATATAATACTTCTACAGAGCGTCAGTGTCTTCTTCTTGTTTATGCCATTAGTTGCCTTCTAGCTAATGCTTTTATTTTAAACAGTGACAGGATAACCTGTATGGAATTTGCCCACTACTTATATTTTCAGCTTAAAGCTCACTATAACTGTAGTGTCTATAGGACATTTACTTTTTTTTACTGAAATTTTAATTCTCCCTCTGAAAAAACATTTTCAAACTTTTATTAGCATTTATTGTTGCTGATTTTGCCAAGACAGTATCAGAAAATGTAATGTCCCTGACATTCCTGAATTAATTCTAGTTACTGACCTGACAGCTGAAAGTAACTCACAAACAATCCATTTGTATACTCTAATTCTGCATGAAGTATTATCTAAAATTTCAGGTATTATAACTCTTGACCATCAGCATTGTCATGACTCTTTTAAACTTGACAGTATAGCCTGACAAGATTACACCCCTCTCTAAATTCGTGTTAATGTCACTGTAGGTGAACTCTTATGTTCAGCAAAAATGTTAATAAAGGTTTATGGTCAGCAATCAATTTGTATTACTGATGGAATTTCCTTACTTTCAAAATTAAAAGAAGTGCTTCTTTTGAAACTGAGAATACTTTTTCTGAGCAGGAGAAACAGTTGTTGATGTATAAATAATTGCTTTTCATCCCCTGATGGTGAATTGTTGAATAACTGATCCGAGACATCACAATCATGATATTGGTAACTCATGATCATACTGTTTCGACATCTTATCACGTCACATTTATTTTCATTTTCTGAAAGCATATAAGTTATTTCAGTTGCCACGTATCTTTCATCAACCAGCATAGCAATGCTAGCACTACACTTGACATTGATTAGGCATCAATGTTGCATAATTAATCCAGCAAGACATGTCTCTAACTCTTTCCCAAATGTAAGGGTGTCTTATGAATAACCGCAAAACATATACGCTGTGGAAGGGTGTAGCCCATGTTTCCTTTTTCTGGTAATAATATGTTCCAGTTCATAACATGCCCCAGATATTCAGTCTGTGATTTGCCAAATTCAAATATTGATTTTTTAACTCTAAGTCCATAAGTTTGCGGTTACAAAATTCTACGCAAGTGACTGAAATGCTCACTTTCCTTCTTTCCCATAATCCTCAAATCATCCATCTATGCAAACACATTCAAATCCTTAAGTATGTTTCTCTTATTATTTGAAAAATAGATGGTCTAAAGCTAACACCATATGATAATATGTTATACACAAACAGACTTCTGTGTATGTATTAGTTATCATATCATTTTAGGGTTATCACTTAGTAATACTTGTTAATAAGCAGCTACGAAATCTATTTTGGAAGCCACAGTTCTATAACACAACATGGCTGTGCAGCTCTTCATTTCAAGGGAATTGTCATGCTTCAGTCCTTGTAGCATGATAAACAGCTTTCTTTTAGTCACCAAACAAGGTATGGCTTTATTCCTTTTTATAATAGGCACAATCAGAGTTGCATATTCATTATACTTGAGTGGAGAAGCAATGCTTGCCTTTTCAAGTCTTAAAGCTCTTAATCTAAAATGCCATGGTTCTTTTTTATGCCCTTTCTCATAGCTTTTCCAGAGATAAAAGGTCCATGGTCAGTTCTGAATCTTAATGCAGCCTTCTGTACTAAGTCAAAATATTCCTGTGAAGTTTTGTGGGACTAATGCATGACCATTGGATACTAAAAACCTCAGACATATGAGAATCATTCTCCTGATTGTACAATGTATGGTTACTACTGAATCAGGTACATCTATCTGGCCTCCCAGGTGTCTCCTTCATAGCTACAAAAGAAAAAAAAAGTGAGAAGGAAAAGCATTACTGGTTTCTGAAGACATGACAAAGAAGATTTCAAGGCAAGATCCTTTCATTTAGAAATCAAATCCAGAGATAGACATTTTTTTACATTAATTTTCAAAGCTTCTTTTCCTTAAATCTTAACAATTTTATAATTTTACTCATTTACTGGAAATGAGTTACTGTATTGCTTTCCATGGATTATTATATAAAAACATGGGTAGATTAGACATTAGGAACATTGTAAGGGCATGATCTCCAGATGTGGGGTGCATGAATCTTGACTTCAGCATCTAGAAAAGGAGTCTGAGAGTGCCCATGTCTTGCCCCTTCAGAAAGGCATTTGGCTGTATGAATAAAACTTTTTTCTGTCTTTCTACATTTCAAAATACTTATCTGTGATTTTCATTATGTTTAAGTTTAGCATTATCTATTTTAGTCATAGAACATGTCTCAGAAAGTATTAGCAAAAATTTATTGAAAGCTACCTTTTTTCTCTTCTTACTAAAGTCAGTTTTACTTAAAGAAGCTAAGTGCATATCATGTTACGTGCTTCTTCAAGTACAAAAATAATGAAGTTGGGTATTCTTTAGATCAATTTCATGGCTGTAACAAAAATTACTGGTGACTTTTTCAGTTAATGTGATTTTTCCACAGAGAAAACACCTATACGTATAGATCACAGTCAGGAATAGTGAATAAAGTTGCTTCTAGTGCTACAAAAATAAGGCATTTTTATGCCAATACTACAAAGCTACTTAGAGTGAAAATTTAGTATGGACTCAAAAAAGAATAGAAGAAAGCACGTGAGTTGCTCTTTTATAGTCAGAATACAGTCTAATGGTTATGGATCGAAACTGAAGCCACATGTCATAGAGAATGTACTGTTGCTGAAAATATCCAAGGTATACATGTGAAATCTTTTGCAATGAGCATTCTAATGTTCCTCTTATGCCAATATAAAGAAAAACAGAACTAATGTAGAACTCTTGCTTTGTTTTTATTTTAATGTATTCATGTGTTAACAAAGTAAGTGAACTGGTCTTCATGGACTCTTTTCAGCCACAACACAGGCAAAAAGGCAATGGAAAATGTAGCCTGTTTAGACACTTTTAGAGTAGCCAATCAATCTATATACTTTTAGAAAGTTGGAAAGAGACAGGGTCGGATTCACGAAGGCTTACACGGAGTCTAGGAGTAGAGTAAGTCTCCATGCAGCCAACATGTCTGCCAAGCGATCCAGGAAGAGCCGGTAGGGGCATATAACAGAGCTCGTTAAACTAGTCCTACATGGACAGGGCTTGGATATGCAAATTACGTCAATTGCAGGCGAAAGCTATGCAAATGGGGTAAATTTGAATTCCAGGAAACCCGAACCTGTCTGAGTAGGAGTAGTGTTATTTGCAGAAATGTACTCAGTTGATAACTGAGAACGGTTCTGCAAATAGCAAAACGAAGCCGTGACAGCTGCAAAAAAAAAAAACATGCATTTACAGGAGGAAGCATGCCAATGGCCAAAAATGCGGCCATTGGCAATGGGAAGTGATTCAAAATAGAAATGAAATAACTTTTTTTTCATCCCGATCTCCGGGGTTTTACTGTAAAGCGGTGCCGCGTAAATGCACTGCGCCCTAAAAACCAGAAAATTAATAATTAAGATCCACAAATGTGGATTGTATAGCTAAAATGAATTTACAATGCAAGTGAATGGCAGGATGAAGACAACATGGCCACTGAGTAGAGGTTGCTAAGGGGGGAAGCTCAGTCTAAGAGATGTAACCAAGCATTAGTAGGCAATCCTATGCAAATGAGAGTTAGGATAGTGAATCGCAAGTTTACATAGGAAATGAGCACAGTCAGTGGAGTGTAGGAGTAAGATAAGGGGAGTAACAGAGTAGAAGATAGGTGACATCACGAGGGGGGTATGTATGAAAGGAGTGAAGCTCATTGGAGCAAAGTGTCATGTGTCAGCCGACAATTACATATTATTGAAAGAGGTGTGTCAACAGGTAGACCAGGTAAAGTCAAGAAATGGAAGGTGTATGCAGTGGATAACACCAAAGTTTCTTGCTGAGCGTGCATGCGCATGTGTGCGCACCAGTAAACCTGAGTAAGACAGTGTGCGCACGTGTTAGCGTGTGTGCGCGTGTGTAAGCTTGAGTAAGTATATGTAAAGCTGTGCAAACAGTTGTAAGCGAGTTTGCACTGGTGTGCATGCGTTTTAACAGGAATAAGGAGGTTTTAGTCTGTGTAAGCATGTGAAAGTGCATGTTAGCTGCTGTGCGCGTGTTTGTGCTTGTGTGCGTGGCGCTCCCCCCTCAGGAAACAGAAAGGAAAAAGGAAGCAGACCAAATAGTAGGGAAGTTACCAGGGAGTACTAGCAGAGCTAGCAGGTGAAAACAATCAGAGTCAGGCAATTACCCAGGCAGAACACTAGCCCAGCCCAGCCCAACACTTAAAACACGCAAACAACAGTTCCTTATGTTTCTCTCAAGAGACACTGCAACACTGCAGTAAGCTAATAGCAGTGAAAACTGAAAAAGATGTACTGAGGCAAAAAATGTTAGGGGCTGCCATTGCTGTTATAAGGCGATATATGCAACATGCTGAAGGTGGTGATGATGCAAATGCTGCTGGACAACCCACAGTGAGGAGACGGAGAACAGTGTACAGGTCCAGGGTAACCTACCAGGGGCTACATGAGCTGGAGATAGTGGAGCGCTATAGAGTGGACAGAGACCTCTTGCAGCAAATTGTTGAGCTGTGCAGGCCACACCTCACACACAGAACCAACAGAGGGGAACCCATCCCAGTGGAAACTAAGTTATGTGTTGGCCTAAGAATATTAGCAACAGGTACCTTCCAGAGACCAACTGGTGATATGATAGGAATATCACAGGGATCAGCATCCAGTGTTCTGCACCAGTTCCTGGATGCCATGTCAGCACATGTCAGTGATCATGTATACTTCCCCAATTCCCGTGAGGTATTGGCCAGCAATGTGTGTCTCTTCCAGCAAATAGCAGAATACCCTGAGGTAGTGGGTGCAATAGACTGCACGCACATATGCATCAAAGCACCAGCTGGTGAGCGGGGTAGGGTCTACTTCAACTGCAAGGGCTTCCCCTCCATCAACTGCCAGGTCATGTGTGATGCCCAGGGCATAATACTGAATGTGTGTGCTGGCTGCCCTGGAAGCTACCATGATTCCCATATCTGGCATCTGACGCAGCTGTACCAGACATTTGCCAATGGGGACATCCCACATGGACACCTAGTGGGGGATGCTGGCTATGCACTGGAGCCATGGCTGATGACAACCATCAGAAACGCACACACACCTGAACAGGAACGCCATAATGAGGCACACACACAAACACAAAATGTAATTGAGCATGTGGTTGGGCTGCTCAAGTCATGGTTCCAGTGCCTGGGCACATCTGGTGGAGCCTTGCAGTACTCACCAACTACATGTACCCAAATTGTCATGGTATGTGCTATGCTGCATAATATGATACTGAGAAAACAGCTGCAACAGGACCAGCATATGCCTGGGCCAAACAGCACCCCACCATTGCCAGGGACATCACAGGCAAAGCATGACTCAGAGGAGGAACAACCTGAGCCTGCCCCAGTAGGCAGAAGGAGGCGTGCCCAGTATGCCTTGGCCTTGGCAAAGAGGCAATACATAGCACATACACTGGCTCAGTAGGAACTCTGAAAATGATACCTCTCTCTGACCTGCACATGTAGTAAAAGGGATGACTACGTTCACACTACTTGCAGTCAAACATGTATAGAGAGTGTAGTATGTGCATTCGACATAGGCAGCCCTGCATCAACACCTGAGGCTTGATTGCCATGTGTTAAGCAATATAAAGCAGTGCTAAACAGCATTTACCACTATGTAGTATATGTAAACCAAATCGCACACACCAATTAGTACAAACGTGGTCAATGTTGAGTAATATTGGCCAACGTCCAGCAATGATGGTTAATATTGAGCAATGTTGGACAAGCTGGGTCTAAGTAGGGCATAGCTGAACAAAAGCTAACATGCTCATAGTTACTCTACTGGCCCTTATGCAGTCTGGTCTGCTTAGTATGAAACTATAAGCGGTGATGGTCCTCGAACCAAGGATACTGTGCACTATAGTTATAGTACTGAACCACTAAACCATGACAGCATTGCAGTGGTTAACCTGTATGAAGAAATGTTGATAAGTCTATGCAAAGTATTCCATGGAAACCCTGCAGGCACAGCATAATCCCTGTCGAGTTATGACACAAAGGTGAGTCCTGCAGTAAGAATAGAACCTGACTTTCAACACACACAGTACAAATGTTAATATTGGACATGTACACATACATCAACAAATGTAGTAGACCTCAGACAGCAACATACAGAAAGGTCACACTGGGCATGCTCACACACTTGAATACATGAGACAAATGTCAAGCAACAGAACACTGACAGTCTGAACTGGGCATGCTCACACACCTAGGCCATGTCGGAGTACAGCAGTGGGCCACACATATCAGGCAGTTGCATGTGTTAACCCAGGAACCTCTCACTATCCAGCAATCTGCCCTGTGCACACACTTATATGACAACAGACGCATATATAATATAGTGGAACCCTGTCATGATCAAATATGTTCCGCAGATACCTAAGTGGTTCATAGAAAGTGGGAAAGCAAAGATGATAAAAACTTGCAAACAGTATCAGCAATAAACATTGTCATAGGTTCAGAGGTTGATACTAGGCTATCTGCCCTAGGGCATGTTCAAGCACAGCCAGAGTGTGTTTGGCTGCTGCAACCCAGTCAAATCAGAACACTGTGCCCATGAATAGTAGGTCACACAAGATAGCCCATTTTCATTTAGTGTATTCTGCCTCTGTCTAGCAGGGACCCAGAAGATATCCCATAGGTACACATACCATCACCCATCCACTTGTCAATATGTCACCTGTAGGTGGACTGTGGGTGGCTCTGCTTATGCAAAACTGGGACTGCACTCTGCAGTGAGTGGAGCCTTACGGATAATAGTCTGTCCCCCCAGCATGTCCTATCAAAATCTGTGCTGAGGTATATGTCCCTGGAGTGTGTAGCTCCAAGGGGGTTGGATATCCTGAGGTGGAGCATGTCCATTAATTATGGGTCAGATATTGTGTTAAACTACAGGCAAACAACACATCTGTGTAGGTGGTAAGTGACTGAGTAGAGCTGGAGTTACTGTATCTGAACTGTGCAGGGCATCTGTGTGAGTCCCTACATCTGCTTGATGAGTAACATTTGTGACCATTACAGTTGCTGCAGGTGTCGGGTAAGGTACAACCCAAATGTGGCATAGTAACCAAGCATGGTTGTGATGAATATAGGGGCACAATGACCACACATGATCAGCATGTGAAACCATGTGGGATATGGCGGGCTATGTAGATGTAATGTATAAACACTTTGGCAATGTGATTGTCAAAGGTGAGAGTACGAACAGGTCATGTCCCCAAACCCGTAACAACTACTGCCATATGTAATGGATTACTACCTATGTGGTAATGTGTGGGCATGTTGTCATTCTCAAAGGGGATGACTATGCAACTAATGGCATGTAGCTGTAGGCCATGACTCAGGCACCAGTCATCCTATCTCTGTGAGACCCTGTATGAGTATGCATGTGTCGGCTGGAGAGTTGACTATGGCACCCAGTTTGCAGTCATCTGTGAACATGGGCAGCCATATCCCTCCTGTGATAGCCTGTACATCACACAAATATATACTGAACAAGAGAGGTCCCAGGACTGAGCCTTGTGAGATGCCATGTGTAACTGGTGTATAGTCAGACATGGCAACTGCAACACTGAGCATGTGGGTGCTATCCTTGATCCAGGTAGCAATCCATCGTGTGAGATATGTGTCGATATTGATGCAGGTGAGTCTATGCATAATGGCCGTGTGGGGTATTGTGTTGAAGGGTTGTGCAAGGTCCAGGCAGGCTGTGTGGACAATTGTCCCAACACTGATGGACCTGGTAACTGTTTAAAGAATACAAACAGGTCCAACAGGCAAGATCTCCTCAAAACAATGCTGTAATGTGTAGGTCCCAGTGTCTGTAGGTTTCCCATGTCTATGCGCATGAGTCCCATTACAATACACTCCATAGCTTTGCAGAGCAGGCTAGTTAGCCCTATAGGCCAATATTGTCTGTGGTCTGTTATGGCAGTATTCAGTGGAGTGGGACCACTATCGCTGTACGCCATTCCATGGGTACGAATCCTGCAATAACCCTGATATCGAACAGTGACGTAATGTGAGAGTTATGTCTGTCATGAAGGCCGTGTACAACACAGACCAGGACACTGTCTGGTCCCATTGATGCTGTGTTGTCCACTGTGGGGAGGGCAGCACTCACCTGTTTATTCGTGATGTCAGGGAGGTTACACTCTGTTGGGATGGACAGTACCTCCTTAGGGGGGGATGGGGGGAGACAACTGCATTGAACCTGTTTGCCAGGATGCTGGCAATGTCTGTGGGTTCAGGGTATGTTCAGTCAGTATGCAGTAACACACAGCATATCAGTGAGTGTCCAGCCAGGTACCTGAATTAACTGAAGAAGGCTTTGTGAGTGTCAAATGTGTCTGGTGCAATTGTCCATTAGAAGTGGCCCTGACATAAATACACGAGTGATTGTAGCTGTCTGCTAGTACAGATCACAGATGCCTTCCCTGTCTGGGATTGTGCTCTATCATGTAGTAGCTTCCTCCTTTTGTTGTGTAGCGCATTAATGGCCGGGGTCCACCAGACAGGTCCCCTGCCATTGGAGTAGTGAGTCCAGGTGTTATTTTGGAAAGCATGATCCATGCAGCTAACTAGGTGTCCATAGACTGTGTATGTACTTTCCACTGACCCAGGGTCTCTAAAGGATACCACCGTGGTATGGAGACGTGTGACATTTGCTTTTGGGAAGTTCACCAAGATTACCCAGGATGGGTGTGGGGACAGGATATGGATGTCCAGTGAGATAAAGTATGTTCTGTCCTTACCAATGAGGGGTATATTGCAGGTGTGGAACATAGAATCCCCATGTTGGTGATGATCATGTCCAATATGTTGTCCTGTCTTGTGGGTGTGGTGACCGGTTGTGCCATAGCATATGAGTTTACAAATTGTAGCAACTGTTGGGTGAGGGTGTTGGGGCCTGATTACTATCCCCAGTCAATGTGTGTGTATTTGACGTCACCCAATATAATGGTGTTTGGAGAGACCGTCATATTGTCCAGTGTTCCCCGGAAAGACAAGTGTGGTTGCTGAGTTTGTGAGTGTGGTCTGTAGCAGGCAACAAACCAAAAGGCAGATTTGCACAATGTTAGGTGCATATGTATGGTCTGTGATGCTTTGTGCTGTGATGTATATGGATACTCCCCCTATTTGTGTTGGCCATTCCGAGTTATGTGGTCAGAAAGCATGGTATGAAATATAACCTGGTAGTGCTGGTGTGCATGTGGGAGCCTGAACATTGGGTCTGTTAGTGCACAGATATTGCTGTTCTCCATACTGAGGAGACTCCTGAGTGTGGTCAATGTGAGGGTAATACATCTGGTATTGAGCAGCATTACCCTCATTGTCATGTACTCTGTAATGTCTATGGAGGTGGGTCTGTCTGTTGAGCCCCGCTTAAATAAGGCAGTATGGTGGCAGCAAGTGCCTTAGCCAGTATTCAAATGTCCAAGGGTGACAGTTGCAAGTTGTTCATAGGGAAGCTACGTGGCATGTCGGGCATGTCACCCCAGGCTGACAGACACTGTATCCCCTTTGAATAACACCAATATGTTAGCCAACTGTTAAACGTGATCAGTTTGTTGGTATACTGAGACATCATACTTGGTGAGTGTAAGATGCTAGACAAGGTCAGGGTCATACCGGCCTGGGCTACATGATCAGAAAGTTCCTCTACGTATCATGTCATGTGGTCCAGGGAGGAACATCTGAGGTTGTACGCACCAGCACGGACAATGATGGAGCCAGTCCTGGACTTGCTTTGGAGTGACCTGAGTGCATGTGTTATGTGGCGGATCCTGGCACCTGAGAGACAGCTCTAAGTGGCTATTCCCTTGTTTGGCCTGGTGAGTGGGACGTCAGTGTGTCTGACATTAAGTGTCACCCATTACATGTGTATCAGGTGTGTTGTTTAGCCCTAAGGGCAGTGACTGTGTGGCACATTGACATTGTGAACTATGTGATATGTGGGTATTGTAGTGGGGTAGCAGTTGATTGTGTGTCTGCTTTGGAGGTCTCTGCTGCTTATGCAGAGTGTATGTAGAGCCTCCGAGTATGTGTATTTGTGATAATGTGGTTTGATTTATGTCGCTATCGGTGTATGTGAGACTGATATGTGGTGTGTGTGGTCACCTCCACCACCTGATAGACCATGCCAGTCATGGGTCGAGAGAGCTCAGCCTCCTGCATGTCAATATTGTTGCATCTCTCACATATATCTGAGTGTGTTGGGAGGAGGAGAGGGTTGTCTGCATACATGAGGCAGATGTGACATTGTGTCATAACCACAATATTCACTAGCTGGACTGGAGACTACACACAAAACCAACCCCTGGACATGCCAGTATGTTATGATGACATACTCTGTAGCCTGATCACAAAGGATCTGTAGGGTATTAATTGTGTAAATGAGTATTACCGGGATTAGTGCTCAGGTTTGTTGGTGTTTTGTAAAGAGTAGCTGAGAAGGAGTCCAGACTGAGAATCATGACATGTCCTTCAGCTATGTCATAAATAGTAATGTACACTCATATATGTCCTGAGTCAGGGCCAACTGTACCTTAATGACAATGTCGACATCCTGTCAGATAGGCCCATATCTACATAACCACCTCTCACTGACAATTGTCCCTGACATCATACCAGGAGATATCACGTGTACAATGTCTGACCAGCTCCCCCCAAAGCCAAAAGCATGGCAGCAATTGGATTACAATGTTTCCCAATATGTGCCATGCATGCACTACAGAACAAACAGACCCTGCACCTGAAAAGTCTGTTGAGCCTCACCCACTCCACAGGGTCTGGAACTGTCGAATGTGTTACAGCAACATATGGCACTCCCCACAAGTGTGGGTGCACAGCACACCATGGGAAATATAGTCCAGTAAGCCTATAAAGTCTGATCTGCAAGGCCATGGAGTGCATCATGACTGAAGTCATAAACAGAGGTATTGGAAGCTGACAAACACACAACCCTACCAACTGTGGTATGTTCATGTGCAGATCATGGTTCCCAAACATGCTACACCATTTGCAAGGCAGCCACCCAGGACATACATCACTGAACAGAGCTACACATGTCCCACATAGACTTTGCATAGCTCTTCATCAACATCACAGACACGCCATATCCACAAAACCAACAATCTGTGCATAGATATGTGCTGACATATGAAGGGATGTCAATGTGTCCACAGATAGATCACACAAGGTGCGACTCACAGGGTCCTGTTCAAGCTGTTGATACCTGCTGACCCACATGGATCATTCCTGGGATTGCATAAAAGAAAGTGCACACACATTCCCATGTCCAGTCTGATGATGTCAGCATCCTACAAATATACCAGGAGAACAGAAATCACACAGTAAAGCATATAGCACTCCGTGTTAATGTGTATTTCCCTAGTATTATAACCTAGTTAGGTAGGGGTTTGAATCCTGCAAGCACTGACAGTGTGTATGTGTGTGATTTCCTTTGAGAGGAGTAGCCTTTTTGGAGACTGGGAAAACACATTAAAAGAGGCACATCCCTCTTTGGAATGTCTGATGATGTCAGCATCCTACAAATATATCAGGTGAACAAACAACAATCAGTAAAGCATATAGCACGCTGTGTTAATGCGTATCTCTCTAGTGTCATAACATAGTTAAGTAGGGGTTTGAATCCTGTTAGTGTATGTGTTGGGGGGGGTGTGATTTCCTTTGAGAAGAGTAGCCTTTTTGGAGACTGGGAAAACACATTAAAAGAGGTACATCCCTCTGTGGAATGTCTGCTGATGTCAGCACCCTACAAATATTCAAGGAGAACAGAAACCACCCAGTAAAGCATGTCGCGCGCCGTGTTAATGTGTATCTCTGTAGTATCATAACATAGTGAGGTAGGGGTTTGAATCCTGAAAACGCTGACAGTGTGTGGGCAGGTGTGTGTGATTTCCTTTGTGAGGAGTAGCTTTTTTGGAGACTGGAAAAACACAATAAAAGAGGTACATCCCTCTTTGGAATGTCTGATTATGTCAGCATCCTACAAATATATCTGGAGAACACCAACCACCCACGAAAGCATATAGCGTGCCGTGTTAATGCATATCTCTCTAGTATCATAACATAGTTAAGTAGGGGTTTGAATCCTGCAAATGCTGTGTGTGCGCCACAGGTGGTCAATGCAGTGTGGGTTTTGATTTTACTACGGTATGACATATGATTAAAACAGTATGTGCATTGCACACATCGGGTATCTGCGTGGCAAATGAATATGTGTACATGTGACCTCAATCAGTACATAGGTGTGAAGCCTGCATACTGCATGAATACATTTGTTTCCTTCGACAGATTGTGCCGCTGCTTCTCAGATCATAGGTCACATATGTATGTATGCAACAAGCCCGGCCACTGTAGTGATCCATGGCCAAGGTCATCTGTGCCACGCACACCCACGACACATACTATAGAATACTGTGAGTGAGGGTAATTGCCTGGGGTATATGTCACACATGTTCATACACAACAACGACTGGCAGTAATGGACAGTCATTATAGGTGTACAACAGCCTTGTGGATATGCATGCAGGCCTCTAATGTGTTAAGTGAAACACCGATGGACCCCACAATACCTATGGATATGTGGATACCAAGGGACAGATGACATAACACGTATCTGTCTGTACACATTGGTACCCAACATACATGTTGAGGGCTACCACCTATTTGGTACTGTCGGGATAATATGTCTAGTAAATGTGGGTGACTATGCCATAGTTGGCTTACAACTATACAGCATGTATTGGACAACAGGTATCTGTCTGTATGATACCCTTGTGTAGGACATGCATCCCATGCAGGGAATGCAGTGTAGGCCAATGCATGCATTTCCAGATGTGGATGGACATATCCCTAGTGTGTTTGCATGTACCTAAGAGGGCTATATGCCACACAGGTGTGGTCCCTGGAATGTGTGGCGGTCAATACCACTGGTTACTGTTATAGTATAGTACCGGAAGGATCCAACTGTTACTGAGTTCCCTACAACTGTGTGTCATTTGTCAGTTCATCATCTAATAATGATGTGTATCTCTGTAGTATTATAACATAGTTAGGTAGGGGTTTGAATCCTGCAAACACTGATAGTGTGTGTGTGTGTGGGGGGGGTGTGTGTGATCATGTAGCCCAGGCCGGTATGACCCTGACCTTGTCTAGCATCTTACACTCACCAAGTATGATGTCTCAGTTATAGTCATGCTGTTGAGGTGGTGTATACTACCAGACTGCAGATCATTGACAGATATCAACAGTATCACCCACAGCATAGTGTCAACCCATGTCATACACACATGTGTACCCATGTTAGTACATATCTGTAGTAGAATGCATACTGGCCATCGAAAGATACCATGATATGTTAACAATGTGTACAACAGGGTGTGTCACACATCCCACGTGTCCACTATGCATGTACATGCAGACAGTGCGCACACACCATGTTCACAGATGTACACCTGATAATTTGTAATGCACACATCACACATGTACTGTCCACTCACTAACACATGCTGGCAACACTGTACACTTCAGCCAAGTGGCACATGGGTGTACAATACATACTCAGACCTAACACTGGTGTAAACAATGCTACAATGACTATCAGAGCTGTGATGCATAATGCCTGTTCAGCTATACCTACAAGGATATCAGTACATTTTCCTGTTGGCAACGTGCTACTATTGCTACACTGCTATAATGTCACCCTGTGCATCAGAACCATGTTAGCCTATCCCTGCATCAATGTGACAGATGACAGAAGGTGGCACAGGTGTCATCATATGCACAGGGTGTGTTGTTGGTTTGCCAGAGCCCAACATTGACCCACCCAATCGACATGTCAGTGTGTGTGTGGGGGGGGGGACAACAGTACAGCATGGGCCAATGTTGATGTAATGTGTGTGTGTGTGTATGTGTGAGCCCTAGTTGTTTGGTTAATGTGTGTGTGTCTGCATGCACACAACTCCACCATGTGGCTGCCATATACAGGCAGTTGTGGGACAGCCACAGACTGTACCTGCTAGCCCATACAGATCACTGTCTCTGGCCATGGACATGGTACCTGTGCCTGGCAGGGGTGCTACAGGCAGTATCGGGTACCAACCCTGACTGGGTGCTATCATCAGAGGCAGAGGTATGATGACTGGACCCATGTCCCTGCTGGGACTGGCCAGTGCCATGTGCATGTGGTCTAGTAAGACGGTCAATGGACAGGCCAGCCCCAGCATTGCTGGGGCTGCTACTGCCACTACGAGAGCGGCTGTGATCCATGGTCTATATGTGATGACTGCCAGCTGATGCTGTTGCTGTCATGCGTCAGTGTCAGCTTCCCATCCATCCCGCATGGTTCTGGCTCATGGCTAACACATTCTGGAGGACATCTAATGTCTCCCTCCAATGGCTATAAATGACCTCGGTGTAATTCCGGATGGCACCGGCAAGGTCACGGATGCTGTCATTGATAGCAGTGTAATGGGCCCTCTGCGCCCCTAGTCACTGTCGGGTGTACCGTTCCATACGGGCCTGTGCCTGCATTACAGTCCGGAACATATCGGAGGTTGTAATACCTCTGGGGGCACATCTGCCAGGGGCAATACGTCCAGTGGTGCTCCCCCGAGAACCCCTGGACATCCGCCTATGTGGTACCGTTCCAGTAATTCGGCTATGGCTGCTGTGAGGGGATGCACATGCCATGGGAACTACACTCTCCTGGTCAATGCCGACTGTATGCTGTCCCTCAGCTATGGTGATTGGTGATGAGGGATGAATTGACAGTATGAGTGTGCGCATAGATGGGGTTGAACTCTGTGTACTGTCAATTGGTGGACCAACGACAGTCCCTGACAGACCTTCCTGTACCACAATACATGTCTCATCATCTCCACTATTAGTGGCAGTGACATCAGGTTCCCTGCTGAATTCAGACACCCCTAACTCAGCACCTGTGGAAGGAAGACAGGAAACACACTTCACAATCTGTACATGATGTTAGCACACATGCACACATGCACACATGAGCACATGAGCACGTGCACACATGCACACATGCACACATGAGCACATGCACACATGCACACATGAGCACATGCACACATCCACACATGAACACAGATACACTGCTCACCACAGCACATACACACACACACACACACATACACACACACACACACACACACACACACACACACACACACACACACACACACACACACACACACACACACACACACACACACCAGCAATCCAACACATACACAATAGTGGGTGAAGGTGGGCGACAGTATCACAGGGCAAACAGTCACCTCACACGTGTCAGCATGCAGAATATGTGTTGCTCAAGACCATGCAGTGCAAGTGTTGACGGCCCTATTTAATGACATTATACATGGCTGTGATGCATGTGTGTAGTTGTTCAGTGATTGACTACACCCTAGAACACAATGTGTACATCAGCACAACATTGCTGTGCAAGTATTATCTGCTCTGCAATGTCCTGTGCACCATCACTCAATGGTATACATACCATGGCTGCATGTGTTATCTGTGTGGCACATAGATTGCCATGTCTGCTTACAGTGTCTGTGTCCATAGCGAATAATAGTGGGCACAGATGTAGCAAATGCATGCAACGCACAGACATGGGATGAGTGGTGCATGTAGATGTGAAGTAATCCCAATGCTCGACATGGCCATTGTACAGTGGTTATGGTGAGTGTGGGACATATTGCAGATATGTCGGTGCCAGCCATGACATGGCATGCTACACAACTGCAACATTAAACACCACACATACCCAGTGTGTGTCATGTGACCTACACACCCAATAGCATTCCAGTACATATATGTGACTCTTTGTACAGATGGCGACAGCTGTGCATATTGTGTATACTGGCATATGTAAGTGCACACACAACATGCTATGCATATTGTGTATAGGTGCATATGTTTGCACACACACAACAATGAGGTGCAAAGCAAAGACTGCTATGTGTAGTACTGTGGTCACTGTAACTGCATGGGGTGTACTACCATGTGCCATCATCATCATCATCATCATGCAACTTGTGGTCACTCATGGCTACTACTGTGTGACAGACCACCACCTACCATGCTGTACCTGAACTGCAGTGCTGTGGCTATGTTCACTATTACACAGCCACTTTGTACATGGGTGTATGAGGTGCCCAATAGGGAGCATTGCCTAACATGACTGTGTTATGTGTTGAAGAGTGTTGCACAGCCCCATGAAAGGCCTCTACCCCTGAGGTACATCATGTGTGTGTGGATGATATGTGGGATACTAAGGTGTAATCTTACAGTGGGTGTGTGTTTACACCATATGTAGCATGTCTTTGCGTACTGCGTATGATAAACATGTTATGTTGTGTACAGGTGTTGCAATTATGCCTATCCAATGTGCAGTAAGGGGTTGCCACAACGGTGTCTTATGCTCTGTGTATTGCATGTCAGTGAGGCAGCTACTGACATTACTGAGCTGTGCAACATCTTACAGCAAACATGCATGGCATGCATTATGCGTAGGTGTGTTACATGTACATGGCCTACACCTCACCTATGGCATGCATATTTCATTACCAACATTGCAGTTATAAGACACTCACCAGCATGGATCGGCTGCCCTGCTGTCACACCAGAGGGACCTATGAGAATATGAGAGAGTTAGTCAGCGGCCACAACTGTGGCATTGCTACAGTGGGTATGCTAAACTGCAGTATAACAACAGTCAACAGTCACAGGTGTGGAGATATTATTCAAAATATCAGTATTGCACAACACTAGGCAGCATATCTGCTAAACACACAGTACAAATCTCACATAGACATAATCTAACACTACAGTTAACTGTCATCTACAGATAGGGCATGTTACCTGCTTGCTCCGGGTGGACGTGCTGGGTGGCTTCGGCCTCCATGACAACACATGTCAGAGGTTGATGTTGCTGTTGTCCAGGAGCCACCATGCGTAGGAGCAGCTCCTCCACTGTGGTGAGGGAGGGATGAATGGCCACCCCACCACCTGTGGCATGCTGTTGTCTTTGGATATCAGATGCATGCCGCCGGACATGTCTAATTAAATCACTGCAGTGATGGCGTACCTGCTCATATGTCTGGTTATGCATGCCTATGTCATTTACCCAATGAACAAGTTCCTGCCACAGTGCAGTCTGCTCCTGCTGGTGCTGGCTGCATCTGGAGAACAGCATCATGTACTGCTGCAATAGGCTTTGTAGTATCACCTCTTCCTCATCCGATGTGTATGATGGATTGTGTTGGTGGGCCATCTGGCTAAAAAAGATATGAACAATATGTGTGAGCGAGTCCTGTGGCACACTTTATACCTATAACCACAGATATCACTTTACTGACATATTTACCATCCTATTGTCTGTCAGAGGTTACACACATTCAATACCACTTAGTGGTTCTCAGGCCACAAATAACTAACAGTGCCTGGCACACTCTATATATCACACCACTATACAACAGTACCTGACACACTGTTTGTGACACATTGCACAACCTCAAGACAGGGGTGTATATCACACCAATGCACAAACAGAGATGTCATCCATTGCAATGGATGTAAAGTACAGGTACAGTAGCACCACCCTAGTCATTGATGCCATAGCCCTGCCTAACAGATGTGTACAGTTGTTACTATAGGTGGCATACTGCTGTAACAGAGTATATATGTTGCTGGATACACACATATACCCTGTAACACACAAATGATTGCAGCCATTTTACAGGCATGATTACACACACATCAGACAAACATACAACACACCACTGTATGCCAACACAGATGAGCATTAACTGTGTACCATACAGTACTGTGTGCCACTACTTACACACCCTTATGCATGAGTTTTGTCTGCTGTGCAGACTACAGGAAACACAGATGACAGTGTTTCCAAGCAATGTGAACACACACCATACTGTGCTGTTTAGGTCTACAGCTTCTGGTAGTACTACAGTTCATATGGGAGTTGGATTCACCACCAGTACCACTCACTAAGCATACATGTATTGCTTTTGCCTACAAAGAGACACCACATTCGTCAACAAGGAACTATGTCACATCATCTGACGTACTACTATGTCTGCCTAACAGTACATTACACATCATTTGCTGTCCTCACAGCTAGGATAGACACTACCATGTCAGATACAACTTCACACTAAGCTATCACACCTTTATAGACCTTGCACACATTCAGCGTTACACTTATTCAACCTCACATAGCAGGTATTGCATTGAGTACATATGTGAATGCATAGTGTCATAGGCAGGTAATATGCTGTTGGCCCTAGGGCCTACGGCAGCCTAGCCATATGCTACCCTGGCCTTTGACACACATGTACTTTGATTTCACTTGCCCCTGCCACCCAGAACCACAGAGGTGTTTCCTGGGGTGTATTACCAATCTCCCACACAATCATCAGGGGTATTTATGACAACTGCTAAGGAGGAGCCTTGTTTGCTATTGCTAGGTGGTCAATTTCGGTGTATGGCATATCTCTGAGATGGGAACCTATCCCTCCAGCATGTGCTGTTTAGTGAGCTGACAAGGTTTAGGGCCCTAGAGTGTGTATCCTGGAGGGATTGTGATATGTTGCCATGGTGGCTGTCACCCAGCAATGGGTGTGACATACCTCTGTATGTTCGGCAGAGGTCACCTCTGTGTAGCCAGTATGCAATACAGTGTAGATGTGGTTTTGTGAGTCAGTCTGCATAGGGCATCTGTTTGCGGCCAGTATTACCCTTTGGGAGGTATGTCAGTGGCCTTTTCACCTGGTATAGTTGTCATGTGAGGTACATACCACATAGGGCATTGTGATGGGTAGAGGGGAACACTGCCCTATATTTTTATAGATGACACACCTGTTGTCATGACACATAACACACAGACTGATTACAGGTGTAGTGTGGCACTGTCTTCATCAAAGTGGAGGCTACTGTCCACCTGTGTCCCATGTTCCCTCATCACACCTTCACTGTTAGGTAGATCTCTACCTATGTGGTAGTTAATGGGTACATTGTTTTGGAAAGGAGGAATGGCACTGCAGTATCAGCACTTGTCTACAGTCCATGCCTTGGTCACCACACACCTGTTGAAGTACATATGACCCCGTGTCACTCTGTCTCTCCCTCTCTCTCTATATGGCTATATATATATATATATATATATATATATATATATATATATATATATATATATATATACATATATATATGCATATCTATACACATACATGTACACATCCATTGCTGTACACATGGATGTACATATAGGCACATGTACAGTCCACCTTTTGTGGTGGGGATATCACTTATGTGACAGTTGAGGGATGTACAGTTATGTGATTATAGTGCACAGTGTTGTACAGAATGCATGTGGGTGTCCTCAGCCCATGTAGCATTAGCAGGCCTCACTGTCTGTAACACAGCAGATCTGACAAATCAATCCCACAGTATTTAACCACCACATGACATATATCAGCACTGCATGCTGTTTTCTAGGCCACACACTACGACCTACATAGATATATGCACATATCAACCTTCAATGACAGATATCTGTCCACCCTTCACTAACAGTTGCAGTATGTCCCTTGCCCTATTCACATGTGCGGATACAGATAGATACGTACTGCTGCCACACATGGATGATTTGCATTGTGTAGAGTACTCTTCAGGAACATCTACTACATGTCAACACATACATGTGAGTTACATACCTTACCTTTGTATTTCCCTGCTCCTTGTGTTACGGTTTTGTAGGTTTTTTTTTTTTTTTGGTTGTTTGTTTTGGGTTTTCCCCGTCTATTTCAGTTTATGTCTCAGTTTCTCTCTCTCTCTCTCTCTCTCTCTCTGTTGTGTCTCTGTCTCTGTCTGTGTCTGTGTCCTTGTCTCTCTCTCTCTCTCTCTCTATCTCCCAGCACCTGCAATGATAGAATTGCATGTGTGGACTGCAGGTACAGCCTGCTTTTCTAGGTATCTGCACTTGTGCATGTGACAGCCTCTGCACCAATTGCTGCCCACCATTCAGTAATTGCATGCAGCCTGCTGTGTGGTGATTGCATTACTCACTGCGATTGCAGCCCACTGCTATAAAATGCTAGGTTAGGTAGGCATAGCCCTTTCAGCTGTCCAAGGTGGGGCCCATGTTTGTTTGCTCTGGACACCGTTGTGTCTGTCAGAAGGTTGGTATATGTCTCTTATCTGAAGCTAGGGTTGTAGCCAGTGATATGCATGTTGTACTCAAACCTGAATGTTGTTGCTTCCAGTACACACTTCTCAGTGTAGACATGTACTCACCCCTCCAAATGCTAACACAGGATACATGGGAGTATGTACTTTCTTTCTGAATTAGACATTTAACTGCCATACAAATGTGGTTATTGCACTGTATTCCTGTGGCCAGTATTTATCCTGGTCTGATACTGTGTGGTGTTTGTAAGGTGCTACTGTAACATTATTCCCTGCTAGGATGGCTGGTTCTCCTTTCACAGTCATGTCATGCAATTCCACAACAACTGCTGGTAAAGACCCACAGAACATGATTTGTGTTATACCATTCCTGATTTCCATTTACATTCCCTCATTGTAATACATGATATAGTTATTTCAGAACCCAGTTACTTGTATATCTGCTGTGGCTTAGTGGTAATTCATGCAGTCTATTGTGTCAATGGTCTGGGGTTCAAGACTGGCAGAGTTTTTTTCTTTGGCTGCTGAGCAGAACAAGGGCCCTGCCATAGAGTGACTAAGGCACTTTTAAGCAGTTGTAAGTGGGTTTGCGCGGGTTTGCGTGACGCTTAGCTAAGTGCACACATGCGCACACTCGCTTAAACCCGCTTACTACCGCTTAAAAGTGCTTACTCCCGCTAACCCCCATGCTAATTTCTTTTAAGGAAAAGAAAATGGGGAGATAGGAAAGTGGTGAAAAAGGGGGCACAAAGAGGGACAGACAGAAGGTAAACAAGCTCGGGATGTGCAGGATGGGTGTAGGGAAGATCCATAGCTGTTCATTTCTTTACCAGCAACAGCTGTGCATATGCAATAAATTTGGAGTGATATTTGAAACCTTCCACCCCTGGGAGAGGGGTGAGGACAACAAAGTATGTTGTACTGCCAATTATAATTATCAGTTTACATGTCTAATGGACATGTGTGCAAAATGGGCAGCTATGTATGGGGCGTAAGTTTTGTGTGGGTACAGATTGCCCTTTTTTTTTTTTCAGGAGAGAGTGGGAAGTGAGTTAAAGGAAGTAGGTATGTCCAGGGAGGTAAACAGACAAGACAGACAAGACATATACAGGGGCGGTGTATGACACATGGGGTGGGTGAACACAATTGACGGGGTCGGATGTTTGGAAATCGCAAGCCTGTGAGCCCACAGATGGTAACAGTGGAACTGAGATCCCCACCCATGGGCAGTCACCACTGCATCTTCACAGCCCTGAGGGTGGCTGTGCTGGGGGCTTCAAAGGATGGGTAGGCTCACCCATGAGATGCGCCACTCTCGCCTTGAGCTGGTGTAGGGGATCAGCAACTGAACGCTGGATCTCCCTACGCACCACAACCCGGACCCTTCGAAGGGTGACAGGTGGCCCTTCTCCACCTATGCTTGCATGGGGGGATGAGCCCCATCCCCTGCAGTGCTTCCACCCAAAGGTGGCACAGGACCGACAGAGGAGGGGAGCCCAGACTGGGCACCGGACCTGCTAGTGCCAGGTGCACTCGCCAGCTGAGGAGGGACAGGTGAGTCCACTGGGACCGGCCTTCCCATACGTTCTGTGATTAGGTGTGTTTAATTACAACATAAACAACAGCTTTCCAGATTAGTTGTAACAGCATGCAGTAATATTCCCATTAACCCAACACACCAAGGTTCCAACAGTTGAACAGCAAGCATAATACATGCATATATTGAACCACAGTGGATATTCTAACAGCATGCAGGGATGTTTGGTAGCAACAGGCCACCATGATTATGGTGTTTAAACAGGGCACATGCATCAATGTGAATGCAAATATTTATAGAACAATAGGACATATGTCCCAACAAATTTTAAGATTACACATACCCATTGAGGTATGGAATTGCATGGTTTATGCACATACAGTAGGGTGTAGAAAAAAATCTTGGTTAACATCTTATAATTACCTTTTAGTCTACACTACATTCCTAGTGACTGCAGGTGTCTATCCCCTACATGTATTATTACACTTGCCACCATACATTAGGTTGTGTAATGGGTTTGGCTAGTCCAATATATGCCTGACCTATATCTGACATACTAACTGTCCAGGATACAGATGTTACTGCTACATATTTCTTGATTGCATTTCTATTTCTTTATCTACATATCTGGGATGTTTTCACATGACATTTTCACTTAGATTTGTACAGAACCCTGCATTTCTTGAAACACACTCACATTTCTGGGGATAAACTAACATGCTACACGTGTGCCAGATTTACTTATGCATGCCAGCCAGTAACTGACCGTTGCGGACTGTATATATGCTTCACAGCTACTAGCACTTCCATCACCCACTTTATATGGGACTGCACAACTCTGGGTTGCCAGCATGTTTTCAAACAGTACTATTTGTATAATGCAAGGGTACAACAATATTTCAACCTCTGTGACACAGACACACTCTGGGTTTTAGATGTTTATTAATGGCATTACACACTTTTCCACAAGCTCACTCCTTTATTTGTTTTAACGGTGAATATGGCAGACATGTTCCAGACATATTTTACCTTTATTAATAGGTTAGAACACTCTTTCTTCAGGCTCACTCACTTATTTTATATGGCAGTGCCTGCAGAGATAGTATTCCAGACATATGTTACCTTTCTTAATGGGTTACTACACTCTTTTTCTACCTCTCTGACGTTTTTATCTGACAGTACATGCAGAGGACTTATACAGGCAATTTTATGGCTGTATTATTGGACTACAACACTTTCTTTCATAACCTGCCTGGTGGCGCAGCCTTAGCAGCCTATCAGCATAGGCTTGCTGATTCGCAGCACAGTCACCTTCAGCTGTAAAGTAAATGAAGGGATATTGAGACATACCTATCCATTATACATACTCAATTATCAATTCTTACATACTGCATTCCATGGCTACATATTCAGTTGTGGGGCATTCTGCATCCCACTGGCCTCCTGTATCCATTGGTTCAGGCGGTCCTGCTTCCATCTCTTCAGGTCTGCATGGTGGTGACGGACCTGCTCACCAGTCCGAGGAACACCAGTGGAACTGGTGAGGTGATGAGCTAACCGGTTCCAAGCCTCTGCCTTGTACTCCATCCCTTGGAACTGGCCCTGCAGGAGTCTTGACTCATGATGGTGGACAAGGAGCCAAACCATGTATTTCGACTCCTCGATGCCCCAACGTTGCGCTCGGAAGTGTGTTCCCTCTCTGACACCAGCCATTCTAACTGCAGATGTGAGCTACAATCAGTTATGGCATGTATGGGGCTTAAATATGCCACATTTCCCGCACTTTTTTGTGATTGGCCATTTTTTTTAATTCTCGGCTGACTGGAGACCTGCTTAGTAATGGTTAAACTACCATTAGTAAGTATATGTCTGTT
Organism: Protopterus annectens; assembly: GCF_019279795.1. NCBI lineage: Eukaryota > Metazoa > Chordata > Ceratodontiformes > Protopteridae > Protopterus > Protopterus annectens. The sequence continues at coordinate 1,768,256,636 of NC_056737.1, forward strand.
AACAGTAGCTGTTTCCCCTAAGTTATCATGGCTTAGTGGTTCTGTGCTTTGCTTATGATGCACAGAGTTCTGGGTTCGAACCTTGTCATTCATTTTATTTTCATAATGTCCAGACAGGTTGGGGGGCTGTGGATGAATTTAAGCAACTTTGCTCTACGTTGATCCTCGGTGCCCTACGGTGCCCTGGTTGGCGTGGCGCGCATGTCCGCACAAACAGGTTGTGCTGGTTAGCACGGTATTTCACTATAGCCACCTCTATTGTGCTGGGTTAACCATTATTAAACTATGGGCAACTCTATTGCACTGGGTGAGGCGCTGTTTAGCTGCAGGTAATTATATATCAGGATCATTTAAAATATTTATTTTGTTCACTGTTACATTGGCCATTTCACTGTGTTTTACTACTATTTACACATATTTTTGTCTGGTATTATTTCCTATACTGATTGAAAAATAAATACGAAGGAGGGTGGTGGGACTCGAACCGTGAACGCCTCTTCTTTGTGCGAATGCCCTACCATTACACTATTGTTATTTGGTGCAATTTGCATACACATTCTTTATTAAGCTCTTCCATGTCTGAATTGCCAACTCTAGCTTATCAATGGACACACCCTCGCACACACACGCAAATACGGGCAGCTATTTCGGGTATTTAAAAAAATAAAATTAACTTTTTACTTTTTATAACTGTGATGGGGGTTTACAATATCAGGGAGTGTAGTGTTGGGTGCAAGGACATTTGAGTGGACTCGCTCTTGTGTATTTGCTTTTACTTTTCAATCACTTGCAGGGGCTTGGACATTTAGACTGCTTGGCAGTCGGACACACCCCCTGCTTTCTTACATGGTCCGTGTAAGACTTACGGTTGAGTCAGCGTGCCCTCGTGCATATTCATGGCATGCTGACATCATACCGTTCAACTACAGCCTCCCAGTAAGACTTATTAAGTCTTACATGGAGGATTCGTGAATCCGGGGGACAGTCTGTCTCAAGAAAATCCATACAGACATGAACAGAACAAGCAAATTCCAGTCAGTGACCAGAACTTAGGACTGAACTCAAGATCCTGGAGCTGTGAGGCAAACATCTTAACTACTGACTCCATCAAGTTATATTTTGAAGTGCATGGTTTGGACTCAACCCCTTGTCCTTTATCATTGGCTCCAGACCATCAATATTGTTGATGTTTTATTACCTTTCTCTTCAGCAAAGTTATTTTTAAGCTAGGATGGAGTATTGTTTTAATGGACTATCTTGAGACTGTAATGTACTTTTAAATGGAACACTTGTATTTTCTGTCAGTTTAAAAGTTGTGTAAAGTAACTGAAAACATTTTTTCTGCAGAGAAATTGTGTTTATTTTTCATTTGTGGGGCTGGCATAGTGTTTTAAAGTGCATTTTATTGTGGGTTTTTTTGCCAAAAAATTAACTTTTGTGGACTGATAGTGATTATCAGCATTTGCTGCTTGCCTTCCCTGGCAAACATGCATTGTTTATTTGCTTAATCATGGAACAGTCTATCAGTTCCATGGTCAAACAGCCTTCCAGCCACAAAACAAAAAAATTAAGCAAAGAGAATTTGCCACCACGGCAGGCTACAAATTTGCTTCATTCACAGGTGGGTGACTCTGCTGTGGCCATTTGCTTTACCTCAGACAACTAATTTTTACTCCAGATTACTCTGGTGTAGTAGCTACAGCAGATATGGACCAGGGTTATCCATGTCCTCTATGGCTGTTGGATTCCCTCAGTGGACAAGAGAGAGCCATTGCTGCATTCTCAGAATCTCCTACATGATGTTAAAGATGAGATTTTAAATTCTCCCTTGTAGAAAGCTTTAGTATTTGCCACCTCTGCTGCAGAAGTGATCAAAAATTGTGATGAGGGGACAAGTTGATCCAGGGAATCTCTTAGATATTTCAGCCCTCCTTTTCCAAACTGTCCAATGGATTTTTTTTATCTCCTCGTTCAGCTCTGGCAAAAACAGAATGAACAGTCTCAACAAAATTCAGCTAAACAGTTTAAGAAGAAATGGGAAGGGGTTTCCAAAAACAAGTCTTGAACCTCCCAAAATCATGAACAGGGTAAGTCTGAATGACTAGTCAAAAGACTGTATGCTCCCTCGCACCCTGCCCACTTTTTTTCTTCTAGAATGTCTGAATCTCCATTTTTCTCTTTGACAGCAGATTGTTTGAAACAAATGGGTTCTGAAAATCATTAATCAAGATTACAGATGATAGTGGAAGGGAATTTATCCTTTCAAAGAGGGTCATTCCTCATACTCCAGATCGGTCTCTTTTGTTTCCAACTGTTCTTCATCACATACCTTTCCAAGGAGTAATAGAACCAGTTCTCCTTTCCCAAGGAGAGAAGGGTTTTTATGCAAGGATGTTCCTAGTTTCAAAGAAAGGAAATGCTTGAAGACCACTTCTGGATTTTCTTTCCTAAACCTGTTTGTGATAGTTCCCAAATTCTTCATCCTTCAGTTTCCTGGTAACACTAGACTCAAAAGATACTTATCATTACAACCCTATTCAACAAGACTCCAAATGTTTCTTAAAGTTTAGTGTGACTGGATCATACTATCAATTCTCTGCCTTACCCTTTGGGTTATCCACTACACCAAAAGTGCTCATTCACCGTCTAGCTCCAGTTATAGTTCATGGCAGGCTACAGGGCATCTACATTTTTCCATATTTACATGACTTACTTATCTTTGCAGAGTTTTTGTCAGGGAAAAAAGAAAATATTTATTTAGATCTATTTCTAAGATTTCCAATTCAGACTTTGGTCAATGTGAGGGAATACCTATAGATTTTGGGTCTCATGTCATCTATGATTCTCATGATACCCCTAGCAAGACTCCACATGAGATGCAGTGGTATCTGAAATATCTTTTGCCCCAACATCAACACCCCTTATCATTTCAAATCCCATTGCTGGGGGTTGTCAGAAGAGAGATCTTTTGCTGGAGACAACAGATATGCCTAAATTTAGTTCTCCCCTTCACCCTCCCTGCTCCAAAGCAGTCAGTCACCACAAGGTTCTTCAGACTTTGTTTTAGTAGCAGTTTTAGGAGGGATAATAATGCAGGCTGTGTGGGACACCAAGGACAAATGTAAGCATGTTAGATAGCAAGGAGATGCTTGCCCTGATCAAGGCATTCAACTCTCTGAATCATCATTGGTCCCCTGGACCTCTTCAAGTAGTTACAGACAATACCACAGTCATGTGGTACATCAATAAACAATGGGGAACCAAGTCATACCCCCTTTGCAGACTAGCCATGTTAGCTTGGGATATAACTTCACAGCACAATCTCACTCTACAGTCATCCTACATTCTGTCAGAGCAGAACTGTGAGGCAGGCAAGCTGAGCAAGTCCAGGGCAGACCCTTGCAAATGAAAACTAGATTAGGAGTCTTCCAAGATTTGATCCATCTGTAGGGAGTTCCTCAGGTAGACATCTTAGCCTCCTACAATCAACTGGCAAGATTCAGTTGCAGGACTCCATGCAAGAAGGCCTGGAAGTCAGACGTCTTTTCTTTTTTGTGAATTGGAATGTTGCTGTATGCTTTTTTACCCTTTCCACTAACATCCAGGGTACTTCTAAAGAACCAGTGGATTCCCACAAGATTATTATGATGACCCCTTCTGGCCCAGGCAACCACGGTTCTCCCTTCCTTTGGAAATGGTCAGGGGCAGTTAACAAAAGCTTCCTCACTGACTGGATCTACTCACTCAAAAATAAGAATGTTCGATACATCCCATCATCAATCATCTTCAATTGACTGTCTGGATGATAGGCTTTTAATTCCTTTTAGGCACCTATTTACTGAGGACGTACAGCAGGTACTAATGGAGACAAGAAAGTCTGCAACTAGAAAACCATATATTATCAAATGGAAAATATTTCTATTTGGTGCCAGCCACATAACCAGTACCCATTCCAAGATAGTTGTTCTCTGGTTTTACAATATTTGTTTGAGTTACTATTCTATGACCTTTCTTATTGCTCTATCAAGGTTCATTTATCAGCCACTTCAGCATATCTGCCTGTAGATTCTCGCAGTCTTATGTCAAAATGTTCTTGAAAGGGATTTTGCATAAGAGGCCTCCAAGAAATAGTGGCCCCTCCTTGGCATCTTAATTGTGTGTTACAGAAGCTAACAATTGTTCCATTTGAACTTGCTAATTTGCCTGACTTGAGGATCTTAAAATGGAAGACAGTTTTACTGATTTCTCTGACATCTGCAAGAATCTGCAATATGACTTGCTAGCTCTTATGGTGAGACAACCCTATCTCAATATTCAAATATTCATAGAGACAGGGTTTATTTGAGAAATAATCCTTTTTTATGCCTAAAGTGGTATCCAGGTTTAGTTTAAGCCAAGTTATCCATCTTCCATTGTCTTTCCTGAACCTAAAACTGAGGGAGAAAGGATACTCTGTACACTGGATGTCCACAGGCAACTCAAGTACAATCATGACAGAACTAAATCTTCCAGATCTTCAGATCAATACTTCATTTCTTGTGAAGGTAAGAAGAAGGGACAGCCTTTGTCAAAACAGACTATTTCCAAATGGCTGTCTAAGGCTATTACATTTTGTTATTCTTACCATAACAAAAGTATTCTTAGCAGGGTCAACAACCACTCTACCAGTGTATTGAGTTTATCTATGGCCTTTTGGATAAGGTTGGATTCTAGAAGTATTTTAGAAGCTGTGTATGTAATTGTGTGAAACACTATAAGTTTGATTCTTTCACTAGGTCCAAATCAAGCTTTGCTGGGACCATTCTCCAGGAGATCATTGACTCTTCTCCTTCCACCTCCCATTAATATAGTTAGCTGAGGTAATCTACCCGTATAGCTAAGGCTTCTGTAGCAGTGATCAGTATGATGAATATAGTATAGTTGTTTTAAGTTAAACTTACCATAAAAGTAGATTTTTGAATGATCAGTGCTTCAGTAGCAACTCCCTCCCTCCAGCCCTTTTGTTTTTTGGTGAGTTTTTGCATGCCAAGGTGTGGACATTTATTTATTTATTTATTTATTTATTTATTTATCTATCTATCTATCTATCTATCTATCTATCTATCTATCTATCTATCTATCTATCTGTCTGTCTATCTATCTATCTATCTATTTATTTATTTATTTATTTATTTATTTATTTATTTATTTATTGTTGTTCCTAGCTTTGTCCTTTTAGGACTCAGCCTCCCTCTCTCTTTGGTTGCAGGAAAGCTCTGAAGGGCTTTGTGCCCAAGCATTTCTTTTAATCAGCTCAGCTCTAGCTGCCTGACAGTTTGGGAATATGGAAAGTACCCTGAAGCTTTGGAAACTGAAAGGCTGTTATATCCTTGGTAGGCTATAACCCATATAGTTAAGGCTACTGTGGCAGTGATCATTCGAACCTCTACTGTTATGGTAAGCTCAACTTACACAACTGTACGTTATTTAAATTATGACAAAATGATGTAAAAGGAAGTCAAATTGTTGTAAATAAACAATATTACTTTAATAACTAAAGATATCATAGCAATATCATGTATTAGCTAACCCACTTTACTGAATAAGCAGCACCATAGACATGATATACAAGAGAGTGGGCTATAGATCTATCGAACTAGACACACCTTCACACTGAGGAGGATTTTTACCAAAATCAGTAGTTCTTGTTGGATTATTCCTTTAAAAAGAGACTTTGAGAACGGTGTGTGTAAAAACTTGGACATATTCCAAAAGGAACTGAATGGAGATCAAGAAGAGAGTCACCTCCTTGTGTGCACCTGAGTTCAAAAGAACTGCTTTTAAAAAGTGATTGTAGCCCTTTATTGTGAAGTCCATGGACCATAACTCAAGTACTGTCAGGCAAGTAGTCTCTGTTTTTGACTTATTTGCTGCATTTGTTTTGTTTTGGGAATAAAACTAACATTTTTAACTTGATGGCCTTTGGTGTTTTATATACACAGCATCCAACTAATGTTTAGACTAAAAAGCTTAAAAGAACACAGAAACAATCTCTTACTGATATCCTCATTTGATTAAATCAGTATTGTGCAATTACCTTAACCTTATCATTGTTTATTCTGCATTAATGTGTTACTGCTTACTATTCTGTTACATTTCTATTGCACTGAGCATTGGCATATAATTTATTATAGTGACCTAGCATATTATTTTCAAATGCAGTGTCATTTTGTTCTTTTGCATGTCTGCCACTGACCCATTCATGGATGAAAATGGGTCCAAGGGCCAATCACATAAGTAAATAAATAAACAAGCAAATGTTAAAATATTGACAAATCAGCAACTAAACAACCTGGAACATTTTCAAATTATCACTGTTAAACCAAAAAAGAAATGGAGCTTAATTCAGAATCAAAGACTTGGTGATTTTGTAATTAAAAGTATAACACAGGCAGTGCTTCAACCAGAATGGCTGACTATATTATTTATTTATTTATTTATTTATTTCACGTTTCTACCACAGAATAGTAGAACTGCTATCCTGTGCATGTAACACCAGCCAGACTTGCAGCAGGAGGAAGCCATTCCGCACCAATATAACTCACTGAAAGCTCAAAATGGTAACATTAAGTAGCAGCATTAATTACCTGTAACTACCCTCTTCCATAGACATCTGTTCAAGGACATGAGTCTACAACTCAGAAATCTACTAAAGACATGTTTGTCTAAAAGAGACTTCAGTTTATCTGAATATTTCCTACTAGTAGTAGAAAACAATACTTTTACCACTGCTGTAACCGCATAAACAAGAATGCTATGGCAAAAGACTTTGGGCAAATGATAAACTATAATGAAGTCAAAATGGTGCTCTGATAAGCTTAATCAAAATAAATAATCTCATATCTTCAATGTGGGATCACTAAACTAGAAGGAAAGTTGGATAATTATCAGTTATGGGGTATGATGGCTGTGGAACACAACTTGGCCAGTGGAAACATGCTTAAAAATACACATTAAAAGACTTTCGGCTTTTCCCGGTTAGGAGTTGCCACAGCGAAACTCTGGTCCGCTCATGATTGGCAGTGGATTTTTACAGTGCCAAGTTGCCAGCCTGATGCCCAACCTTCAGAGAAGGCATGCCCATTCAAGCTTGCACCTATCTGCATGTCTTTAACTTCACTCGACTGTGAGGAGGACATGCAGACTCCACACAGAAGGTGCTCCAGCCCAGAATCGAATGGGAGAACCTCTTGCTGTGAGGCGACAATGCTAATCGCTGCACTGCCATGGCCTACTTAAAAATACACATTCAGATTGAGAAAGAGTAGAAGATGCTGGAGAGCTGAAACATTGTGAGTGAGGAACTGTATATCTGAAACCAATGTAAATGAAGAAAGGAGACAAATATAAGCTGGGGCTGTACTGTGAAGTTTTGCCCAGTGGCTTCTACTATCATGTTGAAGAAAAGTGTAAAGAATATGTATTTGAATGGTTTGTGGGGGACTGCCAGTGGCAAATGAAATTATACTGAAGAGAGAACTCTGTTTTCAGTTATGAAATGGTTCTGTATTGAACAAACTGAATCTGGTAAAATGTAGAAAAATTATTCTTGTTATTAAATATTGAAAGGCTACACAGCACCATTTTGATTAAGAACTTGCTTAAAGTAAAACACAGCATTATTATAGTGGTGAAGAATGCAGGCAAAAGAGTTCTTCCCAAAACAAAACTCAGATATTACCTGTTTTTATGGACAGTTGCATAGACAAGCATTCAAAGTCTTTGGAAAATTGAAATTTAAAACAGAAGGCTTGTAACAGAAATTTTTTAGCCTGGCTAATGAGAAATAACTGAGGCAGAGCAAAACAGTTTACAATTGTCATGACAACATCTTAGGACTGTTAGGTAAGTAACATGCTAAGTGTGAGAGCATACAGCTTGATAATGAAAAGAATAGGTAAGAATTGATTTCAAGCTAAAATTGTGTAACTGGGAATGAGTATTCTTTTTTTGTTCATTTGTAACATGCCTTGGCTGTGAAGCCATGTTTTTAGGGTGGTAAAGTTGTAGCATGAAATTCAGATGGGAGCTGCACTGAAAGTTCTAAGGTTAGAATTGGAGTTTTAAATGCGTTTTTAGCTGAACATTCCTTTGTGAACAGCTGAAAATTTTGTAATGAAATCTCAAAGGGAAGCTGATATAGAGCCTTTTAATGACAGGCAGCAGTGGCTTTAGTTCATGTTCTTTTACTGGTACAGTCTGGCAAATTGAATTAGCCTTGTTTTTTTAGGGGTGCTGTTATCAACATCTGCGTATTACTGAGTACAACAATGGCCTAAAATATTTCTCTCATGAGTTGTCATTACATCAGAAGTAAAACTTCCATTTATTTCTCATGAATACAGACCCTCCACAGGATTTGTGACCTCCATGTAAAGAATTTCAGCAAATGTCTCAGAATAATATATCATTCTCCAGAAGCAAAATGCACTTAGCTGGTCATTCCAGTTGCTGCGATACATACACAACTGTATCTCCTTGTAATACTGTTTACTACTCATGATTCTACATCCTGTGTTTTTCAAGCTATTAAATTTGGTATGTGTCCCAGTCATATTACTAGTGTGTTCTTATGAAATGAAAACCAAATTAATACTCTTTTCTAGGCAAAAATAATATTGCTGTCATTTGTATTTGTTATAGCAATATACACTTATTTCACATGCTCTGAGAGGCATGCCTATACATGAGATTCTCTTGTCTAAGTTCTCCACTCTAAAAGCTATTCAGCTTTGCAAAACAAAATGAAAGTGGGATCATCAAGAGGTCTTTGTCTGGATAATTTCATAAGAATATGTTGAAGCAGTAGAGATATATTACCATTTACAGTTAGTGTATAATTAGGGACAGAACTACTTTTATAAATTGGCAGCTTGCAACTTTTCAAAAATAGCTAAAAACAAAATAAATAAAATTCATCAAAACAGAGCTATATAATGCCGGTGTGATTTCAGACCCTGAATACTTCCATATAGAAAGTGTTCTTGTCTTTCTTTGTATATGCTGAAGCATAAAAATGGCATTAGAAACTTTTTCCAGACATTTTTTTTGAATGGCATACATAGTCAACATTAACTTTACATATTGCTTTGTTGATAGACTTTTATATTGTTCATGCAATGCTCTTGGTGTGTAAGTCACTGTTGCACACATATTTGGCTTTGACATCATTAGTCTTCCTTATTGCTGAAGATGGTTCCTCTAGATCAGGATGAATTAACTTTGATTCCAGCTTCAGCTGGACAAAATAAAACATTTAAAGAAGCTTCAGAAAGATGAAATAAAATCATTTTTGCATAGAGGCAAGAGCCCCTGCATCTTCCGTGTGGGGGGTTTACTTGCCTGGCCCTACATAACTCAAGGATTGCACCACCTTATAGAAGATTGAAATGCACTAATACAATCTGCTTTGAAAGCAATTCTTCATTGAAAACAGTGAATGATGATTTGTAACTCAGGGAAGTGTACTTGATAAGCTTTAATCTCATTATATTTACACCTGATCAAGGGTAGGGAAGCTAGTAGAGACTACACCATCATGTTATCAGCTTTTAAAATATTGTTAGCTAGTAGACTAATTTTTCTAAGATCTAGTGTTTCAGTATGTTTTACACACTGGCTTATCAAGTATTTTATGCTTCTGTCATATATGCTGCAAGGTTTTCGACACATGGCCTTTTGACTTTGGTCTTTCTGCATTTTGTCTTTTGTCATTGGGGAATGGATTTAATAATGCTCTCTCTGTGCTATTGTTCATTGAATAAAAAGTTCATAAGTTAATCTCACATTGGTGATGTTCACTGTGTGATTTTTATATTAGCTGTACTTTGTAACAAGTGTTTTGTATGTAAATTATATTAATTGCAACTACATTTCCCCTCTGGCCAAAGTCATAGCTTAAAAAAGGATCAGTTTGAACAAGTCTACTTTAAAAGGTTATCAAACACCATGTAAGCAAATAAATAAAAATAAATCTAGATCAGGACAGACACCAAGGAAAAATGAAGTGCCTGTTTCCGGATGGTGATTTAAATACCAGTACACATATGTGAAATGAGAATCTTGTACCCTCTTAACTCAGTCACTTAATACATTGGAACTCTAAATTGAAGGTACAGTTTAGGTGTGGAAAACAAAATGAAAGGTGGCATTTTTGGACACTTGGAGGCAACAAGAATCAGAATGTAAAGCTTTAGATAAACTGAGTCTGCAAATACTAAAGATGAAAACTAACTATGTGTGACCGTAACTTGATTAACAGATGCATTTATATCTATTCCCAATATCATATCATGCCATAAAATAGCTGTCTGCTGGGTCATTCAAGTTATGAAATGTGAGTCAAAACAGAGTGAGAAAACCCTGTTTGTACATCCCCAGCCTTCCCAGTGTTGTTGCTGGAGTAACCTGTAGACGATTAAGAGATATAAATATGCAAGATTTGTTAAACCTCTTTTCTGTAAAAGTATTTGGTAGAGAGTAAAGAGATATTTTTAAATAAGACCAGGTAATCCGATTATAAAATAATTGTTTTATATTAGAGATAGGTAGTTAATAAAATGTGTGCACATTATGAGTCCGGAGCCCTAACCTTCAGGAGCCTCTACTGATACTGCACTTCTGTAGAGGATGCCTTATTAATTTTGATGGTAAAGGTTTTATTTAGGTAATCTGTGGTCTTGTTATACATTGCCATGAGGATGCCTGATAAGTTCATAGGTTCATAGGTTCATAGGTTCATACTAGGCTATCTGCCCGAGGGCATTTATAAGCCTAGCCCATAGTTTTGTGGCTTACGCCACCCCTTTAGTTTGGAGAAACTATGCCCATTATTTTGCTGTGCCTCTGTCGAGCAGTGACACTGAGGTAACCCCTGGGGTGTATCTGCGATCTCCCATCCATTGGTCAAGATTCCTCTTGAACAAGGCAAGCGAGGTGCTCTGCCTCACATAAACCGGGATTTTGTTCCACAGCATAGGGAGTCTTTGGGTGATGAATCTATCCCTCCAGCACGTCCTATTAATAACCATGTCGAGGTTTAAGTCTCCCGCCCTTGTGGCTCTGAGGGATCTAGATTTTTTGAGATGAAGCATGTTCATCAAATCTGGGTTTGACATGGCCTTGTATGTCAGGCACAGGTCACCTCTGAGCAAGCGGTAAGCAACTGAATATAACTGGAGTTCTTTCAGTCGGGCAGCATAAGACAGATTTTTGAGACCCTTTATCCTTTTGGTGAGGAACTTTGTGGCCTCTCCAGCTGCTGCAAGTGTCGGGTCAGATACATTCGAATGGGGCATTGTACTCGATCATTGGTCTGATGAGTGATGAGTATAGGGAGACTATGACTTCCCTTGATCTAGATGTGAATCCCTTCAGGATAAGGTGGGCAATGTAGAAGGTCTTCCTAACTACTTTAGCAATATGAGTGTCGAATGAAAGGCTACTGTCAACCTGGGTTCCCAGGTCCCTAATAACTTCTTCTGTGTTCAGGGGATTGCCACCTATATGGTAGCTAGGGGTAACCTTATTTTTCCCGAAGGGTATGACTATGCATTTCTTGGCATTTAACTTTAGGCCATGGCTCTGGCACCAGTTATCCATTTCTGTGAGACCCTTCTGAAGGATATCTGTGTCGGATGTGTTTTCAACTACGGCCCAGTTTGCAGTCATCTGCAAACTTTGTCAGCCATAACCCTCCTGTGTTTGCTTGTACTTCAGAAAAGTAGATGCCAAACAAGAGTGGGCCCAGGACTGAGCCCTGTGGGACACCACTTGTGACAGGCTTTGAGTCTGACATGGCGCCAGCAACTTTGACCCTGTGGGTTCTGTCACTCAGCCAGTTTGCAACCCATCTTGTAATGTATGGGTTTACATTTAAGTTGATGAGTTTTTCAATGATACCTGAGTGAGGTATTGTACCAAAAGCCTTCGCCAGGTCTAGGTAGGCTGTATGGACTGCCTTTCCCTCGTCAATGGCCTTGGTGACTGTTTCGAAAAAGTCAACCAAGTTTAGAAGGCATGATCTGCCTTTGACAAAGCCAAACTGGGTTGGATCCAAAGTCTGCAAGTTCCCTATGTCTTTATTTATGAGATCCATTATGATCCTCTCCATGGCTTTGCAGATAAGGCTTGTCAAGCTAATGGGACGGTAATTTCCAGGGTCGGTGGAGGCACTGCCTTTGTGGAGTGGGACCACAGTCGCTGTGCGCCACTCCTGGAGTGCGATCCGGAGGTGAGACTAAGATTAAACAGCTGTCCTAACTGTGGGTTTAATTCCTCGTTGAGTTCATGGAGCACACAGCCGGGGACACCATCAGGTCCCATGGATGCTGTGTTCTTTGCCTTGGAGAGAGCAGTTCTCACCTGGGAGATGTTTGGGGGGCTACAATCATTTGGTATAGATATCTCTCCTTTAGGGGGGGGGGAGAAGTTTGCACTGAACCTGTCAGCCAGTATGTTGGCAATGTCTGTAGGATCAGTAATCTTCACATCATTTTGAACTAATTCTGAGCATATCTGGGAGTTTCCTCCTAGGTTTCTGACATAGCTAAAGAATGCCTTATGGTTGTCTTTAGAGTCCTTAGCTATTTTTTTCTCAAAATTATCTTTGGATGATTTTATGAGAGCTCTTAGCTTTTTACTTATAGTGATCAGCGGTGTCTTACCTTTTAAGGATTTTGCTCTATCCTGTAGTAGCTTTCTCCTTTTGTTGTAGAGTTTGTTTATGGCTGGGGTCCACCAGACTGGATGCTTGCCTTTGGTACAAAGAGTCTTTGTTTTGCTTGGGATTGCCTGATCCATGCAGCCCTGCAGGTGCTGGTAGAAGGCATCTGTAAGTGATTCAGCGGTTTGAGTAATGTTAACCGCCGGCTCAGGGGCCTTAAAGGAGACCACACTAGTCTTTAGAAGTCTGAAGTCGGCTTTCGAGAAGTTCTTTACTGTGGTCTTTTTCATTTCTGGTGGGGGCGGGATGAGGACCTCCAGCGAGATTAGTTTGTGATCAGATCTCACCAGTGAGGGGTATACTTCCGGCATTGAACATTGTGCTCCCATGTTCGTGATGATGAGATCAAGTATGTTTTCTCCTCTTGTGGGGATGGTGACTAGTTGTTCCATGGCATTTGTGTTTATGAATTCCAGGAACTTTTGGGCTAGAGTGTTTGGGCTTGAGTAGTGTTCCCAGTCTATATTAGGGTAGTTGAAGTCACCTAGTATGATGGTGTTCGGAGATACATTTATCCCCTCTAGTGTTTTTAGGAAGGCCATATGAGGTTCCTGAGTTTGCGAGGGTGGCCTGTAACATGCTACAAATTGCAGAGCAGTCTTGCCTATGGTTAATTGCACCTGGATGGTTTCTGATGCATCGTGCAATGCCACCAATCTTGAGGTGTGGGTGTCCTTGATGAATATGGATACCCCTCCTCCTTTCTTGGTATTGTCCGGGTTTTGGGGCCGGAACGCATGATATGAGGTAAAACCTGATAGTGCTGGGGTGCTCTCAGGAGCCTTGAACCAGGTTTCTGTCACAGCACAGACATCGATGTTCTCCATACTGAGAAGGGCCTCGAGTGCGTGCATCTTGAGGTTGAGACTTCTGGCATTGAGCAGCATTATCCTTAGTTTTTTTTTCTTTGTTTTGTTCTAGGGTGGTAGGTTTAGAATTTGAGCCTTGCCTAAAAAAGGCACTATGGGGGTGGCAAGAGCCTTTGCCAAAATCCGGAATCCCAGGTGTGACAAGTGCAAGCCATCCCTTGCGAAGCAGCGTGGCTTGTCCAGCAATTCATCCCAGGCAGACAGACATTGGATCCCCTTTGAATGACACCAGAGTTTAAGCCAATTGTTAAAGCTGATCATCTTATCTCTGTATTGTGGCATCATTCTTGGTGAAGGTAGGATACTGCTCAAGGTCAGGGTCATACCTGCTTGGGCTACATAATCAGAGAGCCCCTCTATGTCTCTTTTCATGTGGTCCAAGGAGGTACGTCTCAGGTCGTTAACACCAGCATGGACAATGATTGAGTCGTACTTGTACCTGCTGTTGAGTGACCTGAGTGCATGCGTTATGTGGCGGATTCTAGCACCTGACAGGCAGCTTACTGTGACCTTCTCCTTACTCAGTCTGGTGAGCGGGACATCAGTGTGTCTGACTATGGAGTCACCAATGACTAGTGTGTCTGGCATTGTGTTTGGCCTTAAGGGCTATGACTGCTTGACACTCTGACTGTGTGGTCTATGTGTTGCAGGTGTTGTGTTCTGAGGTGGTAGTTGTTTGGGTGCCTGCTTTGGTGGTCTCTGCTGTTTTGGTAGATTTTTGATCAGAGCCTCCGAGTATGTCTTTGTGTGTTTATGTGTATGATTTGAGGTTGTGATGGTATTATGTGAGACTGGGTCTATAGTGCGTGTGGTTACCTTCTCCTCCTGTCTGGTCATGCCAGTCCTATGTTGAGAGAGCTCAGCCTCCAGTTTGGCCATATAGTTGCATCTCTCGCATGTATTTGTGTTTTGTGGGAGGAGGAGAGGGTTGTCTGTGTACATAAGGCAATTGTAACATTGCCTCAATATTCCCAGGTTCACCAGCTGAGCAGGAGAGGACATTAGCAACTGATCCCTCGACATGCTAGAAGGAATAGACAGAAAAACTTAAGAAAAGGTTCTGGGGGATGTGGGTGACCGAGAAATGGGGTTTGCTTTTTTGGGGTACTTTCTATAACAAGAACGCTGTATCGAGGTGATAAGTACTGTAGGAGCAAGTGCTTCGCTATACAGATAGAGAATAGTCTACTTGGAAGTCAAGTAGAGATAATTTATAGTTGTAGGATACACTAAATAGAACAGTAGTATACTTTGAGGAAGGTAGTTTTAAGGGAAAATTTGAAGAGTGGACTTTAGGTAGCCCTAATAGTTTAAAATCTGATTAACCGGCACTGCCCTAGTGTGCAACGGTAGCAGCTCCTCGCTAAATCGCGCTAAATCCTGCTAACGCGTGCTTTATAGCAGGGGGCTGGAAAAAACAGGAAATGACCCAAAATGGCCGACGAATTACTAGTTGCTGCTTCTAACCACTCCTCTGAGGACAAACAAGCAGCTCAGTACTCCCCACTCCCACTGGTGAGTAAAGAAACTACCTCTGGCTACACAAGAAAATGGAGGAACACAGAAACCAAATACAAAGCCCAGGGATCAGCAAAATCTGATCACTGGAACAACTAGCTAGGAAAGTTTAGGAAAGGAGAAATATTTTTTTTTTTTTGTTTTTTTGCAAACAGACAGAAAAAATGCAGTAAATGCTTTGTTTTCGACTAAATTGCTGTCAAAGGCTGGTACACTTGAGTGTATTAGCCTGTTTGTTACTTTTAAGCAATACTTTAGCCCACAAGTGCAATCAACAATATAAGCTCACAAAAACAGGAAAATAAGGTAATAAAACAGTAATATAGGCACAAACAGTAGTCGAAAAGCTCAAAAGATCGAAAAATGCAAACTAAAAAGTTTAAAAAATACTTATGATCAAGAAAGTTGCTTTTTCTGCTCTCTGTTGGCTTAGGAACTCTGCAGGGGACCACGAGGAGCTATGCCTAGTTCTCTAATGTCAGAAAAGCCTGCCAAAGCGTGCTTTATAGCAGGGGGCTGGAAAAAACAGGAAATGGCCCAAAATGGCCGACAAATTACTAGTTGCTGCTTCTAACCACTCCTCTGAGGACAAACAAGCAGCTCAGTACTCCCCACTCCCACTGGTGAGTAAAGAAACTACCTCTGGCCACACAAGAAAATGGAGGAACACAGAAACCAAATACAAAGCCCAGGGATCAGCAAAATCTGATCACTGGAACAACTAGCTAGGAAAGTTTAGGAAAGGAGAAATATGTTTTTGTTTTTTTTTTTTTGCAAACAGACACAAAAAATGCAGTAAATGCTTTGTTTTCGACTAAATTGCTATCAAAGGCTGGTACACTTGAGTGTATTAGCCTGTTTGTTACTTTTAAGCAATACTTTAGCCCACAAGTGCAATCAACAATATAAGCTCACAAAAACAGGAAAATAAGGTAATAAAACAGTACCATAGGCACAAACAGTAGTCGAAAAGCTCAAAAGATCGAAAAATGCAAACTAAAAAGTTTAAAAAATACTTATGATCAAGAAAGTTGCTTTTTCTGCTCTCTGCTGGCTTAGGAACTCTGCAGGGGACCACGAGGAGCTATGCCTAGTTCTCTAATGCCAGAAAAGCCTGCCAAAGCATACTTTATAGCAAGGGGCTGGAAAAAACAGGAAATGACCCAAAATGGCCGACAAATTACTAGTTGCTGCTTCTAACCACTCCTCTGAGGACAAACAAGCAGCTCAGTACTCCCCACTCCTACTGGTGTATAAAGAAACTACCTCTGGCCACACAAGAAAATGGAGGAACACAGAAACCAAATACAAAGCCCAGGGATCAGCAAAATCTGATCACTGGAACAACTAGCTAGGAAAGTTTAGGAAAGGAGAAATATTTTTTTGTTTTTTTTGCAAACAGAAAAAAATGCAGTAAATGCTTTGTTTTCGACTAAATTGCTATCAAAGGTGGGTACACTTGAGTGTATTAGCCTGTTTGTTACTTTTAAGCAATACTTTAGCCCACAAGTGCAATCAACAATATAAGCTCACAAAAACAGGAAAATAAGGTAATAAAACAGTAATATAGGCACAAACAGTAGTCAAAAAGCTCAAAAGATCGAAAAATGCAAACTAAAAAGTTTAAAAAATACTTATGATCAAGAAAGTTGCTTTTTCTGCTCTCTGCTGGCTTAGGAACTCTGCAGGGGACCACGAGGAGCTATGCCAAGTGCAATTGCTTTATGAGAAGTAAGAGATTTAAAGTATCAAAGTCCATAATTAGATAAAAATACACCAGTCAGTTTATCCTTGTCTGTTGCTGCTGGTAAGGGAAGAACTTATTATGGATATTAGTGGCCTGCTTATGAAGGAGCATGAAAGTTGTAGAAAATAATAATGCACAGGTCTAGATCAAGAAACATCAAGTGTAAGGTTTAAAAGACTTGCTGGACTGTCTAGTAAGACAGAATATATGACTCATTTTACCTAACATCACTGGATAAGTACATTCTGTAGCAGTTAAATGTCATCATGACATGTTATTTGAGAACATTACTATAATATTTAATTTGGTTACAGGACTATGAAGAAAAGTACACTTAGCTAGTACAGTATACCTCTCAACCTGTAAGCTCAAGAAATGTGGCAAAATAAATGAGGAAACAAAGGCCCCAAAATGAGGGACAGATATTAAATATTGATCTTATAAACTTAGAAAGTTATTAGTGCAACATGTTTTGCATTAGCTTGTTTTTTCAAAAGGATATGAAGTCTGAAACTCAAATATACACCATTATTTATTGACTTTAATCCTGAATGATTTGCCAGAAAACCACAAATTTTATGAGGAACAGACCAAAAATGTGAGGCAAAAATCTGGACGTTCTATAAAAATCTGTACATTTGAGAGGTATACAGTACAGAGGTGGAAAGTAGGTATCTTCTACACATATTCTATCTATTTATTTATGTTCTTCATATACCATATCAGCTAACTGATGCACTCATATTGTGCTCCAGCAAGGAAAGGCAACTGGAGCTGCCACTGGCCTCTTCAGTGATCATCTTCTAATCAAAAACGATATACTTTGGCAAATCCCATGGAGCAGAGTAAGTCAGAAGAATTCCATCTCTTTGTGAAGTACAAAAATAGGCTTCCCAACAAAAGGAGTCTGCTCTTGCAGGTATGAGGAGTTAAAAAGAATAAGGAAAATGGGGTTGATGCAATCTTTAAGAGGATATATGTTTTACAAATAACTTGTAGAGCAAATGCAATCATTCAGAAGTTAGATTCTTTAGAAATAATACGCAATAAATTTGAAAGCACTGCTGATGTTCTTGAGAAACAGACAAAGCAGTTGCCATGCAAGCAGCAAGAACAGGATGCTGCTGTTCTTGAACTGGCTACTTGGTGTAAAATCTTGGGACTGAACTTAAGACACACAACAGATTATATGGCAATCCATGGAGTTAGTAGAATTAAGTTTCCAAAAATAAAACAACAAATTAAAAGGATATGACCAAAAACTTGATTCTCATTTTGAATGGCAAGATGTTTGGGCAGTGTGAAAACTAATATTAATGACCAGGGGGGAGATAAAAACCCAAGGCTGACTGAGCTCCAACTCACACAGAAACTTGCAAAAAGTAGTAAAAGTACCAGAAGCCTTGAAGACCACGATAAAAAAACAAGTGACATGGTTGGCCACCAAGAGGATTACAAGAAACATAACATTAAACTGTTGATAAACAGAGCCCTCATATACTAGACAAAAAGATTGTGAGTGACCATCAATGGAGAAGGTATTGTCTAGCTTTGCAAAGCTGGAAGTGTTGAAAGTGCTGGGTTCATACTTCTATAAATGACTGTTGTTTAGAATACAAGATCAAAACCATAAACTCTGCCCAAAGTGAAGGGACAATGTGTGTCATCTAGTGCATACATACTTGATATTTAAGATGTTCTTCACTGTAAGAATAAGAGACATAATTTTTTGAGGTGTGTTTCTATAGTCTTTGCCTGATAACTTCACAGCATATAATGTGGCATCACTACCAGATGACCATAGGGAAAGCTTCTGAGCAAATACCTACATAAGTGTCTATTTTGGTGTCTCCCCTGAAAAAAACAGTTTATCTCTGAATTGTGCATCTCAGCTTTTCCTAATTTTCTGGGATGTCCAAAACTTTGGCTCATAATTTTACTCTGAAAATAAGTAATACTTTGTGAATAAATTGGTGGATTATAATCAACAAATAATGGCATTCATTACAGGAATATCCTTATTTTACTTCATAAAATAAATGTTAATCCATTTACTTTTATTTTGTCAACTTTCTAAATCAGTGGTATTAGAATTTGAATAGTGTCTCTAATCTGGGTTCTTCATCCCTAAAAATATTTGGCTTTGTCCCTGACTGTGGTGCTGAGGAGTTGAGAGTTGTGATCTGAATGTTACAGCCAAGGACCAGAATTCTCAATGCAGAAGCATAGCAGGTCTGAAGTCAACTCCAGAGGTCAGCTGTGAAGCACCAACAATGTGACTTGTTGAATCAAGTCCAGATGCTGATCACGAAACTCAGATGAGTTAACATGCAATACTACAGACTAAAAGGGGAAAAGTCACCTTAGAATCAGAAAGGTAGAAGACCAACACAGTTGAAAGTAGCGTGCCTTGCAAGCAGTTTTTGCTTGCCAAACATGAAACCAAGAAAGCAAAACAGTGAACAGCAGTGAGCAAAAAATTTAAAAAAGGCCACTGGCAGAAATAAAGTTGCACAGAAAGGAAGTTTATTATTCCAAAAGAGATAATAACATAAGCGCTTTTGTCTTGCTTCAATGAGCAAAACTTCTTCAGAGAAAAAAAAAACACTCTTCAAAAATACAACCATTTAAACAAACAAATCTAATCACATGACTTTTTAGTCCTTTTTTACTTTTTTACCTTTTTTTAGTTTTTTTGTGGTGGTTTTATTTTTACTGGTTTGTCCGTGGTTTTCTGTGTGACCACATGGCAGCAGAGTCGAGTTCCACCCAAGAACCTTTATTTTCGCAAGAAAATGAACACTGAAATGCCTCTGGATCTAATCGTTTGGATATTCAGCAGTTGGTTAAAGTTGTTTCTACCTTGACTAGGAAGTTCGATGCTCTAACGACGATCGTGAACAATGTTTCTAGTAGTTCCTGTTCTCTGGAACCCAATGCTCAACGTGTAATAATTTGAGACAGTGAAAATATCTCTATGTTGGATGGCGAGCCTGACCCACAGGGGAGCTCTCTGTCAATACCTGATGCCGGTAATGGTAATGCATTATATTCACATGTCCCTACAACTCGGCTGGGAGCCCAGAGTGAAAAGAGGGTTTCTCAACCCAATGCCATTCATACAAATACTGCTTCTTTCAGTTTAAAATACTGGCTAGATCAGCCTATAGTATTGACAGAAGGTATATTCTGCTTAGGTAATAATTGCTCCGGTGATAACTGTAATATTGTAGAAAATTTAAAAATCTTGGACACTAAATTGTTTAAAGTAAAGAAACTGCAATTAGAGATAGCTTATTTTAAAGAATGCTTGCAATGGCGCCAGGTACCAAAGAGCCTGAGATCCTGTCACTTTCCAAAAGGCTTAGTCAGTGATTCTACATTTCACCACAAACTTGTTTGCTTGACAAACAAGGACTCAAATTGATTGAGATGTTCATAAAATATTATTCTTTTATTATTGAGAAATTGAATGAGGAAATTGAAATCCTTGATCAAAGATCACAGATATAAGTATGAATAAGATCACATTTTTATGACTATTAATGGCCAAATTACCAAGTTTAAGGCTACTAAGAATAAAAACTTGAACGGGACAGTTCCGATTACAGTAAAGGAACCACTTATCCAAACCCCCCACCTACACAAGAATGGCTTAACCCCTCAAGCCATTCCTATAGCAACTAAGGTAATCAAGTTCCTGATAGGCCACATATTCAATCTCCAGGGCATAGTTACACTGAAGCCGTAGGGTATTCAAGAGAGCAACATTTAGAAGGTACAAATGGGAATGGCTGTTTAAGGAACAACAACAGAAATAGAAATGTTAGTATTTATTTTATTTATTTATTTTATTTTACATTTGTTAACCGGGCTAGTCTAGCTGGATATATGTCCATTTTCAGTAGAGGCCCGGGGAGAAAAGCTCCATACATCAAACTACACTACAAGACATATTAATAAAAAATTTAAGTACAATAAGAATATACATTTAGTAATAAGAACAACAAATACTTAAGGCACACACAAAAATATGCTAGGTCAGTAGTAGCATCACAATTTAAAATGCTAAAGATTAGCAGTTAGTTTCAATAATCCGGAGAGAAAGAAGTATAACAAGAGTTTAGAAGGGATTAATGTAGAAATACAAGAGAGGAGAAGAGAGAGAAACAAAAGTCTAGAAGGGGAAGAAAAAATAAGATGGAAATGAGGGCAGGGGAGAGAAAGGAGGAGTGAGTCAGAGCATAAGAGGAGAGCAACAGGGCAAGAAAAAAAGTAAGTATATGTGTAGCTAATAAGACAGTAAATAGTTAAGGTAGAGTAGGGGGGAATGAAGAAGGTTAGTCAGGAGTCCAACAGGAACAAAGCCAGTGATTTTGGAAGTACAGTTTGATTTTTTGTTTGAAGAGTGGTAAGGAGGTGATTAGAGTAATATCTGAGGGTAGCAGATTCCATGTCCTACCTACAGTATTAGTGAACAGAGAGTCACCAGCTAAGTTATGAGATTTTACAGATTTGGTCATGAGTTTAGAAGAAGAACGAAGGGAGGTAAGATTGCTATAAGGGATTAAAAGTTTAGAGAGTATAGGGGTGTTATCAGGTTGGTAAAGTATCTTGTGGGCAATAGTAAGTTGTGAGATCATAAGACAGTTTTGTAGCTCTAGCCAGCCTAGGAGTTTTAGGTTATGACAGTGATGTGTTCTGAAAGGGTTACTGGTGGCAAAGCGGGCAATGCTATTGTAACAAATTGCTAGTTTATTTAGGTTAGCCTTCTTAAGGTTAGTGAAAATAGGTGAGGCGTAAAAGAGAGTAGATATCAGATGGGAGTGGGCGATAGTAGCCCTGGTAGTAGGTGTGAGAAATGGCTTAATACGGTATAATGATCCTATTTTTTTGTTTACTGTTTTGATGATGTTGTTGGTAAGTTGATCAAAAGTGAGATTGTTATCAATGGTTACTCCTATTAGTTTTGTTGTCAAGTCAGGAGAGATGACAGTGGTGTCATTTGACAAGATGTTGAAGTTTAATGGGGAGGCTCGAGTGGTAGGAGTGAAAAGGAGCAGTTTAGTTTTTTTAGCATTGAGGAGGAGGTACCGTCTAGTAAACCAGGTTTCTACAGTGTTGAAGGTAGTTTGAGTTAGTGAGAGTAGCTCTGAGGAGGTAGATGCTGAACAAATAATAGTGGAGTCGTCAGCGTATTGGATGCAGGTAGCTTGAGGGATTACAGTGTTAAGATCGTTTATGTAAAGGGAGAAGAGAAGTGGCCCAAGAATGGAGCCCTGTGGTACTCCAATAGAAACAGGCAATAAGGAAGAGATATGGTTGTCCCAAAGAACGGCTTGTTGTCTGTTGCTTAGATAAGAAGTAAACCATTTAATAGCCAGGTTATCAAATGAGAGGGATTGAAGGATATTAATGAGGGAAGAGTGGTTCACCATGTCAAAAGCTTTAGAGAGGTCAATGAAGAGAGCAGAGGAGAAAAGATTGGAGTTACGATAGTTGTTGACAGTATCAACAAAGGAAAGGAGGGCAGTGGAGGTGCTATGGTGAGGTCTAAAGCCATGTTGACAGCTGGCTATAATGTTGTGTAAAGAGAGATACTGAACAATTTGCTGATGGATACATTTCTCCATTATCTTAGCTAGAGGTGAGAGAAGAGCAATAGGTCTAAAGTTAGTGTAATCAATAGAGCTACCACCTTTGTGTAGTGGGATAATGTGAGAGACTTTCCATATATCTGGTATGGTTCCCTCTTGGATAGTCCTATTAATGAGTATAGATATTGGGTATGCAATCTGTTTAGCAACCTTTTGAAGAAAGAGAGAAGGGAGTTTGTCAGCAGAGGGGGTGCAGGGTTTCAGTTTGAGAATAAGCTTGTAGATGAAAGAGGTAGAGATAGGATGAAGAGTGAAGTTGTGGGGAGAGTCAATTAGATTATTTGGAGGGTAAAAGTTATCGGTGTTCAGTTGTCTAGCAAGAGATTGAATGGTTTCTATAAAAAAGGAATTAAAAGCGTTTACAGTATGATTAGGGGTATCTGGGTCTGCGTTTAGAGGGGAGGGAGTTTTTGATGTTCCAGGTGAAAGGAGTTTGTTGATAGAAGACCAGAATTGTTTGGGTTTATTAAAATGGGTTTCTTGAAGTTCACAGTAGTAGTTTTTTTTTTTTTGTCAGAGATTATAGCTTTTTTTGTAAGATTCCTAAGTTGGCAAAAGTGAAGAAAATCAGAGCTGATTCTATGGTATCTCCATTTGGCCCAAATTTTATTTTTAGTATGAATTAATTTCTTTGTTTCCTTAGAGAGCCATGGGGCTATATTAGACTTCATTCTAATAGAGCGTTCAGGTGCATGTTTATTCAAAATGGAAAGGAAGGTTGAGTTGAAGAATGATACTGCTTCATTAAGAGGAAGTGATTTCAAGAGGTTCCAGTTGCATGTTTTGAAATCATTTTGAAATGAGTCAGTTTTAAAGTGTTTGGTAGAGTGTATTATTCTAATGTTTGGGAGGTTTTGATAGTCAGTCTTTTCTCTAGAGATAAAGGTTAGGCAGTGGTCACTAAGGTCATCAGGCATTGTTCCTACTTTGTATGAGACATTGGCTTTGTTTATGAGTATCCAGTCTAAGATACTATGTTTCTTACTTGGTTTATTAAGCCTTGTTGTAGTGGTAATAGATTGAGTAAAACCATGTAGGTTTATATGACAGGAGGGGTTTTCACTATTAATAGTATTCCAGTCTATATTAAAGTCACCCAGAATTACAGTTTCTTGGGGGTAGTTAGTGGAAACCCAACTGAGAAAGTCTTCTAAGATAGGTATATTGTTGCCTGGAGGTATATACATACAGATGATGTAAAGGGCTTTTTGTGCATTTAATTGGAGTTTAGCGATGATGGCTTCAGCTCTAACATCCTGGGTTGGACAGGCTGGGAGGGTGGAGATGTTAAGATGGTTCTTAAAGAGAATTGCCACTCCACCACCTTTACGTTTAGAACGATCAAGCCTATATAAATTATAGCCTTGGGGAATAATCTCAATGTCTTTGGTGGCTGGCTTTAGCCAAGTCTCTGAGAGGCACAGAATATCAAAGTGGTGAGTGTCTAAGAGGGCATGTAAGTAGGGTACTTTGTTGTTTACACTTCGTATATTTAGATGTCCTATGAGTAGGGTGTTATTGAAGTTAGGCCTAGATACTTTTGGGGAGGGATGTGTAGGGCCAGGGTTGGGGTGGATGTCACCATCTTGTAAGGTAGGAGTATTTGGTCTGTATGTGAAGTTGCTTTTAAGAAGGGTTAGTTGTTTCATTTTTTTATGAGAGGGTAAGGCATAGGTGAGGTGAGATTGCCTATGGAATTTAGGAAGGTGAAAGCTAGGGGTGGAAGTAGAATTTAAGAATGAGGTAAGAGAAGTGTGGATGCTAGATATATGTTTATTTATATAGTCTGGCCGGTTATTAAGTGGGTGTTCGATGAAGGTAAGAAGGTAAGAAGAATAAAGGGAGGTAGAGAGTAATGCTAAGAATATCAACATGGTGGGTAAGTATGGGATCATATTTACAAGTAGAGAGGTAAGGGCAGTTATAAAGTAATAGTAGAAGAAAGGGTTGGAGGAGAGGAGTTATAGGTATAAGGCAAAAAGAAATAAAGGAAAGACTTAGTAGGAGGAGCTATAGGGGTAAAGAATACTAATGCCAATGGTAATCAAGGTTCCAACAACCAGGACTGTGCCCCTTCTAATCGGGAACCTAATTTTGACAACAGCCCTCAAAAGTTTCACAGGGGAAGCTGCCAACAGTCGAACTTGACGAGCAACCCGAGACCACTCAATGGGAAGGGCCCGAGATGGAATTGGTCAACACAGAGGTAACTGTTGATCCGGCTTGTGATAATCTAGCTGGTTTTCATAGTGATGTTCACACCAGCACATATAAAATAGTGTTTAACAGTGAACGTGACTTTAAAATCTTTAACTACTCTAGTGTAGAAATTGACACACCTTTAACTGACTTGCTAGTTAAGGGCTTAACAGTTGTCCCTGATCATAGGGTGAATATGGCAAGAACAATTGTTGACAAAACTTTTTATCCATAAATTGAACTTAGAAAGCATGTTTAGAAACCAACCTTTAGGTCCGAAGGAGTGTAAAGTGTGTTTAATCTACCTCTACCTCCTACCTTATCAATTTTCAAATGTGTTTGTGAATTAGATTTATGTGACACATTAGATTATAGTAAATCTATATTCCTGAATAAAACATTGAATTTTAATGAGCAAGATTGGGATAGATTGAATAGTTTGAAATTTCAGAATGTAAGGGTTGTAAAACCCGATAAAGGGGGGGTCTTGTATTCTTCGATGAGTATGATTATAAGGATCATATGTTGAAATTACTTAACACTGATAATTATGTTTTAGCCTCTTTGAATGAAGTGAATCCAGAACAACAGAAAGTAAAAGTATTCTTAAATGATTTATTTATTGAATCTAGAATTTCCTTAGATTTATATAATCATTTGTCAAGTTTAGCTCCCCTTACACCAATTATTTTTGGAGTTCCAAAAGTCCACAAAGACTTAAAGAACCACCCCTTTGACCTATTGTGAATGGGAGAAATCCCATTACCTATTCCATAGCAAAATATGTGGACACAGTGTTGAAAGGATTTGTCGAACAAGTTGACCATATTTGTAAAGATTCTTGGTCTTTCCTGAATAACATCAATAGTCTCGAATATAAGGATCATATTATATTCCTGATGATTGATGTAAAAGATCTTTCCACTGTCATACCTGCAGATGTTGGCATTGAATGGGTAACTAGTTTCATGATGGAAAAGGGTAGTACGGCAAGGGAAACTGAACTTTTGCAAGAACTGTTGGACTTGGTTTTGACTAACAACTATTTCATGTTTGAAGGGAAATAGTATTTGTAAAAGACAGGTGTTACAGTGGGCTCTCACTGTGGGGTTAGTTTCACCAACTTTGTGATGACCCATTGGGAGCAACACTTTGTTTTCAATAATAATGCATATGGGGTAACATTTATTATTATACTAGATATTTGGATGATGTTTTTATTATGTTTGAAGGTGAAATTGATGACATTCCAAAGTTTGTGAATTACTTGAATGAGTCTATGCAATTTCTGCCTTTTACTTACAGTTCAGGTACAGAGAGTATCGCATACTTAGATGTGGAATTATATAAAGACAAAAACAATAAATCTTTTAAAGCAAGAATCCACAGGAAACCCACTTATTCCAACTCATTCCTTCTTTACACCAGTAGTCACCCTTACCAATAGAAGAGATCTGTTGTAAAGGGCCAGTTGGTGAGAGCAGTCCGCATGGTGTCTGATGATAAAGAATTCTGGGTCGAATGTCAAACATTGTGTGACATGTTTTCAAAACGAGGGTATCCTCTGCAATTACTGGATGAACTGGTGACTGAAGTGCAACATAATGGGGCCAATAGTGTTTTCAGTCCCATTCTCACATCTAGACTCGATCTTAATAGTACAATGACATTTCATAGTGAGCAAAATCAATCTGGCAGGTCAGATTTATTTAAGGTCACTTTTATCACATCATTCAGTATTGATGCCCCCATTATATAACAAATCTTGTATAAAAACTGGAGTTTATTATTTTCAGATGAGGACTTGGGTTCTGTTGTTGAGTCAAGGCTCAGGATTGTATACAGAAGAGGTTCTAACCTTAAAAGCCTGTTAGAGAGGGGAATGATCTCAGTAGTGAGAGCCCCTGGAATGTATAAATGTGAGAGTTGCTCTTATTGCAGATTTAGGGAAGTTGGGAATACTTTTACTGTTAGAGGAAGAAAGAATTATATCAATAAAAGATTTAATTGTGGATCTAGAGGTGTGGTCTACCTGGCCACCTGTAAACTTTATCCTTGTTTTTACGTCGGTAAAACCAACCGTAGATTTAAGGACAGGGTTTATAAGCACACTTACAGTATTAAGAAACTAAGGTTGGGAAATACATTGGCCAAGCACATCCATGAACACCCTCAACAAAGTTTTAGTTTCAAAGTGATAGGCCAGACAGAGCAGGATCCTAAAGGAGGACCTTTTACTTTGAAATTGGAAATATGTGAATTATTGTGGCAGATAAAATTAAATGCTTATAATGCACCAGGATTGAATGATATGTGCTCCTTGTCTTGTCTTTTAAGGAGTTTACAAAGGTAACCAGGTGTATTTTTAGTATTTTTGTGCAAAAAGAGGATGTGAATGTATGACAGTTTTTGTTTCACATGCTTGTTTTATATTAGGACCAGTCCAACTAATTAATTTTGTCATAATGCTTTTCCACTACTTTCTTATTTGAATGCTTTCTTATTTGAATACTGGTGTGCTTTTACACTTTTTATACACTTTTTAATATAATATTTTTAAAATGTAGGAAGGTTGTTCATGATTGTATTTATGTGGAAGTTTACCTTTTAGGACTTAATGTAGTCAGGTGATTAGATTTGTTTGTTTAAATGGTTGTATCTTTGAAGAGTTTTTTTGTCTGAAGAAGTTTTGCTCATTGAAGCAAGATGAAAGTGCTTACGTTATTATCTCTTTTGGAATAATAAACTTCTGTTCTGTGAAACTTTATTGCTGCCAGTGGCCTTTTTTAGTTTTTTTTTTTATAACAGCAGTGAGCAAGCAACCTGACTTTGAGTTGCTAGGGGTGGTGAGGGTAGAGAAGAGCAAAACCTCCAACATAGGCAACTTGCCAGCTAAAAAATTAGGTACTAACCTTCTTACATTAGTGTACTGGTAGCTCTGTCAACATGACTCTAGCGTGACAGGTTCCAGAGTCCTTCAGACGTCTAGATTATCTGTCTGTGGTTCTTCTGTGCCCATAAAGGCTGAGTGGTGCTTCAGTCTTTGATGCTTCTGCCACTCCTCCACATCATTAGTCACACATTCCTATAGGTCAGAGCTGGATGCAGAGAGGAGTATGGTAAAGTGGCTTTTAGGGATGACTACAGCAGTGTTCCTTTAAAGGGCAGGCTGAGGCACACAAATGAGCCTGCTGAAACAGACTTAAAATATGCATGTCAGGT
The DNA here is from genome assembly GCF_019279795.1 of Protopterus annectens. Lineage (NCBI taxonomy): Eukaryota > Metazoa > Chordata > Ceratodontiformes > Protopteridae > Protopterus > Protopterus annectens. The sequence continues at coordinate 1,768,284,611 of NC_056737.1, forward strand.
GTGGGAGGAGTAAAGGAACCTGAAGAACCAGAACACTATAAGTGGGAAATAGGGTGTTTGAAACCAAAGTGAAAAAGGAGATAAAACAGAAATATTTGTGCTTCTGGCTCTGTGGCACAGATGATTAAATCCTTAACTGTGACACATAAAGGATCATTTAGCAGTCTGGAAGTCAGCAGAGGAAGGTAGGAATGAATGAATAATGCCAGCTTACCCATCCTAGGTAGAGGAATGACAGATCTGGCCTATACAAAATTTATATTCAGTAGAAGGCAAATGGTCTAGCAGGGGAGCATAAAGCCGTGGAATGCATAACCACCAAGCAGTGTACACTCTCTAGGTGGCATTAAGTCATACAAAGTAGCACACACATCAGTAGAGCCCTGCAATGTGGGACCTCTGCCCATTTAAAGCTAATGTAGGGGGAGGAATGTAGGCCATAAAAAGTATCTTATGACTGTACAGATGACTGCATTCCATGATGGCTTTCAAAGAGAGCAAATGGCTCAGTCGAGTCACATGAAAGCTGATGAATGACAGGCAGCACTGAGAAAGACAGTAAGAAAAAAAAAACATTCTGTTCTCTCTGTGGAATTATTGCAACTATTTACTAAAGAAACATCATCCAATCACCTTTGATATCACGAGGAAGAAAGGTATTAGACCTTATTTAGCCTTTCAAGCAAATATTTTTAACTGTGTCAGAAAGAGTTATATTAACTCCAAAGCTGCACAGTTGCAGAAAAAGGGAAAACACCTGTTCCCACTGTCTACCTGCAGCATTCTGCTGCTGAAATTCAAGTAGCCGTAGCTGGCCTTAGGCATAGACCAACTGGGTGGTGTAGGTAAACCAGGATGGGGGCACAGGGTGGTGTTCGGAGGAGACTTTTTCTAAGGCACCAGTTGACCAAACACCAGTCCTGCAAGTAGCTGACAGCATCTGGTGTTCAGAAAACAATCAGATGCAGATTTCCATCAAACCCACACCCAGTTTCCTCACACTGAAAAAAAAAAAAACTTCACATCAGACACTGAAGTCACACAAGAAAAAAAATCACATACAAAGCAAAGATACTCTAAATGCACTTTCATGTTTGTGGTGTGATGTTCATGTACTTGAAAACATGTGTGAGTGTGTGTGTGTGTGTGTGTGTGTGTGTGTGTGTGTGTGTGTGTGTGTGTGTGTGTGTGTGTGTTTGTGTTTTGGATCACAATGTTTGATAGCCTAAAATTAGAGTTCATTTTTATAATTAGCTTTTAATGGTATTTTCTCCTTGCGTTTTTATCAAATACTTCTGTTGTAGTAATATTCAACTTCCATATTATACAGGCCAGGAGGCAAATGGGAAATAATATTGGATGACTGGATGGATTAACCAACAAAGTGACTCCTCTGAGAGAAAACTTGGGTGGTCTAAAGGCAGGAATAGGTAGACTAAAAGACCAGCAGATAATAATAAAAGAACAGTAGTGGCTCACCAAATTGTCTGTATAGTCCCTGAATGAAATGTGGTCTGAGATTCATGCCCTAAAAGACCACCACAAGGACTTTGCTACACCAAAAGCAACAATGTAAGAATCAGTTGTTTACCACTGGACATAGAGTGGGCCAGGAAGTAGCTTGGTTGCACAAATTAACTTAATCTCAGGTTGCCACGCAAGTTTGCAAAGTGACAGGGCACACAAAGTAGGCAGACCACCAGCACATTTTACCAACAAGCCCAGAAAATTATATATGTCTCACACCATCACAGTGAAATGGCTAAGAGTTAAAGCTGCTCAGGAAAAAAGGGATTTTTCTTCTAGATCACAAGATGAAAATACTGAAATACTTCTCTGCAGAGGAGCAAAAAAAAAAGCTTACACATGGAATCCACTTGTCTTTGACTTAAAAAGGTATTCAGGCAATGTTTTTGTACCGAGGAATGCTTATGGTAAACTAGAAGGGAAAGCACCTTGCCTTTGACTCCAATGATTTAGTTTTCTATTTTTATACAGCTGAAGCTGAAGGCAGGGTGACTTGGCAGTGAGTTTATTATGTGCAAACAGCAATCCAGATGAATACCTTTCCTGTTCAGTAGCATTGTCACATTGTCAGAATAATGTTTTTCATCATGAAGGATAGGAGCAAAGAGTTAACTAGTAGATAACAATGCTGACAGGCTGGCAAAGAACCCACTAAAACACCAATGGATTAAAAAAAAATAATAATAATAAAATTAGGCAAACACCACGGCTGAAAACACAAAAAACTTTTAATGTCAACAAAAACATATAAGGCACAATCAGTAAGTGCTTTCACAGTCATAAGACTGCTTCTTCAGTGCTGTTTGCCTAAATTTATTTTTCATTTTTGAATCCAGAGCATTAACCAGTCTGCCAGTTTGCAGCTGGAGATGTACATCCTTGTTATCTCTGATACTGGACTTAAGCAGCTATCCTCAGGAGACTCCTTTATTTATTACCCTGCTGCCCTCAGAGGACTCCTCTATTGACATAGGCAATTCAGATACTGCATCTACATCTAAACCCCTGGTAGACCTCCAAAGCAGAGGATGACTGAGGCTGAGCATATACTGAGAAAAGCAGATATATCTCAGCTGAGCTCAGCAGAAGAAAGGCACAGTCATTGGTCTGGTGTGGTCATAACTGAGCCAGACCTGCAGATATGTTGCACGTCAACAGCTAACCTTGAAGTGACTCAGAGAGATGATGAATGATCCAAATAATAGAGGGAAAGTGTTGATATTTCTCAGTCAGATTCTCAAGGAATAAAATTGGATCACCTCTGGGGCTACATCAAAATTTAGCTAATACTTTTAAAAGCTGTCTAGAATAGTGATGTGGTTATCAATATGCTACTGATAGTATTACTCTACCAATCATGCTATTGGGGTCTTGCTCTCCTCTTTTTTCTTTCTGCAGTATGTGATTGCATTGATTATACTAATCACTTTGATAATGTGACAACTGATCTTGCATCTCAGTCACATGTATTCTGACTATAAGACATTTGAAGCTTTGTGCTCCTTTTCTCTTTGAATCAGTGAATCAGTATGTGTGGATGGTGGGGGTAAGTATAGACCTTGGTATTCAGCTGTGAGTGGATAAAGGAGATCTATGCCCTTAATTCCTGTAAGCACATTGACATGCAGGAAAAGATGTTGTCATTGATTTGGCAGCATGGAAGAAGAAGAGCAACCATTGTTTTACGGTTTGATATTCCACTCAAGCCTAATGTCTCACCCTTTCAGACATAAGCAGAGTATCCCTAGGACTGTCATCAGACATGATATGACTTGCAGCTGTACAGAGCAGCTCTCTGCGCACACTGATCCAAAACTTGCATCATATTCTTTATTTGCAGTTAGTAGTACATATAACAATGTAACTGGCCACGGATGGATCTTTTTTTTCTCTTAATTATTTGGCACAATTATATTGCTTTATACTTTTTAAGCTGTGCCTAACAATGCAGAGCTTTAACGCAAATATGTTTATCCATGACTAAGAACGACAATTGCTTTCTTGTCACAAAATGAGTTTTCTGAAGCATGGATATTATGCATATGTGAAGAATGTTAAGATATTAAATAAATATTTATGGTGAATATTTCACAAAACTGTTAGGTATTCATTTTGTGGGTCTATCTTCTACAATTTTGAAATTTCTTTTGATGTATTCAAAATGTTACTAAGTTCATTTCTTTTGATGTATTCAGAATGTTACCAAGTTCATTTTGTCAAGTTTACAACAATATGTAAGATACTGTTTACTTCTGTTGCTGCCTGATGAAAAAGTATTTTTTAACATTTTATCTGCTAACAAGCTTATGTAGTTACACAACTGTGTGTTTCTTCATTAATTGACAGTAGAGCACATAGGGTCATAACTAAGAAACATCACATCCATTTATATTCCAACATTTTATTTGAAGCACTAATTTATACCAACCCCCCTCAAATGTGGATTAAAGATAGCTTTAAAGTTGGGATGGCACATTAATCAAAACACTTAATATTGCTTCATCTTTTATTAAGCGGTAAATGCTATCTTTAAAATTCTATTGACATTATAGCATGACTCACAATCTTAACACTGCCAGAGCTGAACATCTCGTCAGGAATTAGAATTTAACATTTTATTTCTATATTAGGATCTTTCACTAAATTGGGTGTCTTTTCTCATTCTGAAATACCAGATCAAGGGAATAATCCAAGATGGTGGATGAGTAGCACCTCTTCTGTGAAACTGTGGGGGAAAATAGTACTTCAGACTAGAAAAGTTCACTGTAGTAGTCACAAAAGTTGGTAGAGCAGCAGAGATCTTTGAGTTGTGAGTTAAGCATGATTTGTTAAGCACTCTATTCTTACGCTTTTATCCTTTTTTGGTGATACCATTTGGAGGAGTATGATGAAGATTTCTTAGGCAACAGTGAATAATGATGATTCATGCAAAGATCTTCTTTTGGAGTGCAATGGACAGGATGGGGGAGTGATTTCTCAATAGTGGAGTGAATTGTCTTGTGCTATTTTGATATCTTACAGAACTATAGGTTGTGTGATGTCCACTAGTGTGTGCAGGGGGGACTGTTTTTGTGAGTATTGGACAGCTTGGCCTTTCTGTACTGAGGAATAGAGTTTCCATATTGTGCTGATCATTATGACATAATCAGTCATCTTGCTTGTGAAGTACCATTTTGTGAAACAAGATAAATTCATATTATATCTGTACTACAAGTTACGATGTATACAGAATGGGTGAGTAGACCTTCTGTTTCAGGAGTTTAAGGACTGTGGTTATTTAAACTCCTGAATGATAATCATTAAGAAAGGCATGAGGGTTGACTTCTTTCCATTTATTTGCAATTTTTGTTTGGAGGCTTGACATTGATAATCACATGTTACATGCTACATATAGTTAATTGTCAATCTGAGCTGGAGAGCTTTTAAGTAAGGCATGTTTGCTCATTCCTACTCTATGAGATATGGAGTTGACAGCTGATACTTCTGAAGGTGACAAGCTATATGTTTATTGTGCCACAGATGTTTAAGTGCTGTTTTACTACAGAGGTTGTTTGAATTAGCTTTTAGTACTTCTCGTTTTGGCTCTCTGTCAAAGTGTTAGTGCTTTTATCAATCATAGTACCCCTTTCATGCATTAAAAGTTGAGAATGGTTTATGAGCTTCATAACTACATGCATACTAATATATTGGCCTCAAACAGTCAGACAGTAGGCATAAATTCTGTTTTTTTTTAACTTTCCATGGAACTGAAGAATTGTGGTTGTATCAAGAACTTTTTTATGATATTATGATATTTTATTTTTGTTAATATAAATTCAAAAGCACCTTTTGACATCAGCAGATGGAACATATTTATTTATTTATCTGTTTATTGACATTTGATTACCAGTTATATCCAACTGGGTAAAAACACATTTTCAGAGAAGTCCTGGGGAAAAAAGTTCCAAAGTATTACAAAACATTTTAAGAGCAATAATTTTGCAATATTTAAAAATAATACAAAACACAAATACAATTTAAATAATTATACCAAATTAAACATAATATGAAAACATTGGTTAAGAATACATACAAGTCATATAACAATGATTTAATATTTTGAAAAATTTTAGCCAGTCTATAGAGAAATTAATTAAAGGTCAGTTAGTATAATATTTGCACAGAAAAGGATTTCCATTATGGTTTTTCCATTTAGTTTGACTGAAAATGATTACAGGGTGTCTAGGGATACTAGGAAGCAATTATATCAATGGAAATAAAGGAAGACAGAAAAAAGACAATAAGGTCTCAAATGTATTTAATAACTGGAGGGAAGCAGGCATACATTAAGTATGTATGAATTCACTAAAAGAAGAAAATAAGTTAGCCACTGAATAGTAATTTAGATCCTGAGTATAGAGGTATTAATCTGAAATAGATTTCATTTGAGAAGGTATATAGGAATCTGTACATGAGTTATAATCCAACTGATTTGCTAAGTGATCATTTGTAAGAGGAGCTGAGGAGGATGGGAGGGTGAGTAAGAATACAGTAGATTGGAATAGACATAAATTAATTTAATGCTGCTTAATAAAATATAAGAATTTATATTTGATTGCTAAGTTGAACATATAATAGTTATTAGAAATTATTCCTTTCTTTTCATCACTGTCTTTTCACTCTTTTTTGTTGCTTTCTTTTGCCTTGCTCACTTCCTGTTTTACTTATACTCAATAAAATAAAGAATTTCTGATTTAAAATAATTATTATTTCTGGAACTGAAGAAAAAATGGGTAAAAAAAGTAAAAAAATTGAATAGACCTGGAATAAAGTCAAATAAATTCCAGAAATTTACAGTACATGCCATGTGATGATTCAGTGGTATTCACTGCTGAATGTGAAAACAGCTTATGTCCTACATATTTATGGTTATTAAGAAAATGAGAATAGTCCTATGTGTTTATCCCCATATCATATAAATAAGTAGAAGAAAAGGCAGTGAAGATTTTGGTATTCTAACCAGTAATTCTGTGTGGCTGTCCTTGAGCCCCACAGAGGTTAGGGCTCATGGAAGGTGCCCTGAAGCTTTGAAAGCTGGCCAGTGTGTATATTCTTAGCAGGACATAACCTGCACAGCTTAGGCTACTGCAACAGGAATCAATTAGAACATCTACCCTTATGGTAAGCTAACTTACACAACTGTACTTTTCTTCTCAACTCCACCATTTTACAACCATTTAATAAGGCTGTATAAGGAAGGAAGGAAGCAGGGCATTAAGAAAAAGTCCAAGTAGGGTAATATATTTCATAAAGGATGACATGAAGATTTCTGCTGTAGTTTTAGCTGCTTAGGTAGAGAATTTCCTTCCAGAGTTAGTGGAGGCTCTACAAATAGGTTTTGTGAAGGCCATGGGAGTTTTTGTTGAATTTTATATTATATTATTATTATATTATTTTATATTATTTTATTTAGAATAAATAAAGCATTTGATGCAGTGAGCTGGAAAACTTTACAAAGAGTGACAAGAGAATTGGGGTGGGCAGTTAGGCTTATAATTGTTCTGTGCAAATATACCAGATTAAGCTCTGTGGCAAATGGTGTTGTCCAATGCAACAGGTGGTTACAAAAGCCTCAGACAGGAATATCCCCTTGCCCCAGTGCTATTTCCTTTTATCATTGTGGTCACAGCACAAAGTGTGATAGCATTCCTTAATGTGAAGAAGAAGCTGGACAAGCTTGCTTTTCTGCCACAAATGTCTTTATACATGCTTGATGGCCATTTCTCAGTACCTGAAGTTTAACCTGAAAAGAGTGATCCTGCTATTTAAGAATAGATGGGGTTGCAGTATCATCAAATATATATGGTGATTCTTTTCTGTGGATCCTTGTCTCATGATTTCAAACTGCTGGCTTTAGGGAAAAGAGGTTACATATTTTGGGGTTAATGTAATCTTACTTTAGAGAAAGTGGTATATAAAAACTAGGAAGATTTCATGTTAGTTTTGCATTTCTTCTGGATAAATGGATAGGCAGAGTATCTTTCTTTATTGAGATGACTGAAGCTGTCAGCATAATGCCATAATTTACTTATCAGGGCACATCCTGAGATATCGGGAAAGTAAAATAATCAAGTCAATTCAAATGCTATGGTCTCAGTATACCTGGAAGGATAGCCAGGACTGAAGAATCATGGTAGACTATTTAGCTTGGTATGCAGAGACTAACTTACTAGTGGAGGTGAGGGTGTGTAGCAGACCAGAAATAAGATGAAAACTTTGAGTGAAATTGAGAAATAATTGAGTGTAGTAAGAATATAAACGAATCTGGTGAAGAGCAAGCTGGGGAAAATGCTAAGCAGGAAATTCAGTTGTATAGGCAGAGAGGAGATAGAGCAAATGCCAGCTTGGTTATGATGGTGTCATTAAGGCAGAGGTGAGGGTGCTGGATTGGCTAGGAAATGGATAAGATGAGTCCCTTACTGTAGAAAGATGCAATAAATGTATTAATTCATTGCTTCTGCTGATTGTGCACGTATGACTGGACAAAAGACCATTTCAGTGGAGGTCCAGGGAGAAACAATTCACATATACAGAAAATTACAACTGATGCAAAACTGCAGCAATACAATTGAACAAGTGAAATTTCACATTGTGCAAAAGTACAGAAGAATATAATACAAATACAATATAATACATTTCAGACATTACAATAGTACAAGTGAATATAAAACAAAGCGGGCTCACTCCTCTCCCTAACCTACTCCAAATTCCCACACATCCCCATTTACTTTAATGTTATGCTCTATCTACCTGTTCTACACCAATCATCACTCTCCTAATCAACCAATCCTAAACTGCCTACTATAAACCACTCCTCAACCTGTAATCCATCTAAACCCGCTCCCCAAATCTGTCTCATCTTACTTTCCTTCCAGCTACCTACCTCCCACTTGTGTAATGTCCTCCTGTTACCCTTTCACCCTCTTCATTATCTTTCCTGTTTTTAGTTGCCCCCTGTCATACTCACTTCTGTCCAAATCATGCTTCTTACCCTGCTAGCTACCCCTTTACTACTACTCCTTTCCTCCTTGACCACTTATCACACTAACCTAACGTATCCAAAACCATCACCAGCACTCTCCCTTCCATGTATTAATTACAGCACTACCAGTTATGTTTTATTTCTCCCTCTCTATTAAACTTTTCCTGCATACATCTCCTTAAAACCAACATATTATTTTACCCCTCTGCTAACTGACCCAGAAATAAGCTAAAATATTACATATCTAGCCCCTACTCTCCTAAGCTCACCCTCCTTGCCAGAACTCTTCTACTACCTGGTGACCTGCACCCTTATAATGGCCCCTCCATATCATTACCTTTTTCCTAACCAAATAAAATCCTCCTCTTCCCCCTCTACCCTGTCAATTCTCCCTCCAACCGTCTCCTCTTCTTCCCCTAAAAACCTATCCATCCATACTATAAACATACAAAGTCTTCTAAACAAAACCATTGAACTTCACTCATGGATTACCCATAAAACTCAACACATTTTTTTAATCTATGAGCATCTTAGCCTTGGCTGAAACCTGGCTTAAACCCCATATCTCAAATAAAGAAATCTTACCCCTCACCCCCGCGGATACAATATCTATCACCTGAATAGGATCTCTAAAAAAGTTGGTGATATAGCCATACTCTGTTGTGAACAGCTGAACCTTTGCCCTCTACCTACCCCTCCACCTACTTTCCATCGTGCTGAATTATTATTGCTAAATTGTTACTTAAACACCATTAAGAAATTTCTATTACTTTCATCTATATCCCACCAGGCAAAATTCCTCTCCTTGAACACATACTCTCCTGGATCTCACATAACATACACTATGAAAGTGTCTTCCTGGGTGATGCAAATATTAACGGAGAAACATTTAATACAACCTCCCCTGACCAAAGCATTAATCTCTGTGGATTCATCCAACTCATATCAGCCGTCACTCGCTTGAGCAAACATTCCAATACCGGCACTATCCTTGACTGGATACTGACTACTGACCCAAACCTCTATCACAACTCTCGCATTCTTCCTGATAATCATAGCATCCACCTACCTATTCATACCCAAAGATACTCTCCTCATCTGGAAAGACCTCACCTTTATAAAGACTACCTCAAACTGATTAGCTTCAGCTCTGTATTACTTTCTGAAAGACTCTTATCCATAAATTTGTCCAGCCTTCATAATCTCCCCTTTAAAGGTGCTCTACTTAAATTCAACCACATCTTTTTAGACATCCTCAATATCCTCACTCCCCTATGTAAAATTAGGATAAAGTCAAATTATGCCCCCTGGCTTACAAAAGACACTCACTCCCTTATGCATCAAAGATAGTATACTTGGAAAACTTGGTTAAAAAAGAAATCCCCTACCCTCCTTCAAAACTATAAGGGGCTTCAAAACCATACAAAAAAATCAATAATGACAAAAATGTTTTACTATAATGCTCACCACTCTAATCCCAAAATGTTTTGGAGAACAATCAACTCAATCCTTCACCCTGGAAAGCCAACAACTTTAAATCCCTACCCATACAATATTGCACAGGACACTGCCTCCCTCCTCAACCACGACTTTATCAATACCATCCATAAACTGACCAACACTGACCAAAACTGCAACTCTCCTATCCCTCAACAAATACCTGCCAACAAATCCTCTTTTTCACTACAACCTGTTTCCATCGCTTATATAAAATCACTCCTCCAAAAACTGAAACCATGTTGTCCTTCTTTTGATAATCTAACCCCCCCCCCTTTTCTGAAGCTTGAGCTGACTCCATAGCTTATCCAGTTTCTATACTTATCAGTAGATCAATTCAAAAGTCCACTGTTCCAGATATTTGGAAATCATTCTACACTATTCCCCTACACAATGGTGGAAACTCTACTGACCCATCTAACTTTAGACCCATAGCTATTCTATCACCTCAATCTAAAATCCTTGAAAAATGTATTCACATACAGTTTCTCTAATTTCTCATCCAAGAAAACCTACTTACACCTTCCCAACATGGGTTCTGCCCAAACCATAATACTGCCACTGCCCTCTTATCTTTCACTCTTACAGTTGCCAAAGCCTGTGACAACAAACTTGTCTCATGTCTATTCTTAGACCTATCAAAAGCCTTCAACACTGTATCCCATTCTAAACTACTAACTAAATTAGCCAACTTTAACCTCTCAGCTCCTGCCTTTGAATGGTTCTCCAGCAATCTTTCAGACAGACTGCAATCTTTCAGATGGCATGACTCCTGCTCCCCCTCCTACCGATCTATACTGATGTCTCCCAAGGCTCCATCCTTGGACTTCTTTTATTCAACACATTTACTAATGACCTACATACATCCTGCCATCACTCCTCTCTTATTTAGTATGTGGATGACTCCACGCTAATCTCCTCCTCTGATAACATCTCTTAACTTTACACACTCACCCAAAACTCTTTCCTTTCTGTAGAAAATTGGCTCACTGAAAATCAACTTATTTTTAATCCTAAAACAGCTAAGCTTCTTCTTTTTCTTCTCAGTTCGCCCTCTCATCTCAAGTTCACTTTCACCATTTCATCAATTAATAAATCCATCATCAATATTTAATCCCACACCAAGCTCCTAGGTGTCATAATCGATGACCAATTAAACTTCAATCTCCACGTTCAAATATCCATTAGAAAAATTTACCAAAAATTGGGTCCCCTGTATAGAAACAAAAAATACATACTTACTTTAACTCATTATAGCCGAGTGTCTTCTCCAGGGGTTTCTGCAGTTACCTCCTACTGCGCCTCTAGGCATCAAATATTTCCTGATGATATTTGCATTAATAATTCCAAAACTATGCTGCATACAAAGTATCAAAATGTTTTATCTTGAAGCATCCATGATGGCAAACACAATTGTATTGCTATATGACCTCTGTCAATGACTACTGACCCAAACCTCTGTCACAACCCTTGCATTCTTCCTGATAATCATAGCGTCCACCTACCTATCCATACAGAAAGATACTCGCCTCATCTGGACAGACCTCACCTTTATAAAGGTTACCTCAAACTGACTAGCTTCAGCTCTGTATTACTTACAGGTATATGACAAATACAAGGTAATGCTGCACATATGACACTCACAATGGTCAAACTGGAAGATGAAGGATGGAAGGAGAAGACCTATTGTGTGAGGTGGGGAAAAGAGGGAGTGAAGGAGAAGCATATGTAGTGGGGATGCCCCAAAGTATTGGAGGTGTGGAAAAAACTGTCCACATCATAGAGTAAGTTTAATGGAGAAAAGTCCCCAGAATTTGGCAATATTGTATGTTTGACTTTGATGACAAATTATAGCATGCAACTGGACTGAAACAGTTGAGATAACAAGTATGAGTGATTGGATGCACAGATCAATAGCCAGTCATTGGAAGACATGAATAGTGGCACAGCTGACTGAGATGTGCAGTGTGAAAGAGTAACTTTATGATGGAGCTCTGCAAAAGCTTTAGGGGTACACTAAAACATGGCAGTTAGCTGCCCTGGTTGAATGCCTATATTGGGTCAAATCTGAAGGCACAAAACATGGGGATAAAATTAATGTGAGCTGTGCCATATGAGTACAGCAGTAACTATGTTTAAGGGAATGTGCTTTTCCTCCACTGAATATACGGGCTGATCACTATAGTAGCCACTTTTTCATTATGGTAGGTTATAGACTAGCAGGAAAAGGAATGAGGAAATAGACAAATAGATACTTAGTAGCTATTCATTGTTCTAATGAATGGATCAGAGGATCCTTCATGGGCTGGAAGGATGAAGACAGTGTAGAGCTTATACTATGCATTCCTTTTTTCCTGCAATGACAACCTTTGTATATTTGAATATTGTTATTTAGAAATGCATTCAGTGGTTCCAGAATCTACTCTTGTTGGTACATGTAGGGTTGTACACTTACAGAGGTATATTTCATTGTTTTCTCCTTTTCCAGGTTCAGTGTGCTGTATTGCTTGTGTCTGTAGTCATCAGAGGATTACATTTGAACTAGTTCAAATGCAGATTGCAAAACTGCACGAACTTGTTCATTTAATAAAATGGATTTAATGAAACTACCTACATTTCTTTGTATTTCTCTCCTACTATTTTATCCGCAAAGAGTTCATATTTTAAAAAAGGTACAAATATAACATGGGATTCAGACATGAATAGCGCAGTGCATTAGGCAAAATTGCTCAGTCGGGAGCAGTACTCAGAGTGGGGCAAGTTCAGAGGCAAAAGTAGGGCCATCACACAACCAGGCAAAATGGAGTGGACACCATTATATATTAATGATGTGGAACAGATTGACTTATAGTGAGGTGACCAGCTATGAATGCACATGAGGGTAAAAAATATGGCAGAGCAATTCAGAAACATATAAAGCTGTGTGATCTGTGCCAGCTGTCAGCAAGCTTGTATACTGTGATTTCTCAGTAAACAGAGACTGCAGTAAGATGATAGGCATAGCAGCATATTAGTCAAACTGTATATATTAGAGGCTGATTTTGCAGTCACTGTCCATCATGGGTGGATCATCACCCCCATGTTTCAGAAGAATCCAACTGAGCTAGCGTACCATCACCTTCACAAGAGGGACATAGTCACATGCTTTAATGTAGGAATTCACACTATACAGGAGCTTGAAGATATTTGCTAAACTCACATGAAATCTTCTGGGATGTGTAGAATATGTATACCAGTGGACAAGATAATATGTGCAGCACTGTCAGCAATTGTTGCAGGGAACTTCCATCAACAATCAAGGGACACAGTCATTGTATAGAAGACATCTACCTCATCAATTGTGGCACACATACTGCAATAGTACATTTGTGTCAGACTTGTTTATTGTTTTTGTTTGCTATTGCATAATTAGCAGTGTTTTACTTCTTCAGGGACTATACTGCCACCCAGTGTAGCACACATTACTGAGCACTGGTTTTGCTTATGTGTTTTTATCTCTCTTTATTGCTGACTTCTTGTTTTATTTTTTTTTCCTGTCTGTCCCTTGTTATTTAATTTCTCTGAATTTATTTTCATATTGTATGCCATGTCAGCTGTGGCAGTGGATATTGTACAGCAGCAGTGGTCAACACTCCATGTTCCTGCCTTACAATATCACCTGCTGGGTCCCCAGCAGTCTCCAGGCCAGCTTGTCTATAGTGTGATGTACATCATCCAGCAAGGGGTGACTCTACTGGTCTATATTCAATGGGGAGGGTGCAGGCTTCTTATCAGGTAGGGCACCACCAGTGGGTCCCAGTTTGTCAAACAGCAGGATTTCTTTTGTGTGGTGATGGCCCCAATGGACCAGCTGTTGGACACCGGTATTGTCAGCCTAGAGGGAAGTCTCATACAAATTGCAAAGTCAAACAGCTTGCAGATCCTGACCAGTGGGCTGACAGTGGCTGGGCCCAGCCATGAGGAGCTAACAGAGATGACTGACCCCAGATTGGGTGCAGCACTGTGCCATGTAATAGTTAGCCATGACCCTCACTCTGTCTCCCATCATGGTGTTCCCTTTCCTTGTATGTCCATTTCTTCCCCAGTTCATTCTCCAATCCTCCCCAACACCAACTGTCCCTTCTTAGTCTGTGTGTCTCTCCTTTGTGTTTATTCCCCATTTGTGTCAGCACCTTCCCTGTTGGTCAGTCTGTCTTTTGAGTGTCTCTGTCTGCCCTTGCTAACATGCCTATACTCTCCTACCCACATCTTCCCCATACTACCTCCCCCACTTCTACCCTTTTTGAAAATATAAAAAATGGGAACCTATTCAAAAAATATACCTTTGCTTTCCAACTTCTGTACCAGTACTTCTTGCTTCTTACCCTTCTATGAATACCTCTGCTTGCTCCTCCCCATTCCTGCTTGTCCTATAAACCCGTTTCCTTCTCATTTATAATATAAACATAGGATGCACTTTGCTGTATGGTCATTAGCTGGCCAATTAGCTGTTCTCATAGTGGTGCATCTTTGAATGTGTGAACATGCATTGTCAAAAGCATGCTACATGGGCACTACTGGACTCATGAGACCATGTGACTACTGTAACACTGTGCAGGTCATTAGTGATCTGTAGTGATTTTTCCAGTAAACTTCTTCCTATTTCTGACCCTGTCACACAACATTCCTATCACTGCACAGTTAATTAATGTTGGGCTGCATTGCACAACTTTGACCGCACTATGTGGGCACTTGATGATCCCACATAACTGATTTTTCTTACTCATACTCAGTTGTCTGAAGAAAGTTAACTGTATATAAACAAACAAGATTACTTAAATAAGTACATAATGTATTACAAAGAGACTGAATTCTTGACTATACTGTTTAACATGGTTATAAACATTGCAACTTTATGTCTTGACTTTCCCAAAAAAAGATAAAGTGAGTACTGGAAAATGAATGATTGAATGAATGTTTAGAATTTGCTATATTTTAATCCTAGGCATTTATATTAATATGTGACATGTAACCTTTCTTTTGCGTGTTTCAATGTTTGTATATTTAACCATGCACAAGAGACAAAATAAAATAATAACTTTCATCAGAATATGGCACAGTATTATTTTCTTTTTAGCAATGAATGATACTTAAAAATCAGTAAGCTTTAAGATATCCAGATGAATATAGTTGCTGCAGCTTTTCTTCCTGGTCCTCCTAATTGGGCATTTGCCATTAGGACTAAACTCATCAACAAAGTGAAATAAATATGTCATGTATTTGAGTGTTTTACTGCATATACTAGAACGGTTTGCTGTCTAAATGCTGTGGAAAATATGCTTGTTGATGCATGCTGTCCTGTCCCCACTTGATGTAAGGTCAAGGAGGAAACAGTGCTACAGTCAGTATTTCAAAAATTTTAATATTAGTGCAATATTTTTAAACATATTATTGACGGCGTGTTGAACTAAATTAGTATTTGTAACTAAACAAGATTCTTTTGAGCCACGATCCAGGCCACTAGTTATGTGCATGAAAATTTAGTCGACCGGCAATAAATGTGCCTTGAAGAAGAAACCAGAGTACCCAAAGGAAACCAGTAAACACACGAAGAACATACACACTTTACATAGAGAATGGCCTGGTGTCAGGATCAAACCCCCACATCTGTGAGGCAGCATACATCATCAGTATGATATGCCACCCAGCAGCATATCATCAATGCACAATGTCATATTTCCACGCTGCATGTTATCATGGTTTGAGGAATCCAGGTGTTTATCTGTCATTCTTTAAAATTCTGAGATTATAATTTGTGCAAGGTTATAAAAAGGCTGTAGCCTGTGCATTTTGCTATTCTCTTTCAATGACGAAATGTGAAATTGCTGTTAATGAAGGGGTAGGTTTTCTTGTTTACTCTATGTAAGCCTTAAACTAAACTTAACACAAAATATTAACATGCTTCTTAGAAACAAGATATAAAAATGAATGGTTTCTGAAAATATCTTCTTGCATAATGGGAAGAAGTGTACCATTCTTACTCTCCTGGAGAAGGGAGTTTGCACAGACTGCAAAGCAATAAGAGTTTGTGTGTGTGTGTGTGTGTGTGTGTGTGTGTGTGTGTGTGTGTGTGTGTGTGTGTTTCTGTCCAAAAATATACATAAAATCATGGCATGAATGTGAAACTAGCTTGTGTTAAGCGTACAGTGACTGATGAAAGCGATGTCACTCATGTCATTCGGGCACTGATCACTATTCAGAGAATACTAAGAGGGAACGCAGAACAAAGGAGAGTCAAAGGCCATTGGCAGTCTATAATTATGGACTATCCTTGTAACAGCTGCACCTAAGACAGTTCCTGCATAGTGGTTATAAGATATGCGGTTGGTTACTAGTCAGCGATAGCATCACATATCAAAGAAATGGATGGTGCTTAGCAGTTTCATGACCGCCAGAAGCCTCTTTCTGTGAGAGGTGTTTAGCTTTTATTTTTCCAGTACAGCCTTTGTATCAGGTAACAAAAATGCAGCCTGGCCCATGGAATCAACAGGCTCTGCTACTATCAGCATTGACAGTGAAACAGTGTTTTAAACTCTCTGACTGGGCTATTGTGTAAGAAATGACTATACTAGCTGGAACACCAGTATGTTTCTCCTTCTGTCTTGTTTATTAAATAAACCACTTGTTAGTGTCTAATTCTAACATGCATATTTATAAAAATAAGATAAAATTAATTATAACAGGATTTCTTACTGCTTTTTATGTAAGGCAGCAAAAAGGTAAATTAGTGCTTAGTTTGTTTGTGTCTTTCGGCTTTTCCCAGTTAGGGGTTGCCACAGCGGAACTCCGGTCCGCTAATGATTGGTAGTTGATTTTTACGTGCCAAGTTACCAGCCCTGATGCACAACCTTCAACGAAGGTACGCCCATTCACGCATGTCTCCACGCAGATGACGCTCTAGCTGAGAATCAAACCGGATAGCATCTTACTGTGAGGCGACAAAGCTACTGCAGCATAACATTTACATATTTTACTGCAAGGGCTTATAAAATCCAAAGGCATGGATAAAACCTGTTCACCTCAGATTAAAAACATTAATAATGACAATAGGTATTTCTGACAAACACTGAGTGTAGTTAACAGATTCCTTTTAAATTAGTAAGGACACTGATTTTCCATTTTTCTGGGGAAAAAATACCAAAGAAAATCACAAATTGTCTGAGTATTGGAACAAATGGGATATTATTTGAATGTGTCATTTAAGGCCAGAGCACTCATTCACTGTTATCTACATTTCTTCTCATAGTTATTACTTATACTACTGTCAGTTTTATTTATTCAATGTTCTGTACTTAGGATCTGTTTTAGTTTTGCATATCTATATCTATATTTGGATAGATAGATAGATAGATAGATAGATAGATAGATAGATAGATAGATAGATAGATAGATAGATTGATTGATTGATTCATATAGACAGATAAATAGATAAATATACATACATAAAATATATATCTATATCTGTTTTCTCTCTTTCTCTCTCTCTTTATATATATATATATATATATATATATATATATATATATATATATATATATATATATATATATATAGACACACACACACACACACACACACACACACACATATATTTGTATATGAATATATATATATATATATATATATATATATATATATATATATATATATATATATATTGATAGATAACCAGATTGGCAGATAGATAGATAGATAGATAGATAGATAGATAGATAGATAGACAGACAGATAGATGCTGATGGTGGTATTTTAGATAGCAGTGAGTCCACATGTTTTACCTTTTTGTTTCTCTTCTGTTTTATTCTTTCTGGCTACTCCAGTGCCCCAGTTGACCACCAGGTCTACCAGGCTCACATGCTGAGCTCCAAAGCTGGGGCTGGCATGGAATGTAAGAGCATCCTGAGGATACCCACCATTCATTAACTGCAAGAATTTTTTATGACCTTCCTCTTGGTATCCCCTCCCCTGCATTTGGCAGTTACATCCAGTGGCTACTCCACTCTATCATGCCTCCCTGCAGAAAATGCTTAGACAAGTGCCCATCCCTCCCTGCCAACAGCTCAGCCACTAGAGGAATCTAACCCTGATTGCCAGGGCCATAGTTAGAACTTTGTCCGTCTACACCATGGCTTTAGCCAGACAGTCCACATTTTAATGGAAAACAAGTAGTTTTATTGTCCAAACAGAAAACAGTGCTTATTTTGCCATAGAGAACATCAGAGCTGAATCAACAGATAACCTAAAGCTACATCCATTTGCTGTCCTGTGGTTTCAAAGTTACTTAAAAGAATGCCAACAAGCAGTAATATGGCAACATAACCTATCTACCCTTCTCCCAGTCATACTTGGAGTGCCACAGGTTTCAATTATTGGCCCACTTCTATTCAGCATTTTCACTAATGATCTAAACATTGCCAGCCCACTAGCAGCCATAGTCCAGAATGCAGATGACACTACCATTACTTGCTATGCTCCAACACTTCAACAAGTCCAGCAAATCACACAAAAATCCCTATCTGAAATAGAATCTTGACTGTCAGAATCACAGCTTATACTCACCCCCCCCCAAAAAAAAATAAACTCATGCTCTTCCAACTCTCCACAGCCTTCTCCACTACCACTTTGTTTATCAGTGCTAGTAACAACACTGTAATCACTCCTGACACCCAAACCAAACAGTTAGTCATGTCTCACTAACTGTTAAGAAAGTTCACAAAAAATGGGTATTTTGTACAGAAACAAAAAATATCTAACCAACACCTCTAGGATAGCTATCACCATAACTCATTTTTATCAACTCTCCTATATGCTTCTCCAGTCCTTATTAATCTAAAAAAAAACAGATCTAAAGAAACTTGAGCAATGTTACAATAAAATAGCCAAATCTGCTTCTGATTCTTCAAATCATATACACCACTGTGACATATTGAAAAAAAATTGTCTTGGCTAGAATTCCCACAACTTATTTTGCACAATCAGTTAAACATGGCTTACAAGATATTGTATCAGGCTGACAAAACATCCGCACTACAAAACATTCTCCAAACCTATTCAACCAGCTGTTCCCTTCGATCAACTAATACTTGCTTACTACAGGTAACCAAATCCACAAACACTGCCAGAGACTCCTTATAATCCCATCATGTAGCAAGGCATTTGAAATTATTTCCATCTAACATTAGAGCCACCACTAATTGTAATGAGTTCAAACACCTGCTCAAAAACTTTCTTGCTGATTCTTGGCTTTGTATATGTACTACTTCTGACTAGTGCAGCTAAAAGCCTTCTCAAATATAAAACTCTCTGTAATATGTCCTATCAAATTATCAGCATATCATTTCTAGTACCTTAACTATTCTGCAGATTTTTTTTACATTATAATCATTCTCTTTTTGTTTTTGTTACTAATAATGTATTTCATGTTATATTATACTGTACATATGTAACAACTGTAAAATCTCTGTACTGTTATGTATTGCTGTTTGTGGAGCTTTTCTTCCCGGGCCTCCACTGAAAATAGATTGTTTAACCCAGTTGGACTTTTATGGTAAACAAATGTTAAATAAATAAATAAAGCTCATAGTTCACCTGTCTCTCATATAAACCACAATGTTCATTTCATTGCTAGTAAACAAATAAACACATAAGCTGAAAGTCCAATTATATCTCTAAATTCTGGGATAGCAAAGAAAGAAAGTCTTTTGCTAACAGTTTTCAGGCTTGAGCAAATCAGAGTTTCTGCACTAAGGACTTCCTCTGGCTTTTACAGTTTCTCCATACAACTTTGCATCTCAAGGCCGAATATTTTGGCCTCAGTTTACTTCTCCTTCACACAAGTATACTCCATGCTTGAAAGAAGGTAAGAGCCTAGATATTTCCACAGTGAGAAGGCACTATATAAAATTAAACTGTAAGGCAAAGTCCAACCATAGTAAACACAGAGATGATCATTTATATTAAGGTGCAATGTTCTTTCATCTGCTCACAGGACTGATAGTGTGTGTTGTCTTTCGGCTTTTCCCGGTTAGGGGTCGCCACAGCGGAACTCCGGTCCACTAATGATTGGCAGTAGATTTTCGCAAATGCCAAGGTGCCAGCTTGACGTTCAACCTTCAACGAAGGCAAGCCCATTTACGCATGTCTTCTGAATGCCCACCCAACCACAGAGAGGACATGCAGACTCCACACAGAAGGCACTCCCCGCACTCCAGCCAAGAATCAAATGGGAGAACCTCTCGCTGTGAGGCAACAATGCTACTGCTGCACCACTGCGGAAGTGCTCACAGGACTGATAGTGATTTTTCTAAATTAAATGATTTAGAAGATAATGAACCTGACAGTGGTAGTGTAGGGAGGCCAGACTTCAAATAAGTCATGTTTATTCCAGTATTTTTAGACATCTGATTTGCAATACTCCTTCATCATAGTACAGCCTTACATGTTGCATCATGTCAGTAGAAGTCTGGCACAATGTAATTTATTAGGTTCCCCTTAACAACATTGTAAAGTCACTCCATGAACCATATCACTTAAAAAATGACTTGTTACTTTAATGAGGGTTTTTCTCAGAAAATAGCTGCAGAAACAAACTGCCCACATGCCAGTAACCCTCCTGTACTACTACTGATCAGAATGAAGATTAAGAGCCCTTTCACCCCACGTTTTGAACATACCACTCTTTTCTATTATGGAAGACAAATACCAGAATTGTCGTTGCACTGCATGTGATAAGCCACTATTGCATGGATATGAAAGCTTTAAGTTTATAAAATCAGGTAAAAAACTTAGTTGATGTTTGTAATAACAGACATCCCTTAAACATTTTCAGAGATTATGGTTGGACATATTCTGCAGCTTCTTGCACCTCATGAATCATTGCATCCATTGTCATACTGGAAATCAGAAAGGAATCCATTGCAGTCTGTCTGAAATCAGACAGCTGACAACCTGTGGGCATATATTTGGTGAAAACTTTAACCCAGTGCAAACCATGGTCTGTGAAAGAGGAGCATCCTTCTGTAAAGAATGTTGATAGGAAGGTGCTTTTGATATCCAAAATGACACGCTTCATAATGACATGCTGCCTTAAATGTTTGAATTTCTACAAAACATGATAGCAGGTGACACATTCAAGAAAGAATAAGAGGATGTTCATGCTGGTATTAGGGATTCTATTATCACTAATAGCTGGTAGGATTCCCACATACTATTAAATTTAAGATTGTTTACAAGTTACAGCAACATTTGTTTGAAAAGAATGATTAACAAACTATTGACTATACTTTACCTGGTAGCATTTTATACTCTGCCATTTATACTTCATGGTTATCTTCTCAATGTTCTTTCAAGTTCATATGCATATATGTACATTTAAGCTGTACATATGTGACATTCACTGTCTTTCTGTCTGTTTAGTGCATTCCATCTTATGAACTATGACTGGTCATAAGTATCACTACAAAATGTTATCACTGAGAGATTATACAAATACTGGATTGCAAGGTGGCACTGTCAACAGAATTAACTGTTAGTTGGTTGAACAATAGTTGGAAAAGTGTTATAAACTCTGCACTGTTCTGAAACTGTATCTGGCCACAATTTAGTTTTGTTAGAGGTTTCTGGTTTCAGGATTTTGAGGAGAATATTTCCCTTGTTATCCGACTCATTGTTTCCTAAAGATAATAAGTGGCCCATTATTTTTTGTGACTGGTTGATTCAATACTGGAGAAAACTGTCCAGTTGTTGTGTCTTTTGGCTTTTCCCGGTTAGAGGTCGCCACAGCAGAATTCCGGGCCGCTAATGATTGGCAGTAGAGTTTTACGTGCTGAGTTGCCGGCCCTGACGCACAGCCTTCAACAAAGGTACGCCCATTCACGCATGTCTCCACACAGAAGATGTTCTAGCTAAGAATCAAAAGGGACAATGTCTTACTGTGAGGTGACAACGCTACCGCAGCACCACCACCGCAGTGGAGAAAACAGTCCAGTAATGTTGGGAAAATAATTAATTGTGAAGATTTAAAATCCTGATTAAACACTACATAGTCTCAAATAAATGTAATAACCATAGGGAAGAGCAACTTAATTTAATCTACTCAGAAAGTCAAATGGAACAAGAAGAACAAGCATATAAAACGAGGGTGGGAGGATGTCCAAACACTATCCAAAGAGAAAGTATTAAACTGTTGAAACAAGAATGTCATACATTGCAATTTGCATGGGTACAAGTGAAACGGGACAAGGTTAAAACCCTTTACTGGGCTAAGGGGATCATCTTGACCAAACTTCTTTTCTCGTAAGATAGTCAAAAGATGCAGGGAGATGTCTATTTTAAGTCTTAATAATAATAATGGGTCTATTACCCATAATATGGCTGAAATTGATCAAATTGTGGCTTCATATTTACAGCAGGCTTATCAGTCCCATATGGTGTGTAATAAGGATGAAATTGAGAGCTTTTTGATGAATGTAATCTCCCCAAAGTCTCAAGCCAGGACACAGAAACCCAAAAACAAACAGCTGCATTAACAAAAAGTTTTCATAGCCATTGATACATTTAATAAAGTTTTGAAGACACCTGGAGTGGATTGTCTTACTTCTGAGTTTCATAAGCAGAATAAGAAACCAATAAACCCAATCTTATTCAACGTATATAGGGAGGCAGAAGAAGTGCAAAGGTTCTCAAGCTTGATTAATAAAGCCAAGATAATATTTTTACCTAAACCATGAAAAGATATAACAGATTCCAGATCGTATTGAACTAATTAATTATTGTTTCTGCAATAAAATATATGCTAAAATTGTAATACATGAAATGTAAAAACTACCTGTGTATTGATTAAGGATAGACAGCAAGGCTTTATTAATAGCTGGGTGGTAATGCCAGGTTTGGCATGTTTGTGGTTAATTTTGCAGTGATTGCTTTCTCATCAGAACCCAAGGCCATGCTTTTGTTAGATTTTAAATGTGCATTTGAATCTATAGAGTAGGAGTTTTTATAGAGAATGCTGGCTAGTTATAATTTCCCCTCAGCGTTAAAAGAACTTTGATTTTATATCAATCACTAATGGCAGGGTTATGTATAAATGGTATTTGTTCAGATGGTATCAGATTGCAGGGATGCACAAGGTAGGGGTATTCCCTCTACCCATTGCAATTTTATTGATGATAGACATATTGGTTATTATTTTTTTTAAGAAAATTAAGCCATACAGTACAATGTTTATTTTTATTTATTTAACATTTGTTGACAAGGAAAGCCTGACTAGGACAGAGCCTATTTTCAGCAGAGGCCCAGGGAGAAATGCTGCAGATGCATGTCTTTGGAATGTGGGAGGAAATCCACATGAATACAGGGAGGACATATAGACTCCACACAGATGGCACCCCATCCAAGTATTGAACCGGAGAATCTCTTGCTGTGAGGCAACAACATTAACAGCTGCACCACTGTGCTGCCCTTATTCTAAAATTGATTCATGGATTTATATCATCTTGGTTGCTGATGATGGTATGGTTTGGCTCTGGAATTCTTTTGTGTAGTGCCTAAAATACTATGAATACTTGATAGGTTTACTACCTTATCAGGACTACAGGTTAAAATTGATCAAATGGTTTTGTTTCCCCTTAAAAACACATGTTGATAATTTTGGATACCGTTCCACAAATGAAGTGATTAAAACAGATAAAGACTGTTGATACCTAGGTATCATTATGACATATAAAACCAGAGGCACCAACCAGTAATAAAAATGAACAGAAGAAGTCTTGAGAGTCGAGTGCCGCAAAAAGGCTTTATTTACAATAACACACGTTGAGCACTTTCATCCACAGGTAATAGGACTTCTTCAGAACAATATCAATTGCAACAGACTAAATTTTTATAACTGTGGGTGGCAGCCTCAAATGATTAATGATATTATCACCTAACTGACTATTCAACCCCTCCCTATCACAAGTAAATGCCATTTCCCACCCAAACCATTGCACTATAATTTATGTTGACATTGAAAAGGACCATCACTGTTATCAAGTGCTGGCATTTCTAGTATCTCACAGGTAGAATTCTGGCATCCTAGAGAAAAAGGCTCCATTTCTTATTAGCATCTATGTTCTTTGGTTTATTACATGTTTTAGCCATGTGACCACCTTAAAGCTGAGTCTACCTATATTCTGTCTAATTTGTTTAGTTCTTAGGTTCATAGGTGTTTACTAGGATAATGACCACAAGGGCCTTTTTAAGCCTAGCCATAAATCTCAAATCTTTGACAAGTTCTAGTACTCCTGATAAGTGTAAGCAGGGGTCTGGGATATGAAACATTTACAAGCAGGGGCCTAGGAGATGAGCCATTTACAAGCTGCCTATATCCTGTTTCCCATCCAACTGTCCAAGTTGCACTTGAATTGGGTTAAGGAGGAACTCTGTTTCACATGGATGAAGAGCCTGCTCCAGAGATGGGGAAGTCTCTGGGATACATCTTTCCAGTAGATCCTATTTAAATCACAGGCAATATTTAAGTTTTTAGAATGGGTAATTCTGGTGCTCTTTATTTGCGGATATGCAGGAGGTCCAGAGTGGGGTGTGACAATGACTAGTATGCCAGACACAGATCTCCTCTCAACAGCCTATAGGGGCAGAATACAGGGACAGGGCCTTGAGGCAGTCTACATAGGACATGTTACTTATGCCCTGTATTCTTTTAGTGATGAACCCAGTTGTTGGATATGCCTGGCTAGGTACATACTAAGATGGGCACTGTACTCAATGATAGGTCTGATGAATGCCAAATACAATGGAACAATGACTTCCTTGGACTTAGATGCCATACCCTGGTTTATAAATTGCACAACACAGAATGATTTCCTCACTATTGTAGACTACTGTCTATATGTGTCCCCAAGTCCATTACTGGGTCAGCTCTTAGGGGTCTTGTCAAGATGATAGTTACCAGGGGTGGATGACTTCCTGAAGGATACTGTTATGCATTTCTTGGCATTTAGTTTCAGTCTATGGCTAGTAACCTTTTGTGTGATACCATATCAGGCACTTTGCCAAAATGTGAATAAACTACATCTTTAAAATGTTCTTACTGACTTCTATAATTACACATTAAAAGGGCACCTGATTCTGTGTACAGTGAAAGCAGTAGACAGGTATGTACTTCTTCAATTGTAGAGGTCACTGTAGTAGATGCATTGCTGTTGCACAAAGCTACAGTGACCTCCCATTTGATTGCAATTAGTTTGGGGTCGCAGGGGCCTGCATAGAAGAGTGAAGAATAGCCCTCTCCCCAACAAAAAATAAGATTTTGTAATTTCAGCAAAAGACATTTAGTTGTTTATAACTATTATGACTGTTGGTTAAGGGGCTGTAGTGAAATTGTTTATAATCCTTGTGACCCCTAAAATCAGTGCTCAGTAACTTCCACCTACACCACAACAGTGGAAGATGGGGGAGGGGGGTCTAAGTAAAGTCTTGGGCAAAGGTGGCTCTGAAGGTTCATTGCAGACAAAAGCCTTGGTGCAATGAGTTGTCTGAGGGGACTGGAACTAATGACAAGAGAGCAAGAAAAGGGTCCATAGATGATTATCATGCCTGCACTGTTGGGAGCAGAGTGACATGGCAGTCACAGCACGGCATTAAAGGCTTGTATATATCCTCCAAGGAGTTTTATTTGTTTTGTTTTTTTCATTAACCGGATAAACCCACTAACACAAGCCTCTTTTCATGGGCAACCCGGGAACATTGTTTGGTTGAGTAAATCACTCAGTCACCCAGTAGACAAACAGAGACTGAGGGAAGCAAATCCAGGATTATAGGATGAAGCTAATTAGCAGCTCACAGTCTTAATTCTGTGTAGTAAACTGACAGATAATAACATTTAAAATGAGAGGGCAGTGTTCCCACACTAACACTACTCATTAGACCACTCCTTTATTCTTGTGTGCAAACCTGGATGTCCTGCACCTGAGTCTGTTGGAAGACTTTCACAGAAAAAAACACCATAAGAGTGTGTGGAATGAAGTGGGAAGGGCAAAACAACAGACTAAAAGAGCTGAAGATCTTCCCATTAGAGACGAGAGGAAATCAGGTGATGTACTGAGTGTATAGCTTTATGTCAGGAAAATGAGAATGGATCACATTCAGCTGGAAACATATGGAAGCAATGACATAGAAACCAAATACTACTCCTTGGCTCAGTAAAAGTACTTCTTCACAAAGAAGGGTGGAGTCCCGTGGATTGCACTACCAGATGGGGGATGGACAGATAAACCACTCTGGTTTTCAAGAGGACAAAAGACTAACAGACACGTGGTAAGAGGGGAAGACAGGAATAAAGAGGGTGGAATGTTAAATGCCCTTAAAGGGTGGGTAAGCTAGATAAATTAATTGTGTCCTTCTGTCATCATACAAATGCAGTGTAACATATTACAATACCTGAAGACTGAGAATTTGGGATTCAGTCCCCTATTTCAGTAAATAACAGCAATGAATCTTTGATCCTAGCTCAAGACACACTTAATATGTTATTAATAAACTATTTTTCTTGCCTTTGGTGCAAAAATGTAGATAATAGGGTTGCTGGTTGTGACAGTTCTTCTACAACTGTTTGAGGCTAAATGCCTTGAAACACAATTTCTCAGCCTGACCACATAAATGCTTGACATGTGTTATGTACTCTCTGCTGTACAGGTCTCGGGCAAATGAGAACAATGAAAATGTTTAAAAAAAAAAAGATTTGGGGCTTGCACCTCTGTATCCTTCACATACAACTTTTTCGTTCCTCAAATTAGTTAGTTTGTTATGCTCACCTCATAGTCTCTGCTCCTCAGAAAACGAGTGCTCAAAAAACATTTAAAAATATTTAAGAAAACTGTTGCACTCTTCCTCCATGATACTGCAAGTCCAAAGACTGCATAATATCATACATTTTGAGGAGCAAAAAGTCACTCCGATATGGAATGAGCAACTGCCAACCTGAGCAAATATGCTAAGGCAACTGTGATGCAAGCAAACTCGTATCTGGCAGCAAATGGTGACATGGTTTTGAGAAATATAACGGATCATTTCCCATTGTGCTGTATACTTGTTTCAGTCTTCATCATCATAAATTAGTTTGTACAGCATTGATTCAGAAATGACAATTCTTTCTTTCCCCTTCATAGGTTTATAGGTAGGTACTAGGCTATTGGCCCAAGGGCCAAAGTAAGCCTAGCCAACAAGGTTCCCTAGCTTACGCCACCCAAGAAAGTTAGTTTCCTGTGCCCCTGTCAAGCACAACCACAGAAGTGATCTCCGGGGTGTATTTCCTATTTCCCATCCACTCATCAAGATTTTTCTTGAAGAAAGGTAATGAACTTTGCTTGATGTAGGTGGGTAGCTTGTTCCAGAGTATGTGAAGTCTCTGGGACAGGAATCCTCCAGCATGTACTGTTTATTGTGGTGACAAGGTTTAGGTCCCTAGAGTGTGTAGCTTGGAGGGATTGGGATTTCTATAGGTGTAGCATGTCCAACCGCTCTGGGTTTGACATAACTTTATATGTTAGGCAAAGATCACCTCACAGTAGGCGATATGCTATGGAGTAAAGATGGAGTTTTTTGAGATGGTGTTAAATAAAATCAAGAGATCAATACACAGGAGGTTCAGGTTCAAAAGTTTACTAGTGTACACCAGGAGGCAAAAAACGTACAAGTACAGAATTTTGTCTAACATGAAACAGGAAGTACACAATTTGTATAGTTTTACATTCAAGTTGCGCCCACCTTACTGACGTGGTCAGTCACAGGGCATCTACATCACTTTAGCTTACAGTATTCTATTCATTAAATAATGCTGATGCTGTATATAAAAAAAGTTTTCCTCTGGTAACAATACGGCCTTGCTTACCACCTGGTCAGACATAATGTCTTTCTGTAAAGTTACTTCTTCATGGCTTCAAACTAGTTCGAATACAATAGCAGATTCAGTCTTCTAATACACTTCTTTGTTCCCCTGTAACACTTTCCCAACAGCTGCGTGTTATCTAGTAACACATACACAAGGCCAAATCATCCCAGCAGGAAAAAGCAGAAGATTTCATTATTTCACATATTTAATTTCCTGACCCAGCAGATAATCACTTGTGAAAAGCATAAACATTAAAACTTGCTAAGCTAGCAGCTGCCAGGGTCAGAGGCCAACTTGCTACAAGGCACACTGCAGTTTCTTGCAATTACACATGAATTCATTCTTTTTGTTATATCATTAATAGAATAAAATGCATTACATACTACTTTGCTTTTAAACTAGAACTTCACATATATTCAAATACATATTTCTCTAACATTTTCCCTCCTATTAATACTTTTTATTCTATTTTGAAGTATACATAATGTCATTTCGTCTCCTAACCTCTTCCACTAAGGATTTTCAGCTAGGTGAGTCATTTGATCTATACTTCAGAAAAAGTTTCATCTGAGATCAATTTTTCAATCTCAATATCTTGGTATAAAGTTTCAGTAACAAATACATCAATAAAATCTTTGATTAATCTTTGCATGCAGGGAATTCCACAACAAACACATGCTCATAATAGGAGTAAACCCACACAAATAGCAATCAGAATATTCATTAGGATGGAACCCCACCTCCCAAATAGATTCTGGAAGAAATCCGTCAGTGGGTTTGGGCCTGGTTCAGTCATGGCTGATACCTGCTGAATTACCTCTAGGTGGTTGTTTATTTCATACCTGTTGTCCGGAATGTACACACAACATTCTTCTTTGATAAGCGCGCACATACCACCTCTCGCCGCTAGGGTGAAGTCAAGAGCCATTCGATTTTGTAGCACAACAGTTCTCATTGCATTCAGTTCATCAGTCACCAGTTCTAGGGCAGAGAAAGTTGCATTACTCATTACTTCGAGAAGTTTCGACAGCTTCCTCAACTCCCAGATTGATTTGACTGCTCCATATGCTGGGAATATTCCTGCCCAAGATATAACACTGTCACTCAAGTCCATATGAGTCAATTTGCTTTTGTCCTTTACGGTATTATGGTCTTTCCAGCCAGCTTCGATCCGTCCTACTGGATTTACAGGTTTCTCGACTGGACCTTCAGGTTTTCGGGCTGCTTCTCTCACGTTTTGTATCTTACCCAAAGGTAATTCTGCAGTATGTCTTATAACCGGAACCAGATAACCCAAAAAACAACTGCCGGACCAATTCTCAGGTAGCCATTTATATGCTTTTTTCCCACAAATAAAATAACAATTTTCTACTTTAGTACTAATATGCATTAACCCTGCATGAAACATTTTCTGGTCAATAACTGACAATTGTTTAAATAAAACAGGATTTTTGCGAATTTCATTCATGGTTGTTTTCATTGAGTTCAAATATGAGTCATAATTAGTATTGCAAAAAGTATTGCCATTACTAGTTTTAATATAACACCGATAAGATATCGTTATATTACAATTGCTCCAGCCCACCTGGAGAGTATCATTTTTATAGAAACATACAATTCCCTTTTGTGTGACAGGTAAAAATAAAGCTATTTTGCCCTGTGATCTCACAGTCCCTGTGTCAAAAAGCAAATTTTCCCAAGTCTCATTTATCCCTAGAGGGACAGCGGACATTATCAGTCATCCATATGTTGTTGGTATAGCTGTACAAACCCAGCAATTTGAAATGTTCATAGTCTCTGCATATACACGCTTCATGGCTAGGTATGTGTTAAAATTTTTATGCCAGTCTATAGATGTTTCGTCACGTCTTCCCACTTTTACTTGTGTGGTTGAGTGCAGGAAAAACCACAACAAGAGGAAAATTGTCACAATTATAGTTAATAAATGTATATTCAACAAAATGATTGTGCAACATCTCTGGGGTTGATCTGCATTTCTATTCACTTTGTTCTTGGCCATTTTGCCCTTGATGTATATCAGTCACAAAGTTTTTATCAAGTTGAAAGTTCTTTACCGGTTTGCAGTGTGTCAAATGGACCCAGGACGTCCTCTCAGCCACTCTGACTGCAGTAGGTGTTGCCAACAGTACCTGGTATGGTCCTTCCCACTTTGGACTCGCCCAATTCTTCCTCTTCGTCACTTTTAGCCACACCCAAGTTCCCGGAGCCAGAACTGCTTCCACCGGTCTGGTCTGTTCCTTATCTGAAAAAGAGTTAAACTGCAAAACAGATTTATTTGTTAACAGTTTCCTCATATAACTAGCTATTTAACTGTCAGCCTCTTGCTCTTCAGGCATGAGAGCTTTGCACTGAGGCACATAATATGCTCTCCCAAAAACCATTTCGAAGGGAGTCAAACCCTTCACATTTGGAACCGTTCTCATACTCAGCAGCGTTAAAGGCAAACAGTATATCCAATTCTTCTGGGTATCATTAACTAACTTCCTAAGTTTGTTCTTAAGGGTTCCATTGTACCTTTCCACCAGTCCTGCTGACTGTGGGTGGTAGGCACAATGGTTTTTCAAGGAGATTCCGAAAAATCTTCCAAGTTGCTGGATGGTCTGATTAACGAAATGTGTGCCATTGTCACTATAAATCCTTTCCGGCATGCCAAATCTAGGGATTACTTCTTTTATAAGGGCTTTCGCCACTGTTGCTGCATCCGGATTCTTGGTTGGAAAAGCTTCTACCCATTTAGAAAACATATCTACAATGACTAGGCGATATTTTTTCCCTTTATACTTATTCAATTCTATGAAATCCATACAGATAGTATGGAACAGATACGGTGGTATTGGAAAACTTCCTTGCTTAGGTTTAAATGCCCCTTGTGCATGGTGCTTGTTACAAGTATGACAAGCTGCACAAAATTTTTTTGTGTAGTTTGTGAATCCGTATGTTTGGAATATTCGGTTTACTAACTGTACCATCCCCCCTGTTGAGACATGGCACTGCCCATGGCTCAACAAAGCTGCATATCTAAATAAATTAGACGGCAATATCGTTTTTTTCTCTTTGGAAATGTACAGTCCATTTTCAAGAATTGCACCTTGTTTTTCCCATTTTTGTTTTTCAGCTTTTGTAGTAAGCGTCTGCATTGTTTTCAACATGTCTAAATCTAAAATCTCAGAGGGTTGTAATTCCTCATTCAAAAGTAAAGTTTCTGAGTCTGAGGCCGCTTGCTTTGCAGCTGCATCAGCTCTCGCATTGCCTTTTGAAATCCTATCCTGTTGTTTTGTATGAGCTACACATTTCAAATAGCTACTTTAGTAGGTAACTGGATAGATTCTAATAATTCCAAAATGAATTGCGCATGATTAATTGGTTTTCCACTAGATGTTATCATTCCCCTATTTTTCCATTGTTGCGCAAATACATGTACTGTAGAAAAAGCATACTGACTATCAGTATATATGTTTACACATTTGTCTTTTGCTAAAGTACATGCCCGTGTCAAAGCTATCAAGTTCTGCTGCTTGTGCAGACGTTATGTGGTAAGGGTTGGGCTTCTAAAATATCAGTGTCTGTAACTACTGCATACCCCACTAGATTCTTCCCTGTAGGGCCCCTTCTGCATGAGCCGTCCACGTAATATGTCACCTCGGCATCATCCAAGGGCATATCTGTGAGATCTTGTCTAGGCAAGGCTAACTGTTCAATTTCCTGCAGGCAGCTGTGCGGTGTGCCATCCGCAGGAGTTGGGAGTAATGTTGATGGATTTAATGTCGTATATCGTTCAATTGTCATATGAGGTTGGCTCAGCAGTATAGTCATACATGAAAGATGTCTAGCAGGGGAAAGATATGCTACTTTTTCATGCAGTAAAATTATTGCGACTGCATGAGGCACTCTCAATGTGAGAGGGTGGAATAATACCACTGAGGCCGAAGCCTGTACTGCCATTGCAGCTGCAACCACTGCTTGTACACAGTGAGGCAAAGATCACGCCACTGGGTCTAACTGTGATGAATAGTAGGCTATGGGGCATTGCTTATCCCCATTTTGTTGCGTCAGCACTGACGTCATATATCCTTGCTTGCAATCTACAGTCTGAAAGAACCATTTGTGATAATTTGGGAGTTCTAAAACTAATGAAGAAGCTATCAACTGCATCAATCTGCAGAAAGCCGTTTCTGCTTTGGGTGTCCATTGTAACAAATCTTGTGCTGCCATTGGTATTTTATATATCAAGTCAGTTAGTGGAGCAGACTCCAAAGCATAGTTTGGTATCCAACTCTGACAAAAATTAGTTGTCCCCAAGAAGGACATAATTTCCTTCCTGGTTGCTGGTTTGGGTGCTTGTAAAATTGCTGTCTTTCTATCGTCATCTAATATCCTACCTTCATTGTATATCACATATCCTAGGTATCTAACTTGCTTTTTCCAGAGTTGTAACTTACTTTTTTCACTTTGTGTCCTTGCATTGCTAAAAATTTCAATAGCGCTACAGTATCTTCCCTGCATTGCTGCTGGGTGGGGGCTGCTAGCAAGATGTCATCTACGTAAAGTAGAATTTGACTACCTCCTGGTGGGGTAAACCCTGCCAGGTTGCTAGCCATTTCTTGTGCAAATATTGTTGGGCTCTCACAATATCCCTGTGGTAGCCGAGTATAGGTATACCTTTTACCCTGAAATGTAAATGCAAACCAGTATTGACTATCAGGATGTATAGGTATTGAAAAGAAAGCATTACTGATATCTACCACAGAGAAATATTTCTGTTGCGGTTTTAAGTCATTTAACAAAGTATGTGGGTCTGACACCTTTGGTGCTCTGGGTATCACTGCATTGTTTACAGCTTGTAAATCTTGAACCATCCGCCATTCCCCGTTTGCTTTTTTAACAGGAAATAGGGGTGTATTACATGGTGAATCAGGAGATTCTACCAGTACTCCTTCCCTGAGTAATGCTGCTATTATAGGCTTGATTCCTATTTCTGCATCTTTTCTCAAGGGGTATTGTCTTTTCTGTGGCCTAAATGCCGACTTTGGTGTAATTGTAACTGGTCCTGCTGTTCGAATAAGTCCTACGTCTGACTTGCCTGTTGACCAAAGAGTCATTGGTATCTCACATAAGGCTTTCTCTTCTTCTTCTAATAAAAATGTTAATCAGCTGTCCTCGCTAGATTGCAAGTGTACAGCTGGGTGCGTTTGCGTCAACCAATTCAATTTTTGTTTCTGTATCCCCTGTTCTGACAATTCTAAGTCAGTCTGTTTCTCCCATCTTGTTACCTTCTCTACTAAGTCTGCCCATTTTACGTTTTTGTTCTTTGTCAAGCTGACATGTGGCAATCGATTTGATCTATATAATGCAAGGAATTCTTGAGGTAATGAACAGCTAACTACACTGTTCCCTTCAGTATCCCAATACAAAGTACGTAATACTAATCTAGTTGCATGATTTTTGAACAATTCTTGCTCATATTCTCTATCAGGTCCTGGCGTATTACAGTAGTATAGAGTACAGTGTAACAAATGCTGTCGATCAGTGTCAAGGGAGGGGGCTTTATTGATGGCTACGTTCATCAGTTCCTCAGCTACTGCCCCTGGACCAGTCATAACTAGGTCCTGGCTGTACCAATAAAATGTTTCACCCTCCGATCGCACCACAAAAGTATCCATTTGTCTCTGTGCCTCCATACCCTGCACAGTTGGAACTACTGCTATGCCAAATATCTGCATAAGGTCCCCACTCAATAGGTTCACTGGACACTTTGCAGAAACAACAATCTTACTTCTTTGGGTCATACCTGAAACAGGGTCAGTTATTGCTATATCATGGGAAAGTGGTTCCCTGTATAGCTGTCCATTCGCAACTTTCACTAATATATAATCAGGTGATTCAGAATGTTCTGGTAACTTGGAGGGGTGTATCAGGGTCCGTGACGCCCCTGAGTCATACAGGAATTTAACTTCCCTTCCCTCCACCAAAAGTGTAACTTCCGGTTTCGTATCTGCTAAGTAGAGCTCTAGGCTCAATAATGCTAAATCCAAAATCTCACTTTCTTCATCCTCCATATCTGCTTGCACTTCCTCTATTCCTTCTATCACATTTACATTTGTCCTCTGTTTATTAACTTCTCCTGATGATTTCTGACTTCTGCATGATGCATCTTCACTATCATATAGTCAGTCCTCATCTCCCTTGTCTTCTGTGATTACCTTTTTGTTCTGTTTACAATCCCTCGCTAGATGTCCCTTCTTCCCGCACTTAAAGCATTCACCTCTCTTTTTCCTTTCCTCAAAATCTTCTGACTGTTTGTCATACTGCTTATTTCCCTGGGCATTTTTCTTTCCCTTTTTGCCTGACTGTAACACAAATACTTCAGCTCCATCTTCAGCAGTGAAGACTTGCGCCTTCTTCTTCTTCTTGCTATTAAAATGTCTTTCAGCATGTCTAGCATATTCAAGTAAGGCTTGTAGCCTACCTGTTCGATGGTCTATCATATGCTTCGTAATGAAGCTGCTGATAGGTGCAATGCAACCTTTTAAAAATGCATTTTTCAATTGTTGTTCATACGGGGAATCATTCACTTGATTTTCAGGAACTGTCATACCGCTATGGTTATTAAAACATTCCAATAATCTAGCATAGTACCCATCTATCGTCTCATTTTCCTGTTGTACGCATTGGTTAATGCAAGTCCAGTCTGCTCTAGGTTTCTATTTCTCACAGATTCGGTCTGTAAGACCTTTCACTCTATTGTCTAATTCTGCGTCACTATGTGGGAGTGGTTTAAGCTCTGCATTACGAGGATTCCAGGTGCCACAAATCATGTGCCAATCTGGACCTATAATTTGTCTTACTACTTTTTCTACTTCTTCCCCATTCAAGTGGTAACTCAACCTCATGCATTGCAAATCTTCTAAAAATTTCGTAAAATTAATGTTCGGATGGGGAATTCCCTCAGTAGCTTTCCGGATATCCTCTGGTGTCCATGGTCAGTATACTAAGAGAGTTGGGTCCTGTCCTGCTTGTCCTGCCTGAGGATTTGGGACCTCTATAAGCGGACATATTTCTTCCTCATTCTCATCCTGTAGGTTTCTCTCTATTTGATATGATTCTGCATCCCCATGTATTTTACATGCTTGGGACCTAGTTTCAATAGTATCTCTAACAAATGGTTGTGGTCTCGCTGAGACCTCAGGATAACGCGGAGGCGGACCAGCCTGTCCACTCGCTTCATATCCTGAAAAAGGCAACGGAGGGGGCAGGGGAGGAGGAGCTGTTGCTATTACTATTTTATTATCTTCTTTGTCTAAAAATAATGCTTTTGAATTTTTAGTCTTCTGTTCCCTATGGTTTGCTTCCTCAATCCACCTGTATGCCTGAGGAATGCCTAATTGGCATTGCTTTTTTGCCTGACCTCCCGCATCGGATTTAAGTTGGTTAAGGAGTTTTACCAGTGAAGTTTTATCTAGTTTACCATCAAATTCATATTTGTTAACCCATTTCGTGTAATACCTAACATTGTCAGAACGTTGTGATTGCATATATTTTGCGTCTTCGGTTAGGGGCGGATCTCGCGATGTTTTAGTGCACTGATTTCCCATGGTAAAAGAAAATGTTACATAACCCTTCTTATCACGTAGTACCAAAATTTCAGTTCCTTTTCACAGTTTATCTAGAATAACTGCCTACCTTATTCTGTTACCCTGATCTATGACCAAATATACAGTAATTCCCTTTTGTCCCTGATCTGCATAACAAATCTTGACAACAATATTTACTGTAACATAGTCTCTGATCTAAAACAGAAAAAAGGCAAAAGTCTTCCTACGTGAGCCTCCGGTATTGAGCCGTCCAGGATTCGCTCTTCAGCCACAGATCAGAAAGTGGCCAGCCTCTTTAAATGACAATTCAGTCGGAGGTCTTTTCACCCAAGAAGAACCATCTCGGTAACTTCTCCTGCGCAGTATTCGACCACCGGTAGACTCTGATCTGCAGCTGTCTGAGGGATTTCCGATCCGAAGGACCAAACTGTTAAATACACAGGAGGTTCAGGTTCAAAAGTTTACTAGTGTACACCAGGAGGCAAAAAACGTACAAGTACAGAATTTTGACTAACATGAAACAGGAAGTACACAATTTTTATAGTTTTACATTCAAGTTGTGTCCACCTTACTGACGTGGTCAGTCACAGGGCATCTACAACACTTTAGCTTACAGTATTATATTCATTAAATAATGCTGATGCTGTATATTTAAAAAAAGTTTTCCTCTGGTAACAATACGGCCTTGCTTACCACCTGGTCAGACATAATGTCTTTCTGTAAAGTTACTTCTTCAAGGCTTCAAACTAGTTCGAATACAATAGCAGATTCAGTCTTCTAATACACTTCTTTGTTCCCCTGAAACACTTTCCCAACAGCTGCGTGTTATCTAGTAACACATACACAAGGCCAAATCATCCCAGCAGGAAAGAGCAGAAGATTTCATTATTTCACATATTTAATTTCCTGACCCAGCAGATAATCACTTGTGAAAAGCATAAGCATTAAAACTTGCTAAGCTAGCAGCTGCCAGGGTCAGAGGCCAACCTGCTACAAGGCACACTGCAGTTTCTTGCAATTACACATGAATTCATCCTTTTTGTTATATCATTAATAGAATAAAATGCATTACATACTACTTTGCTTTTAAACTAACACTTCACATATATTCAAATACATATTTCTCTAACAGATGGTCAGTGTAGGGCATCTGTTTGAGGCCAGTAATCCTCTTTGTGAGGTACTTCTGTGGCCTTTCCAGCTGCTGCAGATGTCTTGTGAGGTACATTCCAAAAGGGACGTTGTACTCTATAATGGGTCTAATGAGTGTCGAGCAGAGAGGAACAATGACCTCTTTCTTCCTGGATGAGAACCCTTTTGTGATGAGGTGTGCCACGTAGAAGGATTTCCTGACTACTGTGGCAATGTGATTATCAAAGGAGAGACTAGTGTCCACCTGGGTCACAAGGTCTCTTATCACACATTCAGTGTTAATTAGACTGCTGCATGTGTAATAGTTCATGGGTACTGAGTTTTTACCAAAGGAGATGACAATGCACTTTTTGGCATTAAGCTTGAGGCCATGCCTCTGACACCAGGCATCTGTCTCAGCAAGGCCCTTCTGTAGGATGTCCACATCATTTGGGGGCTCGGCTATGGCTCCTAGTTTGCAGTCATCTGCAAACTTCATTAGTCAAAGGTCTTCTATGTTAGCCTGTACTTCAGAGAAGTAGATACCAAACAGGAGAGGTCCGAGAACTGAACCCTGTGTTACTCCACTTGTCACTGGCTTGAAGTCAGATTTGGAGTCTGCAACTTTTACAGTGTGGGTTCTGTCAGTGAGCCAGTTGGCAGCCCATCTTGTGACACAGGGATTTATACCTAGTTTAGTGCGTTTATCTATAATTCTAGAATGGGGGATGGTGCTGAAAGCCTTAGCGAGGTCAAGATAGGCTGTGTGAACCACCTTACCCTCATCTACGGCTTTGGTGACTGCCTCAAAGAAGTCGATCGGGAGGCATGATCTGCCTTTCAAAAACCCGAACTGGGTGAGGTCCAAAGTTTGGAGGTTACCAATGTCTTTGTTTATGAGTTCCATGATGATAAATTCCATGGACTTACAGACCAGGCTTGTCTGGCTAATAGGGTGATAGTTCCCGGGATCAGTGGTGGCTCCCACGTTTTTGGAGTGGGATAAATGTTGCTGTGCACCATTCAGTGGGCACAAAGCCTGATGTGAGGCTATGACTGAAGTTTGTGTAAAATGCAGACTGGGATGTTGTCCAGTCCCATGGATGCTGTGTTTTTGGCTTTAGCAAGTGCAGCTTTTACCTGCATAGTTGTGATTACAGGGACTCTGCAGTCTTCCTGTATAGATATGGGCCCTTTAGGGGGTGAGAGGAGGGTAAAGTTAGCACTGAACCTATCTGTCAGGATGATGGCAATATCAGTTGGTTCTGTAATTTTCATGCTGTTGTGCTGTAACTCAGAGCAGATCTGGGTGCTGCCATTGAAATTCTTGACATAGCTATAGAATGCTTTGTAGTTGTCCCTAGAAACAGTGGCAAATTTGTTTTTGTAGCTAGCTTTGGAGGATCTTATAAGGGATCTCAGCTTCTTACTGAGGCTTACCAGGGAGCTCCTCCACTCATGGGATTTTTCTCTCTTTTGCAACAGTTTCTTCCTTCTGTTGTAGAGTTTGTTTATGGCAGGGGACCACCAGATCGGCTTCCTTTTTTTTGTAGGATAGCATCTTGGCTCGGTTTGGGATAGCACGATCCATGCACTCGTGTAAGTGCTTATAGAGTGCATTTGTGTATGATTCAGCAGTCATAACTGCATTGTCCATATGCATGGGTGTCATGAAGTTCGGCACGTCTGTCTTAAGAAGCATGAAGTTGGCTTTGGAGAAATATTTTACCATGGTTTCCTTAATGGGGGTTGGAGGCGGGATGTGTATATTTAGGGTGATTAGCTTATGGTGGAATCTGACCAACGAGGAGGTGACTTCAGGTGTGGAACACTGGTCACTCATGTTGGCAATGACTAGGTCTAGGATATTGTTGCCCCTGGTGGGAGTGTGGATAAGTTGTTCCAGGGCATTGGAATTTATGAATTCCAGAAAGTGTTGAGTGAAGGAGTTGGTACATGGGTAGTTTTCCCAGTTAATGGTGGCGTAGTCGAAATCACCCATTATTAGGGTGTTTCGTTGAACCCTAATATTTTCCAGTATATCAAGAAAAGAGGAGTGGGAATCCTAGAGCATGGTGGGGAATCTGTAGCAAGCTACAATTTGGATTGCAGTTTTGCACCTCCGCCTTTGGTGTTCCGGTCCAGGTTAGGTGGCCGAAAAGTGTTTTATGGGTTATAGCCTTGTAATGCAGGGGTGCTCTCTGGAGCCTTGAACCAGGTCTCAGTCACTGCACAGATATCAATGTTCTCCATTTTAAGGAGTGCCTCAAGGGAGTGCATTTTGAGATTTAGACTTCCAGCATCGAGTAGCATTACCCTCAGTTTTTGCTTGCCTGTTCCTGTTACAGTGGTGAATTTGTCATTTGAACCTTGCCTAAAAAGGCACCATAGGGGTGGCAAGAGCCTTAGCCAGTATCTAGAATCACAGGGGTGACAGGTGCAGGCCATCTCTGGCAAAGCATCATGGTCTATCGACCATGTCGTCCCAGACAGACAGATACTGGATCCCCTTAGAATGACACCAGAAGCTTAGCCAGTTGTTGAAGTCAATCATTTTGTCCTTGTACTGCGGTATCATTCTGGCAATGGCAGGATGCTACTTAGTGCTAGGGTCATACCTGCCTGGGCTACAAGATCAGAGAGCTCTTCCATGTCTCTTTTCATGTAGTCCAGGGAGGTATGTCTCAGGTCATTCACACCAACATGGACAATGACAGAGTCATATTTGTACTTGTTGTGGAGTGACCTGAGTGCATGGGTTATGTGCCAGATCTTGGCACCCGACAGGCAGCTGACAGTAATCTTCTCCTTGTTTAGCCTGGTGAATGGGACATCAGTGTGCCTGAATATAGAGTCACCTATGACTTGTGTATTGGGTACGTTGTTTTGCCTTATGGGCTGTGGTTGAGTGGCACACTGAGTCTGTGAGCTATGTGTCAGTTGCGTTGTGTTGGGTGGTGGAGGTGGCTTGTGTTTCTGCTTTGGAGTTCTCTGTTGCTTGAGCAGATTTTTATTGAAAGCCTCGACAAATGTTTTTGTGTTTCTATGTGTGGATTTTGGTGGTGTAGGTT
The DNA here is from genome assembly GCF_019279795.1 of Protopterus annectens. Taxonomy (NCBI): domain Eukaryota; kingdom Metazoa; phylum Chordata; order Ceratodontiformes; family Protopteridae; genus Protopterus; species Protopterus annectens. Next base: position 1,768,324,397 of record NC_056737.1, read on the forward strand.
TAGTGGGACTATGTGATGAGTGTGGTGTGTTTACCTTCTCCTCTTGACTGTCAAGTTCAGTCTTGGTTGGAGAGAGCTTTACCTCCAATTTGGCTAGATAACTGCATCTGTCACAGGTTATAGTTTTAGGTGATAGGAGGAGAGGGTTGTCTGTGTACATGAGGCAACTGCTACATTGCCCCAAGATGCCCAGATTCATCAGATAGACAGGAGAGAACACTGGGAGCAGACCCTTGGACATGCCTGAATAAAAAATTATTTTCCTCTAGACAAGTGAGGAAAGTGAGTACAAGAGCTGTTTTTCTCTAAGCAAGTGAGGAAAGTAAGTACAAAAAATTGTTTTCCTCTAGGTAATGAGGAAGGTTGAGTGCTGTAGTAATTTATAGTTTATTTAGTGCTTGCAACAATTTCTGAACAAGTGCTGAGCACAAATAAGCAAATTCAAGTGCTAAAACTAAGAATTTGTATCTGAACTAGACTAGTTACAGGAAAGAAAGAAGTGGAAATGCAAGATTTTAAATCAGAAAGTTGAAAGAGACGGAAAAATTGCCCAAACAGCCAATAACTACAATTTCTGGGCCAGAAACCACTCCTTATGTGGTAGATAGGTTACCTAGTGCTTACCACTCCCACTGATAAGCTAGAAGGCGTCCCTCCAACACAGAAAGGCTTGGGAGACTCAGGACCTTACAAACAGTCCTGGATACTGCAAATCTGTATTTGGACTAGACTAGATACAGGAAGGGGGAAAAAAGTGCAAATGCTGGCTTTTAAATCAAGACGTTGAGAGAGATGGAAAAACTGTCCAAACGGCCAATAACTATAATTTCTGAGCCAGAAACCACTCCTTATGTGGTAGATAGGTTACCTAGTGCCTACCACTCCCACTGATAAACTAGAAGGCTTCCATCCAACACAGACAGGCTTGGGGGGCTCAGAAGCTTACAAACAGTCCTGGATATAGCAAATCTGTATCTGGACTAGACTGGTTACAGGAAAGGCAGGAAACAAGCATAATGTTTTTTGTTACAGTTACGAAGAACACAGGGAGATTCTAGCAAATTTTTTTTTTTTTGGGACTTACGTATTATCACGACCACATCTGGAGGATAAGGAACAGCTATTTTTCAAGCCATAGTCATGCTGACAAATGTGCTTAAAAATATACTCAAAATATATATAAATAGTGAAAAGATTGGTAGAGACATGTAGGAACACAAAACATCACTTTTAATGCACACAAGTGGTCCAAAACTATGTGAAAATCAGTGGAGGTACACAGTATGTTTTAAAACCATTAAGTATGACCGCATTACAAGTAAGACAGGAGTGCCGACACTCCTGTCAACTCTCCAGCTTTTCCCAGAATGGCCAGATTTTTGTGTCATATCTTATTTTATCTATTTATTTATTTTTGTGTGTCTGTGGGTGCTGTTCTCCGCAGAAAATGTGTGGTTTCCTGGCACAGGGCAGGATGGTTAAAAAAGCTTCACTGTCAGTAACACTTGTAAGCTGTCATTTCGGAAAAGAAAAACTCAGACTCCACCACAACGACGGTGACAGCCGTAAACCCCAAAGAAGCATATACATTTCGCACTGTTTCACATGGACTCAGATGTACTCCTACCTCTGACATGTGGAAAGTGGCACTTCTTTATTGAAATCCTACATTTTGCAGGACAAGCTCTAACTTATCGCCAAGAGTATGGCTTTCAAAACAGTGTGGTTGCATTACAGTCATTTAAAAGACTTCATATTTTAAAGTCTGTACTGTATTTGGCTTGACTTGTGTTTTCTTTTTCTGATTGGCATGTTTGGTAGCGTACACAGGTGGAAAGGGGCAGGATTGCTAAAATCACTTGCTGTTATCTTATGGAGTTCATTATCTTAAAAACGCTGAACAAAGGAGGGGTAGGATTATTAAAATCACTTGGCGTTTTCTGAGGGAGTTAGTTATCTTAAAAAAGTTCAACAAAATTTAAAACATTACTGTTTTATAAATTTCTCAAAGCGATGTTTACACAAGCGTATTATGAGAACCACGCACTGTCAGCATTCACGCCATTCTAAGCAACATGTTATTTGACTGAGAATGGAATGTTGTTGTGAATGCTGACAGTATGTGGTTGCAATAATACTTAAGTGCATTTTTTTTTTTTGTAAAGGAAAGGGAGAGAGGAGAAGCGGAAGATAATTCAAGGTTAGCAAACTAAGTGGTTTGGCCTTTTCAAATGTTTTCTCTGTATTAGGTATAATGAGCTAATGACACTAGACTGGGAGGAATGTCCCAGATCAAATTTACAGTAGGGGTAGGCATCTGCAAAGCTATCAAGTATTATAGCAAGACACCAATACGGAGGGAGGGTGGGGAACAATACTAAAGCTACTAGCCTACACTCTTTTAGACAGTATACCATGATGGAAGACAAAGAGTATAGTATGAGAATCAGTGGTGAGTTAATAAACTGGTGTAATGAGCTGACCCATTTTCTGATATAGTTAGTATACATCATGTATCATTCAGAGTCCTGTCTCATATGAAATTTGTCTTGTACTCCATCCTCAGAAAGTGTAAACAATCTCAAAAACTACTTGAAAGATTCTCATTGATTTAACTAGAAATATGTCATATATGGAAGGAAGAAAACTGGAATACCACTAATGATTGCAAATTGTACTTACCATGTGTATAGGGGAGGCCAGCACCATTTAGAAAGGTTGTCAACCACTGGGGTGGCAACTTCCTGTAACCACTCATAATTAAAGATCTATTCTATAATTTTAACTTGCACAAGTAACATCTGGCAGTCAATTCACCACATACATAAAGAAGCAGTTTGCCACATCATGGTCCTAAGGAGATATCAGGATCAAAAAATGTAAGGATATGTGATATATATGTGAATATACATTAAATGTTATTAAGATACAGAGCCCATATATATATATATATATATATATATATATATATATATATATATATATATATATATATTTTTTATATACATATATATCTATATATATATATATTTTTTTTTTATATATATATATATATATATATATATTTTATATACATATATATATATATATATATATATATATATATATAGTGGTCAAGAGATTTACCTTATCAGTCTTCAAAGTCTTATAACAGTCTTCTTGCCCTGTCACCTCCCTCCCCTATACTTATTCACAAATAGTAGTTATTGTTATCAGCATTATTAACTACAGATATCAATGATACCCTGCATCACCAGTTAGAGTTTCACTACACTTAATGTTTGTTAAACGTATGCAGTTTTAATTATTGACTTAAGACAAGCTCAGGTTACACTTTTGAAGACACTTGTTCACAGAGAAGTTGATGAATGCTTTCTAAATTCAAAATTTCAAAAATGCATACCCTTGTGTATCCCAGTGCTAATTCAGCTTTAAAAAGATTAAAATAAAAATAATTTCTAACCACTGACTGTGAGCTGAGCTTCTAGGTACCCTATTTCCCACCCTTTCTGATTCACTGGAGATGGCAGCCTTATGGCATCTGCATTTTTTCAGCCAAAACACACAGGGTAAAAAACTTTAAAAGTATGCTTTTATACAGATATTAAACTTAAATTTACTTGGTGGTATAAATCAATGTAATGCAATGGGCTGTTCAAGAAACATGGTCAGTTACTCAGCTTGGCAATGCCTAATATATGCCATTCCCACTTACCCACTTAATTTCTTTGATAAAAGTCTCAACAATTTCTGCTGTCTAATGCCCACATTATCATTTGTAGCAAATTATAGACAACTTTGCTAATCAGTATGGCAAAGAGGGAAAGAGTCCTTACTGCAGCCAAACTGACTAAGGTTCAGACAATAACCTTAGTGTTGGAATAAAGTGGCAGGGAAGGAGAGCAATGAAGAGGCATTGTTTTCTCACTCCTTCATGGGGAACAGGTGTGGGGCATTTTCTGTGGGATATTTCCCATTAATGAATCCCCTCAGTATTAGACCTAAAAGGAGATTTTCACTTATATAATAAAGCATGTTTACTTGTGGGGCTACGTCATAGTAGAAGTAAGTGACACACCTGTACCATTCCCACTGTATGCCCACACTTTCATGCTTATGATGACATTCAAATGAAGTTAGGCTTACTGCTAAAATACCCTGATAGCTGCCTGTGTCAACCTGTTTGAATGTTTCTCACAACTAGATTTGAGATCGACAGGATCACCTTTGAGCTGTGAAATGCTTTGACTGCATGGTGGAAAAATAGTAATAATAATAATAATAATAATAATAATAATAATAATAATAATAATAATAATAATAATAATAAATAAAACAGAAACAGGCATTTGTTAAAGCCAATGTTTGGTTTGTGGACCACTGATATTTTTGCATTGCACTGATAGGTTGGCAGAACAGCTGAAGTAATACATTCTTGAGATAGATGTTTATAAAACTAAATTAATTAACGATCCAGGTACTAAACTTTGTTGTGCAGTCATGCCATGCACAGAACAGCTTAGCATGTGGATGCTGTATTAATTTAGTCTCCCATAAATCAACTTGTCATCTGGAGGTCACATTAATTTTGTCATACTAATGAGGGACAATTCTCTGATCCTAGTGACTTCCAGCAGTGGAAAAACATAGCCAAATGAAAGCAAAATCAATATTTTAGTTTATGTTACATATTTGTAATTCTTGCTTGATGCACTGTACAAAGGGGAAGGAAAATATAGGTCTTGACTGCTTGATAAGCATTATTCTGTGATACAAGATAGTGAAAAGTCATAGCCACATATAAGTAAGAAGAGTATTTTACTTTATTTTACTGCAGATACCATTTAGAGCACAATTTATTGGGAAGGCAGCATGCAGCAATGTAGTCCCAACAGTGTGATAAGTTGGCAATCATTATTCTGTGCTAGTCAGTAGTGTGAAGTTCTAACTAAACATAAGGAATGGGAATATGTCACCCTATCTTATTGCAGATGCCACTAAGTGGTCTGTCTATTATGCAGGCAGCAAACAGCAATGCAGTCTTGCTAGTGTGACAAGTGCTATATTTTGATAACCATTAGTGAGAAGTTATAGACAAATGTAAGCAAGGGGAATATGACACATTACTTTACATGTTTAAAATCTCATTTGTTGCACAGTTTAATGTGAAAATAAGTTGATTGTTAGTTAAGACCATGTTGCTGTATGTCACTGTGTACCGTTGAAGTTGTAGAGCCTTGGGTAAGGTGTTGTATATATAAATTAATTAATATCATCTCCAGATTTTGAATCAATTCAGTCATACACTCATCTATTTAGTATCTACAGAGTGTATTAATTTTACTTCACTAATAAAGCACTATTCTGTGATATCAAATATTGAGAAGTTGTAGCCCAATATAAGCAAATGCAGTGCTCCCTTTTATTGTATATGTTAAAAAATATTATTTTCCACTCTGTTTAGTGGGCAAGCAGTATGAAACAATGTGGTACTGATCATTTGACAACTGCTATTCTGTGATACCAACAGTGAAAAATAAGAGATAAATATAAACATAATTCACATTATTTTACCATGGATGTCATTTGATGCATTGTTTAATTGGGTAGGAAAATACAACAACAGAGTATTGATCAGTAATCTGTATCCTCTGATGTACTATAATGAGACATTAAAACAATAAAAGCAAGAGAAATATTTCACTTGAGTCTGCATCTTTGCAATTATTATTTGGTGCACTTTGTAATGGGAAAACAACATGCAGCAACACGGTCATGACCATTTGGCTGTCAGTATTCTGTGATACCCAATATTGAGAAGTTAAAAGCAAATATAAGCAAATGAAGCATTTCATTTTATTTTACTGAGAATGTTACTAAGTGCAGTGTTTTTCAGACTGTATATTTCAGGTATTGGACAACTGATGCCTATATTTTCAGTTCTGGAACAAGTTTTCCCTGTGCTGTTTTTGGCATCATTGCTGCCAGTGACAGGGGACTCCTTCAAAGGGGCGGTCATTAGGATTTTCTTTACAAGAACCTTGTTATCCTTGATACAGTACAGCTCTGTTATGATTTGCTTCAGTACTGATTCTACTAGCATCACCAACTTCATCATACTATGAGGCTTTCTTTCTTAAGCTTCTAGTTCAAATGTAAGTTTATTAAAGTGCCTGAGCCCAGGCACTATACATTAAAAAATGCTCTTGTAAATATTCTCCTACAAAGTATTTAATCCAGTAAAATAAATGACTGAGCAGGGGTCTCCTCAGTAGGAGGCTCAATGCCCATCCCACTTCTATACCAAAGACTCCACAGAAGTCCTGCTCTTTTTTTTTTTCTCTCCTTTGGGAAAGACAGATTTCAGAATCTTCTAAATCTAAGCATCTTTTGAAAAAAAAATGGATGCATAAAACTTTGTTGGCATGTGATATTTGACAGCTATAACAAGTGACCCAAAACTGATCACTCTCTAAAAAGTGTGCACAAGGAAAGCCTACATAAATATAGATCTTACGTTTCTGTATAGGTGGGCCCACAATTGTTTCTAGATCTGTGAAATGATGTGTGAAAGCTAAAAGTGAAAACTGAGGTAGCTTGCAAGTACAATGTACTCTTGGATGCTTTTGACTAGAGGTGTCTGGAAAGTTTTGATTATGAACCTTTCCATCAGGTTGACATTCTCAGTTTTAGCCATGTTCAGTGACAGGTCTAACACTAAGTCAGATTCTACTGGTTGAAGGCATGTTTCACTCTATTTGGGACCATCATTATATGTAAAACTTAATGTGCATCATGGTTTCATAAGCTAAATGTTTGATGATATAATTAGACACCCCACTTGCGCTGTAATGATAAACCTACACAAGGGCAAAATGTGTCTAGAGCTAGCCGAGTCTTGCTTAGTGGCCTGTGAGCATTTTTAAAGACTTGTATATCACTATGCATCCAAGACTCAGTGGGCTGAAACATGTTTATGCCCTCAGGGTAATTTGCATATCTTCCATGATGCCTTGATTATGACTGGTTTTGCAAATGTTTTACACAGATATTTCTGTGATTTGTTCCTGTACTCATCTGCTATGGGACCTTTTTGCTTCTTTGTTTAACCTTGCAACAAACTTCTTCTTCCGATTTGCAGTGTGATTGACAAAGAGCAAGTCTGCACTTTATGCCATTTGTGTAATCAAGACTTTCTGATATTCCGTAGGACTATAGAAGGAGTTATTGCTGATTGCCTGGTCTGCTACTGTGATAGCACGTCAGTCCCACAACCATACTGTCTAGACTACTCAGTTGTTTTAGAATTCAGAGTGGCTCGTCAGTTAAAGGTGCAGTAAAGAAAGGTACTTTATCAGCACCACATTTACCTGCAATAGAGCACACAACCTGGCATGAACCCAGATGATCTTAACACCTGAAAGGATGGACTTGTTGCAAGTGTCAGGAGTTCTCTTCATACTTATCTACAAAACTTTCATCTGAGTTGGTGCACATTCCAAGACCTGGGACATGGCCATGAGTGGCAACGTGTGCACCTGTCACAGAGTGAGCTGGAATAGGAAACAGAGTCAGTGTTTTGGATAAAAGGATATATTCATACACTAGTTTGTGTAGCACCAGTGGTTAATATTACCAGCATGAAAAAAGTTGACAAGTTGTAATTTCTCATCTGCAATTACCATGAGATATGGAATGTGCTGCAGTATTCTGACACATTTATATGTGCACTTTTGTGATGACTGGAGCCAGAATTCACAATAAACTATAACATTTAGTTAAAGATAAGGCATGGTTGGTCTACTCACTCTTCCAGTTAACCTTCCTGATGGATGAAGATCAGTGTGTATATTGAACCTAGTCAGCCACTGTAGCTAAATAGCACATGCATATAAGTTACTGAGGACATGCGAGATCAGTGCCATTTTGTATAGTCATTCAGTGTGAGTACTAGCTTTAATGGAGATGCATATATTAGTATGTTAGAAGTAATGAATTAATCAATAAGCAGATGAAGTTCAAAGTAAATGCTCCAGTTATAGCTCCGGATGTATTTATGTACAATAAATGACTTGAACCCATCCCGTACCTCAGTGTCTCATTTGAATACATGAGACATGTAACATGGTGTCAGAATGGGGTCTGAAGTTGAAGCAGCTCACAAACCACAAGGCACACAGCTAGAAGTGGAGTAATATACAGGACTGAACTCACAAACAGGTTGGCAGTTATTTGAAGGTACTTAAATTCATTGTAAATGATTTTCAGTTCCCAAACATGTGGCATAGCATTCAAAGTGCAGTAGAGAGTTGATTATCTGAACTAATTGGGACTTAGGGTGGTTCAGATAATCAAACTGTTCGGATAATCAAATATATAATTGAACCGGGCAAAAAACTTCTAAAATATTGTTTTTTCTGCATGCAAGAAATATACTTTTCAATGATTCAGCAATTTCAGTGGACAGTAAAGAATATTTTTAATATATGAGCAGGCTACAAGCTCAAAAAAAATGTGCAAGCAAATATGTATAAAATTTACATATTCAGACTTTATGAATTTTTTCCTACCCAAAAACATTGGAAGGCTGCTTTCAGATAATTGACATTTCAGATAATCGACGTTCAGATAATCGACTCTCTACTATGTTCAAAATAATTTCTGAGATATTCTAAATGTCTGAAATAGTGACATCATGATTATAAAGTATTTGAAATAATCTCCAAAGTTTTTAAAAATTTGAAAAGGCTATAATGTCTGAATTTTTTTTGCAATGTACGACTTCTTCACAATAACTAAGATTTTTTGAAGTGTTCGAAGTGTCTGGAGTGTTCGAGGTATTCACAGTGTTAAAATAAAAAAAATTTGGAGACATTGTTGTGCATTTGAGTAAAATTACAAGTACCAGGTCTATGCTTATGTTTAAAATAAATTTTTGTTATGGCAGAGGGATATCGCAGACCTGAACTGCTGGTGTTTGATAATAATATTACAGAGAACTGGTGAGTGTTTGAGCAAGAATATGATATTTTCATACAGGCTGCATTTTCTGATAAAGATGCGCGTACAAGAGCATTTGTACTTCTCAATTTAGCTGTCTCAGAGGCCACTGAGTGAGAACGTTCATTTGTGTATGCATCTGCTCTGTATGCAGTGGAGGGAGAACTTTCATATTGTGTTACAGGCTGAAACATAGGAAGACCCTCCCCGGGATTCATGAAGCTCGGCGCAAGGACGGTGTTAGCCTTGCACTGACCGTGCGGTGTAGAGATGGCGCAGCAGCACCACATGCATATTAATGAAGGTGCGCTGCCGTAACGGCCACGTGCATAGGAAATGTGTACAAGCGCAGGGGGCGTGTCCAAGCACTGCACTGAGGCATGATCACGTTGGCTGCATACGCGCAACCTAAAATGCTGACTAGTACAGCCTGCCTCTAATAGTGATCACTGCTGTCAGTATCTGCGGATACTGAAATGTATACAAAGCATACAAGACATCTTGCGAACACCACAATAAGAAGTAAACGCAGAGGCACGTAGCTGAATATTGAGTCATTGTCCCTCGAACAAAGATATTTAAAACCCCATTCTCGTATTCCATTGTAGTGTCGCTAGTTATACCAAGTGGAAGTGAAACACATCGTGTTAGCGTGCCGCCAATTGCCAAGCCTAGCCCAATGGTTTTGGTTACCACCTGTCCCACATTGTGATGGACAGTCCCCCTCTAGGCAGGTGTGTCCATACCATATTCATAATAAATGTGAAATGTCCTGCGATAGCAGGACATAATTATGTCCCATATGTTATGAAATAGTCCCATACAGTACGTATGCCCGTATATAAAATACCTATATTTTACAAGAAACAGAACAAGCAAGTAAATGAAACAGAATAAGCAACTACACCGCTACAAAAATAAAAGCTTATATATAGGCATGAAACTAAAGTACTATCCTTTGTAATGACCATGGGTATGTGTTGGCCTGTAAACTCAAATGTGTGCCATGAAAATGTCCCATCCAGGTCATATGAAAAGGTGGCAACTCTACCAATGGTCAGAGCATTCGCCCAATATCTGCCCATTCACAGTCCAAGATGTCCTTGCCAGTATGGCCCATAGATGAACGGGTATTACCTGGGTCTACCTACCATGTCATGAAAGATAAGTATTTGCGAGTACCTATGTGTGTGACATACAGCATGTGGTTGATCAGAAATGTTAGTGTAGACCTCACAACCATATTGGTCCCAGAGATATGTAGTGTATTGAATGTGTTCTGTTGACTGTGCCATGGGCCATCAACTATAGAAGGGATGAATGTTGATTGTAGAATATGGGGGTGGGGGTGACGGGTTATGTAATATATCGCCAATGGGAGACTGGGTTGGATGCATAATAGGTGAACTGGAGGTCTAAGAGGGAGCGGTGTGTGGATCAGGAAGAAAACCCAAAAATAAATATACACATCCGCAATACAATTCCACAAACATGTGAACATTAAAATGTGCAATGCACATGTACAGAAACATTACCAGCACATACCCACACAATGGTCTGGCCTGAACTGAGCCATCCAACCTCAACACACCTGGATACATAATTGAATACCCATCATCCCCTTCACAGCACACCACCCCCCCCTTCCTGAACATCCACCAAAACCAGCCATACTCGGGCTGCTAGATAGGCGTGGCCATATCTGCACATAGTGATCCCTACCCATATCTAGTAGGCAGTCTCACCCTAGGCATTCTCAGGATTGCAAACTATGTATCCCTTGCATGTATAACCCTACCTTACAGCCATAAAGCAAAGATGGTCATCGTTCCCCACAATTTTTGGATATCCCTCATGGGTTATGTATCTGTTCTAAACATTAGACTTGGTGTCACTACACGATGTCCAGTCCTGTATACATCTGGACATAAGTTGTATGAGCAGTAGCTGTCCACAAGACTGCTCAGCCTCCAGACGGTTCTGCAGAACCTACGACCCAGGATTAAACACCTGACCGTGATGCACATCTCCCCACGTGCATTATCAGGAATATATACCTTACACATTCGCATAGTGGCAGTCGATATAGGGTGCTTAAGGTGCTGTAAAGCAGACGTAAGTAGAGTTACCACCTGCCCCACCTTGTGAGGGACAGTCCCTTTTTTGGTAGTTGTGTCCAGACCAAATCTAATGCGATGGCGAATATCCTGTGATAGTAGAACATATGTCCCATATATCATGTAACAGTTGCACTAAACAGTTATTTATGTAAAATACTCAAAGTTACAAGAAACAGGTGAAGCAAACAAACCGCTACAAGAATAAGCTTTCATTTAGGGAAATAAGTAAAGTTTTAACCTTTGCACTGACTGTGGGTATGTGTCGGCCTATAAAGTCTGATGTGTGTCCCAAAAATGCTCTGCTTTGGCCATATGAAAAGGTGGCAACCCGAGATGTAAGCAGGTATGCAAGCGTATATGCTTGATGGTAGGTGGTGGTGATTCAACGGTATGGGAAATGTAAATGAGCATGTAGGTGTATATGCATGTGCATGTACAGACCGATATATACACACATATATATAAAAATATATATGTAGATATGAAGAATGAACATGGTCACAATATAGGAAATCCCCATAATAGTTAGTACTGTTATATATCAGGATGGCCATCGGTGCGCACACCTCTGCATCCCCAACCACAGGTAGAACGCTAAAAGTGGAATGAACAATCTCCCCTTGCTAAGTCTGTCTTTCAACTAGGTACAGGGCAGTCCTGTTCCCCAATCGGACAAGCCTAAACCCAGAAGACCATATGAACTCCCTGACAATCAAACACATGTATGTGCCAGGACTATAGGCTGTAGAGGTCTGAATATCCCTGGAGTGAGTCAACATGCAGCATGAGCCCAGGGCAGTAGGGAATAGAGAATGACGCATGTGTAGTAGTGCATTTTTCCCAACAGGTAAATGGATGCCTGCTGTGTAAGTGAAGTGATGAGGCGTTTGTTCGGGTAACTATGCATCATGGATATACATATAAATGAGGCAGAACACCAATAGTGTAGTGGTTAGAGCATCCGCCTAACAAAAAGGCATTCACGGTTCAAGGTTGACAATAGCACATATCATTTTCCTTGTGGAATTAATGTTGCTCTGCTGTAAAGCCAACATTTAAACATGTAAAGGTGAATGTGTGTATTGCATGGGACTATTAACCAGATCCTTTCAATCAAAGTGGTATTGTCATAATGTATAAGGCACAAATAAGCATAAATAAGCGACAGTAAACATATGTAATGCACAGTAAGCATAGGCAAGTGCGCCTATATATATAGACAGACATACACACACACACACACACATGATATATATGTGTGTATATATATATATATATATATATATATATATATATATATATATACATACATACACACACACACATACATGAGAAATATATATATATATATATATATATATATATATATATATATATATATATGTGTAAATATAAAGAATGGACTTTGTAACAATAAAGCATACACAAGGGATGTGAAGGGAATCAAGAGCAATGTTGGTATTATAAAGTGCTTTCAGCATATGTCATAAAAAGCTGCCCAAGAGTGAGCAGAGCACCAGTACTCACACCACAGGCAGGGTATTACCAGTGGGAGTAACATCGTTGAAATGCTAGGACTACTTTACACACAGGTGGAATGTAGTCCCATGCTGGGACCTCCAAAAATTGGAAAGCGCAAATGGTCGTATTCAATAACACCAGGAAAGGCACGTATGTGCAAATATACATGGTGGGAGACCCTGTGAATACACGAGGTGGGACAGAATGTGTGTAGGGCCCCAAAAGCTCTGGAGAGGAAATCTGTAAAGGTGTGTCATGGCTGCGATAACAAGTGGATAATGGATGTCACACGTGTAAATTTAACATGGGTGGGGTGGAGGAACTATGGGTATGCCAGGGTTGGATGGGCCGGTTCTAATGGACCGCCCCATGGAGGTCAGCTAGGTTGTAATAGGTATATATGCATAGTGACATGCAGACAACAATATATGTTGACGTACAAATTCTGTAACACATGCATTCCATTTGTTGACATAAATAAAAGGAATGTGCCCATACAAACATCGACAGTACATGGAATAATAGGCTGTGCAGAAGAGGGATGGGTCAAATCACACTATCACATTCCAATTACCATCGGTAATCCCTACATGAACATATAGCGACATCTGTCCACTGTATAACGTGCTACATACCAATTGCAAGATGACTGGAGTGTTTTGGTGCTATAATGAATAAGGCACTAGTATGCTAGTGAAGCTTATAAGCATCATTATGCATGTGTAAGTGCGTATGAGCGGGGAATGTATTGATGTACTGATGTGTATATATATATATATATATATATATATATATATATATATATATATATATATATATATATATATATATATATATATATATATATATATATATATACATATGCACATATATATATATTTATATATATATATAAAAACAGCAAGATATGAATATGCATGTATGAATACATATGTAATGTAAATATATATATATATATATATATATACATATATATATATATATATATATATATATAGATATATATAGATATATATATAGACATTACAGTGAAATACACATTTATATACCTAGGTTATGTTACAGCAGTTACGGTTAACATGTTTAGACCGGGCATATGTTGGTGGGAGGTCCACTCAACAAACATCTACTTACCACCCCCCAGCTAGGCTGGTGAGAGATACAGACACACAATAATGGTAAATACAACACTGGTTCTTCGACCACCGGTAAGAAATACCAGTGGGAGAGATCTACAAGGTCTACACTTTAAACATGGACAGCGACGTCCCTTGCGAGACACCATAAATATGGTGCCTTCAATTGATGGGAGTATCATAGTTAAGACCAGGATGTAGCTGTACATGGAACAGTAGGTTGTGCAAGCCTGGTAACACATGGAATGACACAACGTACGACATGTGTCCCGACACAGGGAAAGTGGGCAGTGTGTAGGGGTGTGTTCATATCCCACCTGCGTCCACAGTAAGGATGAGTGCTGTAGAGTAGTGGCAGGTGGGGAACTTTGGGTATGCAATTATGGATCCAGGCATGCCAGGGTTGGATGGGCCGGTTCTAATGGACCACCTCGTGGAGGTCAGCTAGGTCGTAATAGGTATATATGCATACTCACATGCAGACAACAATATATGTTGAAGTACAAATTCTGTAACACATGTATTCCATTTGTTGACATAAATAATAGGAATGTGCCCATACAAACATTGACAGTACATGGAATAATAGGCTGTACAGAAGAGGGACGGGTCGAATCACACTATCACATTCCAGTTACCATCAGTAATTCCTACATGAACATATAGTGACATCTGTCTGCTGTATAATGTGCTACATACTGATTACAAGATAACTGGAGTGTGTCGGCGTTATAATGAATAAGGCACTAGTATGCTGGTGAAGCTTATAAACACCATTACGCATGTGTAAGTGCGTATGAGCAGGGAATGTATTGACACACTGATGTACATATATATAACTATATATATATATATATATATATATATATATCCCCAAAACAACTCCAGCACTCCACAACAACAAAAATAGCAAACAGCATTGGTTTGAAGAAGTTTATTCAGGCAAAGCCTGCCCAAAACAAAGTTTACAATCCACCTGCGTTCCTTTATAGTTAGTAGCTTGTGTTTGTATTTATCAGTACTATTTTGCATAAAAAACATATTGATACCTACAAAAACAAAATGCTCTGTAGTGTGAACCATCTTATGCTTATATAAGGCACTTCTAAGTCTCTGACATTTGATATCACTAATGTGCAGTGCAATTCTCTGTTTAAGTGTACAGGAAGTTTGTCCTACATAGAATGCCCCACATTGACAAACTGCCATATAAATGACCCAAGACCTATTACACTTGATAAGATACTTAATATCAAAAACCTTCTTGGTATTCACTGATGTAAAAGATTTCGTTTTAGCCATCAATTTGCAGTATTTACAGGACTCACAATATGTACTGCCCACTATACTCATTGTGGATTTAGAACTCATGTGTCTACCTTTTTTAAAAGATGAAAAGTGTTGCCCCAAGGTCCTACCTTTTCTATAACCAAAATGGCACTGTTCATCCACTATGTTAGTAAAGAAAGAATCTGAATGTAAAAGATGCCAATGTTTAGCCAAAATATCATTAATTTGAAAAGTATTGGTACCATAAGTAGTTATAAACCTAACCTTTTCCTGTTATGGCCTGCCATTTGGCTATCTATCAACCAATAATGCTGTTCTATTCATATTATCAGATGCCCTATGTGCTGCTTCAATGCAACTTTTATTATAGTCCCTATGAATAAACCTCATTTCTAAATCCTTAGCTTGCGCCTCATAGGTGGTTTCTTCAGAACAAATCCTTCTAACTCTCTGAAATTGAGATCCTGGAAAATTTTGGATTGCGTGGCAGGGATGGCAACTGCCGGCCTGTAAAAAAGCATTCTTAGAGAATGATTTTCTATATAAATCAATAATCAGAAAACCATCTACTGATTTTCTCACCTTGACATCCAAATAATCAACTTTCTGAATATTTATACCTCCAGTAAATTTAATGCCATATTCATTTCGGTTGAGAAAATCTACAAATATATATATATATATATATATATATATATATATATATATATATATATATATATATATATATATCTCTATATATATACATATACACGCACGCTTACGCATACACACACACACACACACACATATATATATATATATATATATATATATATATATATATAAAACAGCAAGATATGAATGCACATGTATGAATACATACCCAGATATGTCTGTATATATTAATGTAAATAGATATATATATGTTACAGTAAATATAAACATGTATATACCTAGGTTATGTTACATCAGTTACGGGTAACATGTTTAGACCGGGCATATGTTGGTGGGAGGCCCACTCAACAAATGTCTACTTTTCACCCACCCAAGCTAGGCCAGTGAGACATACAGACATGCAATAAAGGTAAATACAACACTGCTTCCCAGACCACCGGCTGGAAACTGCCAGTGGGAGAGATCTACAAGGTCTACACTTTAAACATGGACAGTGACGTCCCTTGTGGGACACCAAAAATTTGGTACCTTCAACCAATGGGGGAACACCATTATGACCAGGATGTAGCTGTACACAGAACAGTAGGTTGTGCAAGCCTGATAACACATGGGTTGACACAACATACGACATGTGTCCCAACACAGGGAAAGTGGGCAGTGTGTAGGGGTGTGTTCATATCCCACCTGCGTCCACCTGCACCTACAGTAAGGTTGAGTGTTGTAGAGTAGTGGCAGATGGGGGAACTATGGGTATGCGATTATGGGGCTAGGCGTGCAGGTGTTGGCTGGCAGACACGTATTAGGACCGCCCTGTGGGTGTAAGTAATATTCCGATGTGGGTATAGCAGATGCCCATACCTCCCAAACTTTAAGAGCACATCTACTGGACAGTCTATAAACCATTGGGGGAATACATAAGGACCATATCATTGAACTGTCCCCGATTACCAGGGAATTCCGTGATTATGAGCCAAAATCTTAACACAGTCTCAACTAAACCATCCTAGAACTAGTGATATTAGGAGGAAAGGTGGCAGAATACACGTAATGAGTAATGACAACATGTAAGAGTCATAAACTGCATGCACCTCAGACAATGTGCATGACTACATATGTGCTTTGTGTCCATCAATGTGTCAGGTTAATAGCACCAACCTTCTAAATGTGTCCCTGAGGTCGTTATGCAGTGTCCCTGATTCAGTGTTTATTCTTCCCCATTCGTATGAGTGGTCTGATAGTGAGAGAAAGCGCATGTTCCGCCGACTACCTTAGAAGATTGATAGATTAAAAGGTTTAGGGTTACTACCTGTCCACCTTTGCGAGGGACACTCCCCTGTGGGCAGTTGTGTCCTGCATAATAACTGTAATTAAGGCAAATGTCCTGTGATTTAGGGCAAAGACTACCTATATTGTCTGTAGTAGTAGCATAAAACTGTTATGTTCCTCTGAAACACCTAAATGTTATAGGTAACAGTATAAGCAACTATAATGCTACAAGAGTAACCTTTTATTTAGGCAAAACAGTGAAGTACACCCCTTTCTACTGGCTGTGGGTGTGTTGCCCTGCAAAGTCTGACATCTGTACATACAGGTCCTATATAATTGTCACCTTTCCAAATCACCAGAGTGGGACATATTCTGTAGAAATGTCAGACATTCCAGGACTAAACATACCTACAGCCGTGCATAGTACAGGATTACACTTATTTGCACAAATAAAAGCTTAATCTAGTTGCATTTGAATTGCTTATGCTACTTCACATAACATATAGAAGTGTCATATATAAAATAACTGCTGTATGCATTTATTAATGAAACATAGAATATAATAATGTCCTGTAATCTGGACATGTGCTATGTCTTGATTATTTTTGCACTGTCCCTCGCAAAGTGGAATAGGTGGTAACCCTAAAGTCCTACCTTGGCCAATTGAGAAGGTGGCAAACCTATAATAGGTATGCGGTAGCATGACCTGTCTGACGGATGTGGCTACCACAACCCAACTACTCGTTTGTAATGCAGGGTCTCGGTTCCCATGTATCAGCCAGATGGGAGCAGAGTGTATGCAGAACACACAAATATGATTAATTCACTGGACAGGCCGCTGATTCCATACAGTCGAACGCCATGCCATCGCCTAATGGGCAGCCATTCCCGATACTGTAATCATGTAGTCTGATGTGATAGGCATTACAAGGTGGGAGAAGAATGTAAGAGGAACACACAGTTATGAATGATTCACAGGACAGGCCACTGATTCTGTGCATTCGAACGCCATGCGGTCGCCTAATGGGCAGCCATTCCTGATACTGTAGTCAGGAGTGGCCTTAGGTCAACTGACGCCCTAGGCAGAGGGCACAATGGCAGCCCCCACCACACCACCCAGTGCCCCAATCCTGGTCTACCTACATCAAATAAATACTGGTAAAGTGCACCCACTAAAGCGGTGCCCTAGGTGGCCGCTATTTGGCATATGCCTAAGGCCGGCTATGACTGTAGTCATGTAGCCCAGTGTGATAGGCATCACAAGGTATGCCTAAGAGGAACACATGAATATGAATGATTCTCCAGACAGGCCGCTGATTCTGTACAGTCGAACGTGATGCCGTCGCCTAATGGGTGGCCAATCCTGATACTGAAGTCATGTAGTATGATGTAATAGGCATCACAAGGTAATATTGTGGTCCTCGCTCACACCCAGCGGTGTGAGTGACAGATGCAAGCACCAATGCTGGTGCATTAGCAAGTGCGGGAGTGAGCGGGTGTAAGCGTGTTTGGCTACCAGTATGCGGGTATTACATTGGTTAAGCAATGTAGAGGCTAATCGAGCATAAGAGGCTGTAACCAGAGGATATCATACAGCGTGTCATTCAACAGTATAGGAATGTAAACCATCATGTAGAAGTACATGTGAGTGTTTATGTCCAGCATATAGGTACATACATATATATAGATGTATCAGGGACATGCCATGTGGCAACAAAGCATTACAAACGAATGAAACGGAAAACACCAGCAACACCTGTATTATGTAGTGGTGTTGCTCTATGTGATCACAAGACTCCCTCAGACAGACAATAGTTGTACATTGGCCCCATACATCACTTTGTGCATGTAATGTACATTAACACAACAGTACCTATCCAATCATTATGTGTGAACAGTACTCCTGCAATGTGCTGTGTGCAACATCATCATCATGATAAAAATAAATGGGGTAACCATAGCGGGACTGCTAGTGTTTTGTGTACAATGGGGTCATCCTCCTCATGTGTACCTGAACCATGTAGGAGTGATGTGCATACCAGGACCGTGCACCTGAGGGACAGTGGTGAGGATAACAGTAGTATGTTATGATGCATATTACAAGGGTTTCATGTGTCCAGTGGGCATGTGTGTGTAATGAACAGCTATGTATAGGGCAGATGATGTCCTAGGAGCTGAATGGCCTTATGTGTCCGTAGGTGAGGATCAGATGTTGGGGAAGGAGTGTAGGTATGGCCATGGAGGATAGGTAGGAGCACAGAAATGACACCATACAGGGTTGGTATATGACACATGTGGGGGGGATACATCCTGGATGGGGATGGGTCTTCGGCATTCAAAAGCCCATGGGAACAGTGAGACGGAGGTCTCCAGCCATGGCCAACTGCCACTGCACCTACACAGCTGCAAAAGAGGCAGTGCTGGGGGCTGTTCAGGAGGGGCAGCATCACCCTGTAAATGTGACATTCCACCCTTGAACTGGCGTACCTGGCTTCGTAACTACTTAGGGAGCCACCTTAAAAACATGTCTGGGACCGCACGACAGCAGATATGTACCTGTCTGATCCTGCTCCCAAGCGGGACATGCTCCATCCTCAGTGGTGGTACCACCAGAAGGTGGTGCAGAGCCAACAGAGGTTGATGTTAATGGCTGGGCCTCAGATGTGATAGTGCCCGGTGCCATGGTCAGCTGAAGTGGGACAGGAGGATCTGCTGGGTCCTACCAACCCATTCGGCCTATGGTGTTGCATTTTAAACCCACATATGGCTTAGTGATAGACAACAGTATACATGATTACCTACGACAGTATGCATAGATATCACCAGCAACCCAGAAGATGGTATACATTTGCAGAGGGAGCACAGCACATGCATATATACCACATGGCAACTGTACAATGTGTATTAGACGTGTGACCGCAGCTATGAACAGTTGCCCATCATTGGCTTGTCACTGGGAATCCTATACAGTGTCAGTCATACCACTGTCTCATGTGACACATATCCAGTCAGGGATGCAATGGCAGTAACACATCCCTATCATCATGTACTGTCTGCAATCCCAACACCATGCTTCTGCTGTGCACAGAAGTGTGTTCAGTGTGTAACACAGGAAACAAATGATTGTACACACTGACCTGTTCACAGATGGCCCTACAGATGGGATTCCCTCATGAACACAGTACTGTCATGTCTGTATTTTAACATGCAGAATAGCCATTACCACACACGTTAAACACATGTTAAACAGGCAGCAGTCTCAATGTAGCATAGTTACACTTACATGCTGTAGTTGTGTGGCACATCACCCTCCTGTCATTAGGCTATTTCCCACTGTTGAAAATAATTGAGGTACATCCAGATATCATCAGCGATGCCGTGTCAGAACACCACATCCAGGTACCACTCACAGCGACTGCCATGGCCAGATAAGATAGTATAGTGTGTTTATCATACGGATGGCTATGGGAACACCATCACAGCTGTACCACATGCAATCAGCTAGAGGAGGACTGCAACAGGTGTAGAGGCCATCACCTGACCATTTCCATCTGTTACAATACACATGCTCCTGCTGTGCAGATGTACACCTTTACATCCACCAGAGAGTGTGTGTGCGGGACAGGCAATGTACACCAGGGAAGGGCTTGAAGACTTCACCATAATCTGCCACACCATAATCTGCCACATGCTGAATAGTACAGGGTCAAACCCCTGACTACTCATTACTATTACATGTGCATGATGTTACTACATGTGCCACAGAGGCGGCATGTTGCAGTGCTGTAAGAACATGTGTGTAGGTGAGTGAGTGCCATCTGCAACAGATATAGTAGACGTACATTAGGTGTGGTACACGTCAGTCCATGTGAACAGATGCCATTGTCACCAGAACCACACTCTAATTGACATGAATTGACACCTTTGCCAGGGTGGCAAATACACAATGTAACTACTTAGTTTACCACACCGCAGTAATGCACAGGACCACATGCACTACAGTGGATATCTGGAGGTTCAATGGGCTAGGCCATATGAAAGTGCTTGACAACTGTTGGTATGGCAACGAGGTTTATACTGGGAGTGACTGTGGTTGGGAGCATCACAACCCACATGCAGACACAGCGTGCCAGTACTGTCATGCAGGTATGCATTGCTCCATGGGTGTGTAGTGCTTGGCTGTGCAAGATGGCTGTACAAGGCTGGGTGAGGGGTAATCCTTGCCATTGTGTCACCCGACAATGGTGTGCAGTGCAGGGGTGTAGTGTCTGCAATGTCCCACACAGATGGGTACTGCAATATCTGGTCTGACATCCTGGTTACCAATGTATAAGGCCATAGCTTTGCAATGCATGCCATGTCTGTGTTTGATAGTCCTTCACATGGACATTGCCTGGGATGTGCATGTCCCACAATACTGTACAGTGACATGTACAGGTGTACCTGGTTTGGCAGACGCATGTAGTATACACAGCCTGTTATACCCTGATATGCCAATACTGGCCTGGTGTGCTGAAACCTGCTGACAGTGAGCAGGTCAGCCCTGCACCTGCATGTATAGAATGGACAGGTATTCCATGGTGTCAGTGACATGGGTCCATACAGGGCACGTGTACAGCATTGTCTGGCCTTAGTGGATCACATATGATGGCACCACATATGTTGCAGCCATTCAGTGTGGAACATAGTGAAGGCACAATGTCCGCATATGTGTGCCTATTGTACCAGTGTACAGGGTGCCATGTCCTCTGCAGGTCACACCATGCCTACTATCTGTCCTCAATGTGCATGTTACTAGCAACATAGTGGGATATCCTAGGCAAGGTTGTATGTGTATGGCACATGGGTGCTGGGCATATACTGGGTACTAGTAGGGCTGCATACTTAGTTCACCAGCCCTTTTGCCAGATGTATGGGCTTGGCTTGCCAACACAGTGCCGTGGATGACTGACAGCTGTACTCCTCGTGAGGTGGCCAGTGTGTCATAAGACGGATACTATATAGGAAAACTACAAAACCCACTCCCAAACATGTCCAATGGTAAGACAATCATGGCCACCTCTACACAGGCTGTGACAGACAAACACACACTTGCCATGTCCTGTATACAAACCCCTACTGTATCACACTGCAGCAACACACGTTTAGGGCACACACTACAGTGAATACTACAAAGCACTGTACTTGTCTCATGCAGACACACACACACACACACACACACACACACACACACACACACACACACACACACACACACACACTTGGCATGTCTGGGATTAGAACACCGACCTAGCTACTTTACTACACTACAGCATTACACAGTTATAGAATGCGCTACCAAGATTACTGGGACACAGCACTCCCAGAGGTGTATTTGTAGATGGGTGACATATTCGGCCTTGCTAACGGTGGGTATAAGAAATGTATGGAGTGTGAGCAGTATAAAAGTATTACTCAGTCCTCAGGAAAATACACACACAGCAAGTGTGGGACTAGAACATCGACCTAACTACTTTATTACACTACAACATTATGCAGTTACAGAATGTGCTACCAAGATCACTGGAACACAGCACTCCCAGAGGTGCATTTGTAGATGGGTAACATCATTGGCCTTGCTAATGGTGGGTATAAGAAATGTATGGAGTGTGAGGAGTATAAAGGTATTACTCAGTCCTCAGGGAGACACACACGGCAAGTGTGTGACTAGAACACCGACCTAACTACTTTATTACACTACAGCATTACACAGTTACGGAACACGCTACCGAGATTACTGGAATACAGCACTCACAGAGGTGTATTTGTAGATGGGTGACATCATCGGCCTTACTAACGGTGGGTATAAGAAATGTATGGAGTGTGAGCAGTATAAAGGTATTACTCAGTCCTCAGGCAAACAGGGAGACACACACACACACACACACACACACACACACACACACACACACACACGGCAAGTGTGGGACTAAAACCCCAACCTAACTACTTTATTACACTACAGCATTACGCAGTTACAGAATGCGCTACTGAGTTTACTGGGACACAGCACTTCCAGAGGTGTATTTGAAGATGGGTGACATCATCGGCCTTGCTAACAGTAGGTATAAGAAATGTATGGAGTGTGGCCAGTCTAAAAGCAATTTAGAGTCCACTGGCAAATGGGGATAGAGATACACACACACACACACACACACACACACCAGTGTGGGGTACGGAACACCTGCCTATTTACAGATTATTATTACAATACTACATATATACGAATCGTGCCACACAGACTACACATGTCAAGGCTGTCATTATGACTGTCTGGGAATGCAAACATCAGCAGGGATGCTGGCAGTTAAGATGTACATACCAGAGAACCTGTGTGTTTAAAGTATGAATCCATCCTGACCTGGAGTACGCCCATCTGTGGAATGGACAACCATTACCACTATACAGGGTTACAATGGCCATGCCCATACACAGAGGCACATAACCAACACAAGGTGTCACTGGGCATGCATCGGGCGGCACAGTGGTGCAGCGGTTAACATTGTCGCCTCACAGCAAGAGGTTCTCTGGTTTGATTCTCGGCTGGGGTGCCTTCTGTGTGGAGTTTGCATGTTCTCCCTGTGTTCGCGTGGGTTTCCTCTGGGTACTCCTGTTCCTCCCACATTCCAAAGACATGCATCTGGAGCATTTCTCCCTGGGCCTCCACTGAAAACAGGCTCTGTGGAACCTAGTCGGACATTCCTGGTCAACAAATGTTAAATAAATAAATAAATAAATAAATGCTCACACACTTAGTAGCACAGAGCTGTTCTGAATGCACTATGTGTCCATCTACACAGAGATATACTGGGCATGCTCATACACTTAGTAGCACAGGGCTGTTCGGAATGCACTATGTGTCCATCTACACAAGGGTATACTGGGCATGCTCATACACTTCATAGCACAGGACTGTTCTGAATGCACTATGTGTCCATCTACACAAGGCTATACTGGGCATGCTCACACACTTAGTAGCACAGGGCTGGTCGGAATGCACTACTATGTGTCCATCTACACAAGGATATACTGGGCATGTTCATACTCCTAGTAGCACAGGGCTGATTGGGATGCTGTCTGATGCTAAACACAGAGGGCCACAGTGGCCATGCTATTACAGGTAGACATAAATAACACATTGTAATGGGCTCTGGTGTTGGTAGTTGTCATTGTTAGCGGGAACGCTGCTCTACATATATTTGACACCGGTCTTTTACAAATCAGCTGTCATTCTGGGATGGCATGGCTGACAGTAGGCAGGCCTTTGTCACATATCACATGCATCCATGATACAAGGGAGTGTGGATATTACCCAAATTGCATCTGCCCACACAGTGCCATTCCAAGGCAAATGTCCTAAACACAGGTTAACTCCCATACACCTACAGGACAACTGCATCGTTTTCTTATGCTAACCAGTGCTAGATGTGTAGCGTCCATATTCACAGCTGGCCACTGTAGATCCAACAATGGGGAGTACTGACATCTGTGCAGTGAAGAACACCTGGCTGATGTCTCTGTAGTGCACAATAGCACTACAACCATATACCTCAGAACCTAGCTCTACCACCATATACCTCAGAACCAGACATGTGGGCCATAACAGAGGTGCAGACCACTCTAGGTGGTGTACCCACATACATAAAGGCCACTCACATGTACTGACCAGGCCCCAGACTAAAGGCATCACAGATGAGCGATGTGTAGGACACAGTGTCACATGCTGCATTCTAGGATGTAAACTGCAGACACCACCAAGCCCTCGGACCACCACCACACAACCATACATGTTGTATGACAGACGAGTACACCACCATGTGACCCTTGACCTGTGTACTATACTAAGCTCTACATCATCTGTAGACAGTACACATACTGACACAGTTGCATCATGTGTTATGCAATGCAATGATAGCACTGTCTGTGACCAGGTCAGCTGTACACATACCAAGGGCCCTCAGTACTGTCCACCATTAGCAGATGTATGTTGCTGTACACCAGTACACACCCTCATGTATGGATATGACATACATGTACCTGCCCTGGGTATGTACATGCCACACACACAACAAACCTGTAAATAGCATAGCTGTTGTAGTCCTTTGTGCAAACAGGTGGCTACAGCCATTACACACATGCACATGGAATGTAGGTCCATGGCTGCTGAATGCTAACAGTACATAAGGTATGATATCAATGTTGACAGAGGTAACATAGGGGATGGTCACCTATCATATCATACAACAGTCCATGTGTCATGTATGTTATTACACATATCCACTAATTGTAATGCCTACAAACATGACCAAATGTCAGGATTGTAGGACCTAAACACCTGTACACGTAGTGCAGTTGCTGATGTATGCAGGTGGCATGTATCCTAGTACATCATGCAATTGCAATGCAGCCTCAGCATTGCCAGCTGTATATGGTGATATGCTGAATGTACAGAAAGATGTACCCCAGGTATGGACAGATGTGTGAAATAACTAAGTGGTGGGGCATCTTTGCAGATGGATGTTTGCTGTGGACAGCTCACAGGTGTGTCACAAGTGGTACAACAATACCCTGTGTAACTGGTAAGCAATGGTTTCATTAATTGAAGGACATAACACACAACTTAGGCAGCAGTCAGGGTGACAGCGAAGGTAAATCACTTGACACCTGTTAATAGATATGACATCCCTAGTGCATATATCAGCACTGTTGGCACAGGGAGCATCAGTACAGTTTGTAATGCGTGCAATACTGCTGTACGTCTGACATACATAACATGAGCTAGGCAGATCTGAGATTCACAGTACTGGCATGTGTGGTTGCATGTGTGTCCATATTTGTCACGTATTGTGGGGAATACATCTCAATTGTTACTCACTCTCCTGTACACTAGTGTACACATCTGTACAGACCGCATTGTAGAAAGCAGGACATAGGCAATGGCTTGTATCTCACACATGTGAGGTATCTGTATGTGCATGACATAGGTGTATTAATTACTGAATGCCACAGTGTGTGTATGTAGGGCTGACTGGTCCCTGGGGTGAGGATGTATGATACCATACTGAACTGATAAGACTCCCTCCCATCATCCAGGTGATGCATTCAACTATCCATGTTGATATCCCCGATCTTAGGCCTTAGTGACTACCTGTACATGTGTATTCTCTGTGGCGTGTCATGTAGGTGCACATTACTGTAATGATGATTTGCACATAGGCAGGGGTCCTCATCCCGCCAGTAGCAACTGTGTGCGAGTGTTTGTTACTGTGTCGGTGAAGCCATGAGTGTGTGTGTTACAGTGTCACTGAATATATGTGTGTCAATACCTGAGTGTGTGGGTGCAGTTGTGTGTTGGCATCCTGTCATGAGAATGTGTATTACTGATTTCCATTGAGGCATCACACTTCCCACTGGCCTTTACCCTTGTAATCAGCTAGACCACTCTCTTACCTTACCACTCCATGTAACTGTACCTGTGATGTCACCCTTTATGGATGTCACGTCTGTGGCCACAGTAGCTTAATACACAACTATCATGCTCTTGGAACTGTAGACGTGTTTGTAACGTGGGACATTCTCACTGGTATGTGGTAGCTACATGGTGCATGCTGGTATATTCATACATACCTGTGAGTAGTCCACATTGACATATGGGACACTTAACTGCAAACACTGATATCCACCGGCAAGTGCAATTAGACTTGAAGAAGGACAGCAGAACATCATGACCAACACGCATTTACTGTTGTTACACAAGACACATACTGTTAACAGTATTGTACACCTGTACTGCATGGTATATCTGCTGACTATCAACAGTCCTCAACATTTGTAAACTACACATATCATCCTAGTCTGTTCACCCTGTGCATCAGACCATATGAGCATTTCCCTGCACTGATAGCGTGGATGTCAGGGATGCGGCACAGGCATCATCATATGCACAGGGTGTTAATGTTTGCCGGAGGCCTAGGCTGCACTGTTGTTACACAAGACACATACTGTTAACAGTATTGTACACCTGTACTACATGGTATATCTGCTGACTGTCAACAGTCCTCAACATTTGTAAACTACACATATCATCCTAGTCTGTTCACCCTGTGCATCAGACCATATGAGCATGTCCCTGCACCGATGGTGTGGATGTCAGGGATGCGACACAGGCATCATCATAGGCATAGGGTGCTAATGTTTGCCAGAGGCCTAGGCTGCACCATTGGATGACATCATGTGTGTGGGTTTGGGGCTTTGATCTAATTGGATGTGTGTGGATGTTATGCATGTGTGTGTGTTGCGGTGCCCTACATATGTGTCCAGTGTGTGCGTGCATGTATGCACACTGTTCTCCCATGCATCTGGCCTACACAGGGGTATTATTGACAGCTGTGGATTGTACAGGCAAGGTTTACAGTTCACGGTGTCTGGCCACGGACACGTGACCTGTGCCTACCAGGGGTTGCACGGGCACTACCAGACAGAGGTGCAGATTGGGTACTGTCTGATGTCACTAGTCCACTGGAACCATGTCCCTGTTGGGACCATTCGGGCCATGTGCACGTGGCCTGCTGTGTCATGGTGTGGACAGCACAGCACCAGATGCACTGCTGCTGCTACCACCACTATGGGAGCGGGCATGTGAGGTAGCTTGTACATGTAGACCTGACACAGGTGATGTAGCAGGCCTATGTCCACATGCCCAATGCCTCACTCCTACCAGATGTTCCAACACAGACAGCTCACGCTCGCGGATTGTCATGTTACGGTCAATGACTCCAACCATGTCACCCAACCGTCTATCCAAAGCATCAGCAATCTGCTGTTGAGCATTTACCATTGCCTGGATGTTGTTGTTTAAAGAACAGACAGCAGCCCTCTGTAGCCTTTGATCTTCTCTGTTGCACCGTTCAGCACATGCCTGTGCCTCAATTACAGCCTGAAACATGTGTCTGGTGACACCAGCTGCTGTGCTCTGTCATGCAGGAGCATGTTGGCCAGAGGTCCTCCTATGAGCAGCACTGGCCACGTGCCTGTGTGGGGCACCACCAGTAGTTTGGCTGACACCATGGTGTGCAGGCACACCTTCCATAGCCCCCACACTTTCCTGTTCCAAGCTACCACGCGCCAACTGTCCTTCCTCTATGGCCACTGGTGATGGGGTATGTGCAGGTATGGGATCTGTGTGCGGGGATGAGGTGGATATAGATTGAATGGAAACCAATGGCACAGTTTCAGCCCCTTACAACTCTGCCTGTAACTCAATCATACATTCATCATCACTGCTAGAGTCTGTGGGGGCACTAACATCTGATGTACCGCAGGAGGGCAATGCACCTACATCACCTGTGAGGCAGACAAGAACTGTACATTACAATCTATACAACAGACACACACACACACACACACACACACACACACACACACACACACACACACACACACACACACAAGCATGTGATATGACAGAAGGCATGCAACATGCATGTGATACGGCAGACGGCATGCAGCTCAGACAATAATAGTAGTAGTTATCATACATCCCTGCTAGAGTCTGTGGGGGCACTAATATCTGATGTACCGCAGGAGGGCAATGCACCTACATCACCTGTGAGGCAGACAAGAACTGTACATTACAATCTATACAATAGACACACACACACACACACACACACACACACACACACACACACAAGCATGTGATATGACAGAAGGCATGCAACATGCATGTGATACAGCAGATGGCATGCAGCTCAGACAATAATAGTGGTAGTTATCATACATCCCTAGGTTGCACACAACAGCATGCATGTGTGATAGCAGATAGCATGCAAATTATACAATCATAGTAGTGGTTAGCATACATCCCTGTGTTACACCATGTGGACCAGCACAGGTTAAAAGTACACCTGCCTGATGTGTGGCATATGACCTTGATAATCACATGTGGTATGACGTGTGATCTGCTGACGTGTGCAATGACATGTATACATGTTTAACACAATGGTGTCCTGTTGAATATACAGTGGGGCAATGGTGTATCAATTCAGTGTTGTCTGTCCACCCTACAGATATACTGCAAATTTAGCTGATGTTCATGGCCATTGCAGGGAATTATGAGGCATCTGTATTGCTATACAGTGTGAGTTACAGACAGGGTTCATAGCCATGACTGTGTTCAGATACAATACATATATACTGTGGAATGTGACCCACATCACTGAGGTTCTTACACACTAAACCATGATGTGGAAGTTGACACAAGTCACTGATGGGTATATGGATGACACCCCTGCACATCTGCAACCTTATTGCTGCAGCCTGGCAACTATGGGTAGACAAGGTGAACACATTGGTACAACATGTCCCACATGCCATCTGTGTACCACACACACACACACACACACACACACACACACACACACACACACACACACACACACACACACACACACGAGGAGCTAGTATGGCATTTATGTCCATCACCAGCAACGGGAATGTACTGTATCTGTGTCCTGATGTGGATACTGTACAGGTGACTGCTGTCATGTTGCAACACCCTCAAGATGTTCAACACATCTTATATGTTGGATTGATCTTACGCCTACACAAGATGTGCACAGGCTTGTAGGATGTCTAGTGTTCCACATCTGCATTATGACCATTATGCAAAGGCCATGGCCGAACCATGTGTAGCCATTGTACAACAGGGTGTACACACAAGCACAACATGTCTACTGTGTGTTGCTCCATGTCTCTGGCCATCCTCCATGGCCATGTGTGTACATGTGTTGTCCAAATTATTGTGATGGGCATCTATTTCACATGTCTGTGTTGTCCCATATGACATAAATGCTCCACTGAACCCAGGGTTATGCAGATAAAGAGTCATATGTGGGATATGTTTTCAGGTTAGGTAGGCAGTGCAGCAGCCAAGCCAATAGATGTCCTGGACATGTTAAGATAGCACATCACATTGTGTGACATTCATAGCAGGGCTATGATCCACACCGGTGAAACCTGTGTGCTGGCTATACTCCAGCCCACTGTGTAGTACTGTTTCTATTCACCACATGTGTAGATTAGATCTGTTGTACGTTCCTAAAGTGAACTGCACCTCCACCATTGTATGCACAGCTGTCAACACATCTGGCAATAAAGTTTGTGAGGATTCATGTCATTGAGATGATTCACATAGTTTGCAAGTGTGGCACATGGATAGTCATTGTGATGCATTGCAGGTCCGACCTGTATATTGTGACAAAACCATACATTATGTGTACATGTTGTGAATGGCCACATGGCAGATAGATTTGTGCATTACGGTTCCTGCTAAATAATAACACCCTCACCTGCAATGGGCTGTTGTTGCTACAGGAAGCAATGTGCATAACACATACACCAGTACATTAGACTATACTATGGTGTATGCACATGTGTGCATACACAGAGTAGCATACTATAGTATGCGGCATGTGTGTATACATGCCCTGCATATGATGTTACATTACATATTGTACAGTGACACATGCAGCTATATGGAATATAGTTGTTATAGGTGCAGTACTGACTTACCAGGCAACTCCAGGCTCAGTGGCTGAGAGACACCCACCTCCACAATATCGGCTAAGGATTGTGGATGTGGTTCTGCAGGTGTCCCTAGGTTGGCCAGGAGCTCCTCGGTACATTTGAGTGGGGGCTGGGTTGGTGGTCCACCACCTGTTGCATCTTGTTCCCTGGAGATTGCATTCGCATGCTGTTTCATCCATCTAATGAGGTCTGTACAGTGTCTGCGCACATGCTGGTATGTGCGGTTGTGGCCACCCACATCATTAACCCTCCTGCGAAGTTCCATCAACAGGGCTTCCTGCTGCTGTGCATCCTGTGGCACATGGCTGAACAGGATGTCGTGATTATCGAATAGGTATGGGATGAGGGTCTCATCTTTCAAGCGTGTAAAAGGGGGAAGCCTTGCACGCTGCATACCTGGAAGACATAATGATGGAGACAGGTCACAGTACCTCAGAGACATACAGAGCTACAACTGAACATACATGTGTATCGCATTAACTCAGTTTAAATAGTTGTATTTACAAACCTACATGACACTAATGTGTTTGTGTCACACACATGTGACACTCAATGTTGAGTGGATATTATCACCATATATGTGTGTGTGTGTCACCTGATTACATTGCTCATACTCCATGTGGTTGCTGTCTTGATGTGGGCATGTCTGTTTGCCTGTATTGGTGTTCCTACCTATCAGCACATGGCTGGATGTGTCCACATTAATGCAGTTGACCTTGATGCAGTGTATATGTCACATATAAGGACTTACACTGCCTTAACAGACATGACCTGTGACCCTGCAGACATGCTCACATAAGGTTTTACATGTATGTGTTCTGCCATATACATCTACATGGTACTGTACAGCGATTCAACATCCTGCCATGTATCACCTGTGTTGCACATGTGATACACATGGGACACTGACTAGCCAGATGGTATTTGCAGGGATGGATATCAACTATGGCATGTACAGTCAAAGTCAACTAGTGGGCTATATGCCATGGGCCATGTATGCATCTAGGATGAAAGGTTACCTGGCAGTAGCTGACAGGCGGGTCTGTGGGGCCAGGTGGAGCAGTGCCACATTACTGATCCACAGGGTTAATGATACATATACCATGCAGTCATCCCACCATGTCTGAGAGGGGAGTGATGTGCAGCTTTGACGGACAGGAATGCATAGCATGGTAGGACTACGTCAAGTGTATGGGAAAAGGATCTGTCCAGCATGTGGTAGGTGGATGTCCATGAAGTATGTGTTCGAGATCAGGATGAGTATGTGTAGCATGTCCGACATCACTGGGTTGGACATGGATTTATTCAGGGTATGCATCATGCTACATAGTGGAGATGGGGAATGGGAAGGCTGGTGTAGGCCATCTGCACTTGCCCAATACCCCTTAAAGGAAATATGTGATCTGATATGGGTCACTTGAGTGTTCTGTATGGCTGGCCAATGATCTCCATATTCATGAATGGCACCCTATTATTATTAGGGTTTCCACATATGACTCCCTGACAGGTGTGGTGATGTAGCTATCACAGGAAAGACAACTGCCCAGCTGCATCCCTCACACATAAGTGTCCATTATGATGACCGCTGCCTAGGTGGTAGTTCATGGGTACAGGGCTATTAACATAGGCTCCTAGGTCATAGTCATTCGCATACTTCAATAGGCAGATGCCTTCTGTTTGTCTATGAGGTATGGACTACAATGAGGGGGAATAGAATTCATTAACTCTGCCATACTGTAGCTGCCACTGGTGTGATGATCACGTATTATTCAGACACCTTCTGTAGTGTTGTTTCTGCCAGCAGTCCTGTTGCAAAACACCCCTGTGACATAGGAATGTACATCTAGTATACCGAGTGTAGGTGGTACAAAGTATGGGTGATGATGTCCTATGACCTGGCATGGTTATGATAGGCAGTGTGACATCAACCATACTGTCATCTACATCTGTACTGCTGACATCACTTAAGTGATCAAGGTTCATGGCCTTCCTGACCAGACTCAGCAGGGTAGTAGTGCAGTACTTCCCATTATCAGTGGTGTCTCCCCCTTTGTCGGTTGTGATACCTGTGGTGTGCACCATTCAGTGTGTACACAACCTGACATGGAGCTATGTTTTACATGATGTGTACGGGGAGAGCATCTTGTTTTGCCATATGTGTATGATACAACCTGTGATGTGGGCAGGTCCCATGCAGACTGAGTGCAGCTTGTACCTGCATAGTTGTGAGTACAGTGGCCCTGTGGTGTACATGGATATATGCTTGTGTACCTGTTGGGGGGAGGGGGACATGTTTTTATATTATCCAAGACCCTATCTGGATTGCTTTTTCATACTAAGCACTTGTTCAGTTTTTGTAAACACTACATAAGCTAATAATTACTACAGCACTCAATCTTCCACATCACCTACAGGTAAGGGTGAACAGGTTTTGTACATACTTTTCTCACTTGCGTAGAGTAATTTAGCTCTTGTACTCACTTTCCTCACTTATCTAGGTGAATTTAGTTCTATATTCAGGCATGTCCAAGAGTCAACTGCCAGTGTTCTCACCTGTCTATCTGATGAATCTGGACATCTTGAGGCAATGTACACATTGCCTCATGTACACAGACAAGCCTCTCCACCTACCACCCAACACTACAACCTGTGAGAGATGCACTTATCTAGCCAAACTGGAGGTAAAGGTCTCTCCAACCAAGCCTGACCCTGACTGTCTTGTGGAGAAGTTACACAGTCACACAACACCACACTCATCACATAAGCCTCACTGTATCTACCCCACCATTAACTGGGAAAACTTGTGTATCAACACATTAGTTCAACGGTTTCTGGAATTCATAAACACCAATGCCCTAACTCAACATATCTACACACCCACCAGGGGCAACAATATCCTAGACCTAGTCATTACCAACATGAGTGACTGGTGCTCCACACATGAAGCCAACTCCTCGTTGGTCCAATCAGACCATGTGCTGAACACTGTTGATATCCACATCCCGCACCTACCCCCCATTAAGGGAACAAAAGTATAATATGTCTACAAGGCCAACTACATGCTTCTTAAGGCAGACGTGGTGGACGTCATGACACCCATGCAGATGGACAGTACTGTTACAACTGCTGAATCCTACACAAATGCACTCTATAAGCACTTACAGGAGTGCATGGCTTGTGCTATCCCAAACAGAACCAGGACACTAATTATCTAAACCAATCTGGTGGTCTCCTGCCATAAACATATTGTACTACAGGAGGAAGATACTGTTGCAAATGAGAGTACAATACCATGCATGGAGGAGATCCCTGGCCAGCCTCAGTAAGAAGGTGAAATCTCTTATAAGATCCTCCAAAGCTAGCGACAAAAACTATAACGCAACTAATACCAACAACAACCACAAAGCCTCGATGTCAACAACCAGATCTGCTCTAAGTTACAGCACAAAGGCACAAACATTACAGAAACAATTGATATTGGCAACATCCTGGCAGATACCTCTCAAAGCTGCACACTCTAAAGGCAATATCACAGCATCCATGGGACCGAATATCATCCCAGGCTGCATTTTACATGAACTTTGGATCGTACTGTCTCCTCACCTATGCACCATGTTCAATAATAGCCTCACATCGGGCATAGTGCCCCCTGAATGGCACACAGCAACAGTTATCCCACTCCACAAAGGTGGCACCACAATGGACCATGGGACCTATTTCCCTATAGGCCTGACTAGCCTGGTCTGTAAGGCTATTGTACACATCATGGATCACTGTCACAGAGACATTGGGTACCTCCCAACCTTTGACCCCTCCCTGTTTGGCATTGTTAAGGCCAGACCCTGCCTCCTAAACCTGGTGGACTTCTTAGAGACAGTTACCAAAGCATTAGATGAGGGTAAGGAGGTCCACACAGCCTACCTAGATCTCTCATAGGCTTTCAACACCATTCCTCCTTCTGGTATTATCAACATATCCATCCGCCTGAACATTAACCCCTATGTCATGTGATGGTTTGCAAAGTGGCTCATGGACAGAACACACACACTGGGAGTTGCATACCCTAGGTCCGACTGTATACCAGTTACAACTGCCATCCCCCAGGGCTCAGTCCTAGGACCCTTCATGTTCGGTATATACTTCTCTGACGTACAGACTAGCACAGGAGGGCTTTGGCTGAAAAGGTTTGCAAATGACTGAAAACTAGGGGACATTATTGTTTCCCCAGGTGTTACAGACACCCTCTGGAAGGGTTGCACTGAGATGGATACCTGGTGTTAATATCATGGCGTCAAGCTGAATGCCTAAAAGTGCATAGTCATCCCCTTTGGATATAACTAATTACCCACAGACTAACACATAGGTGCTAGTCCCCTACATACAAAAAAGGTAATACGGGATCCAGAAACACCAGTAGATAGCAATCTCTCTTTCGATACACATAATGACAAGGTGGTTAGAATATCCTTCTACATGGCCCCCCTTATCTCTAATGGGTTTGCATCCAGATCAGAGGGGCCATTGTGACTCTACACATGTCATATCAGACCCATTAAAGAATACAACACTCTATTTGGGATATACCTTACATGACAACTGCAACAGCTTGGAAGACCACACCAGTACCACACCAAGAGGATTACTAACCTCAAACAGATGACCCATGCAGCCCAACCTACGAAAATCCAGCTGTACTCAGGTGCATACCACATACTTACAGGTGATCTCTGCTTGACATACAAGGCCCATGTCCAACCCTGTATTGCTGGATATGCTCCACCTAAACAGAAGCTCCTGAGAGCCACATGCACTAGGGATATACACCTAACCACAACGATGAGTAGGACGTGCTGGACAGATAGATTCCTGACCTGGACACTCCATATGCTTTGGAACGTGATTCCAATGTACATCAGGCAGGGCCCCTCATGAGCACTCTTCAAGGGAAACCTTGACGTGTGGATGGGAGACAGACATGTACCTGGGGATCACTGCAGTGGCTCTGCTGGATAGAGGCACAGGGAACTATTGGCTCTGCCATTCAGAGGCACAAGGAACCAACCTATGGGGGTGGTGAAAGACAACACATGCTAGCTAGGCTTACGTATACCCTTGGTAAGACAACCTAGTACCTACCTTTGCACATATTACATGTCTTATGTGCATGGATAGTTAAATAGCTCTTCCATTTTACTTTGCTATCATGCTGATAAACTATCGGCTCACTAAAAGACATACGTATCCTGTCATTGTGTAACGTAAATGCCAATTGACATAACTAATGTTTGCCTACCATTACAGTAATGCTATGTAGCTTGTAATAAATATCTGCCTACAATACTGTACATTACACAGTTATTGGCACAATATCTCACAATGCAAAACATACTTGCACAGTGGCCCAACCTTCCACATGTTATTCTCTGTATTACACCCATACATATGGCTACAGTTACAATATATCAACATATATTATCCCCTGTTATAGCACATACTTGTTGGACCAGCCCTGCCACTGATGTTGGCTGGTGAGGAGTATTTCTGTTCAAAGCCCTTATATAGCATCCCTTGTGGTGTATGCAGTGTTTGCCTTGTGACCTACAGCAGTACACACAAATACTACAAGCATTATTATGCTCAAAAATACATCACTACAAGATAACTGTTTCCACTATATGGATTGCGTGCACTTTAAATACTACAGAATAGTACTACATACACAAACATACTGACTGTTCTACATACCTTATTAGTAATCCAAGGTATCGTTAACAGTTAATTCAATCCTTTTCTGTTTGTGTTTCAATGTTCTTTATAACGTTCCGCTGGTATATACGGATGGTTTGAATGTGTGATAATACATCCTTTTCTAGTTACATATCGGTAACATGTGATATCCTGTCCACCAATTGCTGTTCCAAAGTAGTTAATTGGATACACATCAGCTGTGCAGCTACTCCATTAGCCGATACCATGGCAACAGTGGTGTATAAGTGAGTACTCATTTTGGGCGTTGTCCATTTGCCTTACTTTCAAGGGAGATGGCCTAGATGTGTTATTGCGATATATTTCAACAGCTATATGGAGACACACAGAGATATATTAGCTTCATGACTCCCATGGACTGTGTGTAATGGCTAGACGATTTAGTTCTACATGTCAGTACAGCTGTTATATTTTGGAACAGTGCTACTTATGCAGAGTTTGTTTGTACCTGATACTTCTGCAGATATTTAAGTCTGGCAAGGATGTTTGGCCAGCTCAAGGCCGTATGACTATGCGTGAACTGTTATGTGGTGTACAGTGTGCTCACCAGACATCCTTGATTTGGTGTACAAGTGTAGTATACTGTGCTGTTACTCACTAATTGCTAACACATCCTGTTGTACGCACAACCCTCTGAAATGGGATTAGTGCAAAAAAACCCTCTTACATCAGCAGCTGTTCCATTGTATAACAGCCACTATTTCACATAGGGCCATGTTAGTGTGTCTCTGACAAGGTATGTTTAGGCTTCTGCAGATGTCGTGCAGTATGTGAATGATTTGTGATGTTATTACAGTTTGCATTGTAATATGTTTGGGTGTGGGGGTGATGTTGGTGGGTGTGCTTAGCAAATGCAGGTGTATAGGAACTGCTTTTATACATAATCACTATGTGCATGAGGGTTCCTTCCCTATTTGAATACCTATCCTTTTGTGGACTAATACAATGGTATTTGCAGGCTGATTCATTAAGGCACTGTTATGTGGTTCCTGTATAACATGCAGGTGATGTTATTCCTTGAATCCCTTTGGTAATACATCTGAATGTAATAACGTGTTGCTACATGATAGCTGTGTATTTCTGTCATAGGTATTTGCAGTCATTGTAGTTGTGTTGGTGACTGACCCTCTTTGGCTAGGGTTGCCACCTTTTCATATGCCCATAGTGGGTCCTTTTCGGGACACAGATCTGATTTTACAGGCCAATACAAACCCACGGTCAGTACAAGGGATAGAACTTTCCTTTCTTGCCTAATTATAAGCTTATTCTTGTAGCAGTTTAGTAGTTTATCCTGTTTCCTGTACCATGTAGGTACTTTAGATACAGAAATAACTATTGTATGCAACTATTACAGTACGTATGGGACATAATTATATCCTACAATCCCAGGACATTTGCCACGTTTAATATATTTGGTCAGGACACAACCGCCGAAAGAGGGAGTGTCCCTCGCAAAGTGGAACAGGTGTTAACACTATCATTGGCTCATGTCCATAGCACATATTTGTAATGGTGTATAGGCATATATCTCCATATCCTCTGTTCATAAAGGTTGGTACTGGCAGAATGTGTGATTGCTATGGTCTATGTTATACACATATGTGAACACTTCAACCACTGTATACGGGAGATCTACGGAATCCCAAGATCACAGTGTAATGATGCACACAGTCCCGGAAACAGACTCCCATACCCCACATTACCAACATTGACAGTAACTCGCGAAGTAACACTAACTTGGAACACACACATGCACACACAGACACACTGCTACCCAACACATCCAAACAAACCATCCTACATTATGTATGAGCAGGTGGTCATGCCCCCTACACACCCCATGTAGGTGCCTGTGCCCCACACACCAGCCCCTACTTTAATATTCTACATCCTAGGTTGAGCAAACAGATGCGCAAAGCTAATCCACAACCACACATTACAGTCCCCCATGAACACACAACACACACAGAACACACACTTACAAACACTACAGCCCTAAGAAACACATGTACACCCAGTAACCTACCCAAACCGTAACACCAAAAGCACTGACTAACTGTCCATTAACATTGTGAGATTACACCTCGTGCATCTGGTGTTTCGGTACTGTGTTCTTTCGGACCTTAAGCCTTGGGATTATGTGCGTCAGTATGTAAAGCAGTCGGTATGTGGTAGGTATCCCATTTATATGTACCTCCATGGTTATGTAGATGTTGTTAACCTATCTATATATCTACATATATATGTATATACCCATATATCGACATATCTCTCTCTCCCTCTCTCTCTCTATATATGATGATGTATATATATATATATATATATATATATATATATATATATATATATATAACATACACCTTTCATTGTGTAAATGCCAGTTTGTCCTATTTCAACATATTCCTACCTTTTGTGTTTTATCCTGTCAGTATACACAACTGCCATTGGTACATCTCAGGTAGCTTAGTGGTATGTTATTGTGATGAATGTGTACATGGTTGCATGTTCTAATCCTGGCAGTGATATCTTACCTCTCAGAACAGGCACTGGTAGTGCAAGGGTGATGAATGCATATTTCAGTGGTTGTGTGTTCCACATGTTTATTATTCTGTGGAGAACTACGTATATATGCAAGCTGTGTTTAAGATATACTATGTAACATGTACACATCTGTAAAGATTCCTGTCAGGGATACTCCCCATTATTTGGAACTACATCCCTGATTACATTATACAAAACCCCTCACTGATACTCTGGTGAATCCTTGCAGAGTGGCTGGTGAACAGTAGCTACACCCCAGGGATCCCGCAAGTGGCTCTGCTCCACAGAGAGACAGTTAGTTGATCGATGGGGTGGCGACAGCAGACATGTTTTGCCTATGCTTATAAGTGGCCTCGGCAGTTGGGCATGTACCTACCTATGTATCTATGAACCTGTACATACAGTATGGACACATGCTGATAGCTTAATATACTGTTCAGGTATTGACTTACCTTGTGCCAATGGCGGTTGTATGTACAATAGTTGAGGGCTACCTATGTAGGATGCACACAGTAGACCACCTATACATGACAATTTCAGGTGGTCATGTGTGTCTGCCATCCATGTTTGCTGTGTGTGCAGGTGGAGAAGGGTGTCAGTCCATGAATGCCTACACTGTCAGTGTGTGTGCTATACGTTCCCTCTTTGCCAAGGCATGGGTATACTGGGCACGCCTCCGTCTGCCTACTGGGGCAAGCAAAGGGTGTTCGTGGTCTGAGTCCCCCTGTGCCTGTGGGTCCCTTAGCAATGGTGGTGGGCTGTGAGGGCCTTCATCATTCTGTCCCTGCTGCAGCTGTTTCTGCAGGATCATATTGTGTAGCATGGCACATACTATGAAAATGTGGGCACACGTTCCTGGAGATTACTGCAAGTCTCCACCAGATATGTCCAAGCAATGAAACTGTGATTTAGCATCCCAAACACGTGCTTTATGATGATTCTGGTTTCTGCATGTGCCTCATTATGGCGTTCTTGCATGGCTGTGTGTGTATTTCTGATGGGTGTCATCATCCATGGTTCCAGTGCATAGCCAGCCTCCCCCACCAGGTGGCCATATGGGATGTCCCCCCTGGCAAATACCTAATACAGCTGTGAGGCATGCCAGATTTGGGAGTCATGATAGCTTCCAGAACTGCCAGCACACACATCCATGATAATGCCCTGGGCATTGCACATGACCGGGCAGTTGATGGAGGGGAATCCCTTGCAGTTTATGTAGCACCTACCCCCTGCTCACCGGGTGGTGACTTGATGTGTATGTACGTGCAGTCTATTGCATCCAGTACCTCTGGGTAGTCCGCCACATGGTGGAAGAGACGCATATTGCTGGCCATCTCCTCCTGTGTTTGGGGGAAGTGTATGTGCTCATTGGCATGTGGTAACATGGCATCCAGGAGCTGGTGGAGTTCTCTGGATGCTGATGCCTGTGAGATCCCCATGATATCCCCAGTTGGCCTTTGGAAAGTACCTGTGGCTAGTATTCTCAAGCTTACACATACCTTCGTTTCCACTGGGATGGGTTCCCCTCTTTTACTTCTGGCTCTGAGGCATGACCCGCACAGCTCAAGTTGCTGGATGATGTCCCTGTCCACCCTGTAACACTCTACTATCTCCAGATTATGTAGCCCCTGGTAGGTTACCCTGGGTCTGAACACTTGTCTCCTCCTCTGATGCCTGAGATGGTTGTCAGCATCATCTTCCACACCACCGTCAGTCCCCAACACATGCTGGTGAATCAAAGCTATGGCAGCCCCTAACATATACATATTAAAAGTTCCCCGTCTGTATACACCAATGGTGCAGAGTGTCTGGGAATACACAAGTGTGTGTGTGGGGTTTCCACACCTTATACTATTGTGCAATGGATGATGATGGTGTAATTGGGTGTGTTTATGCTATTCCTGCTGCAGGGTATCTTAATTATTGGTTTTACAGCAGGTATTGCTATTGTGGGGCCTTTGGTGTTGACTTACGCTTGTCTGCCGTGATTCATCTATTGCCCTTTACTTCTATTTTCAACTCAATTCACCTCTCATTGTCAGGCATGCATCCAGCTGCTGCCTTTCTTGTTTTGTACTTCCACAACCCAGGATTGTGTTTGGGAAATGTGCTATGTAGCTGATCTACAGCAAGTTTGCTTTTTTCTGCTGAGACAGTTCTCTTTTCGTTGCTGTATGGCACTTCCCCTTTCCTGTTCTGCAGGTAGCTGCTAGCAGCCTTGTTAGCTGTTGTCTATGGCCCACTGTGAGTTTCTAGGTGTTAATTACTCATTTTGTACTCCAATTACCATGCTGCAGCATTTCCTTATTGTCTTCCCGTATCCTTCCTGTTTCACCTGTGGTTCGTGCCACGCACAACCGTTTATCGGGTTTCATGTGCGTTTTCATCCACGTTCACATGAACTTTCAGTTACCTTGTGTACTCTCAGCTAAGCAAAGCTATGGCTACTTCCACACCCCTATCCTGCGGCTTTGCTTAGCAACACGCAACATGGATTAGCAATGATCCAATGTGCTTATAGATACAGTGGCGCACCCCTCTCATGATGACATGTTTACCTCCAAGCCACTCCTCGGTGTTGTAACACTACGCCATGTGGTACATCCTTATGCCGGCGGGATGTTTGTGATTCAGTATTACTTGACTCATTTGCATGGCATTGACTGCTAATTCCTAGTTACCGCACGGAACACTGTCACAGACTCTTAGCAACCCTTGTGCCATGGTTGTGGTGTAGCATGCATGCCATTGACTATTATGGGGATATCATGAATTGCGTTACATTACAGTTTTATGACATCTAAATATATTTTCCTTATGATCCTGTTGGCGCACTGATGCACTGTGGTTTTACTTTGCGTTGGTGTGGCCATGAAATTAAATGTTATTTTTTATATGTTGTGCATGTTGTTTTATGCCATTGGCTATATATTTAGCCACTGGCATATATTATCATTATAATACGTAAGTTCGGTCCGCTTTTATGGCTCTGATTTTATGTTTGACAACATGTAAACCTTTTTTTTTTGGTTTACATTTCTACATGTTTATGCTACACCTGCACAACTTCATGAATCACTATATACCTTCATTTTCATGCTACACTGCTGCACATGGGGTAATTAGCATACATGCACAGGGAGCTGTGCAGCACTGGCGTACGCTGGTAGTGCACATGGAAACAGCTCTTA
This sequence comes from Protopterus annectens, assembly GCF_019279795.1. Classification (NCBI taxonomy): domain Eukaryota; kingdom Metazoa; phylum Chordata; order Ceratodontiformes; family Protopteridae; genus Protopterus; species Protopterus annectens. Next base: position 1,768,366,511 of record NC_056737.1, read on the forward strand.
CCTGAATCGCTCGATGGCCATATTTGGCGCTAGATCGCCGACGCTACTCCGGCGCATGGCGCAAGCTTCATGAATCCCGGGGCCTGTGTTTAAAACATAAACTTAGATAAATGTATAACCCTCAAATGAATATTGCAATGGAAAGGCACAAATTTTACATAAGAAATCTAAAGCTTGATGAAACTATTGCAGCATACATTACTGACTTAAGAAATAAAACTTGTTTTAAATCAGCAGATCCTGTTTGGGCATCCTGCAGACTACTACAGCACCAGAAACATGAAAGGGAGACTTTTTGTGTTAACTGCAAGTACTTTTTGCTGAATTTTCTAATTTTTACTGATTTTCGTCGTTTTTATTACCTGCACTTCTCAAAAAGCTTAAAAATTAGATTAGCTACTTATTTCATTGTATTTCTGCTTGTAAGTCATTTTCCAGTTGTGCATTTGCCTTGCTTTATTTAAAAACTTTACATTTTCAAATTTCTAATTTTGCAAAGTTTTAATTGAGTTTACTGTTCTGGGCTATACACTCAAGTGCATTAGCCTTTCTGTGCTTATTTACTGTATAACTGCATTGTTTAGCCTGATTTAACAAAAAAAATTATATCTTGTTTGCTAATTCCCCCCTTTTTCTAACTAGAATAGTCCAGTTTCCAGGCTTTGCTGGATTCAGGACTTTAGTTTCAGTATTCAGACCTGTCCAGACCTTGCTGTGGTAGAGGGAGGTCCTACTGCTTACCAGTGAGAGTGGGAGCATCGTACTGCCTATCTAATATTAGAGAAGTAGTTTCCAGCTCTGAAATTGCAATTGTATTGGCCATTTTGAGATAATTTCTATCCCTTTCAACTTTCTGGCATAAATATGTGTGTTTGCTCATATCTGTGCTTGTTTTAGATCAGCAGACCCTGTTTGGTCATCCTGCAGACTACTACAGCACCAGAAATGATTAAGAGAGACTTTTTGTGCTAACTGCAAGTACTTTTTGCTAATTTTGGTCATTTTTATTATCTGCACTTCTCAGAAAGCTTAAAATGTAGACTAGCTACTTATTTCAATGTACTTCTGTCTGTAAGCCATTTTACACTTGTGCACTGTCCCTGCTTTATTTAAAAAGTTAACATTTTCAAATTTCTAATTTTGCAAAGTTTTAATTGAGTTTACTGGTCTGGGCTATACACTCAAGTACATTAGCCATTCTTTGCTTATTTACTGTATAACTGCATTGTTTAGTCTGGTTTAACCAAAAAAAATTATATCTTGTTTGCTAATTTCCCACCTTTTTAACTAGAATAGTCCAGTTTCCAGGCTTTGCTGGTTTCAAGACTTTAGTTTCAGTGTTCAGCGCTATCCAGACTTTGCTGTGGTAGAGGGAGGTCCTACTGCTTACCAGTGAGAGTGGGAGCATTGTACTGCCTATCTAACACTAGAGGAGTGGTTTCCAGCTCTGAAATTGCAATTTTACTGGCCATTTTGGGCTGATTTCTATCCCATTCAACTTTCTGGTATAAATATGCGTGGTTGCCCATGTTTGAGGTTGTTTTAGATCAGCAGATCCTGTTTGGGCATCCTGCAGACTACTACAGCACCAGAAACAAGAAAGAGAGACTTTTTGTGCTAACTGCAAGTACTTTTTGCTGAATTTTCTAATTTTTGCTGATTTTTGGTCATTTTTATTACCTACACTTCCCAGAAAGCTTAAAAAGTAGACTAACTACTTATTTCACTGTATTTCTGCCTGTAAGTTGTTTTCCAGTTGTGCACTTGCCTTGCTTTATTTAAAAAGTTTAAATTTTCAAATTTATAATTTTGCTAAGTTTTAATTGAGTTTACTGTTGTGAGCTATACACTCAAGTGCATTAGCCTTTCTATGCTTATTTACTGTATAACTGCATTGTTTAGCCTGATTTAACCAACAAAAAAATGCTATCTTGTTTGCTAATTTCCTGCCTTTTCTAATTAGAATAGTCCAGTTTCCAGGCTTTGCTGGTTTCAGAAATTTAGTTTCAGTGTTCAGAGCTATCCAGACCTTGCTGTGGTAGAGGGAGGTCCTACTGCTTACCAGTGAGAGTGGGAGCATTGTACTGCCTATCTAACACCAGAGGAGTGGTTTCCAGCTCTGAAATTGCAGTTTTGTTGCCATTTTGGGCTGATTTCTCTCCCTTTCAAATTTCTGGCATAAATACCCACGTTTTCATGCATTTGCGCACCGTGGGGCTAAGGTTAAACTATTCCCTGTACCAGAAAGTCTGCTCTTCGAATTTCCCCTTAGAACTAGCTAGTTTATCAGTGGTAGCACTAAAATCTGTGTACCTGTGATAGCACTTGCTCTAAAACTCGCTAAAAAGCACTAGGAAGCCTTAATTTGTTACAAGAACTTACCTCTCCTTGGTAATAAGAAGAAAATAGCCATAGGCACTAGACAGCCTACAATTGCAAGTACCTTGCCAAAAAGTAAGGGAAAACAGTTCTTGTACTCCACAAAGAAAGTACCTAACCAGGTATGTCCAAGGGTCAGCTTCCGGTGATTTCTCCTGTCCACCTGGTGAATCTGGGCATACTGGGGCAATGCAGCAATTGCCTCATGTACACAGACAACTCTCTCTCCTCCTACCACCAAACACTACAACCTGCAAAAGATGCACTTACATAGCCAAATTGGAAGCAAAGCTCTCTCCAGCCAAGATTGTGCTAGACAGTCAAGAGGAGAAGGTTAACACTCACACAACACCTCAAACAACACATAGTCTTTCAAAGCCACACCACCAAAACCCACACATAGTATCACAAAACCCACATATGCGGAGACTCTTAACATTAACCTGCCCAAGCAACAAGGACTCTGAAGCTGAAATGCAAACAAACACCACCCCCAAAGACAACCAAAGCATCACATAGCTCACAACACCAGTGTGCCACCCAACAGCAGCCCATAAGACAAGACAACGTACCCTACACTTAAGTCATAGGTGACTCTATAGTCAGGCACACTGATGTCCCACTCACCAGGCTGAACAAGGAGAAAATTACAGTTAGTTGCCTGTTGGGGGCCAGGATCTGCCACATAATGCATGCAATCAAGTCACTCCACAACAGGTACAAATATGACTCTGTCATTCTCCATGTTGGAGTGAATGACTTGAGACATACCTCCCTGGACTACATGAAAAGAGACATGGAAGAGCTCTTGGATCATGTAGCCCAGGCAGGTATGACCCTAGCCCTGAGTAGCATCCTGCCATTGCCCAGAATGATACCACAGTATAAGGACAAAATGATTGACTTCAATAATTGGCTAAGCTTCTGGTGTCATTCAAAGGGGATCTAGTATCTGTCTGCCTGGGATGACATGATCGACAAACCATGATGCTTTGTAAGAGATGTTTACACCTGTCGCCTCTGGGATTCTGTGCCTTTTTTAGGAAAGGTTCAAAGGACAAAACTACCACTGTAACGGGTACAAGCAAGCAAAATCTGAAGGCAATGCTACTCAATGCTAGAAGTCTAAACCTCGAGATGCACTCTATCAAGGCTCTACTAAAAATGGAGAACATTGATATCTGTGCAGTAACGGAGACCTGGTTCAAAGTCCCAGAGAACACCCCTGTATGACCAGGCTACAACTCATACCACACTTTTCGCACACCAAACCAGGACCGAAACACTAAAGATGGAGGAGTGTCCATATTCACCAAGGATATTCACACCTCCGGGCTGGTTGCCCAACACAATGCATCTGAAATTCTCCAGGTGCAACTAGCACTAGCTAAGACTGCAATACAAATTGTATCTTGCTACAGATCCTCCACCATGCCCCAAGATTCTCACTACACCTTTCTAAACATACTGGAAAATTTTAAGATACAACCAAACACCCTAATACTGGGTGATTTCAACTACTCTGCCATTAACTGGGAAAACGACTCCTGTACCAAAACCTTTGCTCAATGGTTCTTGGAATTCATAAATTCCAATGCCCTAGAGCAACTAATTCATAGTCCCATCAGGGGTACCAATATTCTAGACCTGGTCATTACCAACATGGGAGATCGATGCTCCACACCAGTGGTCACCCCCTCCTTGGTCAGATCAGACCATAAGCTAATCACCCTTGACATCCACATCACACCCCAACCCCCTTTTAAGGAAACCTCCTTAAAAAAAACTTCTCCAAAGCCAACTTCATGTTTCTCAAGTCAGAAGTAACAAACTTATGACACCCATGCAGATAGGAACTGGAAGTTCAACTGCTGAATCCTACACTAAGGTGCTGTACAAGCACATTCATTCGTGCATGGACTGAGCCATCCCAAATAGCACCAATATGCTGTCTTCTAAAAAAAGGAAGCCAATCTGGTGGTCCCCTGCCATAAACAAGCTGTACAACAGAATGAGGAAACTGTTGCAGAAAAGAGGAAGAACCCAGGATTCAAAAAACTCTCTCACCAGGCTCAATAGAAAAATGAGATCCCTCATAAAATCTTCCAAAGCTAGTTACGAAAACAAAATTGCCAAAGATTCCAAGGACAACCACAAGGCATTCTATAGCTGTGTCAAGAATCTAAATGGCAATACTCAGATCTGCTCTGAGCTACAGCAAAATGGCACCTGATATACTGATCCCAAGGATATTGTCAATATCCTGGCAGATAGATTCAGTGCCAACTTCACCCCCCTCTCACCCCCTAAAGAGCCCATCACAATACCGAAAGAATGCCAAATTCCAGTAATCACAGCCACTCAGGTAAAAAACACACTCTCCAAAGCCAAGAATACAGCATCCATGGGACCAGACGACATCCCAGGCTGTGTACTGCATGAACTACAAAATGAACTGGTACCTCACCTATATGTCATGTTTAATCATAGCCTCACCTCAGGCTTCATGCCCACAGAGTGGCACACAGCTACAGTTATCCCGCTCAACAAGGGGGATCCACTTTTGATCCCAGGAACTACCGTCCCATTAGTCTGACTAGCCTGATCTGCAAGGACATGGAACATACTATCATGAAACTTATAAACAAAGACATTGGCAACCTTCAAACACTGGACCCCACCCAGTTTGGGTTCGTGAAGGGACAATCTTGCCTCCTGAACCTGATTGACTTCTTTGAATCAGTCTCCATAGCTGTGGATGAGGGTAAGGTGGTTCACACAGCCTACTTGGACCTAGCCAAGGCTTTTGACACTATCCCCCACTCTGGAATCATAGATAAACTTACTAAGCTGAGCATTAATCCCTATGTCACTTGATGGGTTGCAAACTGGCTTACTAACAGAACACACACTGTAAAAGTAGCCAACTCCAAATCCAGCTCCAGACAAGTGACAAGCGGTGTAGCACAGGGTTCTGTCCTGGGACCACTCCTGTTTGGAATCTACTCTCTGAAGTACAGGCCAACACTAAGGGACTCAGGATTACAAAGTTCGCAGATGACTGCAAGCTGGGAGCCATTACTGAATCCCCAAATGATGTGGATGTACTACAAAAGGGCCTTACCAAAACAGATGCTTGGTGCCAGAGCCATGGGCTCAAGCTAAATGCCAAAAAATGTAGTTGTCCCTTTGGGAAAAAACACATACCTGTGAACTACCACATAGGTGGCAGTACAAAAAACACTGAAAGTGTGATAAGAGACCTAGGGACACAGGTGGACAGTGTTCTCACCTTTGATAACCACATAGCCACAACAGTTAGAAAATCCTTCTACATGGCACACCTCATCACTAAGGGCTTTTCATCCAGAAAAAAGGAGGTCATTGTCCCACTGTACTCATCCCTCATTAGACCCATTATAGAATACAATGCCTCGTTTGGTATGTACCTCACAAGACATCTGCAACAACTAGAAAGGCCGCAGAAATACCTCACAAAAAGAATCACAGGCCTAAAGCACATGCCTTATGCTGATCGTCTAAAGAAACTCCAGCTATACTCTGTCACATATCGCCTACTCAGAGGTGATCTCTGCCTAACATACAAGGCCATGTCAAACCCAGAGTTGATGGACATGCTACACTTAAAGAAATCTCAATCTATCTGTGTCACATGCTCCAGGGATCTTAACCTTGTCATCACGATGAATAGAACATGATGGAGGGATAGGTTCCTGACCCAGAGACTCCCCATGCTCTGGAACAGGCTGCCCATACATGTCAGGCAGAGTGCTACAATGGCCCTCTTCAAGAGGAACCTTGACAATTGGATGGGAGATAGGAAATCACTCCGGGGGTCACATCAGTAGCCCTGCTAGACAGGGGTCCAGGAAAGTAAATATTTGCGGGAAGCAATAGCCAGGGAATCGTTATGGCTAGGCTTGTATAGGCCAAAGGGCCGATAGCCTAGTACCTACCTATTAACCTATGAACCTATGAACATGCAGATTTGTTGATCTAAGAAATGAGTTGATAAAGGACCAACTTGCATGAGGTGTTGATAATGATGCAGTGAGAAAGATTTTGCTTCAAGATAGTGAATTAACATGAAGCAAGCCCATAGAGATTTGCCAAATACATACAGAAAAACATATGAATATGTTCATGAATGAGAAAAACATGTTTGCGGTATCTGCTAGTGAAAATGTCAATAGTGTGCATCAGAAAGTTAAGATGAAAAAGAAATATAAACCAAAGAGGCCATTCCAAACCTCATTGTTAACTGTCACAATTGTGGAGGCAGTCATGAACTTAAATGGGAAAAGTGTTTAGCTTTTGGTCAGCAATGTCACAAATGTAAAATGTGGAATCATTTCAAAAGGCTTTGCAAGTCTAAAGTGTTGCAGATTTATGTTAAAAGACAGTATCCAAAGAAGCAATTAGATTAGATAGAAACTGAGCCGTGAGGAAACTGTCTGTGTTGATGGTGTCTCTGTGATCTATGAAATAGTTAATACAGCAGACTATCAGTTATCAGCAAAGAGTGAAATATTTTGTACTGTACAAATTAACGGGAAACCTATACAGCTTAAAGTAGAGACTGGATCCAAGTGCAATGTTATATCAGCACATATGTTTGCTAAAGTAAAAGCTGGTGAGAAACGTGATTCATAAAAGTGTGCAAAACGAGTTGCTTATAGTGGTGAAAGGATTCAAACTGATGGCGCAGTAGTTCTTTCATGCCATTCTGTTGGAAGCACCTATGACTTGTAGTTTTACCTAGTCAAAAGACATGTGCAGTCACCGTTAGTCCTCAAAGACAGTCCAAGAATGGAACTGATTTCATTTAATGAAAACATCCACCATATAAGTCTGAATAACGATAGTTTTATGCAGAATATTTATATTGAATATGGCGATATTTTCAAAGACGAGCTTGGTAAACTTCCAGTAACATATTCCATGAAGTTAAACCATGAAGTAAATCCAGTTGTCAGACAGTACGGAAGATTCCAGTAGCAATGCAGAGCAAGGTAAAAGCAGAACTAGACAAAATGGAGAATTTAGATGTCCTTACTCCAGTAATAGAACCAACTTAATGGGTATCCTCCATGGTCATAGCTCATAAGAAAAGCTCAGATGATATTCAAATATGTTTTGGTCCAAGAGACTTAAACAAAGCACTTAAGTGTACTCATCATCTAATGTGTATAGTAGAAGAGGTGGCCACTCTCATGCCAAATTCCACTGTTTTCTCAGTCTTAGATGCAAAAAGCTCTTTTTGGCAAATTTCGCTGGATCACAAATCTTCATTGTTAACTACATTCAGTATACCACTTGGTAGATAACAGATTTTTGAAAATGCCATTTGGAATCAGTTCTGCCAGTGAAGTCTTTCAACATGCAATGAAACAAAGCTTTTTTCTGGTTATCCATGTGCTATTATGGTAGAAGACATTATTGTTGGAGGCAATGGTGAAGACAAACATGATAGAAACCTCAGGAAAGTTCTAGACTGTGCATGTGAAATAAATCTCAAACTGAATCCTCAGAAATGTAAATTCAAACTGAAAGAAGTTACTTATGTGGAACATTTGTTTGATTCAACCAAAAGAAGGGCAAGAGGCATTGTATTTTGGCCCTCTATGTCCAAAGGTATAGAGAAGGAAACTCTAGCATGTTCAATTTGCAACAGCACTAAACCGCATCAACAAAAAGAACCATTTCAGGTACACCAGATTCCTGAATTACCATGGTAGATGGTTGCCACAGATATTTTCAAATAGAATAGTCAGCATTACTTAGTGTTAGTTGACTCTTACTTAAATTAGTTTGAAAGTGACCTACTTCCTAACTTGACGTCCAGCACTGTCATTACAAAATTGAAGAGACATTTTTCCGTCCATGGTAGTCCGCATAAAGTCATGTCTGACGGTGGTGGACAGTTTACAAGTCAGCAGTTTAAGAAATTTGCTGAGTCTTAGGACTTTGTTCATATTACCAGTAGTCCTGAGTATCCACAATCCAATGGATTAGCTGAACATGCTGTTCAGAGTGCAAAACATTTGTTAGAGAAATCCAAGAGAGATGGTACCAATGTTTTCTTTAATTTAGTCAATCTCAGAAACATTCCTCGAGACAACTTGCTTGGTTCACCTGCTCAGAGATTAATGTCCAGACAGATTAGAACAACCCTTCCAATCAGTAAACAATTGTTAGTACCAAATGCAAAGAAGAAGAAGAAAGAGTGGTCAAGGCTCAACGTTCGAGAAAATATCAGTCGCAAACGTTGTACTATGATAAGACCAGTAAATGCTTTAGACCATTACTACAAGGAGAAGTTGTGAGAATACAAACATCTAAGGAATGTGACTGAGTGGGAATCATGAAGAATATTTGTGAAGAACCGAGATCTTACATCATACAATCTGAAGGAATGGATTTCAGATGGAATCGAAGACATGTGTTACTTGTTTCCAAACCAGTGACGCAGCAGATTGCCTGTGCCAGCAACTCTATTTCCCAGATGACTCTACACCTGTTCAAATTCAAAAGGACAGTGTGCTTCCTTCAATCAATTTTGATGTAATCTCTAATGTTCCAATTTTGAAATAATTCCCAGATATTGTCCCTGTTGCTAAACCTGGTCAGAATTTCTCTGTTACCAGATCAGGTAGAATTTCCAAACCGAATCCAAAATACACAGAGACTTGGACTTGAACTCAGTTTTGTTTATTAAAATGTTGATGTAATGTTTAGCTGTCAAAATGTCTTTGTTCTCTTATTTTGTATATCAAACAATATTAAAGAGGGAGGATGTAATTCAGTGTGTATATTGAACCTAGTCAGCCACTGTAGCTAGATAGCACGTGCATATAAATTAAAGTTACTAAGCACGTGCAAGATCAGTGCCATTTTGTATAGTCATTCAGTGTGAGTGCTAGCTTGAATGGAGATGCATATGTGAGTGTGTAAGAAGTAATGAGTCAGTCAGTTAACAGATGAAGCTCAAAGTATATGTTCCAGTTACAGGTCCTGATATGTTTATGTACAATAAACAACTTAAGCCCATCCCGTGCCTCAGTGTCTCATCTGAATACATGAAACATGTGATAGTGGATAAGCTGTAAATCTTCAAAAACACAAATTTATATTTCCAGTTCCTAAAGGGCTAAATTGTATCTTTGCAGAGACTCTTAATCTAAGTTATTGATTTTATATTGTTATCACATCTTTTTGGAAGGCTGTTGAAATTGCTTCTCTGCTTTTCGGCTAAGATTAAGTGATTAAGTACTGTATTAAGTGTAGGAATCCATAGCTAAATTTCTTGTAAAATAATACTTTTTGTACCACCTCTCAGCTGTCCAGAATTTCACAAATGTCTAAATGTTGCTTCATATTTTGGTCTGTTCCACATAACATTTGTGTTTTTTTAGCAAATATTTGAAGACTAAAGTTATTAAATAAAGACAGACAATTCAATTTCAGACTTCATATCCTTCAAAAAATGTATGTTAATGGAAAACCGGTTATGCTATAAACTTTCTAAAAGCAATATTTAAAATATCTCCTTAATTTTGGACCTTTCTCCTCCCATTATGTATGACTTTGTCTAGGATGTTTCTGTTAAGAGGTTGAGAGTTATGTTACCTTTCCTGACATCCACCTTGGGTGTCCACACGCTGTCCTCTTTCTCTTTTTTATGTGAAAGCTAACTCAATGAAAATTAAGGTAAGTCACACATCCAGGCACCTGAACATGACTTCAGAGAACCTCCCCACCACATCCAGAGGGACTGTAGTACCACCTGGAAGTAATGCTGTATTTTAAGGGGGAGAGTTATGTTTTGGAAAAGTGTTACCTCTTATTTCCAAAGTATTCAAGGCCAATACTAAAGAACAGTATTGTGCAATATGTTGAACAGAGTAACAAAGATAAAGACACAAAACTGATCATGAGCACATCAATGTCAAACGCAAGGGACTATTTTTAGTCTTTTTATTTGTCCTACTGACTTAAAGGAACTGTGCAAGTAAAGCCAAAAATAATGGGGGACAAAGGTTTAAAATATGGGACAGATTTTAAATATTGCACTTATAAACATAGAAAGTCAATAGAACAACAAGTTTTATATTAGCAAACGTTTTCTGAAGGATATGAAGTCTAAAACTGAAATGTTTGTCAGTATTTAGTTACTTCAATCCTCAATAATTTTCTAGAAAAACACACATTTTATGTGGAATAGTCCAAAAATATGAGACAAAAATCTGGACAATCTGCAAAATTCTGGACAATTGAGAAGTATTATAAATAATAAAACCTGGAGGTGATCAGAAGGCTCGCATAACTATCATAGCAGACCATTATTTTATTTATGTTTATATGACTGGAGCATTAAATTCCATTGTGTCAATCTGTGCAGCTATGCCTTCAGCAAGGAAGCAGTTAAAATCACTGCTTGAACTTGCAAAAGGGGAAAAAACTCATTTGGTAGATTAGGGCTCCCTCTAATGGGAAATAGTGAGTAGTGCAGGACTAAGTACACATGCTGCCATTTGAACATGGAAAAAGAAAGGAGAAAAAGAACAGCGATGGAGAGAGAGAGAGAGAGAGAGACTGCGAAGCAGGCAAGCAGAGCAAGAACTCGCACACATTCCTTCTTTGATATTTATCTAAGAAATAATAGACAAAAATAGAGAGTCGGACGATTATGAGGCTGCAGTAGATGTTATATTGTATTTCTTGCTTGATTTTATTTTGGTTTCATGCAGCTAGGGAGATTTGCATTTCTGGGACAGAGCAATAAACTAATATTTGTACGAAGTACAGTGTCCTGTACCAAGGGACTAGGAAAGCACATACAACTGAAGATCTTGGTAGAAGCTGCTGTTCTCCTTGGCTTCAAAACATAATGCTTTATAAATCATTTCTGCAGTAGGTAAGACTGAGAGTTCAAGTCTGATGGCACAAGAGTCTCTACACCATTAAATTGAAGTACTCTGAATTTTGATGTGGCAGTAATAAACACATGACTTTATTTTATTCACAGCCCCTCTAACAATGATTATTGCATGCAGGACTGCAATTTGGATACAGTTCTGTCTGTATTACTTGATCAAGACCTTTGATTCTGCATTTTGTTTTATCTTTATTTAGCACGTGTTAGATCATGCAGTCTGATGGCAAAGAAACATGTGACATCGAAATGCTTCAACTTACTGATGGAATAATATTGATTTATAGAATTATTTAAAAAACAAGAAAGGCAGCAAGACGCATGACTGCAGAGATACGTGTGTATGAGAAGTGTTATTTGTGCATAGCAGGTCAGAAATGTGTAACATCCATGAGTCCATCAGATTATTTACAATTCTGACAGAAAGTAAAGATAACTCACAACAGTATTCTTTATCATAGTTATAAATAAATTGTTTAATCACAGTAGTTTTGCATGTTTAAAGCTTTTGACTCTGCCTTTGCCTTATCTCGCTGAAAACATGCATATATTGCAAGAATAGCATAGTGATTTATTAATAAGCATTCCTGAGGATAAGCTCTGCTTGTCTGCATGTCTGGATGAAACCAGTGGAAATCAATGATTGGGGAAATAACTTAAAATACAGCAAAAGTTCCAATACAATCACTGTAAAAGTCAAATAGCTGCCCAGGCTTATAGCATGATACAAGCATGGCAACAGGTATACACAGATTTGCCTGCCTGACCCTCCTCCATTCAAAAAGTATTACAACTCCAGTGACACTCCTCAGACTGAGTTAATTGTGTGCATGCATGGGTATGTATGTTGGGGGGGGGGGTTGCTCAAATATGCAAAAATTAATTTCCTTACTGTATACAACTTGCAACTTGTAATTAGCACACAATCATGTGCTCATGTCTGTAAGCAAAACAATTCAATAAAAATTAATGTTTTAATGCGACCAAAAGTAGCATTTCAAGTCAAGAGGTAATGGCAGGATTTGAACACCATTTTTACTAAACTTAGAAAAACTTTGGAAAGTGTTATTCCACCATTTCACCCAAATGGGGTGACATCTTTGATAGAAACCTTTTGCACTTTGCTTTTCCAGGCAGTCTTGATTCTAGGTATAATGGCCATAATCCCCCACCCAAAGCTAAAAAGTCAAAGCTGAAAAGCCAATATGTCATCAGAGGTATCAGCTGTGCTTCAACTAACAGATCACGGCTCTGTATGATTTCAGACAGCAAACTTGGCCCAGAGTTTAATCAGGCAGTTATCTCTTTCCTCCTCTTGAAGCTGGTATAACAAGTATCTTTTAACAAGAACTCATTTTAAAACTATGCTGAGCTACATGAGCAGGCATAAATACTGTTCTCTCCACCTCTTCTCCAAAATATAACAATCTGGCAGTAAATTCAGGAAATAGGTGTGTACATGTGTGTGTGTGTGTGTGTGTGTGTGTGTGTGTGTGTGTGTGTGTGTGTGTGTGTGTGTGTGTGTGTGTGTGAGTGCGCGTCTTGATCTCCCACCCCACCCCCACTGCCAAGGTTTGAATCTGTATCCCTTGCCCTGGTTATTGGCATCTCTTCCATCTGGGGTGTTATTGTGGCTCAGATTACAGACTAGGGGTTGGCTGTCAGGCAGCCAGAGACGCAAGTCTATTTAAAAAGACACAGCAGTCTCTCCTGCTCTGTCTGCACTTAAACTGTCTCTGCTTAGAACTTCACTAAGTCCAGAAGAGATTGCAAGGAAAGCAGAGTGACAAAAGGTTTTTGGTGTGGAGTTGTGCTATTTCCTTCCTTGGTTTTTCAAGTACCGAAGCTTTAAGGAGAACACTGCTGTTTTATTGGAACAAAGGACTGTCTGATCTGAAACTGCACGAGAATTTTGCAGTTACCAGTTGGATAGACGTCTTACTCTCAATTTAAGAACAGCAGGTTTCTGCAGGTTTTCCTAGCTTTATTACTTAGTGCTGGGTTTTGGTGCACACCTTTGTGCACTGTTTTTGGATATTTTTCTTCAGAGCTGCTAGAATTTCCAGTGTTTCAGTTTATTCAGCAGCTCAACTTGAGGCCTTTGGACCTTCCAGTTTTATTTTGGACTCTACTCACAAGCTAGCAATCCCACTCAGCAAAGAACAAAAGTATATAGACTCCTTCCAGTCAGTGGAACAGTTCCCTCTGTAGGATTATATCTCTTTATTTTAATATTGTTTTTTGTCTTGTTTGCCAGTTCTTTTCAGGGGGCTGATGTTTCTCTGCATGTTCTTGCTGTTTGTACTGTGCCTGGGTGTCTCCCAGTGCAGGGGCTCATATGTACATTGTGAGGCGTGTGATGAGAAGGCATTATCTCTGTGTCCTCCAACTCGAATGGGGTGTGAACTGGTGAAAGAGCCTGGCTGTGGTTGCTGTATGACATGTGCACTTTCCGAGGGCTTCTCCTGCGGTGTCTACACTGAACCTTGCGCTCACGGGTTACGCTGCCTGCCCAGGCTGGGTGAAGAGAAACCCCTTCATGCACTGCTTCATGGGCGAGGTGTCTGTATTAATGAAAAAATCTATTGGGAAGAAAGAGAGAGACTAAAGGCAGGTGAGTTTCACTGCACTTGTATAAGTTTCTCTTTTATTTCTGAAAGAATCTGAGATGGAGGGTTGATTCAGCTTCATTATTGCTGTCTTCATCTCCTTATTGTGAAAAAATAATAATAGTACCACATAACCAATCATGACAAAAATCATTTATTACCTTTACCTTCTTTGTTGACATTGCTTGAATGGGACACTTTGTTGCTGGGACAGCACTGAGTGACACGGGTAAGTGATAGAACCTATAAAGCATACATTCTGAACAAGTTTTTCAGAACTGGGTATTCATTTGAACAGCATTTTTGCATAAAATACGTTTTAAGAACTGACACATACATTTTGAAACTCTTCCACTCTGTTTTTCTTTACATTATCCTTTTCCCAATTTCTTAGCCCCCCCCCCCTCCCCAGCACCATTCTTTCTGCACACATATACCTCCACAGGTGGGTAGGACAGATACATGCAATTTGTGGGTTGCAGAACAAAAGTCACATTGTTTTGATATCTTATATTGTTTAATTAGTTGTTTTTTTTTAAACAAGAAATTGTAGTTTAATATACTTTTCTAGTAGAACGTCATACTTCTCCGTATGATATTAATTAATTGTTGCCCTATTTGAGGTTGCTGCTGTCTATTACCTCAAGTACATGATGTCTCAGTGTTTAACTGTGTTAGCATTATATACATTACTCTCTGTATTAGATGCATACATGTCTGAGCAAACAATCAACAAATATCATACCTACAATAAACATACTCATGTTTTGTAGATGAAACCCACTACCTATTTTTTGAAAACATGCAGCAGGTGTAATCTAAAGGAAAGATTATGTCTGTAATGTATTCTGAGAACTTTAAAGACGTTTATTTGCTGTTGTTTAGACTGCTCTGTACAGGAGATTTTTTTCAGAAAATATGTGGGATGGCAAGTGTATAATGTCTGGCTGTTACAGCAGAAGGGTTCAGATAACAGTACACCATCCTACGTGGACCTGTGTTGACTTAATTTGAATAAACTGTATACAGTGGGAAGTACCGAAGGCATGCAAGTTCTTTAAGCAAGGAGAAGAATGTGAGCTTAAGAAGCAATCATCTAAAACATGCTGTTCACCATGCTCCCCCACCCCAGTCAAACAATGAGCAGTTCCCTAAACAGCAGGCGATTTTAATGCTGGGGAGCTGAGTTCTAATCCCACTTGCTCAGAATATGATGACTATATATAAAGCATGCAGCCTTTGAGTTTAACATATCCTAAATATGGGTGTAGCTCAGATTACACAGGAAATCTAACAATCGAGTAAAGGCAAAAAAAAAAAGTTAAAGAAAGAAAAAGTACCATTCCATGTAGATAAGAATGTGGGGTTGACTACTGTATGGACAAAATGGAACACAAAAGGGCAGGGTAGAGCATGATATATGGATGACTAGTTGCTTTGCATAAAAAGAATATATATAGTGAAGTACAGTGCAAATAGTGATGTAGGGTTGTGTACACACAGCATTTACACTGCCTTTTCAGTCAGATTAACAATTAGAGTATTGACAGGCAGCCTTGCTTAAAGTAAAAACACAAATGCTTGGTAACATATCTAAGAATGTAAAGGGACGTTTAGGTAAGGATTTTCATCAAGCTGTGAGGCAGTGGGCAAAGTAAGGATAGCAAAACATGGGTTGCAGTGGAAAGCAGGCACTGGGTCCACAGACACTGGTCTGAACATCAGATGCTGTATACAGTATGGAGAGCAACTACTAGGTCCACTAAGGGCAAGAGATGTGTTTGGTGTGAGCAGCAACTTCTGTCACTAGTGTGGAGAGCATACAGTGGGTTTAGTAAGTGCAACAGATGCTGAGGACATTAGGGGCAAAAAGCAAAGGGAGTAGTAAAGGCAATGAGTTTATTATGGAAACAAATGCTGGGTGCAGTATGGATATTAGACTCTGCATACAGTATGGGCAACAGACACAGCATACAGTGTGCAAAGCAAGTAGTAAATACAGTATGAACAGCAGAGCAAATGGTGGGCAGGTATAGTATTGGCAGCAGACAGGTTGCAGTATGGACATCAGACATGGTACAGTATGTAAAGCAGTCTGTGGTACGTTACAGACATCAGCCACTGGGAATAGTATGAACAGCAGAAAGTGGGTACATTATAGCTGTATAATTGCTGGTGATATACAGACCATAGGCATTTAGCACAGTGTGACCAGTAAGTACTAGGAAACGTGAAGAGTATGTTTTGGACAGCATGTGGACAGCATCTGTGTTATGCATAGATAATGCATTAAATGCACTATAGACAGCAGTGCACTGAGTATCGTACGGCGAGCATACATTATATGAAATGTGAACCATAAACTGAATGTTAACGTACTGAGGAACTGCAACTGTCTCAATGTGAGCTGAATGTATGAGGTACAGTATACATAAAATGCAGTGTTTATAGCACAGATTTGGTGAATTTAGCACAATAAGGGCAGAATGCACCTGGTAAAGCTGGACAGTAAGCAAAGATTGGTATGGCGACAGAATGTTTGGGGTCAAATTAAGCAGTCAAGCATAGACTTTTTTTTTTTTTACTGTGTAGTTATATCAGTCCTGGGGTGGTTAAAGTTCAAGGCAAGCTCAAGGATTTTGACCCCTAGATGTGATGATATTGCATAAGCTAAGACTAGAGTAGCTTAATCTTGATACTGTAGAATGATATTTCCCCTAAGGGTAATTAACCCATAATGATACATGTCCCACTATCATCATTGCATCTGTAGTTCATCTGCAATTTTGGCCATTCAGATGTGCACAATATGGCCATCATCAATATGTGTGTGTGTGTGTGTGTGTGTGTGTGTGTGTGTGTGTGTGTGTGTGTGTGTGTGTGTGTGTGTGTATGTGTGTGTGTGTGTGTGTGTGTGTGTGTGTGTGTGTGTGTGTGTGTGTGTGTGTGTGTGTGTTTGTATGTGTGAGTGTGCACGTGTTATTAACATGGGAGTACTGGTACAAATCAAATGCAGTGGGAACAATATGTACTACATTAATATACATATATATATATATATATATATATATATATATATATATATATATATATTTATTTATTTATTTATTTATCATGTATGTATGTGTGCATATGCAAGTCTCCTGCACTCTTTGGAATGCCCAGTTCTTCAGTTCATCAGTTCATCAAATCAACAGAGTGAATGACTGTGAAATGCAGTTGAGTGTTGAATGCATTGAATGTTGAATGTATCTTTAAGAAGTAATATTGAATGTATGCAGGTAAGTTAAATGTGGGTTTGGGTTACTAATGCCAAAATCTTGAGATATGCTGACGATGTTGGCATTAGGAGGTTGGGAGTATTTGTGACATTGTATGTGGTTAAGAGCTAGAGTAAAGGCTAAGTATGGCAAAAGATTTCATGTTGTGAATGTATGCTAGGGCAAGTGGTGTATCTCCAATTGCCCTTTTGTTGAGTACTGTTACTGAAAGGGCCTTTGTAAGGTAAGCTGTAGGCTTAGAGGCAGGGGTAGGGTTAGAGTTAGCATATTAAGATGGTGGAGGGGTGTGGTATGTTGATTTTCAAAATGCCTGAATCAATCACCTGTGGTTTGTGTCTTCTGCATTTTGATAAATCAGCATATAATCATATATACAGACAGAAGCACACACATACAGACACACACACACACACACACACACACACACACACACACACACACACACACACACACACACACACACACACACACACACTTTGCCTGTGTGTACAGACTACATTTTATGACTGTAAAATGGAGTGTAATGTACAGATGCTGAATGCAGAATGCACTGGGAGGTGTAGGGCCTAAAACACATGGCACCTTATCCTGGTTATGAGTCAGTACAGTTTGGGGAGGTTGTTCATGGTACAGAAAGAAAGATTTGCAAAAAGTAATTAGCATGTGTACTCAGTCTGTGAAGAATGTGCCTGGTACAATGCATATTGTGAATAATGCATTATGGTTAGTGACCATTAGATTTTTTTTTAATTGCATGTTCTGTACTTTAAGAGGATAAGCACAGACTTTAGTGTAATCAGATGTACAAGGTGTGTGAAAGACAGAAGGTAAAGAGCATAAGGTCCTGTTTGGACAATAAATACAGAATATGTGCTCACAGTTAAATATTAAGAGACTGTAATATGGCAGCACATGTTGAAAGCAGACTACATATACTTTTGGTAAAAAATGCATGGCCACTGAACTTATTTCCTAGGAAATATAAATGTTTGCTTTTGGCAAATCCATCCACAACCCCTTTTTCCATGTGGGGTTGGGGTGGAACTTCAACAGTGACAATCATCTAGAGGTGAGGTTTACACTGCTAGTGGCTAGCCCTGTCACAGCAGTTCTTCCCCACCACACACTCACACCTATGGCCAATTTAGAGTGACCAGTTCACTTTCTGTATGTCTTTGGAATATGGGAGGAAACCCATGCAAACACAGGGAGGATATGCAGACTCCACACAGGAGGCACCCCAGCCAAGAATTGAACTGAAGAACCTCTTGCTGTGAGATGAAAGCACTAGCCACTGTGTTAACCTTTTGGCATTTCACCACACAGTTGTTCTGCTGATTTCAGACTCTGATGAAGTACATAACTGATGTCTTTATACCTGTATTTCCAGCCTACAACAGGCATGCTTCCATATCAGCCTTTGTAGGTTTGTATCATATGGCAACTGTTTTTTTTTTTGCCCAACCTTGTTTAGAAGTGCAGACGTAAATTTCATTTATTACTGATATCTGATATAACTTGATATGGTTAACTTTGTAAAAGGTGCATTGCAATATAGGACTATTAGGTTATTAAGTCACAGGAAAGGCTCATTGGTGAAGCATGGTGCAGCATGTTAGTATCAGCTTTGTCTCAGAATTACGAGTGTTGTGTGCAGCATACATTCCTGCAGTAATAGGTAACTACATTTCAATGTCCCATGTAACCCCAGCAATTAGCTCACATAGTATGTTAACTATTGTATGGTATTTTCAAAAATGGAAGTCAGATAATAAGTGATGCTGTTCAGAGAGTCAAGTATAATTCCTGAAACTGGATAGTAGTTTCACAAATCTTAACACCCACAACAGAATAATTCCCAGAAAATATATCTAGTATTTAATCTGTACAATCAATGTGATAATGCGCTTTAACCACCAGGTACATGGCTCGTGCAAGGTGTTTGTCCCAATACAGGATCAGACTGAGTGCGCCACATACAAGTGTGCCTTAGAAAAGTACTCGTCTCTACTTGCGCATAAAACATTTTTTAGCTCTCATTCAGACAGTAATGGTACCACGTAAGGATTTTACATAAGTAAATCCCACCCACATAACTGCTCTGGCATGAGGGCAGCACTGAGTTCTGGAAGAAGTGTACAGGAAATCACTGAAGATTTTGTTTCCACTGCAGACTCACTGCTGTGATTTGATCTTAAGTGTCTGAATTCCGCAGTTGTATTACTCTGCAAAAAACAGTTATGTTCCACTCCACTAATAGGAACATTTTTTCTTCATCATTCTGCGGACTGTCTTTCCATAGCAAGCTGCTCTGTGCTCTGCACAAGTTGCTTTGAGTTCTGCAAAGTGCTATCTAGGAGTGAATCTGCGATTTCAGTACCACAACAATTTCAGTATTTCATAAGATTCCTTAATTTGGAATTCCACTGCACAAGAATGTCCTGCTTCTTTGCCTTCCTTTCATATAGCAAATGCATTATCAAATGCATGACTTCTGTGTTACAGTAAAGTTATCCAATGAAGACAAGATCAGAAAAAATGTATTGACTGCTCTGTGATGCCATGTTTCTGAGTTCAGCAAAGACACTCATAACAATTAAGTGCAAATTTGAGTCCTAAAGCAAATGCTTTGAGGACACAATGATTGTATACCATTATGTGTCACAGCAGATGAATTACTTGCACAGCTGTCACAGGAGATGATGTTTGACAGCAGGTGCATTAGTTTACCGAGGCTTCTTTCATTTGATTCCAAGCACATGCATTATAACTTACTTGCTTCTTGGATTTTCATGCCACTGCAACTGAGTTACTGCAGTTATACCAAGAATCCAAGCCCCTTTTTCAAATGCGCTGTGATCCCATGTGTTTCAATCCCATGGCAGATAAATGTCTGTAAAGTAGTTCCCAAGTGCTCTAGCTCCATCAGTAGTGGCATTTCCAATGAGTGATTCTATGGTATACCATCCAAAAGGAAATGTATTACTGATCACTGGTCCTACTAATTCAATCCCAAAGCATGTACATTATTGTTCAGTGACTTTATGGGTTCAAGTCCCACCACAGATTTGTTAATATTCACTGTTGAGTTGAATTCAAATCACTCTTCAGGTGTGCTTATATATACTAATCCTAATTGTTTGAATAACATGAAATGTGTATTGGTATGTAGCAATCCTCTGAGAGTTAATGGTTAACAACAAATCAGTACTAACAAGTTAAGCATGGGTTTGATCCTGAGAGCAGCCCCACTTTATAATACAGAAGGCTGTATTATTACAGAATGTGTTACTGAATCTTAATCATGTAGAGGTTCAAGTCTCGTGACAGTGGATTACTAAGATATCACACAAATTTGAGTCTTGTTATAATTCCAGTTACCCTACAATAATCCAAAGAACTCAGTTGTTACAGCAGGGACATTAAAGTACGGTAATCAAACCCAATAATTTCCCAGTACAGATGCATCACCAGTGAATGTTCCTTCCTGCATGTGGATTGATGCATAGTTCATACCAGGACTTACCTTACAGTGCTACTAGAGTTAAAAATTCCACAGCAACTACATGGGTCATGTCTGAACCCTAAAGCACATGTTTTTGTTGCATTACTGGGCTACACATTCAGATTTAACTGGATGTGTATTAATCTGCAATGGACTAAGACTAATTTCAACGACAGTTTTAGACCAGGAAACTGCTCTATAGGCTCAGCTTTTATTGCATGTCTATTACTATGTTTTGCTCATGCTTATTAGAAACTTATTTACCTACATTACTGTACAGTGATCTCAAAAGACTGAGTCCCACATCTCCATCATTCTACAGTGGGTGATTTCACAGGACAGAGTTCACAGCTCTAGCACTGCAGTAATCTCGCAGGACTGAGTCCCAACAGCTGCATCACTGTACAGTGAATTATCTCACAGGACTGAGTTCCAAAGCTGCATCACTGTGCAGTGAGTGATATCACACAACTGGATTTCACAGCAGTGTTACTGTATAGTGAGCTATCTCACAGGACTGAGTCACACAACCACATCACTGTACAGAGTTTGATTCATAGAATTAAATCTTGCAGGTGCATCACTGTATAGTGATTACTCTCACACGACTGAATCCCACAGCCCCATCACTGCACAGAGATCTCACAGGGCTAGTCCCACAGCTGCATTATTCTACAGTGAGTGATCTCACAGGACTGGGTCCAACAGCTCCATCATTGCACACTGATCACACAGGGCTAGTCCCACAGCTGTATCATTGTAAAGTGAGCGATCTCACAGGACTGAGTCCCACAGCTGCATCATTGTACAGTGATTGATCTCTCAGGACCGGATCCCACAGCTACATCACTGTACAGTGATTGCTCTCACAGGATTTGGTCACACAGCTCCATCTCTGTAGAGTGAGTAATCTCACAGAACTAAGTCCCACAGCTACATCACTGCACAGTGATTGATCTCACAGGACTGAGTCCCACAACTGCAGTACTGTACACTAGTCTCACAGAAATTAGTCTCACAACTGCTTTACTGTACAGTGATCTTAGAGGACTCAGTTTCACAACAATTGCATCACTGTACAATTTTGATCTCACAGGACCAGGTCATACAGCTACATCACTGTACAGTGATCTCACAGGGGCTGACTGACAGTAGCTACATCAATGATTTCACAGGCTATCACTGGACTGAGTACCACATTATCTGCTTTACTATACTGTTATGTTGCCAGACTGAGTCCCACAACTGCAATACTATACACTGATCTCACAGAACTGATTCCAGTAATAGCAGTGTTACTGTACCGTGATCTCAGGGAGCTGAAACTCACAACAGCAGCATTACTATATATCGACTGAACAAGAATGAACTTCACTACAATGCATTACTGCTCAGCAGTTTTATGGACAAATTCCCATAACACATGGATTACTGCAAAATGTTTTTACAGGACCAAGTCTCTTAACAGCTACATTACTGTGCATTGAAGCCATTTGACTGAGTCCTACATTACTTATATTACTGTGCAATGATCTCATAAGACTAATTTCCACAACTGCTTCATTACTGTACATGGATGTCACATAAGTGGGACTCCTGTAATGTCATTTTTATATGGCAATCTCACAGGACTGAATCCTGTAGCAGCTACATTAATATATGGATAACATATGGGTCATTGTCCCCAAAAGCTGTATTACTGTAAGATGAATTCAAACTCTGTCTTCTGGTAATGCTTTCAAGAATGAGTTCCACAGCAGATTGGACTGAATGCTGAAACAGCTGCAATACTGACTTGATGCTGTCAATTACATTTATAGATCTGTCCTGTAGAGGTTCTCTCTGGAAAAAAAGTCATTGCTCTAGTTACCTGCAGAGTCAGTCTCAATACAAGTAACTTACTATACTGCTGTCCAATTAGTCTGCAGGTTGGAGTCTTGCAAATTTTGGAACATTACTACTAGTGAACTGAAGTCAGAATGAGTTGATTATCATGCAAAATAAATTTATGATGCCTTTGTAGGCTTAAGTTCTACCTCTTTAACCTCTTAAGTTTTCCAGTATAAATACAAATCAATAGAGTGAAGATTGTAAATGGCCTTGCTGGAATAAAGCTGGTAGACTGAGTGCAAATACATGGTGGTAATGTATGGTGATCATGAGAGTTCAGTTCTTGAACTAGTGCAGCTGGGCAAGATCAATACCCACATCAGAGATTTTGTTAGTGTCAGTCCCTTAACAGGTGCATGGGCAGGTAGCAATCCTGTAAACCCTTGGCATTCATCTGTAGTGGTGCAGCTCAGTACTTTCGTGCTTTGGAAGGTATTTACTGCAGTGGTTTGCAGGGCTTCTACTGTCTACATTGATGCAGTCGTTTGCACTGCTCATGTAGCTTCATAATGCTTCTGTAGGGTAATATGTTAACATATGTAGTGGTATTCAGTGCTCTTGCGGGTTCATATGTCATTAACTATAATGATATATAGTGTTCCTACAGGTTTATATGTCAGGAAGTGTAGTGGATGCACTGCATCTCTATGCTTATATGGCTGTGTACAGTGGTATGTAGTGTTTCTCCAGGTCCATATATCAGTATGTGCAGTCATATATAGTGTTCATGCCAGTCGTGTCAATAAATTCAGGGGAATGCACTGCTTCTGTAGGTTTGCATGACAGTAAATACAGTGGTATGTGGTGATCCTGCAGTTCATATAACAGTAAGTACAGTGATATGACAATGGGTAAGTTTGTTCAAGATACATTCAGCACTAAGTCTTTGTTTCAGCTTGAATACACAGACAGTGACACACACACACGTTACTATGTGATGGTCAGGTAACATCTGATAGATATGGGCTGTGCAGCATAAGTGCATTGATGCAGTGATCCTATGGCGTCTAACTCAACAGAGATTAGTGTTTGCCCTAGATTTTTGAGGAACAATGTCAGTAAAGTGTAGTGGGATTTGAACCCTTAGCCTCACTGGACAATAATGTACATGATTTGGGACTGAAGTAACAAGACCAATGTGTACTGCTTTACTTATTTTGTTTTGTTATGGGCATATTCTGATTAAACAGTTAATCTACAAAGAAACATCAGCTTTATGGAGATGTTTAATAATTTATTGCTTCTCAGCATACAGCATGACATTTTTTTTCCTTTCTTTTAAACAATTTTTTTTTTACTTTAGAAATGTATATTTGTTTTAATACTTTGCACACTGGACAATGGAAGAGGAAGAGGTCAGAGAAGGGTATAAGAATACATTTGAAAATGCTGATAGTGATGTAACAAAGAAACCTTTAATATCAAGGCTAAATTTCACAGCATAAAATAAAACAATTTTGAAGGTTTGATGTTGGAAAAACAGATATGATTTGAGATATGAGAACTAGAAAAGCCTTAAAAGTACTTTCCAGGTTCCAGATTTAAACAGCAACCAGTCTTTACTGCTGAAGATGGAGCCCTGGCTTGGAAGCCCAAACAACATCCAACCATACAACAGTTTCTTCTTTTAGCATTAGGAATGCAGTTTAGTGGATTTTTGTTAGTAAGAGTAAAATAGGAAGCATTGTCCTTTAGCACAGGTCTCCATTTTTCCTATCTCTCATATCTTCTCTGGAACAGGTAATTTTGCTGGATATAGTGGGAGGGCTCATACTAGGTTCGTAATGATAAAGTTTCCAATAATTATCCTCCTACTTCTTATACATAAATATATATATATATATATATATATATATATATATATATATATATATATATATGTGTGTGGGTGTGTGTGTGTGTGTGTGTGTTGTGTGTGTATGTGTGTGTGCGTGTGTTTGTTTGTTTTTTGGCCAGTTGTTGCGCACATCTTTTTTTTTTTTTTTTTTGCTAATGAAGTCACTGTGTATTTTGGCACTTGGCAGTTTTTACAGCTGGAAGGGAGTGACCTTAATGAAAAGCAGGTGTGAGCTGTGTAATTGCTCCAAAGGGAATGAAAGATGACCTGTGGGTCAGGAGCATAACTGATCCTGGACTCTGAGGTCAGGGTTTGTGACTCTTGCCTTCTTGAGGTCATAAATAAAAAAATGCCTGTTCACACTCACATGTTGTGTTCTCTTTGCAGAAGTTTGCAGCAATTTTTTTAATGTCTGTGGTAGGAACCCCACTACAAAATCAATTTATGCCTGATAGTGACATGAAAGTGGTCTGTAGTTATAAGCCTGCCATCTTGAAGCTTTAAATAATGCATATTTGAGTTGAGCAGGGGCTGGAACTGTACATGGCTGATATGGTTAGAGCAAGTCTTCCTACTAACACATTTAACAACTAATGCATATAATAAGTCATAGGTGAAACAAGTCACATAGATTTATGCAGTTCTTCTTATGTGTTTTAAGTTACTCACCTGCAGATGTATATTTTATTTAGCTGTAAATGTGATTGGTCCATTTTCAGCCATGGTCTTGTTGCAGAAATAAGAATTCAAATACAGATGAGAACAGTAATGTAAATACAGATGAGAACACTATTGCTCAGTTCTGCAAAACATATACACACACACACACACACACACACACACATATATATATATATATATATATATATATATATATATATATATATATATACTCATGTTATACTTTGATTTCATTACTGTTATGCAACAATAGTATGATTTGCTAGTAGTAGATCTTAATAGGTTTTACAGATTAAGGAGATTAACAAGCAGCAAATTAACTATAACATCTGACATGAGTTTGATTCTCACACTGTCCACCTGCATACTGTGTAACTTTGAACAAACCATTTAAGCTGTTCAAACCTCTAAGGTAACCCCTGATGATATTATTTTGACATTATGTCTTATTTTGCATAGCTGTCAGTATCTTACAGTTGCAGTGTATTTTCCTTGACAGCTGCTGTTACCACTGTAGCATTCTAACAGTTTGCGGTATATAACAGGAGGAGGTGGAGAAGTGGTGATGGCATCATCTGTTTTTCTGGTCACTATCACTTGATTGTAAGTGGGGCTGGTGTTCTCTATAAGCCCCCCCCTCCCACCAAAGCATTCATATTTAAAAAAAAAACAGTTGAGGGTAGAAGAGGAAGGTTGGGGGATGGCAGCAATTTGCAATTCCTTTCATTCATAAAGTCCGCTGTTATTAGAATTGCACACATCTACATACAGACACACACTCACACTTAGGCACACAAAAATAATTCAGTATACTGATGTAACTGATCAGAATCCCACACATTCCATTTAAATTTTTTTGTCTCACTTTCTGGCTCCTCACAGCTGACCACCTGCTGCCATCAATTCCTCTCCTCATTAACTGGGCCTACTGGACCCACTTTAACCTTCAGTGGGGGAGAAACCACTCATGTCTGGGGTGGCTGCTGTCAATGGGGAATGTTTTTGCTACTTTTTCTCAAATCCCTGAGGGTAGGATGTGCAATTGGCTTCAAAGTTTATCTGTAACTTCTACAACAGGCTAGTAGCAGCAGCATGCTCCATCCTTCTTCAGTAGCACCTTTTTGTCTATTTCCATGGTCTCCACCAGGGAAGTCAGTTACTTTAGTGTACCCTGTGCATATGACCCTCCATCCTGCCCCACCAGTACCTCAGACACACAAGCCACTCTTCAGACTCAGGTTGCATGAGTCATACTCAAGGCTTTAACACCCTATGCCACTGACACAATTTTACTTTATTTTTGATTAAGTAACTTCAAGGACATTAACAAAATAAGCTATGGAACACATTCTCTAACCACTTCAGTCTGCCTGCAGATCCATGCAAGGCACCCCAAGTGGTATATTAACCCTACTGATCTGCTGCAAAAAATAGCTTACTTATTATTCTACTTGGCAATTCTCTTTAGAGCCATTTATTTGCCTGGCTATTCATTTGTTGTAAAAATAACAATAAAATAAAAAATGTGCCGTAGAGCTCCTTGTTTTAGTAGGTCTGCTGCTTAGGGCACTGTAAAACCTTATCCATTAGCCAAATAGAAAACATGAGGCAGTGCTGAGTGACAATTACTGAAAACAGTAGATAAACCTGATATAATGATGCCACTTGGTATTCTGGGTATAGAGTTACATAAAGTACAGTGGTCTCCATAATCTCTCCTCTGGTAAGGAAAATTTGCCTACATGGTCTTAGGTGGTCAATGAGAAAATAAAAGTTCTTAGTGTCAGTCCACGCTATCCATGAATTAACAAACAACATGTATAAATAAATAAACCTCGCTGTGGCTGTGAGTACGTGATAGTCAGATACACCTGCTAATTGGTATGAAACCATCAAGTGTCACATGCTGTTACAGAACTGTTTCATAAAGTGCGCATGCTGTCCGTGAACAGTAGCAATTAGCATTTCATTCTAAGTAACAGAACACTTCTACACCTATTGAGACACTCTGTCCGCATTTGTATTAATAAGTTAACAGCATACCTTTAACAAAGAGGTGGCAGCTATATTTAGAAAAATCATTTGCCCATTATTGTATACAAAGTAACTGATCCCCACACTTGTTTCTGCCAAACAGATATGTGTGTTTGTGTGTGTGTGTGTGTGTGTGTGTGTGTGTGTGTGTGTGTGTTGCTCCACTCCCTTCTTGTCAGTGCAGCTGTTAGTTGACTGCAAAATCATTGGAAGGTTTTGGTTGACAAGCAATATGTGGATTATTTGCAGGGTTATTTTACGAGACTGAGTAACAGTGACGATATGGATGTTTTTTTTCCAGTTATGTGATTACATATTTGATGCATCATTTCAGCACCCTTACTACACATCACTTAAACCTCTTATCCTGATTTTCTTTCCTGTTCAGCTGTTAATGACATTTCATTCCTACTGTCCTGCTTCAATAATGTCCATATTGCAAGTAACATTTTATATAATACTAAATCTTTAGTTTATAACTATTACTAATTCGATTGCATTTCTGTTTGTTTGTCTGTCACATTTATATATTTGATTCCTGCTAATTTTACTTTTGTACATTTATCGTCATTGTTGTATCTTTCGGCTTTTCCCGGTTAGGGGTCGCCACAGCAGAACTCCGGTCCGCTAATGATTGGCAGCAGATTTTTACGTACCGAGTTGCCAGCCCTGACGTACAACCTTCAACGAAGGAACGCCCATTCACGCATGTCTCCACACAGAAGACACTTTAGCTGAGAATCGAACAGGATAACGTCTTACTGTGAGGCGACAATGCTACCGCAGCACCACCACCGCAGTCAGCACCACCACCACAGTATTTATCATCATTGTTTTCTTTATTACCTGGTACTGGGTCTGAATGTCCATTGGGATTACTGTCCTACTCTGTAAACAAATTCAAATAAATAAATATGTGAATAGGTAAGTGGGGTGCAGGAGGGCTTGTCAAATTCGATTTTTTGTACTTTTAGTGAAAGGTGATGGCATGGTGTTTGACAAAGAGGACACTGGTTGCCCTAAAACTATACATGTAAATATATATATATATATATATATATATATATATATATATATATATATATATATATATATATATACATGCATACAAATCTCCCCAACACACATGGATATATATATATATATATATATATATATATATATATATATATATATATATATATATATAGACACACACACACACACACACACACACATATATGTGTTTGTGTGTGTATGTGTATATGTATATATATATATATATAGAGAGAGAGAGAGATGTATACTAGAGATCTGCTAGTTATGGTAAGATATGTTTCTAATTAGCCTGTTGGGGCAGACAGTTGCTTTCCTCAGCATAGCTGTGCTTTTCTTAAAGTAAACTGTTAACTGATTAATATAGATACAAATCAAAGTTTACTTGGCCACACAGGTATGGCCAAGGGACCCTTTATGGTTAAATTTGTCTGGAATCCCATAGTTTACAGATAGATATTAACAGAGTAAATTCTATGACTATAGGGTGAAGTTCATTTGCAGTTTATAGCCTTAACCATCTGAACTAAACTGCCAGGCAATGTTTGCTGGTCACAACAAAACTTTTTTGACACTGAGAACACCAGAGGTGTGTCAGTTTTCAATTACATTGTGAATAGAGACATTTCAGTTTGTGAGACATCTCTATTTTTTTAGCTTCAGTGGTAAGATGCCCCAGTAATCTCCATCATATGAAGTGCCAGCCCTGCAGACATGCAGCTGTGCCTTCATATATGTAACCCCAGGTTCTACATTTTGCTCCCAGGTTTGGTTTGGAGTGCTAAGTTCAAGTAATCTTCTCCTCACCCTATGCAGCAGGCCATCAAACTTCAGATCCTGGTTTATAAGTAATACTGATATTTGTGTATTGCAGAGCTGTGTAATCCAGAAAAAAAAGCTGTTAAGCAGTCCCTCTGCATGAAAGATCAATTGACTCCATAATTCTGCCGACGCAAGTTGTTATAGTCCATTTACAGAGGATGTCAGCAGAGCCAAGGTTACTATGCTGTTACCAGCAGGAGCTCAACCTGTCATAACATCAGGTCAGCAGACAGCCAGCATAATCTTCTGGTTCTCTGCTCACCTGTCTTAATATTAGGTCAGCAGACAGTCAGGAGATGATGCTGATGTGGTGGAAAAAGCAGTGTTTAACATTTCTGTTTTAGCTACATCAGCAAGAAAAGCTGATTTTCTTGCTCAAGCCAACAAATACTTCACACCTCCTTTTAGGTGATCTTAAATAAGCGCCACCATCTAAATATTACAGTTTTGTTTTCTTTATCTCAAAGATACTTCCTGGTGTTGCAGATTCACTTCATTTTGGAGATGGGATCAATATTTTTATAGTTGTATAGGATCATAGGGCCCTTACGAGCCTAGCCATGTTTAACTCCTGTTCCCACGAGTGTTTTTTATGGGCAAACTCTTAATTCAGCACCTGTTGCCTCTGTCCAAGATGCACACTGATGTACCCCCTGTAGTGAATTTTCTGTTCCCCCTCCTATCGTCTAAATTACACTTAAATAAGGTCAATGAAGGGCTTTGTTTAACTTGAATTGGGAGTTTGTTCCAATGGTGAGGTATCCTTTGCAAGACAAACCTGTCCCTCCAGCAGGTTCTGTTGATGTCAAATACAAGGTTATGTTCCTTAGAGCGAGTGACTCATATGCCATTAGACTTGCATATGTGCAGTGTTTCCATTAAAGCTTGGTCAGAGAATGCTTTATATGCAAGGCACAGGCCCCCTCTGCATATTCTGTGTGACACAGAGTAAAGTGACAG
Organism: Protopterus annectens; assembly: GCF_019279795.1. Classification (NCBI taxonomy): domain Eukaryota; kingdom Metazoa; phylum Chordata; order Ceratodontiformes; family Protopteridae; genus Protopterus; species Protopterus annectens. Next base: position 1,768,396,500 of record NC_056737.1, read on the forward strand.
TGATTTCAGTCTGTCCACACAAGACAGATGGATGCTGCAGACCCTGAATTTTCCTTGTAAGGAAACCTTTGTGGTCTCTCCGACTGATGCAGGTGTTTAGAGAGGTATATGCCAAAGGGAGCATTGTACTCTATTATTGGCTTGATGGGGGAAGTGTAGAGGGAGGTTATAACTTCTTTTTTTCTGGAGGCAATGCCCTTGCTTATGACATGAGCTATATAAAATGTCCTTCTTACTAGTGTGGAGACATGGTGAACCAAGATGAGATTGCTGTCAACCTGTGTGCCCAGATCTCTTACCACTGTTTGCATGCTTAATATATTGCTACTGACATGATAGTTCACAGGGACATTGCCGTGGCATTTTTTTGCATTAAGTTTGAGGCCCAGACTTTGGCTCCAAGCATTAGTAGCATGAGTCCTTCCTGCAGGATGTTGGCATCATTTTGGGACTCAGTGACCGCTCACAGTTTGCAGTCGTCAGCAAACCTAGTCAGCCAAAGACCTTTAGTTTTTGCCTGTACTTCAGAGAAGTAGATTCCAAACAGCAGGGGCCACAGAACCATCCCCTGTGGCCCAACACTAGTTACGGGCCTGCTGGAGGAGGTGGAGTCCCCTATTTTGACTAAATTAGTTTATCAGTGAGCCAGTTTGCAACCCATCTGACAATGGATGGGTTGATATTCAGCTGGGTGAGTTTATCAATGATGCGTGGGAAAAAGTGTCTGAGGCCTTAGTTAAATCTAGGTAGGCCATATCTACAGATTTACTTTCAGCTTTAGTGACTGTTTTGAATAAGTTTTCCAAGTTTAACAGGCATGACTGCCCCTTGACAAAGCTGAACTGAGTGTGGTCAGGCATTTGGAGATTTCCTGTATCTTTGTTAATGAGGTCCATGATGGCCCTGCAGATAAGGCTGGTCAGGCTAATGGGTCTATAGTTCCTGGGGTCAGTGGATGCTACCCCTTTGTGCAAGGGAGTGATGGAAGCTGTTTTCCATTCCTTTGGGACGTAGCCAGTGTTTAGGCTCTGAATGAAGAGTACCCAGTGGTGTTCCTAATTTCTGTTTTAACTCATGTAGAACACAGCCTGGGATGTTATCTGATCCCATACAGGCTATATTTTTGGCCTTGGAGTGGGCATTTAAGACCTGCTGCTTAGAGATACTAGATGGAGAACAAAGAAAAAATGTAGAGGAAACAACACTGGACTAGCAGCTCCCAGGCTACCCCAATCAGTGCTTCCATCTTTCAAGCCTTCCAAGACCCAACCAGACACAAAAAAAGCAATTAAAAAACTTCCCCATACACACCAGGATGGATCACATGACAAATACCACAATATTGTCGCGCCAACAGTTCTATTCATTTCCACTTGTTGATAATGACCTTTACTGTAATCACCTTGCTTTGCACTGACACAGGTTCTTTTGAGAATAATTTGAAAACTGTAATGTGAGATCAGCAAAAAATACACAACCGCACAAATGCTAGGGTTACCATAGGGCTAACTCTCCCTTTCACTGTCATTTAATAGTTGCTGGTTGTTGGTCAGACTACTTGCTGGGACCAGGTTAGAAGTCGCACAGTGGAACTGATTTCCTGATTTAGAAGCAGACACTGGCTAATCCTAGCATCAGAAAGGACAGGCAGGACTCTGGACTAATGGAGAAGTAATCATCTTCCCTGGCTCCAGTCCTATCTACCTTGATCAGAAGCAGGACCACTCCCCCAGAAATGAGTAGCTTCCCTGATATAAATCCCGATTTGCAGCAGTAGCATAAAAAAGCAGATTCCACTCAGTGCACTTAAGTTTATCATAGATTCTGAGTTATACATTTGTTTATTTTCAAGTACACAAAGAGTTTGTTAGAATCAATTTTTTAATGTTCGATGTATTTAGCTGTTATTAGCTGCATAAGACCCACTACATGAATGTGTCTGTTTCAGGGATAACCCACAAGCATTTTTCTCAAAAACTTGGCTCTAAAAATCAAGCAACTAGCTGTAAGAATATAGATTGTTCCCACATGCTTCTTTAATTCAGTAATATTACCATCTTGTTACACTATGTAAGGGATGTTTCCAATACCTGTACTCTTTAGTAAGATAGAGGTCTGCAGTAATATTTTATTGGTGATGGTGATGTGTGTGCGCGATGTAACACTTAAAGCTAAGTATAGCAGCACAGCATTGCATCTATGGAGGAGGGGTGGACACTTTAGGGGTCCGGCTAAGTATAGCAGTACAGCATTGCATCTCTGGAGGAGGGGTGGACACTTTAGGGGTCCAATACCATTACTGTGTCTATATGTGAGGATGTGTAGGACAGTGTTGCAAAGAGTATGAAAAGTGCTACAAAAAGAACTGAGGAAGACAGAATTTCAGGTGACACCCTTATAGCTGATCTGAAATGACTGGCTTTTGCAAAGCTTCAAGCTTAGTGTAACATATAATTAAAGTGTAATAAGACCACCATGTAAAACTGGTCATCAAGTGAAGTGGGAATTTTGTGTAGTTTTCAGCATAGCTTTAACATGTCCCATATTTTTGTCCATATATTAAACATTTTTTTTTTATTTTTGACAAATCACTTAGAATTATAGTCAGACAGTTAAGCAATACCAAACAGTAAAGTTTCATACTTTATATTCTTCAGAAAATGCATGTTGGTAAGATATGTTTCTAATTAGTTGACCGGGTTTGTCAGTTCTATGGTCAAAGAGTCAACTTTGTTTGCAGCTTATAGGTTAATGTAGTGTAATATTTAAAACTGACCCAGATTTTGGTCTTTTGTCCAACATCATTTTTATATTTGTCCCTGATTCTTGAGCAGATGTTGAGAGCTATCGTTTGCAGCCCGGTTAACATCCTTGTATATTTAAAAGTATATGCATACCTGAAAAGGCAGAGGAATGTGCGGCTATTTATGAATATCTGGCAAACAGGGACAGTTATAACAGAGACGCTTTATGAGAAAGTGAAAGAGAGAGAGAGAGAGATGTTGGATCTTATGAGATACTGTTTAGTAACATTACCTTGCACAGAAGGCAGGTTACAGTGGCGCCCTCTGTCAGTGGGTAGACCAGTGTTAGAATTCAATTATACAATGACTGGCCATTAATATTCTAAAATGAGCACACTGATTGGCCAGCCCAACCAGCGTGCCCATTGTAAATCTGAGAATATGTTTGTGTCTTTCGGCTTTTCCCGAGAATATACCACAGAAAAAGGTCCGGTCACCCAGACTTTTTTCCGTTGGTATATTCTGTAAGTTTTATTTTTTTAAACAAAAATTTAAAAAAAAGTCTGTAGTCTGGACTCCGTACATACAAGAGAGACAGCATGGAGAAAATACGACGAAAATCAGGTACGTTATTTGAAACTAAAGACATGTACCTGATTTTCCTTGTATTTCCTCCATACTGTCTCTCTCTCCTACCCCTAAACTGCCCGAAACTTTTTTTTTAATTAAAAAAAAAAAAAGAAAGAAAAGAAAACCTTTTCTCCGTTGCTTCCTTTGCAAAACAATGATGTACTGGGTAAGTGTGGGAACACAAGTCCCAAATGCATGCACAGTACATCAAAAAAGTAACAGCATATGTAGCAGAAGTGAAAGGACAACATGGCGCCATTGTACAAAGACATTATTTAAGAAAAGTAAGCATTTTTTCCCTTAAATAATGTCATTGTATAATAGCAGTAACTGACTCAGTGGTGTGGTATATTAAGATTTACCCACAGTTGGCTTTATTTAATCACTCGGGCTTCACCCTCATAATTAAACTACACCAACCATGGGTAAATCTTAATATACCACACCGTCATCGGTTATTATTTAATTATCATCTGAAAAAGTAGCTTTATGTACATGGAGACCAATTGCTGCTGCAGCAGATGTGTTAGATCTGAGTGCTGTAAGTTCATGAAAGTTCACTTATCTTTTTTTTTGGAAGGCAGGACTGACATAAAACAGTTCAAGCTTTGCCCCAGAAGTCTCGAAGCAGAAAAGCACATTAAGTTTCTTAACTGCTAATAAGCATCACCCTGTTGCACATTGTTTGATTCCCTTAGTATCAACTTGCATTCTCTAACACTAGAAGCAAGTAATTTTAACCAAAGCATTGCTGTTGTTGTCACCTTTGAAAGAAGACATTTCTGTCTGGCAAGTCTTACTTGTTTAACAAATGAATAAAAATATTATATTTTCCTAGAGAGGATAGAGCAAATAAGTGGCAGTGGTGGGTGGGTGTGTCTTTTCAAGGTTGTTGCAGCAACAAAAGGGGCTTGGGCAGAAATGTTTACAGTGGGAGGTGAGGGACTTTCAGTGATGAATGACTGACACAGCAGCTTTGTGTATACTGCTGAAGATAAAATAAAAATATTTATAGTGGGGGATTGGGGTTCAGGAAAGAATATAACTTTGGAGAGCACATTTACTAATATTAAATCTGAAATGTAAGACATTTGCAGCCAGAATCATGTAATGTCTTATATGAACAAAGCTAGGCTGGAATTTCATACAACTGAAACCACAATGCAATAGCTTTGTATGTGTCTGGGTTACACAGTAAAGAGACGCTCATTGTATAGGGGAGGGGTGGAAGTTTGCATGGCTAACAGCTTGCTATAACAACATTGTTAAAACAACAAATGGTTACACTAGTCCGCAAGGTAATACATTTAAACTGAAAACACGGCTTATGTAGGCTACACTACTATGTTTGCTGTTTTCATTGTACTGGTAATATATATACCTGTTTTTGCAGATAGTATAAAGTAAATTGTTCTTAATTTTCAGCTAGGTTATTTTGCACTATTTGTACTGGTCAAGAGTGAAAAAGGGTCCTATGGTCCATTCCACATATCTGTAAATAAATCCAATTGTGAGAATCTTTATGCCAGCTGTGGAGGGATTCTATTTGCACAGCTCAAACTCTGATGTAATAGTTGTATATGTAAAACAAGGTTTGAGTGAAGTATAAAAGTGAAGGTATTTATGATTTTTGAGACTATGTGGGTGGTATCTCAGTCTTTAAAAAGCATGTTAAACTTCCAGAAAACTCTGCATAACAAGAGAACATCTTAATGAAACCACATATCAGGAAAAGGGGCATGATCTGAATGCAACAGGCCTCACTCATACAGGAGTATGAAAGAGAATAATTTAATAAGCTTTTTACAGCCTAAGTTACCAGTGCAAAAGGCCAATGTCAAGTAGCAGAACCACTACATTTTAATATGGGGATATAGGTAACAGTTGAGAGTGGAGGTTGCCTGGAGTGACAACAATTTATTTATTTTTTTTAATTCGGAGCCCAATGTTTGAACTCAAAGGGGAGGGTAGAGGGATTGACAGTGAAGAATCATAAAATTTAACAGGTGGGGGATGACATTGTTTGGAACATGTGGTACACTACAGCAGTCTTTATATGAGTTGTTACGTTTCAAAAGATGAAACAGCATTAAGAGAATTTTGCAGAGCTGACATTATTTACTATAAGAGTACTGTGGAGACCATAATTCAGTATGTATTTAGGCTAGATGTACAGAGGAATTCTGGTACATTATCCTTAATTCTTTGTTTTGACACCTCCTCTGCCCTATTCAGGATCATGAAAACCTGGAGCCTATTTCAGCAGTCACTGAGTATAAGGTAGCGACCCTTTCATGGATATAATGCCTGTGTGTGTGTGTGTGTGTGTGTGTGTGTGTGTGTGTGTGTGTGTGTGTGTGTGTGTGTGTGAGTGTGTGTGTGTGTGTGTGTGCGCGTGTGTGCGTGTGTGTGTGCATGTGTGTGCTTGCATTTTCTGCAGTTGGCTACGTTTTATTACACTGAACCATGTCAAATGTGTATTGCTGCAGCTACATAAAATGAAATGCATAGGGATAGACTCCAGTAGACGTTATCCTACATCAGTGAGACACCTGTTACCCAAACTTTATGCAGCAAAGAAAGAACATATTTGGCCAGTACCTTAAAGTAAAATTAATTTGAAAATAGGAGACATGCATAATTTCCTAACTTGTACACTCTAACTACACACATAAGCTAACCTGAGAGTGTCATTGCACAGCTATTAACATAGGTGTTTACTGACTGTTACACCCCCCCCCCCCATGCACTCACACACACATATACCAGTCTGCATTTATTGCAATGCAGTTATACTCTGTCTGCCCTGACTAGTTATACACTTGAGTCCCACAATGTAGAGCAGGCCTGTCTTTTCCATTCATGCTTTGCTGAAGTACATTCTTCTAACTGCAGAGCTAAGCAGGTAATAGTTTTTAAGTCACACATTTCAGGTCATCATTTCTTTACTCAGACTGGGGGGGGGGGTCACTAGTTTCATTTATGTTAAGAAATGAAAGGAATGAAGCAACGGTTTTATAGGCAATTACTGACCCATACCACTCAAAAGCATTTACAAAATATAAAAAGCATCTTCCTTTAAACCTTCACTGTTGGCATTTACAGTTGATTTCTGTCCCCTGTACTAAACTGTACTACATACTTTACAACCTACTGTCTGTCAACAGCATAGTGATAGCATTTATAGATAAGTGAGGGGATATACACTGATGAAAGGATTTGTGTTCCTGAAAGCTTTGTTTTATTAAAATAGCATTTATACAAGTCTAGCTTGTTATATTAAATCTGCTTTATGCCTGATGGAATGTATAGAAACTATACTCAAAAGAAGATGTCAGTTGTTAGATGAACTTGAACCGTACTCCCTACAGGAGTGATGCAGATGTTTTGTGAACACCCCTGCATGACTTTCAGCTTCTCAGTGGACAAGGTTTCATGCATTTTAGCTGGGTGATGGTGATTCTGCAGAGCTCACAGTCCTGTATTAGAAAATGTTTATCCTGGAATGAATTATAATTGCAAAATCTGAATGTGTAAAACCATGCCTTTTATTTCCTGTATTAATCATATCACCTTTTATACTGCTGCATTACAGGAAAAGGGCTCCAGCAAAGCCCTTTGAGGTAATTCATATCAGTATCTTCACCCCCCCCCCCCCCACATACACACAAACACACTGAAAAAAGCTTGTGATGATGGTTAATGCTGATGTTGCACAATTTCTTGACTTCTGCAAACAAACAAACAAACAAACACATTTGATTAGATTTCTACTTACAGGTAGGATGGTAACGCTTCATTTATAACCTCCAAAATTTTCCACTGCAATGAGAGATAAAAACTTGTGTGTGTATTGCCTGCTGAGCTCATTTTGCAGTAACCAGATCTAACCATCACAGTAACCCTGATTTAAAAAAATGCACACAAGAAGAATGGAAATCTGCTGCGACTGTGCTATCTCAAGAGATACTTTTTGCTGCAGTCATTTTTTACAGGACAGAAAATAATGCTGAGGAAATGTAATGGAGTATTTGCTTAAATTTGCAGTTTAACTCCTGTTTGACCTCCATCTGTCCTCAGTTCCTTCTGTTTGTAAAGTGTTAGTTACTTAAAATTCTTGCAAATGGGTCAAATGTATTCTTCCTCATGTGATTTAGCTGATGAACGTATGCTAATTAAAATAATGCACAGCCTGAAATTCCCATGGAAAGAAGCATTATGTCTTTATTTACTGAGCCTGAAGTATGCAGGATTAGGCAATTCTTGATGAAGATGGTATGGCCTTGGTAAAGTCAGCTGACTGTTTTAAGTTAACAAATTGGTGTACATCAAGTCAATGACTTTACTTCTCTGTTAGTTAAACAACTGCCTCAAGGCTCTGCTGCATTCTCTTTTAAACACCTTAGTGCTTGTAAAAGAATTCCTCTTCTGAGAGCATATTTCAGACTTTATGTGCACCTTCTTGGTTTGACACCAGGCAGCATAATAAATCTGACTTAACTCTTTGTGACTGTTTTAGCCTTGTCCCTGTCTACTTTCTAGTCCAAAGTATGGTCTAAAATACTAAAAGGATTAGTAATCATAGCATTAATTTGTTCTTGTTTGGAATGCCTAAGTTTGGTAGTATTTCAGAGGCTTAAAGGCAAAATCAGAGTTTGAATTGCTGAGCCTGCATTCCACCTAAACTGTATGAGTTTGAGCAAGTCACCTGCCCAGTACTACTGGGTTACCTCTGAAAAAGGGGTTCAGGCGCCTAGGCAGCGAGACATTTCCCTGTGGTACATTTGACTGGGGACACATGCCTGAGGTAACATTCAGCTGTAGAGAAATATGGCTGTTTGCAAATTCCCTGTGGGCAAACAGAAGCATACACTGCCATGCCCACAACTTCAGTAATGAAATGCACATGGGGAAAACAATGTCCATAGTCCCCACGGGAACATGAGACAGTAGGCAATATGGCAGGCATCAGCAGCAGGCTGGCCAGAGGGCATGTCAGTGGCAGTAGAAATGCAGTACACAATGGGCAGTGCCTTTATAATTGGAGTGCGTGGACCATTACCCCCTTCACAGTGTCTAGGGAACATTACCTAAAACACATACTTGAACATAAATGTGACTACAGTATCCTGCAGGATTTTCTCCATGCTGTAGCACACTTATACATGATGCAGTTACATAAGTATGTACTGTACACTGAGCACAACACTCATTACTTCTTCTGCCACCATTAATTTGGTTATTAAAGCTCTGAGCATGGCAGGGTGTGCTTCTCTTTGCCCACAGGGAATTTGCAAACAGCCATATTTCTCTACAGCTGAATGTCACTTCAACCATGTGTCCCCAGTCAAATGTACCACAGGGAAATGTCTCGCTGGCTAGGCGCCTGAACCCATGCAGTTCAGGTAAACATTGCTACAATTGAAATTCTTTAATGCATTTACTTAAAATGTTACCTTTTAATTGTATTCCTTATTTTGTCATGTTATAGTTCACAAGGTTCACAGTGTATACAAGTTTGTGTGTTGGTGCATAGATTATTGCAGTTGATTTTTTTATTGAGTCAAAATGTATTAACATGCTATCATGTATCCATCCCAAACTGTTGTACATTGCAATGTTGCATCACTGTGGCCTTTATGTTGTGCATTCTCCTTCTTTGTCTCACTTCACCTTGTGAAAATGAGTTTTTATTTTCTGTCTCTCCTTGTAATCACAAAGCAGCAGAACAGAAACAATGGGTCCTTAAAGTGTCATATACAGGTCCAGACTCTGTGTACGGCTCTTGAATACAAAGAATACCAAAAGCCCATTTAACAATTTGGCAGAGAGCAAACTATGTCTCTGCAGTGCACACTGGGATGCAAGCTCTCCTCATACTGTAAACATGCCAAGTATACACATATCATTTCATATGTAGGGCACATACATTTGTCAGGCACTGCATCTGCCCTTAGTAATGTCAAAATCTGAAGCCACAAAAACACTATCCTTAGACGTGAGTTTCAGTATGAGTGCAGATGGATGAAGAATAACTAAGAACCTCCCCTGACTGTGGATTTGCTCATCACTGGCTTCACTAAATGCATATTCATTTCCTCTGTTTCAGTCACCAGCTGTGCACTTTCTGCTGTGCTGCTGTGCTCAGCAGCTTTCTGCAAACGTGTTCATTTTGTAGAACTGTGCAGCTTTCAGGCTCACGTCATTCGCAGTGCTGTGTAGCCAACACTATCTGTTCATTTGAAGCACCATGTAACCTGTTTCCTTTCTGTCTGTCTATTGTATCATACAGCCTGCTGCCTCGGTTCATGTAGTTCATTTGCATTACTCTTCAGTGTACAGCCTGCTGCCTTCATGCATTACACAATACAGCCTACTGCCAATCCATCTTTTTCTAGAACTATATAGCCTGCTGTGTTGTGGTTTGGCTTTATCTATGTACTACACTGTGTTCCTGTGCGTGTGTGTGTGTGTGTGTGTGTGTGTGTGTGTGTGTGTGTGTGTGTGTGTGTGTGTGAGTGTGTGTGTGTGTACTACAGATCTACGTAATATCATATTAACTGATTTTATCTTGCCCATATCACTGAAAACTTACTTCACAACAAAAATGTTTTTTTTGGGGGGCCCATACCACCCTTACTTATATATGGTTACTTCATGGTGACACAACCTCAGAGAAAATTAAAATCACGAAGCACAGACTATCACTGCTGGAGGGAAAACAAGATCTTCTACAAATCTGTGGCTACAACATGATGCTGACCATTGCAGTCCACACATACTCTGCTAGATTCACTTCCATAATAATTTGTGTAATAAAAAAATAATCCCATCAGATACAGTCTACAGACTACTCAACTTTTCTACAAAATAAGTTTACATGAAATGAGTTTTTGATAATATTAGCTCCATGAAATAAGTTTAGATGAAATTAATGGAAGATTTTATGTTATAGACCTGTGTATTACACAGAAAAGTTGTCATCTAACACTGTGACCATTCCAAGCTAAGGGATACAAAAGGTTTCATATGTGGCATCCATATTTTTTTTTAATTTAAGCTACAAAACTGAACTGCTGCCTTTTAACAGAAATATATTTTCCTTTGCAGATTACTCAATTGGTAGTGATCCTTGGTGTGTGTTTGTGTGTGTGTGTGTGTGTGTGTGTGTGTGTGTGTGTGTGTGTGTGTGTGTGTGTGTGTGTGTGTGCTAGTAACTAGTCTGTCGCTGTCATTTCTTCTGGGATCAGCTCATATTGGTGGGCTCACATGCATTTTCTACCAAGCTTTAAGTGGTTAAAGACCAGTAAGAAGGGAGTATTCTACTGCCATCAGTTTTAAAATATTCCACATGCCCTTGCATATGAAAACATACCTCCGTGGCTTCGTTTTGCATGACCTTCAAATATGGGTCCCATATGTGTAGTGTTAAGGAATGCTGATATCAGGATTGTTTCTTTTTCCAGCAGTGTGTCCAAAAACTGCAGTCACTGTAGCATGTCAGTAGACTTTTATGATAGTAATGTATCACAGCAATTCGTGGAATTTAAAGGCAGGCAAGACTATTTTCATAATGCTTTACCAATGTTTCCATAAACAGGGACGCAACAAGTATGCATTCTGTGTAAGGCATGCATTCTCATAGATTACCATAAGCCTCAGGGAAACAAGTGTAATATGTACAAAGGTTTGAGAGAAGCTTAGCTTTGTGAAGTTGTTTTAAACAAATTCTGATGTTTCTCTGAGTTCTGCAGTGGAACAGCAGTTGTGAATGCGGGTAGGTTTTTGCATTCTGGGAAAATTTGCAGTGCCCCAAGGTACAGATTACAAAATACACTAGCAAATGTACATTGCGTGGTTTGGAAGATATGTGTAAGCATTTCTATGGATCGTATAATGCCTGACAGCATCAAATTCTAAATGTTTAGTCTTTTATATGGAACATATAGTATAGAAGTGCATTTCCTCACTGTCAGAAACTTTTGATATGCTTTACTAGATGACATACATGAAGGTTTGTGTCAGGCATGATACTTTAAATAGTTGTGGGTCTGAGTGTTTATGTAATTCCCAAGGATGTTAGGTATAAGGATGTTAGTTGTGAGGACACTACTGGATAAAGAAAAGGTTTGTGTTCAGCATGCACTTTTGCTACTCTGCTGTATATGGCATCATATAGTATTTTGGTATTCCATGGCTTGACATATATTCACAGGTATAATCTAATGCTGTAGTGTAAGAGCTCTGCTTGTATACATGCATACATGGTGCAGAGAGTTAGGGGAAGGTCTTGATATTTTTTGAGGTTTTGTGTTACCTTATGCCATTTGCTACAGCATATGGCTTCCTGCATTATTCATATCACCAAGAATATCAGCATGGGGAGGCATCTCTACTAGTCTATTGTATGTATGTGCTGGGAGTAAGATTAGAGCCTCATGCTCTGAGGTCCTAGGTGCAAGAATCATCAGTACTACATTGCTCTGGAAGTGCAGTGTAGCAGAGAACACATTACTCCTTCTTGATGCGACATGCCTGAAAACATGGTCTGTGGTCCCAGCAAAGGTACTTGCAAGAACTATCCTACAGGGTAACTGCACTGTCATACTGAGCATGATCTTTGGTTCCATCTTGGTAAATGCACTGTCACACTGAGCATGCTCTGTGGTCTCACCTATAAGACTTACTTGTATTGTACACTGTTTAACCAAACATGCTGTGAAGTCTTATGTATAGGAGTCACTGTTGCTGTTTCTCAGCAGTGTCACAGTCAGCATGCATTGTGGCTCTAACTACAAAGACTGCCTGAGATATCAGTTGTAAAATTTACCAGTGCAGAATCACTGCGTCAAGAGTAGGTGTGGACATTTCTCCCGCTCTACGTTTCTCTTTGCTTCTCTCTCTCACTCTCTGTCTTTGTCTGTCATGGGTAACCCCATTGCACTTCTCTGCTGCATTGACTAAAGCCCCTCTTACCACTTAAGCAAACCTCCTACTTGTGCATTATGTGACCTTAACAATAACATTTTACTATTTCATACTTCTTGGTCACCCTTGTAAAGGGAGGGATGATCTAATTACAAAAAAAGCCATCCTCTCTTTCAACTAGCACTTTTTCACAACCTTTCTAAATCGTGTTCTGTCTGATATCTGTGTCTTCTTCTACACCTCTTCATTCCTCATAAACCCTAACTGACCCATTATTCCCCTCACTACGTTTTGTGCCTGTATCATGTCCACTCTAAAAGTGTGAACATTTTCAACCTCTTTAACTTCTGATCCCACAACAGCTGATTAATTTTACTTAATATTTTAATATGTCTTCCCTGCACTGTCTCCCACAGTTTAATTTATTTATTTGTCTAAATGTTCTCCAAACATATTTGTTTCCCTTCTGTCACACATGTAGTTTTGTGCAGGTATGACAGAAGCCCTTCCTTAGTAATGGTGTGACCAGAATTATTTCCACGCTGGATTCAGAACACCTGCTATATGACAAGTTGCATGGCTGTAGCATACAAGCTGCATTTGCCCATAGGCTATATTTCTGGGGTAGTGTTTCAGTCAAGGTATTAAAATATCAATTGCCATCTGCTGGGGTGTAAGAAAACTTCAAGGTGGAGGACAAAGGACTTATTGCCCTGATTGTGAATATCTGCAGGGATGAACATTTATGCACTGGGTAATAAAAATGCATATGTACACTGTACACACCTGTGTGTATGTATGTGTGTGTGTGTGTGTGTGTGTGTGTGTGTGTGTGTGTGTGTGTGTGTGTGTGTGTGTGTGTCTGTGTGTGTGTGTATCTGTGTATGCACGCATAAACACGTGTGGGGACTAGAAATTTACAAAACTATATGTGTAGCAAACAATCACTATTCCTTACCATCAAGATGAGTGAACTTATCCAGCATTCTTGTATCATGATTTGATATTGTTTAATCTATTCATTAACTCTTGTAGACGGAGAAAAAAATGCTTGTTGCCAGTATGATCCCAGTAGCAGAACAGGTCTAAATGACCTATTTAGTGTCATACAGCAAGAAAATGGGAACTATTAAAATCAAAATAAGGTTAGCCAGATACAGCCTTAAACTCTGCAGGAATTTTTTTACCGGGTGATTGTTTGGGAGCACAGGTCAGAAATCAGAAATGGAGGCAATTTTTAACTGTTGGTTAATACATTAAGATTGCACTAAGAAGCCTGTGGCAGGATTTGAGCTACTGAACTATAAGTACAGGAACACTAAAATCCCTTAAGCCATTTGTGTCTAGTCAGAAGCAGACCCAAAAAGAAAGACTTGTCTGTCCTTCACGCCAGGTTTGCTTGCATTCTTGCTTGAATGATTGATTTACCAAATAATAAAGTGAAATACAATACTGGAAGAGTACTGCAAAATATACATGCAATGCACACCCTGACAATATTAGGCAGGTGTTACAACTTACATTGTTGAAAATAGCTTCGTCTAATAATTTACAGTATTGGAAAGACGTATTCAGGAGCAAGTGAAGCAGAAGAGTGACTTTTCTGTGTTATCTTGATGTTCTGAGTCAAAGATCCATTAAACCCCAACTCGAGGCAGTCATAAACTGGTCGTGCTGGCTCCTGATGGTCAGAAGGAGAGTGCCAGTAACCAAAGGTAAAGGAATACAGTCTCAGTTGGGAATTATAATGGGGACAAATGACATCTGTCTGCCATCTTTTCCTGTAAATAGAGCCTTTGGGGTATGTATAAATGTATGATTAGCTTTGCTGCCCAAATGCAATCTGATGAATCCCTTCCACCTGAAGTTACACATCAACTGTGACATAAAGCAGTTACGTTATCACCTTGTAGATGCATCATTGTCCATCAGAAGAGGCAAGACATACAGTAATGCAAGCTGCCTCTTTAAGAAGTGAGTGCTTAAGTGACAGCTCTAGTTTCTTGCTGTGATCATAGCATCAGGTGGCAAGACAGTATATTGGCTCAGTATTTCTCTAGCTCACTATGTTTTGTATCCAGACTCAGAGCTGGGAAAGGGTCCCTGACCGGATACAAATCATTCCTTCCTGTTAGGTCATATGCTTAATTGTTGGCAGCAGGCTGTGCTATTTGCAGTAAAAATATAAATGTTCTTTGCCATGACATGCCAGAAAACATAAAACATAGCCTGGTGTGAAAGTTAAACCGACATCATGGGTTCTCTCCTAAGCCTAAATGCCTCTTGGACTGAGTTACAGACCTCTTTCTTGGTAACACCAAACAATAAACCATTTTTACTTGCTATAACAGTAAAAATAGTTTTCTGCAGTAGAATACCCATCAAGCACCTTCCTGTCTTACTGTCTAAAATAACAACTCCTAATGCTGAGGGTTATGGTAACTGCTTATGAGACATACCTGGAAACACAACTTTCTCTCCCTACTTTTTCTACCTTCTTTTCTCATTTTATTACTATAGTACAAAGTATAACCTTGGCATGGGTTGAATGTAAAAATGCCCATATAGCTGCAAAACAGTAGTAAAATTCAGTCTGTGACTTTGAAGTAGTGAAGGCTGAGTCACAGCCGAGTCATAGGTTCAGCATGGATTATCGCTGTGAAAAGGTACTGCTAGCATATTTAATTTATTTATATTTCATTTTTGTAGGTGTCTATCTGAGCACAGTTTATATCCTGAAAGAAGTCTAGAGAGAAAATGTTAACATTACCTAATGCAATACATAGTCAAAGTAAGCGAAGTCATGAAACTGATGTGGAAAATAGCCACTTTAATAATGATTGAAATCGTGAATTTGGCAGAGAAAATAACCACGGTGAACACATCTGTTGATGATGAACATAAATGTTTGAAATAATGCACAGTGAAATAATACATTAATAAAAACAGTGCATGCATGATATGCATATTAAGAGCATATTACTATGACGAGAGTTGAATAAAACAGAAAAACAATGAAGTAAAAAAGCTATAGATGATCTAAAAACAAATAGCACAGAATTATCTAAATATAGTAGTGTAATCCATTGGCCTCTTGGGTATAACTTGCAAAACATGCTGTTGGCAGTAATTAAAGTCTGTTGTCTGGAGTCAGGCTTATATTACATCATAATAACATGCATATTTTAATTTGTATTTTTCTTAATTGCCCTTTAGTGTAGTCATTTGAATGTTGTTTGATATCTTGTGGTGTTATAGCTAATCATAATCTGTCATTTGTTTATGTGGTCCAGTGGTGCAAGGTTTGATTCCCACAACCTCCACTGCCTATGTGTGTGACACTGTGCAAGTCACCAAACACTGCTCCTGGGCTGAGTCTGGAAAAGGTCTATGGAGATAAGTGCTGTACTTTGGAAAAAGCAATATTAACAAGCATCCCAGACTATGTTATCATTACAATTTTATGCTAATTAAAACCCCTAAAAGTTGGTACCACCTGCAGCTTGTCTCTGTGAAACAAAAAACAGTGAATGGCACCTTTTGAGGCATATTTGTTTTTCTCAATGCCATTTGCAAGAAAACCTTTTTGGCTGTCGTTTAAAGTCTCAGGCCGTTTCAGCATTTTGATTGTCACGGGCCCCTAAATCCACCACCAATTATCTGCCTATAATTTCCAAAAGACTTGTTTGTGTTTCCTTATTGGGAGTGACGAGATTCTGATGTTTCCCTTGGGACATTTTTGAATGGCCTTGATCCTGTTGCATGTGTGACTATAAATAAAACTGAGGACATTCCCTTGAATAGCAATGAAACAAAGTATTTCTTCCTAGTTTCAGCAATGGGCAAAAATAATCCATTTTAATGAGGTAACATTTTCATGCACAAGATTGTTGTGTAGTCCATCAACACTTGGCAAAAGACATTATTTAGCATGAAGACTAGAATGTTTAAGGACAGTTTAAGCAGGGGGAAATCAGCAGTGAAACTCTGTGTGTGTGTGTGTGTGTGTGTGTGTGTGTGTGTGTGTGTGTTTGTTTGTTTTCAGGATTAAAAAGACATTATGCATGAGCTGCTGTAACAAGAGGGAAGAGTTGAAAAATCCAGATGAAAGCAGTCCTGTTTCCTCCTGCGAGAGTCTACATAAACATATGCAAATCATTTCACTCTATGTCTACATGTACCTGTCTGTGCCTCTTTCAGTCTGTCACTGTCTTCCATAGCATATGCACAAATACCCCCCCACACACACAAACACACACACACACACACACACACACACACACAGTTATAAAATGGAAAAAGAAAACAGACAACTTGGAGGTTCGTACAAAGAGCTAAGAGTGCTGAAGTTCCTCTGTGTTTGTCCTGTGATTTCTGCACAAATACAGCTATAGATCATGTCCGTCACAGATATGTATGCTGACCTAGCTAGTACTGCAGTGTGGAAACTTTTTGGGAAGTGTACATGTGGTTTGAGTAAGCCCATTGAACAAAGACATTTTATTTCTAATCAGAGAAACTCTTTGGTGACACACCCAACCAGAATAACCCTTCTCATACAAGTGAACGCCTGCCCCTAAAACACAGAGTGTTTCAGGGCAACATACTTTTTCAGTACTGAAAAAATCATCTCCTGCAATTTAGCCATTGCCCAGGTTAGTCATACAAGGCTAGTAGCCTCTTTTCAGGAGAGACAGAAGGTGATATTTATACAATAGGGAAAATTTGGCCAGGGCGTTAGAGAACTCTTTCCAGTAGGTGCTGTAGGATCTTTTAATTCCACCTGAGCTACCACCATCTCAAGATGATGGGACTGCAGTTTAACATCTCATCCAAAGCACAGCACACTTAGGAGTGCAGCACCCCCTTATGCTGCATTGTAGTGTCAACAATTGATCTCTCTGGTGCAGGAATAGAACCCACAGCCTTTTTGCATCAAAGGTGAGTGTCCTACTTGTTTTGCTACTTACACAAATAAATTAATGAATGAACACATGAAAGCATACATACATACATAAACAAAGCATAGCCGATCTGAATAAATACATTTTAACAAAAGCTGTAATTTTGTAAAATCAGGGTAAATATGCATTTTTTAAAACTTAATTGTGGAACATCTGTTTGCAGAAGATGAATTGCTCCACCCCCCCCCAAAAAAAAAATTGAATGGTGTCAACACACATGGCATATGTCTGACTACACCCTTAATAACAACTGGTCTGTAAGGGTGAACATGTTGTTTATCCTACTGGTTATAGAAAAATAAGCTGCCCTTCATTATACAAGGACTCATGCATACCCAATTTATAGTAAGAGGGATGCCAACACAGAGAAAAATAATACCACACTGGCTTTTCCAGCTTCTGTGATTATTTTTAAACAGGCTTTCTTTGCTTGTGTGACTCTATCATATATTATAGGCCATGATAAAGGGAAAACATGTTTGTGCAATGGCTTTCTAAAATGCTGCTGGCAAGCTCATATTGAATAAGGAGGATTTCAAAAACCCTTGAAAGTGTCCACAGACCACACAGGCTAGCTTATAACACATGTCAATATTTGGGTCTGTTAAATCACAAAGAGTAGCATTGTCTGAGATCAGAATGCCAGCAGCTTTCTTCCAAAACACAAATGAAGATATTAAAGATTCAGAACCCATGGAGTACAGATCATCAGGAATGGTTTTCTTCCAACAATATACAGCCAGCTTAAACAGTGTTGCTTGCATCTGATTTTGTTAAAAAAAAAAAAAAAAAAACACGTGCTACAACTTATTTCCTGGTGGTCACCGAGAGAACTCAGTCAGCAATTTAGCAGGGATTATGTCTCCTTCCATTTGGTGCTTTTGTTATAATGTGCTTTCATGTTGTCTTTTTCCAGTACGCTCAAAGAAAGAATCCTTATGCACTCAGACATTTGAGGTGCGTAAGTTTGTGAAAGTACTTTAATCGAAAACCTTCTTCCTTGCCTGTTTCAGTAGCAAATACAGTATGAGATGTGCCCTGTCCAGAATGAGTTTTGAAGCCTTAAGCCCATTGGTTGCCAAGCTATTTTATTTATATACTTATGTATTTATTTATTTATCTTTGTTGACACGGAAAGTGTGACTGGGCAGAGTCCATTTTCAGCAGAGGCCTGGGGACAAAAGCTCCACCACAGTACATTTATATTAACAAGTACATTTCAGACAGTTCTCAGAAAAACAACAGTTATATTTCTCATGAAACAACAAACATAATTGCAAGACAGATATATACAGTACAATATTTACATCAAGAATTATGTCTATATGGTTGCTCCATTTGTAAAATCTTGCAAATGTAAATGGACTGATACTGCAGAAGGGAAACATTGTTGTAAAGAAATTTAGTGTTCTTACATTTCAGCAAAGATACTGCGGTGGTGGTGCTGCGGTAGCATTGTCGCCTCACAGTTAGACATTGCCCGTTCGATTCTCAGTTAGAGTGTCTTCTGTGTGGTGACATGCGTGAATGGGTGTTCCTTCGTTGAAGGCTGTGTGTTAGGCCTGGCAAACTAGCATGTAAAACTCTACTGCCAATCATTAGCGGACCGGAGTTCCGCTGTGGCTACCCCTAACCGGGAAAAGCCAAAAGACACAAACAAACATTTCAACAAAGAAAGTTTTTCAAGGAGGTCAAAATATGTAATGAGTTAAGTTATAAAATTATTTAGAAAGGGATATTTTAGTATTGCATTGATTTGTAAAATGTTCAAGAGGTATAGGGAAGTAAGTTATAAAGTTCGTTAGGAGGGGAGGGGAGATATTAGTTGTGTATAGGAGGACAGTAGTAACAGCATTAGGATTGATTCTGTTTAGATTGCCTGTTCCAAATTGGTGTATCTAGAAGGTTTATAACTTGGGTATACAAGAGATGCATGAGAGGAGTAGAGCAGTGGATGGGGGCAGTTAGAAAAATAGAAATATGAGAAGTGTTGTTTAAGGGTTCTGTAAAGAGATGTAGTCAAATGCAGGAGGGAAAGTTTTTAGGGGTGTAATGATTGAAGTAGAGGAGGGCAAAAAGTTAGTGATAAACAATAATAAGTTTGTGCTTTCACTAGCAGTCTCAACCTAGTAATAAACATGAGCATGACCAGGATTTGGTAAGGTATTGTTTGAGCGGGGTTTTATAGTTTGGGAGCTTGTTCATCATTTTTACTTGTATAGTGATGGTGTTCCAGAGTTTGGACATGTAACAAGAGTATACTGAGTCCCTCAATTAATTATTTGGTTTAGTAGAAGAAATTAGCAGAAATGTATCATCAGAACAGAGGTCCTGTGGGGGGGTGTAGGTCAATAATATATTTTTAATGCAGGGCATTGTTCAGGAAAATATATCAGTTTGTATACCATAAGTAGCTGGGAGTATGTTATGTAGCTGTTATATTCTAACCAGTTTAGCTGCTTTAAAGATGGGCACTGGTGAGCTCGGTGTGCAGTGCTGGTAGCAAATTTAGCTAGAGCTTAGGTTTGTAAGGATAGGTGAGGCATATAAGAGGGTTGGAAACAAATAGGATGAGGCTGGGTTTTTTCTTGCTGGCTCTGTAAGGTACTGTTTTGCCCTGTAAAAGAAGTCAAGTTGCTGGTGGGTCTTTTTAATTGTTTGAAGAATATGTTGATCAAATTTAAGATTGCCATCTATAATAATGCCCAGTAATTTAATTTCTGGTACTACCTCAGTTTTAATATTATTTTCAGGTGTAACCAAGAAATATTGTTTTTGATGGAGCTAGTGTTTTGGGGTAAAGAGTATCAGTTTTGTTTTATTAGGATTATGGAGTAAGTTTGTATTTTTTTCACCCAGGTTTTGATTGAAGAGAAAGAAATTTGGGTGATTGCTTGTAGTCAGGATATTGTGGAGGCTGTACATATTAATGTTGAATCATCTACATATTGTACTATATTTGCCTGGTGTGTGGCAATATGAAGCATGTTTATAAAAATATTAAAAAGAAGAGATCCTAGAATAAAGCCCCAAAGGACACCTATGGTAACTGGAAGAGAGGTCCTGTTGCCATTTGACTGCTTGTTGCTTTCCAGATAGATAACTAAGAAACCATTAAAGGAAGGAATGAGAGAGACCTATAGAAGAGAATTCACGGAGTAAATGCTGGTGTGATACAGTGTCAAAAGCTTTGGATAAGTCTAGGAACACAGTTGACACTACGTTACCATTGTTCCTATGCGGGTCTGAAACCATGCTGTGTTTCTGAGATCAGAATATTTGAATTTAGGTGATACAGAAGTTGTGCATGAATACATTTTTTTAAGTATTTTTGATAAGGGGGATAGAGGACCGCAATGGGTCTCTAGTTGTTAAACTCTGTAGATGTGCCACCTTTGTGTAAAGGTATAATAATGGACTTTTTCATATGAAATTAACGCATTTTTTTGAATATAGATCTATTTATCAGTATAAATACTGAAAAAGCAATTGCATCTGCAACCATTTTTAAGTAGTCTGAGGGGAGTTGGTCAGCAGCTAGGTGGTTGGTTTTAGCTTATGTAGGAGTTTTTGTAATAGTGGAGGTAGGTACTGTGCTGAAGTCAAATAGCTGAGGATGTTTAGCAGAAGTTGCAGGTACTGAGAGGGCAGTGGAAGTATTAATGTTTGTGAGGGACAATATAGTCTGTATAAAATAATTGTTAAATTGTGTGGGAATTGAATCTGTATTATTGTTGGATGTAGGGGTGGTGGTAGTAATTTTGCCTGGATGTGAAAGCTTGTTTATGGATGTCCAGAACAGTGTCAATGTTTATTTTGAAGGATGTTATAATATGTTTGCTTGTCATGTTTTATTTGGTATTTTGTCCTATTAGATAGTTGCCCAAAAGTTGAAATTTATTTTGTTTTCTATTTTTGTGCCACTCTTTCCATGCTTTTTCACATTGTAGCATTAATTTCTTAGTTTATTTTGTTAGCCATGGTGCAGGATTGGATTTGACCCTTTTAGTATGTAGTGGGGCAAGGTTATTGAGAATTTTGAGGAATATCTCATTAAAGAATGAGACAGCAGAGTCCAGGGGCATAGCTTTTAGTGTTTTTCCATTATATTCGCATAAGGATTTGAGGAAAAAAGTGTTTATCAATGCAAAAACAAATACTAGATTGTTGCATCCCTGTACAAATAATGCACATTATTATTATTGGATATTGCATGTTACTGGAAAGTGCATGGATGTATGGATGAAAAAACAATAGCCAAAATGACATATCATTGAGTGAAGAAAGAGACTAAGTAGTTGTTTAGAGGCGAGACAGAGCTGTGACACTTCAAGGTCCCATGCATGGTCACCATTTCAAAATAAGATTTGTGCAGTGAGCCTTTTCAACATTATTTAGTATTATTTGTAATGTCATGTTTTTGAGTATCCCTTCCCCCTTGCTAACTAAGTAGTTCTCAAAGGCCTATGGCTTATTTTGAGGAGATAAGTAATGTGGCATTTTATATAACCTTGGAGACATTAGTGGCCCAGTAAGGATCAGTGCTGTAAGCAAAAACAAATACATTTCTCTGCTCTCTTCTACCTGAAGAATCACTGTAAAGTGAACCTCTGACATGGAGTTTGTTGACATTCTGGTGTTTTGAAAAGATTCTGTGATGGTTACTGAAAGCCAATGACTCTCAGTGTTTGTAATCTGACATGGTGGAAACAGTTGACAAAGCTGAAACACAGGGCTTGAGCAATTTGTCAATGTGCCACAAGGGGCTGTTTGTGCATTATGTTCGAGGAGAGAGTTTGATGATGTGTGAGATGATGGAAGATAATAAATGCTAAAAGTAAATGGGAGTTTTGGAAAAGCCAATGAGAGCAGGAAATCTGGGATTAGCTGTAAACATTATGGAACTGCAGCTGCCTTTTTTTTTTTTTTTTGCTTCAGAGAAAGTGGTAAAAGTAAGACTTTTGTGCAAGTGGCAACAAAGCAGAAGTCCAGAGCTGACTCTTTTTTTTCTAAGAAAGAATATTATATTATAGTAGACAGGATCAAAGGTTAACTATCTACTGACGTGAGACATAATTTTTATGGACAGAAGTAATTCTGGGATTTAAAATCAAGAAAGTTGACTGACACAAACTGTGATATATCTGCTTTCAAATGCTAGGGTTTTAAAAACTGATTGAAAATGAGAATATTGTGGCTAGAGGGAGGCAGGGATAAAAGGACAACATTCTGGTTTAACAGGTAATAATATAATTTTTAAAACATGGGAGGAAAACAGAGGACTTGTATGATTTTTTTCCCCCAATTGCTGCCATTTTAACAGTGAGGATACCTAGTGTTTTATAATAAAATGAAGACACAGACGTGATAGAGAATAGTGCAAGAGACAGAAAAGGACAATATGGGCTTTTTTGGGGGAGGGGTCAGTAAAATGAATAGAAGGGAAGTTGAAGAAGCATTACAGTTTCGTAAGAGTGGTAAGGGTATAAGTTGTTAAAAAGCCTCATCTTGTAGTGCTGTGCTGAAATTCACTGGTTTCCACTTCCAGATCATTTGGTTTTAAGCAATCCACCTACCCAGGGAGTGTTTTGTGTCAAACATGATTTTAATTTGTGGATTTAGGAAATAAGGTAGAAAGGCAACAGACTGCAGACAATTAAGGCCAGATTCCAAAAAGGTTGCTCTCAGTGTAAGTCTGCCCTGATTCCAAAAGACCTGCACTCAGTGTAAGTTACATACTATAGCAATAACCCACGCCTGGGTGTGGGTAATGCTGGATTTACCCACGGTTGGTGTGGTTTGGTCACGAGGGCGAAGCAAAGACAGCCTTGGGTAAATACAGCATTACTCACACCGAAGTGGGTTATTGCTATTATACAATGACATTATTTAAGAAAAAAAAATACTTTTCGTAAATAATGGCATTGTATAATGCCTCATTGCAGCCCTTCCCGCAGCTGTCTGCTATTCTGCGGCAGTTCTGATGTACTGCGCATGCGTATGCGTATGCAGTACATCAGAGCTGTGGGTGGAAGCAATGGAGAAAGCAAGATCTCCTTTACAGACACAGACCAGATTCTAAAACGCCTGCTCTCTCAGCCTGTTCTCTGTGTAAGTGGTCACTTGCACTGAGAACAAGTCTTTTGGAATCTGTCCCTTTGTGTCTGTAAAGCAGGGAAAAAATATTTTGTTAGGGTCTGAACTGTCAGCTTTGTTCAAAGTAATGGTGCCTTATAGGTGGAATAACTTAGGAATCTAATGTATTTTAGCTGAGCCTCTTATTCTGGAAGAGCAATGTAGATTGTGTTCTTGCTGTCAAACAGTAGATCATCTCTTTGTCCCCTGCATCAGTATTGGAGGGATCATGGAGAAGGCATATGTTTCTGTATTCTGGAATGTCTTTAGGAAAATAATGCAACATTGTACTGGCTTTCTGGACAGGTTCACTCCTCCATGTCATTTGATGCCTATATTTGTGACATACTAAGTCTATCCAGATCACCAGCTTTATGTGGAGACACATATGAAAGCCCATTTTAAGAACATAAGATTTCAATAGGGCAGGAAGGAAAGGGGGAGGAGAATAAATTAGTGCATGTATGGTGATCTTGATAAACAGGTAAATTATGGAAGAGTTGGGAACTTAGTGTAGGCAGAGTCATCTTCAACATCTCTTGGTGAGGTTATTTCCATTTCCTTCAACCTTACTTGCCCCTCTCTACATGTGAGCCAACATGTTGCCTGTTGATACTGCACTAATGCAAACTAGCATTTTTAACCATAAGCAACTTTGGCTTCTGTAGAATATGCTCTAATAGCATGCATCTCCTCTCCTGTTAACTGAGAAATCAAAGGTATCAGCTGGTTTGCAGAAATAAATCACAGCATGTCTTGTGTTTTTGTAAAGTGACCATTAATGTTGAAATAGTCCTTTTTGTCTTTGCATTCTGCATCTGAATGCAGAAAGCTTTGTAAGTTTTGTTTTTCTTAACAGAAAAGACTACAATCACAATGCAAAATAAATTTCTCCAAAGAAGGTAGCAGTAAAACTTTTAAAAATGCTGAAGTATTTCACTTCTGCACTGACCTATCTCCAACACAATATACAGCTTTTCTGGATTTAGTATATATTTTATTAATTAGTCGTATATATATATATATATATATATATATATATATATATATATATATATGTGTGTGTGTGTGTGTATATACGGTAAAGCGTATTAGGGAAAGCAGTTATTTTCTTTTTCTTCACCACCCTAAACTTGTTCTTTCATTTCAATTCTTAGAGCAGCTGTATTTGTCAACTTTTTCAAATGCTGCATTTAGCCACTGAAAACTGCTGCTGGGCCTCTAAGAGGTCCTGCACTCCCCTCTAGTGGAATGTAGCTCTTATTACATTTGTCTACAACTGATTTTTTTTTTGCTAAGTACAATAGTCTTGAGTTCCATATATTTCCATCATGTTACTTAATGTTATTCAGCAGAAATGACATTTTACTCTTACACATGATGTTTAACAAAAATGAATACTAATGAAAGCAGCAACTAGTTATGGTGAAAATAAATGCACATCTTATTTTTTAAAATATATTTGTAGTGCTGAGCTGTTCTCCAGTTTACATATATATCTACTGCCGTTCATTTGTTTGCAAAAATAAAAACCACAGACATACATATATTATACTGTGATACCTGTAGTATCCTGTTTATGGCCAGAGGGGAACTAGAGTAGTACACAATGGGCACAACCACTGTCATTTGGAATGGCAAGCCTTCCCAGGGTATGCACACATGCACTCACTTACTCATGCAACACATGCACCTCTATGGGCACTTCAGAGAATTGCAAATTCAAATAATAATGTGTTTTTGGGATGTGGAAGTAAATGGAGTAACAATTGAAAACTCATTGGGAATGGAAACATGCAGACTGCACACAGAAATCTTGCAGCTGAAAACCAATGTGGAAAGCCAAAAGCTGTGAGGCACACATACACACACACACACACACACACACACACACCCACACACACACACACAGACACACATGCACATTCAAGCAAACACACACATGCCCAGTCATACAGACACAGACACACACACGCACACACACACACGTATGTACATGTATGCAAGTGTACTCACATGCACACGCATTAATAATTTATAATGTGTGTGTGTGTGTGTGTGTGTGTGTGTGTGTGTGTGTGTGTATCTACACATATGGTAAGTCATTTTAATACTATTTCTGTCAGTTGTTTTCATCACTATAACATATGTGGTGTTCTCAGATGTTTTTTTTTTTTTCAGCTTATTATAAGCACAGTTCTTCCTAAATAGGCTGTTTCTCCATGTTAGTAGGATAAACTCTCTTTGTTAAAAGGTGAATGTCTTTCACTCACTGTCTTTCCATTTCGGGTTACTATTTGAGGGCAGTAATTAGAACGTTTATAATTTGACTGTGCCAGGCCTTCTAGTCGAGTTCTTTTCTGTTCCTGGATGGCATTCGTGCACAATTGAATAGTTTTGTATTTGAAAGGATTTCGATGTTAATATGACAAATACATTTTTTACAAAAGTATCATTTTCTTTCTTTCTTTCTTTCTTTCTTTCTTTCTTTCTTTCTTTCTTTCTTTCTTTCTTTCTTTCTTTCTTTCTTTCTTTCTTTCTTTCTTCATGTGTTAACCAGATGAATTGATTTGTCTGTGGAACCTTAACTATGATCTGAGCCAGCATGTGATATCATAAAATAAAATATACAACAACACAACATATTAGCATATGAATGCACATATGTGTGTGTGTGTGTGTGTGTGTGTGTGTGTGTGTGTGTGTGTGTGTTATGTATATGCATGTTGTACATTAACAAAATACATGCACGATTCAGGCTGTAGAGAAGCTGCAGAGAGGCAGGGCAAGGAGCAGGAGATAGAATAAAAAAGCAAACAAAGAAGAGTAGAAATGGCAGAACAGATGAAGTAAATGAAAGTAAGTTGTTATGAACTGTTAGGAAGACACTTCCATTTTGAGATGGACTTAGGAGTGTACTTCAAAACTGGGAGAATCATGAACGGTTCCTGATGTCAGAATAGTTATACTGCAGATATCAGGTGCAAGCCCATGAAAGTTTTTTTCCCCCTCAGACAGGATAGAATCAGATGTGGCACAACTGTATTCACATAGGGAAAAGGAGCTGCAACATACAAACTAATCTTAAAATGAGTGCAAATTCAACTGTATGAACCTAAATTATGGCTTTACAATATTCTTCATAACAATAAGAGAGAGAGAATGCAAAGACATTGACTACTTCATCCTATTAGGCAGATTCTTTATTTCATATGAAAAGAAAGTACACATTAATAATAGGAGTCATGACAGATGAAGGAATGTTTAATATGGGGTGGTAAAATATCTCTATGTGTTTAAAGACTGTGTCTTCAGTGTACTACTGTGGCATTTATACATCCTTGATGAACAGATGGTTACAGTGATGCTGCTTCTTATAAAGGAGTGGGTAATACGTCGGAAGTGATGATTTGATAAATATGACAAGGTGCTAAGGAAAATTATGTTAATGCTACATAGTGGATGCAAGTCAGGATGAACTAAGCTACCTACAGATCATTAGTGATATGGCATTTGCATACAAAAAAATTGTTTGTCTGCATTAGCAATTTATAGGTTCACCACAGAGGTAGTAAAAACAGAGACAACAACAAGTAAACAGTTGTCATTATGTAGATTATAACAAAGCATTTGATAAGGTGTGGCGTAGTGAACCCAAAATGAAAATGAAATTCTGAACTTTAACTAGGCTGAGGCGATGTTGGCAGGAACCCTAGGCATAAGCTGGTAGGTGGTGCAATTGGCAGGTGAGTACAGTACTGGCATTGCGAATCACAGTTTCATAAATTAATGCCAATACTGCATTTGCAGTAATAGGTGAAGCACTCATTGTGCAGTCATTTAATGAGATTTAACTGCAGCAAGCTGCTTGTTACATTTCTAGCAAGCAAGTTGCTACTTCCAGGCTACTTTGAGAAGACCTTTGCTTTTTTTCTTCTCTTTAGCTGCAGTTATTGAAAGTTAACCTGTGCCTGTCTGGTGGGTTAAATGGCAATAAAACTGTACTATGACCTGAGAACAATAGGAACAATAATGCTGCTGGTGTCACAATGGTCAGGCTAGGGGCTTCAGCTGATCTCTTTATACACCACTGGTCTAGGTATAGCAAAATAAATAATAATGACACAAAATTACTTGTATGATAACTTCAAGGGAAGACTGTATACAGCTGCAGGAGAGACCATCCCTGTTATCCAAGTTATCACAAAAAACTGAAATTCATTACCTCTCAGTTGTTCACAAAGGCACTGAAACGTAAATGCAATATAATATATTTTATTGTACCAACATAGGTTTTGCAGTTACTCAAACTTTTGAGCTAACATCAACAGTAATTTAATTATCTTCATTTTTGATAACCCGGTTGGAGTCCATTTTCGCTAGGTGAGGGCTAAGAGCTGTATTTAATTAAGTGATTTACTTAGGGTCATACAGTTGTCAGATGGAATGTGAGGAAATCAAACACGGTACCACATGATAAAACATAAGATGGTTAGTGTAAGGAACTCATTGTATACAGAAATAAGAAAGACAGTAAGCATGAACTTTATCAAAAATGTATCAGTCAGGAACAGAGAAAACACAGATTTCACAATGTAGATGGGCGCATGAACCCGTCTTGCCTCTGCTTATCAACTGCGGCTATTTGCCTAACTGGCAAATCATCTTGTACCCGAATTCAAGGAAATGTTGGCAAAAAGTAGACTGATAAAAATACAAAGCTATGCAGGCTCAGCTTTGGAAACTGGGGGAGATGTCCATTGAAATTTAACTAAAAAGGGTTTACAAGGTGAAATTGTGATTTCTTCTTTTGTTTAAGATGCAACCATCATCCTTAGAAGGCAAAAGTTGTCCATAATGAAGTGAGCAAAGGGATGCAGGTATATAGATAAGTGCACAAGGAGATGGCAGTGAATTCCTGATTGCTTCTCCCCAGTTTGACTTCTGTTTGCCCTTACAGGTTCATAGGTTCATTGGTGATTACTATTCTTCGTAAAGGTATTTTAGAAGGTGTGATACCCCGATATTATTTTAGGGGGTATATTTAGGTTTGGGCATAAGTGATCAAGCATTTACAAGGGAGAACCTTTTTTACTTCAAAACTATGCAAAGTGGACACTAATCAGCTAAAGTAGCACGACTTGATGTGGGTAGCTACACCAAGTTTTCACCGGAGATTTCTATGACTCAGGTGTGTAAAATAGTTTTAACTTAACCCTCAGGAGTTTGTTTTTATTTGTTTTCTATTAAAACCGATTTTTGAAAGTAAGCATTTGCAGTGAGCTATGGTCCTTTTTAGCATATATTTGGTATATATTTTGGTTATTTGGTGGCATATACGCTTACAACTTAGTATTTAATATGACTCCGATTTGTTAAGCAGCTGAATATTTCTGACAGTTAGTGACTTAGGCACATAAGTAGACAACTTTCTCACAACAGTTTTTGTGGTAAGAAAATGCTGATAAGCAGCATAGTGCACAAAACATTAATCTATTAAGTGGTGAAAATTAAAGCAATGTATAAATAATATAAATACATGATCACCAGTACCTGCACAGACAGCATTTGATCAATTCTCCAAGTCTAATCACTGAAAATTGTACTGAAATTTTGTCAGAATACCAGAAATTAGTATGATACTATAGAAGATGAAGGGCATTATGAATAGCAAAATTATGCAATAAAAAGTATTTAATATGTCTGTGCATGTCTGTATGAATTTGTTATCTGGCTTGACCTCACTCATAGCCACACATCAGCACATTTGCTTTATAAATGTTTGGCATTTCCCCAAACTACTTACAATTTTTTTATGGGTGTTAAGCCTAGATTAGTAAATATTCCTGCTCAGTTACCAGATTCAAACAAACTGACTATACAAACATTAGAGTGTGAGAAAACACATTTTTGTGTGTATGTGCATGCATCTGTGGTGTGTGTGTGTGTGTGTGTGTGTGGGTATACGCATATGCTTTCACATGCTCACAAGTGAAGAATATCTGTTTTGACTGTCTATAGGCAGTGATCCACACACAATATCCTTGCCTTGTATTGTCAGAAATTCATTTCATATTGACTTTTTGAGTGTTGTTCTGTATTAATAGAAGGGAAATAGTGGAACAGGTTAACAGTTTCAATTGTCTGGGAGAGGTGGTTCTGAATGAAAAGTTAAAAGCTTGAAGCAGAGGGGCTTCAGACAAGTGGCACAGAGTGCCAGAGGTAATGTGTGACAGAAGAATGCCAAATAAGCTGAAAAGTGAGGTGTGCAAACAACAATGTGACCAGACTACTGCATGGTTCAGAAACAGGCACTGAAGGAAGACCTTTTGAGGAGGCTAGAGGTGATGGAGATGAAGTGTCTGTGATGGGTGGTAGGATGTGCTCTGTAGGACAGCAAAGAAGTGAGGACATCAGTGCTGAAGCCCAAATAGCTCCAACTACAGAGAATGCCAAAGACAACAGATTACAGTGGTTTAAGTACCTGTGCAGAAAAGCAGAAGCCAATCTGATGAAAAAGATTTGAAACAGACATGAAGGAGGCAAGAAGAAATAAAGGCATCTGACAAAGCAATGGATGGTCTGTGTGAGAGAAGACCTGCGACAATCAGGCACGACTTTCAAAAAAGAAGGAGAGTGGTATGATCAAGGTGAAATGGCAACAACTGATGCAATACCCTGACCCCATGTAGAAAATTGGAAAAAGGGGTCGATAGTGATGATGATGATTCTGTATTAATAGCATTTGCTTTAGTTTAACCAGAAATGGCAATTAAGCTAAAGATATACAACTGTGATATGCTCCTTAGCATATGTTTGTCATGGTAAAAGTAACCTTGTCACTTTTTTTATTTATGACTGTACATCAAGAAATGCTGGATTGTTTTGCACAAAATTGCTTTAGTACCAAGAAAGAGGTTGAGTAGTTCCCACTGTGGAGGACAGTAAGGTTGCTGCTTAAGAGATCTTCATATTTCTTAAATAGTAAATGTTCATTATTAAAAAAAAATAAAGAGTATTTTTATGTGTGTTTATAGTAATTCCTGCATTTCTACTCTGTAATGTGACATTTCAGGTTTGCTTAGTGAGGAATTCAGAACCATATGTTTTTCTGCCCATTGGTGTTTGATGTCCCAGATTTGCTTTACTGGCTACTCACTAACATTCCAATAGTAAAAAGTAACATGAACTTTTTTTTTTCTTTTTTGTGTTATTATTTTCTTACATTTTGATGTCTGTCTTTCACTTCAGCAGAGAAATACTTCATAAAGGTCCTAAGTTGGTTTGCTGTATTGTGTTAAGCTGAGCTCAGAATTTTAATGAACCTTAAATGGTGGACCAGTAGTTAAACTGATCTCTAGGAAGTAAAACAAGGACAAATAAAAATGCTTGCTTTGCTGAATTCCAAGTTTTCTGTTCTCTGTTTTAGAGGCCAAAGAGCCTGAGAAGCCAACAGTACCTGAGATCACAGAGGATACATATTCTGAGAAAGTTCGGCCCAAGCCAGCACATCCACCAGGTCATAAATACGAGGCTCTGCTGAAGCAGCAGAGAAAGAAGCTGCAGTCAGCAAAGCTCATTAGCTCCACAGAGAATGTCGCCCATCCACAGGAGTTCTATCCTTACCCAGAAATCAAGATGGAGCTGGTAAGAATTATACAAACTGCCAATTGCTTTAATCATATAGACAGCTAACGCCTCCATACCACAGTACCTTATCACTGTATTTTCTTGAAGTCTATGAAGAAATTAGCATAAGACAAATTAATGTCTGAGTGCTTGTCTTAATGCTAAACTTAGCTGTGGCTTGGTCAGAGTAATGTTTAAGGCAACAATCTAATAAAAGTGCTCTTCCAAGGACATGTATTTTCTGTTAATGCTAGGAAAACTTCTTGAAAATCTGCTACCTTTGATTTTTTAAATGATTTGAAAGATATGTATTACACATTTATTACATGTTAATTATTTGTTTCCAGTCTCTTACCGTTTTTATTTTGTAGATTTTAGTAGTGTTTTTAACTTACTGAGAAATTCAGAACCGTATATCTTCATAACTCTCCCGATCTTATAATCAGAGTTCTCTTAATGGCAACTCAGTGATACCTCCAGTTTGTATTGCTATGTTACAGCTTAGTCTTTGGTGAAGTGACATTCAACACCATTGTAAATAACCTTGGTTTAAATATGGTAAAAGCAGGAACTTGCAACACAATGAAGGTCTTATGAGCTGCAGTCCAAAAGAGATACAGCTAAGATTCCCAGAAGACTGTGACCTGGACACTTTCATCATAGGTTCATAGGTTCATAGGTTCATACTAGGCTATCTGCCCGAGGGCATTTACAAGCCTAGCCCATAGTTTTGTGGCTTACGCCACCCCTTTAGTATGGGGAACTATACCCATTATTTTGCTGTGCCTCTGTTGAGCAGTGACACTGAGGTAATCCCTGGGGTATATCTGCGATCTCCCATCCATTGGTCAAGATTTCTCTTGAACAAGGCCAGCGAGGTGCTCTGCCTCACATATACCGGGATTTTATTCCACAGCATAGGGAGTCTTTGGGTGATGAATCTATCCCTCCAGCACGTCCTATTAATAGCCGTGTCGAGGTTTACATCTCCCGCCCTTGTGGCTCTGACGGATCTAGATTTTTTGAGGTGAAGCATATTCATCAAATCTGGGTTTGACATGGCCTTGTATGTTAGGCAAAGGTCACCTCTGAGCAAGCGGTGGCGACTGAATAGAGCTGGAGTTCTTTCAGTCGGGCAGCATAGGACAGATGTTTGAGACCCTTTATCCTTTTGGTGAGGAACTTTTGTGGCCTCTCCAGCTGCTGCAAGTGTCGGGTCAGATACATTCGAATGGGGCATTGTACTCAATCATTGGTCTGATGAGTGATGAGTATAGGGAGACTATGACCTCCCTTGATCTAGATGAGAATCCCTTCATGATAAGGTGGGCAATGTAGAAGGTCTTCCTAACTACTTTAGCTACATGGGTGTCGAATGACAGACTACTATCAACCTGGGTCCCCAGGTCCCTGATAACTTCTTCTGTACTCAGTGGATTGCCACCTATTTGGTAGCTAGGGGTAACCTTGTTTTTCCCGAAGGGTATGACTATGCATTTTTGGCATTTAACTTTAGGCCATGGCTCTGGCACCAGTTATCCGTTTCTGTGAGACCCTTCTGAAGGATATCTGTGTCAGATGTGTTTTCTACTATGGCCCAGTTTGCAGTCATCTGCAAACTTTGTCAGCCATAACCCTCCTGTGTTTGCTTGTACTTGGAAAAGTAGATGCCAAACAAGAGTGGGCCCAGGACTGAGCCCTGTGGTACACCACTTGTGACAGGCTTTGAGTCTGACATGGCGCCAGCAACTCTGACCCTGTGGGTTCTGTCACTCAGCCAGTTTGCAACCCATCTTGTGATGTATGGATTAACATTTAAGCTGATGAGTTTTCAATGATACCCGAGTGGGGTATTGTATCAAAGGCCTTCGCCAGATCGAGGTAGGCTGTATGGACTGCCTTTCCCTCATCAATGGCTTTGGTGACTGTTTGAAAAAGTCAACCAAGTTTAGAAGGCATGATCTGCCTTTGACAAAGCCAAACTGGGATGGATCCAAAGTCTGCAAATTCCCTATGTCTTTATTTATGAGGTCCATTATGATCCTCTCCATGGCTTTGCAGATAAGGCTTGTCAAGCTAATGGGCGGTAATTTCCAGGGTCGGTGGAGGCACCGCCTTTGTGAAGTGGGACCACAGTTGCAGTCGCCACTCCTGGGTGCGTATCCAGAGGTAAGACTATGATTAAACAGCTGTCCTAGCTGTGGGTTTAATTCCTCGTTGAGTTAAGTGGAGCACACAGCCGGGGACACCATCAGGTCCCATGGATGCTGTGTTTTTGCTTTGGAGAGAGCAGTTCTCACTTGGGCGTTGGAGATGTTTGGGGGCTGCAATCGCTTGGTATAGATATCTCTCCTTTTGGGGAGGGGAGAAGTTTGCACTGAACCTGTCAGCCAGTATGTTGGCAATGTCTGTAGGATCAGTAATCTTCACATCATTTTGAACTAGTTCTGAGCATATCTGGGAGTTTCCTCCCAGGTTTCTAACATAGCTAAAGAAGGCCTTATGATTGTCTTTTGAGTCTTTAGCTATTTTTCTCTCAAAATTTGCTTTGGATGATTTTATGAGAGCTCTTAGTTTTTACTTATAGTGATCAAGGGTGTCTTACCTTTTAAGGATTTTGCTCTATCTTGTAGTAGCTTCCTCCTTTTGTTGTAGAGTTTGTTTATGGCTGGGGTCCACCAGAGTGGACGCTTGCCTTTGGTACAAAGAGTCTTTGTTTTGCTTGGGATTGCCTTATCCATACAGTCCTGCAGGTGCTGGTAGAAGGCATTTGTAAGTGATTCAGCGGCTTGAGTAGTGTTTTCCGTCGGCTCGGGGGCCTTAAAGGAGACCACACTAGTCTTTAGAAGTGTGAAGTCGGCTTCAGAGAAGTTCTTTACTGTGGTCTTTTTTATTTCAGGTGGGGGTGGGATGAGGACCTCCAGCGAGATTAGTTTGTGATCTGATCTCACCAGTGAGGGGTATACTTCGGTATTGAACATTGTGCTCCCATGTTCGTGATGATGAGATCAAGTATGTTTTCTCCTCTTGTGGGGATGGTGACTAGTTGTTCCATGGCATTTGAGTTTATGAATTCCAGGAACTTTTGGGCTAGGGTGTTTGGGCTTGAATAGTGTTCCCAGTCTATATTAGGGTAATTGAAGTCACCTAATATGATGGTGTTTGGTGATACATTTATCCCTCTAGTGTTTTCAGGAAGGCCATGTGAGGTTCCTGAGTTTGTGAGGGTGGCCTGTAACATGCTACAATTTGCAGGGCAGTCTTGCCTATGGTTAATTGCACCTGGATGGTCTCCGATGCATCGTGCGTTGCCACCAGTCTTGAGGTGTGGGTGTCTTTGATGAATATGGATACCCCCTCCTTTCTTGGTATTGTCCGGATTTTGGGGCGGAGCATGATAAGAGGTAAAACCTGATAGTGCTGGGGTGCTCTCAGGAGCCTTGAACCAGGTTTCTGTCACTGCACAGACATCGATGTTCTCCATACTGAGAAGGGCCTCGAGTGCGTGCATTTTGAGATTTAGACTTCTGGCATTGAGCAGCATTACCCTTAGTTTTTCCTTTTTTGTGTTCTAGGGTGGTAGGTTTAGAATTTGAGCCTTGCCTAAAAAAGGCACTATGGGGTGGCAAGAGCCTTTGCCAATATCCGGAATCCCAGCGGTGACAGGTGCAAGCCGTCCCTTGCGAAGCAGCGTGGCTTGTCCAGCATGTCATCCCAGGCAGACAGACATTGGATCCCCTTTGAATGACACCAGTGTTTAAGCCAATTGTTAAAGCTGATCATCTTATCTCTGTATTGTGGCATCATTCTTGGTGAAGGTAGGATACTGCTCAAGGTCAGGGTCATACCTGCCTGGGCTACATAATCAGAGAGCTCCTCAATGTCTCTTTTCATGTAGTCCAAGGAGGTACGTCTCAGATCGTTTACACCAGCGTGGACAATGACTGAGTCATATTTGTACCTGCTGTTGAGAGACCTGAGTGCTTGCGTTATGTGGCGGATTCTAGCGCCCGACAGGCAGCTTACTGTGACCTTCTCCTTACTCAGTCTGGTGAGCGGGACGTCAGTGTGTCTGACTATGGAGTCACCAATGACTAGTGTGTCTGGCATTGTGTTTGGCCTTAAGGGCTGTGACTGTTTGACACTCTGACTGTGAGGTCTATGTGTTGCAGGTGTTGTGTTCTGAGGTGGTGGTTGTTTGGGTGTCTGCTTTGGTGGCCTCTGCTGTTTTGGTAGATTTTTGATCAGAGCCGCCGAGTATGTCTTTGTGTGTTTATGTGTATGATTTGAGGTTGTGATGGTACTATGTGAGACTGGGTCTATAGTGTGTGTGGTAACCTTCTCCTCCTGACTGGTCATGAACGTAGGATCATCCCTAACAAATCCCATCAATGCAAATATCTTAATTTTTGATTTGCTGGATACTAGGCTTGTAACAAATGCTTACATTTAACCACTGGCAACTTAACAGACATTCACACTAAGGTAGTAGCAGAAATTATGTGCCCAGGCTTCTGACTTGAGTGGAATAACACATAATAAGACATATGGAATAAGTAGTCTCCAAATATTAATAATAAATATGACTGACCCACGTTACTGATTTTCATATCTACTGCTTCCCCCTTACAGGTAGCCAATTGCTAGTTGATTCCCAGTTCTGCTTTTATTTATAATGGCTCTACCCTGACCTCTATTCCTGAATTCATTGCAGGAGACTTTGAAGATCTCTAAAATAAAAGTGCCAAGTTTGGTTCAGTAAGGACAATACCAATGTTATTACTATAAAAATCATGATACTCTAAACTGTAAAAATAACACTACTAATAAAAGTAAAATAAAAATATTGGTAAAATAAAGCAATTTATTCAGATAAAATTGTGAGCAATTTTTTTATACAGTAGCACTTTATCAGATGAAGTACTATTCTACAAAAGCTCTCATCTCTTCATTACCTTACTAAAAGGATACAAGGCCTAAACAACATGTCCTTCATGGACCGACTCAAAGCCCTGTCACATTACTTGGTATCCTACAGACTGCTAAGAGGTGATCTGTGTCTGGCATACAATGTTTCCATGACTCATTACTGATGGATTTACTGCAAATCAGCAAGTCAAATAGCATAAGAAATACTTGGTCTAGGGATCTAAACATCTTCTGCAATATCAACAGAATGGTTTGAAGAAACAGGTATATCTCACAGAGGATACCCCTGCTATAGAATAGACTCCTCATCCACAAAAAACAAAGCTTGTTCCTGTCCATATTCAAGTGCAACTTAAACCTGTGAATGGGAAACAGAAAATGTATTTTAGTACTGCCCCTGTATTACTAATGAATAGAAGCAACTCCTAAATGCTTTATCCTATGCATGCCCCCCCCCTCAAATTATCTACGATATAATCTCAGTTATTGTAATTAGAGGTAATATATAATTATCAGCCATGGGCTGGGTAAGGCCAGTCTGTAGCCAAATGGGATAGATTATTTTGAGAGCAAAAGTAGAAATTGGCTAGGCTTAAAATGACCCACAAGGGCAGCTACCCTAGTACCTATTCATGAACCCATGAACCATTGAAACAGAACTTGGGCAACCTCTTAGCTAATGACAACAACATACTAAAAGTGGGGGATTTGTATAATGGTTAAGGCATTTACCTCATAGACACAAGGAGTAAGTTTTAATTTTCATGAAAGAAAAAATGGCAGTTTGACTTAAAATGGCCTACAAGGGGAAGTAGCTTTGTACTTACCTATGAACATAAAGGCATATTGAGATGAATAGCTTATTTTAGAAAGGAAAGGTTGCCATAATGGTTAAGGTGGTATCTCACAGATGCAAGGTACTGGGTTTGATTCTACCCATTGATGAAAATTGGCTGGGCTTAAAATGGCACACAATGATATTTAAGTCTAGTAACTATAACAAAAAGTTGTGTGCATCGGAGGAATAAAATGGATTTGAAAGCTTGAAAATGGAGCAAAATTTTAAAAATTGTCAGTGCAGTTAAATGCAGAGTACCACACTTGGTCCATAGCAATCTTAGTATGAGGTTATAGCTGGAAGGATCGAACTGTTGACAAAAGAGTAGGAAAAGGATATGGAGATGTTGACTATGCTTGCATTTTCCACTAGGAGCAGGGTGAGAGGGTGTGGCAGTAGTAAACACAATTCTGGGTTGTATCCTCAGAGAGATAGTCTCCAGAAGCAAATAGGTGATGTTCCCACTTGACTGCACCCCATTCAGGCAATACCTTAAACATTATGTGCAGCTCTGATTGGCTATACAAGAAGAAGGCTCTCAGGCTAATGGATGAAGTTCAAAGGAAAACAGCAAGAAGAATGTATGGGGTGGGGGGTATATGACCAGAGATCAGAGGAGCTAGAGCTGTTCTCACTGCAGGCTAGAAAAGTCAGGAAAGACGTGTAGTGCATGTTATATCTTGGAGATGTGAAGGAGATGAGCTGAATAGGAAGAACAGATGAAGGGTGAAAGTATTCTGTCAGTAGAGTTTAGGGATCAATTAACTCCCTGGATATGTGAAAGTACTTCTTCACCAAGAGAGTTGTGGACTCATGGAATGGGCTTTTAGAATGGGTAGTAGAAAAGGAATTGAGAGACATCACTGAGAACTTTGCACAGGTGTACAAGGTTGACAAGGAAGAGGAATGGAAGATCAAATATTGAATACTGAATTTAGTTAAATGGCAGACTAGATTATCTTACTTTCCTCTTAAAATCATGTGATGTAGCTTTAGAGTCAGCATTGCAGACCTGAAAGGTAATCCTACATATGCTGACACACTTCTTTTTTTACTTTAGAGTGTTACTTTAGAGCTATACTGTTAACTTTTTGTTTCTAGCTCTGTTTTAGTATGTTGAATCACTGTGTTAATTAATTGCTGCAAGTCTGATGTATGTGTGTTTTACTTCTTCTGTTAGGGCCCATGCAGTAGACATATTGAGAGTGCACTGCGGGAGCTAAAAGCTGCATCCAGAATGGTCCCAAAATCGATTCACCTGCCCAATTGTGACAGAAAAGGCTTCTACAAAAGAAAACAGGTAATCAGCTCATTCCACGTCTTTATCTCTGTCTTGCTGTCCTTCTTACTCTGTTCCATACAATAGATGCGTTCTAGGTATGTAGTATGTAGTGTTGTACTTTTCTGTGTGCATGTGTGCAAAATCATGTATAAGGTACCTGAAAGCTTGGAGAGGATACTACTTAATGATAATGTTAGTATACTCTGTAATGCATTTCACAGTTTGGGCCCACGGAACCTGACTTGTGAAATAACCCAAGACTCCCACTTCACTGCTGACTCCAAGTGCAATGGCTGACAGCTGAAGTGTTCAAGTTTAGGAATGCAGGGGAGGACTTTGAACCACTGCCTTAGGAGGTTGTGTAGCATAAGTGTTGTGCCAAGAATGGCACAGGTATCACATCTTACCCACTGAGATAAGAGGAATTAATAATCCACTCACTTTTAAAAAATATGCAAATTCTTCTTTACTGTTTTTTTGTTCTACTGTACCTGTATTATTACAAAAAGCACAATTATTAATTATACCTGATATACTGCCCAGACTGCTTATTTGTTGATATAAGTTTTCTTTATACCAAATCAGCACTACTTACTTATTTATTAAACTTATTATATTTTCAGCTAAATTATCCCTATTTATGTATCTTTCATCCCTGCAGTCATAGCACTGCCAATATTTTATTTTAAGAAGCCCTGCAGGGTAACCCAGCTTGAATGCCATCATCTTATCTGCACTTTTAGACATCAGCTCCCTACTTATCCACTGCTTTCAGCATAACTAACATTTCCTCTACTGCTGCAGCTGCCATAACCAGATCTAAATGTACCTTTGCTGACTTTCACCAATTGTTTCATCTGGGACACACCCCTACCTTGTCACTGCAAGTATGGCTTCCTCCATTGTTTTTCTTCACTTCTACCAACTTACTGTTCCTTGACCACATACACTTATCTACCTCTCCTTGTAACTCACTACTCCTTCACCACATACACTTACCTACCCCTCCTACTAACTCACTACAACTTCACCACATACACTTAAATACCTCTTCTACTAACTCACTACAACTTTACCAAATACACTTAAATACCTCTTCTACTAATTCACAACAACTTCACCACATGCACTTACTGACCTCTCCTACTAATGCACTACTCCTTCACCACATAAACTTACCTACTTCTCCTACATGGTCCCCATCACTAACACATATTTTACTCCTTCACCACATACACTTACCTTTTATCGATGGCAGTTTACATTTACCATGTCCCCTCTAAATGTGAGAAATGCCCAATTTGACCAGCCTGGCTAACAAAATACAAAAACTAAGTGAACAGGGATATGTGTCAGGTAACTCCCTCAATGTAGTGGGCATTCTTTGAAGGCAGAAGGGCATTTTCCCTAAGTGCCAAGACTTCATTCATTTCTTAATGCATGTTACAGATAATGTCCATCCTGTTTTCAGTCTCTGTACAGCCAGGTATACCAAAGCAGGACACATCTTGTGCTGTAGTAGTCATAAATTACTGCCCCCAGAGCTGTGATTATGATCACAGATTTTCTTTCATGTATGCTGGGACTGCTGTCCTCAGCCTGTGGGGCAGCATCTGCTTGAACTTCTTTGGAGCTTCAGTTCTGAGTCTTTCCTCTTTCAAAGCTGTATGTCTGGCTGTTAGAGCAGTTCACAAAACTCAGTCTCTAATTAAACATGCGACTGGAATGTACCATACCCTTAAAGTCCTGCTGTTCAAACCAGTGACATTATAATCAGGAAGTAATATTTTAAACCCATTATAATATCAGCCACAGATAAATCATCTGTATTGCAACCAAATTCTCTACTAAAATTAAAAAATGACATGTCTAGTGTTAGGGTAGAGGATATTTTGGATATTTTGAACATATAGGCCAGATGTTTTCTGTAACCCAGTTACTGCAAAACTAGTAAGGTGTCATAGGGACTGCTTAAAGGGGAGTAACTACTCCAGAAAAGACATATAGAAGAGACAGAACTGTATATATCAGAACCCCAATAAATGCAAGAACAGCTATGACTCTAATGTTAATGTTCCCTTCTTTCTTTCCATTAGTGCAAACCTTCCAGAGGACGGAAGCGTGGACTTTGCTGGTGTGTGGACAAGTATGGTATGAGACTGCCAGGCTCTGAATTCATCCGTGGAGATGCACAGTGTCAAGGCTTTGATACAAACAATTCTGAGTGAGGAAAGCTTCTTTCAGTGAACTGAGGACCTTGGAATCTTACCTGTTCTCAACTTAAAGAAACAGTCATAAAAACAAACTTTTCAGCTGAACCCATGTCATTTACCCTTTCTCTGGTTTCATATCATGAGTTAGGGAGGGAGGATGTTTTAGCCCTTTTCTGGCTAATTGTGGCTATTGAAGCACTTGTTTTTCTTTTTTCTTTTTTTTTTTTTTTTTTTTTGTAACGAGGAAGTTAGTAGACATTTCCTAAAGCTGACACTTCTTCAAACACAGATGTGTTCGTATGTTAATGTATAAATTATTATATTTCTGTCATTTGTATTATGCACAGAAACCATAAATATTCAGTTGATGCGCAGGACTTTGAAAAGACACAGGCAGTTATATTTCTTTAAGAAAAGGTTTGCATTGTCAGACTTGTTGACAGTCATGGAGGGTAGAGTCAAAGACATGATGCCTTCCTGTGAAACA
Source organism: Protopterus annectens (assembly GCF_019279795.1). Classification (NCBI taxonomy): domain Eukaryota; kingdom Metazoa; phylum Chordata; order Ceratodontiformes; family Protopteridae; genus Protopterus; species Protopterus annectens. Next base: position 1,768,437,279 of record NC_056737.1, read on the forward strand.
TTTCAATTGAAACGAGAATGCTTAACACATGTTTAGTTATGACTTTGAGAAATGTTATTGATGACAAGCTGTGATTTTAATTTTCTGTAGCTGTTGTACAAAGAATTTTGCAAACCTGATTTTTTTTCTTCTTGCTGTTTTTCACATGCTGTGTTTTAAATGACATGCACTCGGGCCTCTGAGAGACCTCTGCCTTGAAGCCACTAGAAAAGAACAAACTTCTATTTTTGACAGGGGGGGACATACTGCTTAGAAGCAGGTAGCACGTCCCTCTTTTCAGATGTGGTCTTAGTGGGTATTTATTGTCCTTAATAAATTAATCAATGGATACCTGTTACCAAAAAGGACCTTTTATTTGGACAGCATTCATTAAACTGTGTGCTGTACTATGGTAGTTGTGGGCTTTTATGGGGAAAAGCAATCTGTGCCAGACTCCTCATCTCTCACCCCTGCTTACTCCTATAGAACATTGGTTCCAGACAGTGGGGTAACTGTATATAGGAACCATGGTCAGATGCTTGCAAAAGCACTCTATAGAAGAGGTTGTTACAGTGGAACAGGAAGTTGAAGGTGGTGGACTGATGCAAAGAAGACAGGCCGCATGTGGTGGCACTGTTGTAAGTTAGCTGGAGGGATTCAGAGAATGTGCTAGAAGATGAACTTGTCGGGTCTTCCCTAAACATATAAAAATCCAGAAAGTAATGAGAGGATTCCAGGGAGATGCTGTTTTTATAGCAGCTATCACAAATATTGGCTAGGGAAGAAACATTAGACTGTGCACAGTTAGTATCCACAAGGATCAGTTATGCTAGGATGTGGCTTACTTAAGGTTCTGACTTTTTTGTTTTGAATATTGTGAGTGTTTGTACATTTTTGCAGGCAGCTCAGAGTCTGAAATGTAAATCTTATTAGGGAAACTCTGGAAGAAATGTACACATTTCAGATGGCATATATTCATGTGGGTTATCTAGACAAGAATATAAGTAAATTAGATGCACCGTTTAACTTCATGGTGCACTATTCTAAATTGTTGCAGTTTTCTGTAACAATTTGATAGGTACAAGTTGCATCTGTCATTATGCCCACAAATTTTCTTTATTTGCATTTCTGCTGATGAAAACACTGACTTGGATGAATCTGGTTTAAGTCAGTACAGATGTTTTATATATTGTATTTCCCGTAGGTCCCATCTGTTTTTCCTGCTCTGCAGCTTAACCTGTACTAGTCCCTTTGGTAGTAGCACATGGAGTAAACACACTGCATGTAACAGGATGCAGTTAAGTTAATGGAAGAGGCTGCATTGTTGTTGTACCAGGACAAACATTCTCTGCAGACAGTGTGTGCTCATGGACACAGTCCACCTGGACTGTGGTAAGACAACCACTGACCTGTCTTGTGGTCTTAAGTATCTGTTTAGTATGGGCATCTGAAATGCACATATCTCATAAAATGTCACCTGAGTACCCTGCTGTTTATGAAATTGAAATGCAGTTACAATAAAATGTCAATTATTGTATTTCAATTTTCCTTCTAAACTAAACTGGAAGTAAAAATTTACCTTTACAGATATAGTGTACACCCTAATGAAGTGTTAACTGTAGTGCTGTCCCTGTTTGCTCTGTGAAGTCACAGGACGAATCATGAATTACTCTGCAACATTTGAACTTCCATTTTGCAGTTAAAATTCATGAACTGTACAATTCATCAACTTTTCTGACTTTCACAAAACATTTAAGAAGTCAAGTTGTGAAAAATGTATATTCCAGCAATCAGGTGGAGTAACATTGAATACAAGGACTAGTGAATGAGGTGTTTCATACATTATATATTACTCTCAGTGGTCTACTTAATATGCTGCAGCCAAATTCTGACTATGCCAGCTAGAGTCTGACTAGTGGGGACTCTCAGGGAATACAGACGAGAAGCAGGAATCTCATTAAACACCACTCTCACAATGTGGACAGCCCATTGTAAATGCTCTGTAGTAAATCTACTGGCTGGGCTGATATATTAATGAAGATAGTAGAAGGAGACAAAATGAAGGTAGAAGATGCTAGCAGCCTGACTGTAGCACAACTGATACTGAGACCATCCAAAACCAGATAAACCTTGACCACACCAAGTAGCTGGAATGCTAGTACTGGGGCATTAATTTGTTGCATGCATACCTGAAGAATGCTGCAAAACACTGCAGAAGGTCACATTACTAGAGAATATTCTTGAACCTTAAGTATAGCTACATTTTGCTGTACCAGTAGGATATTCTAATTTAAGCATGTTGCAAAAAACTGTGGCCCAAATAATAAGTGATGTAGTTTTTTTTTTCATCATAGTAAAGTATTTGAACATGTGGTCACCTACGGAGTGGTTATTGTTCCTGTTGTATAGTTTAGTGTTGTGGGATGTTGCAGACAGTCAGAGTTCCTTTCATCATGGTAATACTGTGTTATAGTGTGTTTCTGGAAAATTGTTCTACCACATGTGGTATCCCACTAATATATAAAATGAAAGGCTTTGTGTGAACTGAAGAGACTTTGGTCACTTCTTTAATTTCTTACACTAAGTGATTCTGCAGTACCTTTTTTGCCCATTCACAGAATTACTGTTTGGTGTTCCCATGTTTCATGGTGTTCTTGTTTAGATGACTTTCTCACATGCTCCCATATACATCTCAGAAGCAGAGCTGTAGCGTCTCTTTTCCTACGTCAAGCCTTTCACATATAGCAAAAAAAATAAATAAATAAAAATGCTAGATTAAATCCTATGGCCATAAAGTATGCGGCACTTTTTGTAACCACACTGTACTTCTGCATCACTCCAGTCACCCACAGGTGCTATCCCTTGGATTTGGTTAGAGTTCAAATGGCAGAACCCCCTGTCTCCCTACAAGACTAGCCAAGGAATATTGTGTGCAATATCTGGGGTCAAGATTCCAAATGTTTCAAAGGGCACTGTAGATTTGTTTAGGGAAAAGTATAAATAAGCTATATTTCTACAAAAAGAATTATGTTGTTTCTGTTGTTTGCTGTCATTTGTTTATACTTTGCATCCTGGTAAAAAATAACCAAGCTTGAAAGAGAACATAATGACACGGATTATTTTTATCCAAAGAAGGCACCTCCCCACTGAGAGAGAACTTGAGGCTGGGTAGTCACACTTAACACTTTGAAGAGCATGGATTCGGAATGCACTTGGATTTTCATCTTCCTGACTTGTTTCAAAGTGCAGCAATTGACCCAGACTGGTTACTGGAACCAGGCAATGTTATAATCAGCATTCCTCAAATACAACTACTTCTGCTGAATCTTATGAGAACTTGCATCTGTAAAACATGCCTTAAGACTGGATATTTTATGTTATCAGTTTATTGTGAAATGCAAATCCAGAAACAAGCAACTGTTTGTGTAGATCATTGCAATTACAAATGTGTGTAGCAAAACTGGATGTACTCAATTTGTAGTCAGTGTTTTTGAATTCTTTACCAGCAGTTCATATTGTATGCTAAACCCCAAAAAATATATGTTTTTGTAGGAAGTTAAACTAAGTCAGGAACAGATTTTAAAGTCTTTGCATGTATTAGAATTTCAAAGCTCTTAATTTCTGGCATAGTTTCAATTGAATAACACATATAATCCTGATGCACAAACAGCTGTCCAGGTCAGCACATTCTTTAAGGCATTATGAGTTTGAGTTTTATCTGTACTTTGCAGAGTGTGAAGTAGATTGAGCTGAAGCCTGTCCCAAGTATAAGTCCCTGATCATTTCCTGACACAAACTCACTGCTGCTGCAGCTTCAGTTTGCCTGATGGTAGAGAATCCATTTATGTGGGATTTTCTCTTTTCTCCATGGATATGTAACACTATCATTAGTATACATAAGTAAGGGGATGTGAAGGGTGTGGGATGGCTTGTTTTTTTTATAGCTTTCATTGAGCTGAATCTTCAGTCAATATGCATTTGCCTGCTTGAAACTTCAGAGAACTTACACTCAACAAAATGTATGTACAGGAAGCAAGTTACTAGTTAATACATTTAATGGGAGGGACAAAATCTTAGCTACTCTCAACATATGTGTTATGTGGATGATACCCAGCCATGGGATATTCACCAGAGATGCGTTAGCATAGTCAGGTCTCTTTGTGCTGGCTGGATATATGTTGTGCAGTCCTTTCTTTGTCTGATTTCCCATATTCCACAGTCAGAGCAGAAGTAAATAGTTCTTCAATTTGTACAGTTATTTATCAGCTGTTTCTGTTATGCTGCAGCAGTTACATTTACCTTCTTCGTTTTCAGACAATCGCAGTCATATCCAAAATAACAGAATGGCTGAACATGTCATTGTTTCTTACATCTGAAGTTTTTCCCCAAGTTGCAAAATCTCAAATGTCCTACCTCAAAAGCGTATGTATAATACACAAACACCATTTTTTAGAAGTTGAGATGGTGATATTACTTCATCAGTTTTGAAACGCTATCCTATTGTCCTTCGAAGGTCAGCTAGACAAGGTTGGAACTCATCAAGTTAAAATCACCAATATTGAACTATTTGCTTGCTGTTTCTGCTAGAAAGTCAGTGTCAGTGCATTTTCTATCTGTGCACCAGATGTGATTAACTGAGACGGGGCTTTTTTCCCATTTTCTCCTTGATTGTACTATCATGGAGTTGGTATATTTAAGGAATTAGAGTGTAAGTGGAAACACCCACTAACGGGATGCAGGGGGCATTGTATTCAGCAAAAACACTTTTAAAAGTCATTTAATTGACTTCTAAACCATTTATGTTTCATACAATGGGATCTTCATATAGTAGTTGATACTTGGGGAAACACAGGTGAAGTATTTTTCACATCTGTAGATTTCTATTACTAGGAGAGAAATGGGGCTTGTAATTCAGGCCTGAACAAGGTTACCCATAGAAGATGTAATACAACTAAATATGTCTGTTATCAAGCTACCATCAGTTTTAATGTGCTCCTTTTAATATTTTGTACTAATAGAATATCTTTAGATGAACATAAGAAAGGAAAACACTTCAGATATAAAAATCAATGCAGGACAACAGAGGTTATTTTAATAATCACTCTGATTTTTTTTATTTCTTTTTTTTTTTATTTTGTTAAATAGCATCATGAGCCTTTAAATGTATTTCCAGATGTTTATCAGATAACGCATAGGTAGTCTGTGTGTTATATTTTACTGGCCTAAAGGTTTATTATAAAGTTGTTTGTTGCTTACCATTGCCTTAAAGGTATTTTGGTTATTTCATTTATATGTAATAGTTGTCACAGTTTGTGTCCAGGTCACTCATGGCATCCCATTGCTGTGACTTAAAATAACATATGGTCAGTCTGTATTCATGTCTGTAAAGGAACGGGAGTGGCCTGGTAGAGCTGCATACAACTACAGAACAAATGAAATATACACAACCATCTTACATTGTCGACATGAGACATAACAATGTCTGTGAAATCTGTAAACTAAATTAAATAGAACCTGTTATTGTGCCTTCACTACGGTGTATTGTAATGGATTACATGTTAGAAAAATAAGGCTGTATATTGGAAGAATGCAGGTCTAAAGTCAGACCTAATCTATCTATTCTTCTATGGATAATTAAAACCCCAGAATGTATTTGCATATTTATTTGCACTATCTTTTTCATACAATATTCTAGTAGACAGGCTCCCGTGATGCTAAACTACAAATAAGACTGAGTTTTTATGACTACAAATGATGAGTACCATGGGGATGGACAGTATTGCTCTGAGTTATGGTATACAGTGGCTGTTTCTATAAGAATAAAGTAAGACCAGTTTGAGTTGTGTTTGGCTAGCTGGTACCTGCCTGAGATCCCAGCTGTCCACTGAGATCACTTTTATTTTTTGAACCCAGCAAGCTCTAGCTGAACCCATCCCTTTCAGCATTACACACAGCTCTTGAGTTTCATCCCTTTGGTAACATCCCCAAACAATTTTACTGTTAACCTTTCCAAATTGTTCATGAGTAAGTTCTGTTTTCCTGAGAAATAATAACTCTTAACAGATAAAAAAAGCTAAATGGAGGAGAGTTTTGTGGTTGTTTTAGTATTTTTTACTTAAGGACAAAAGGATTTCACAGTTTATTGGACAAACATGAAGATTGCTGTACACTATTTATTCAACCTATAATTTATGTACTCTCTCATCTTTGTCTTTTGTTATGACAAAGCATTTATTTAATAAAGTTATGTATACAATTCTTGACTAGTCTTGAAGGATTGTAACTAACTGCTTGATACAACTGTCTTTTGTTTATAGAATAAAATTACTTCATGTAGCTGAGAGAAATGGGCAGAAAGCAGGAATACAAATCATGGTAAAGAATGCTGTTTCTAGAATAGCCAGTGCTATTCAAAGGCAGATGACAGGGCATCTGTGAGCAAGGAATTGTCACTGTAACAGTATCTATAGCATCAGTTACAGTAATGTGTATTATAACTTCCTGTAACTTCACAAATAACTGAAAGATGCATTCTGTGCAATACTGCATGTAGCTGCAGGGGAAGATGCAAGGAAAGCTGCAGAGCTGAGTAACGCAGCCTGCATAGTGATTCCTTAAGGCTTGTTTATGTCACTGATTTCATTGTGTGGCTGTGCCTTGCACCCCACAGTATCAGTGAAAATGTGGGAAGCTCAACCTCAGGATGTTCTGATTACTTTCAACCATCAAGTTGGCAGAACTTACCCAGCATTGTTGTAGCATGATTTAATATTGTTTAACAAATTACATACAGTGTGGCATACACTTCTGAATGATGCATTGCTAACAGGATCACTTGGAATTTAATAAAACATTCTCCTCAGTTTTCCAGAGTCTTTAGGATACAGCTCTGTATGATCTCATACACTGTAGCACTATCCGTTTTTTGAAAGGCATTGTTTCCATTGGTTTAGAAATAGTTGAATACTCCAACCTGTGAAGCTACAGTTTTATGTAAAGAACATGATTTTTTTACACAACTTTGCATTTGTGTTCTATTTCTCATACTCATAAGACACTGTGTCAGCCGTTGATGTGCATATGATACTGTGAGAGAAACATTCTTATTGGCTCATTCTGCACTAAAAGGGTGATATGCCTTGGCAGCATCATGCCAGATTACCCATATGTGCAGGCCCCGCTAGAAAGACACTTGTTCAATGTGATATTTCAGCATTTCAGGGAAGGCTTGGGTTTCCTCTCACAGAGCTGACAAATTAGTTGATGAATTTCCAACCACACTAAATGATTGGGCAGAGAAGAACTGCTTAGCCAGTATGACACAAACAGTAGAAGTGAGTGGCACTGTCTTTGTGCTGGCTACTTGTTTCTTTTAGTCTGGACTGAAAGAACTAGAAATAGAGTGTGTGCATGTGCTGAAGATATCAAACTTTGAGTCACACTTTAATTGGGAACTGTAAAGGTCTGTTGAAGGTTGACTGTCTAAGGCTGCACTAGAGGACAAAATTCTGGCATGTTGTCTCCATTAAGTAGGTGAAAACAGATTTCTGCTTCAACCTCAGCTTTGATTACTGTACTCTTGCTGTCCTACCAGATGTGTAAATACAGATCAGGAGGTCTATGGTCTAGCAGTGAAGACCAGTAGAAAGAAAGATCACTCGCAGGGGTGAAGGTAGGTTGGAGCCAAGAAAACATATGGTGGATACCATCATCAGTCCCCTTAGCATTTTTATATGGTGTATGTTTGGCCCATCAACTGCAACCATCTTTCTCAATTCAAAGCCTTTCTCCTACCTTCTTCAATGGTTATGCTTGACTGTCACAGGTCTTCCTTAATGTAGACTATCCATCTCATAGATGGACAACCTCATTTTCTTTTGTTTTATTCCTGCCTCACCTAAATCTGTTTTACCAAATTGTCTTCCGCTCTCTTCAAACATGTACCTAAACCACTGTAATGTTTTTTTCTTTGACCTTCTCTGCAGTTGGGCTACCATGGCTTGTGCACTGATGTCCCAATTTCTTCTTCTGTTCCTCAGTGTGCATCCTACTACCCATCTCAAGTACTTCATCCCCATCATCACAAGTTTCCTATACTCTTCAGATTTCAGTGCCATACAGAAGCACTGGCAACTCCCATGTTTTGTTCGCCTTACTTATCAGCTGCATTGTCATTATTTTGTAACATATTAACCCTGACACTCTGTGCCAGTTGGCTGCAGCAACCTTTGATTCCAGCTTTGACCGCCTCCAGCTTTGACCGCCTCCTTCAGATTTCCCTTCTCCTGAAACCCACTTCACAGATAACTGAACCTGCTAACCTATTGCATTATTTTCCTTTATATCTCAGTCCAGTTTCATCTCATTTTTCCCATTTGCTACTTTAAACCATTGTCTTAAATCTAATAGGAAAATGGTCATAATGCAGTTATAGAAAGCAGTAGCTGACTTCATATGCGTTTATATATAGTAATTCCACCGGCAAAAAAAAAAAAAAAAAAAAAAAGACCTTGGTACCCTTAGGAAGGTTAAGAATATGACAAGTAAGCTAGTTCAGGTTTTGACATCTGTTGTATGGCAAGGTACCTAATATGATTGTGGCAAACAGACAGAAGTGACATCAGAGTAGAATACAAACACTCAAAGTTTAGCAAGAGTAATGAAAGTGGAGGGAGAGCCCTCCATATTTGAAAAGCATGTCCAAATTCTTGACAAGGAAGGCAAGCTAGGCATTTTAAATGTTTTACTGACAGCAATTTCAAAGTTGGTCTGTTCAACAGGATCACACTTTTCAATCAAGAATGTATGGCTCCTCACCTTTAGCAAGTTCACAGATTTATCTTGTCTAACTTGAGTGTAACTCTTCTCTAGTGTACCTTAATGACATGGTTTAAATGAGTGTACCCCTCTGAGGTAAAACTTAATGATGTGGTTTGAGTGTAAGCCTTCCAATGCATACATTAAGGTTATGGGTTATCCATTTGTGTTAATATGGCCAATGCAGTAACAATAAATGTTTAGAAGAATTGTTATTTGTTTATTTATCTGAATGTGTGAACCAGGGTAGAACACAATGGACAAATTTTAGTCTCAGTCCAGAAAGGTAGAGAAAACAGCAATTTTTGTATCATTTGACAACCAGGGTAAGAAATACAAACAAACTTATAATAAAGACAAAAAGAAATGTATATATGCTACTGATATATATATATATATATATATATATATATATATATATATATATATATATATATATATATATATATATACATACTGTGTGTGTGTGTGTGTGTATATATATGTATATATACATATATATGTGTGTGTGTGCGTGTATGTCTACATGTATCATATATCATCATCATCAACCTTCTTTTTCCCATTTTCTACATGGGGTTGGGGTGTCATGTCAACTCTCACCATCTCTCTCTATTTAATGTCACTCTCTTGCCTTCTTCAATACTCATGCCTGACTGTGGCATGTCTTCTCTCACACAATCCATCCACCTCTTTGCTGGATGCCCTTGTTTCCTCTTGCCTTCTTCCTATTTGTCCCAAAACTTTTTCACCAGACTGTCTTCTGTTTTTTCTGCACATGTGCCTGAACCACTGTAATCTGTTTTCTTTCACCTTTTCTTCAACCGGAGCTACTTTGGCTTCTGCTCTTATGTCCTCGTTTCTTTGTCTGTCACACAGTGTGCATCCTACCACCTGTCTCAGGCACTTCATCTCCATCACCTGTAGCTTTCTCAACTGCTTGGCCTTTAATGCCTAGGTTTCTGTACCATACAGTAGTACTGGTTGTGCCACTGTTTTGTCCACCTTACTTTTCAGCTTCTTTGTCATTATTCTGTCATATACTACACCAGACAATCTGCATCAGTTGTCTGCAGCTCCTTTGATGATATGTATGAGTGTATATACATGTGTACATGTATGCATCTGTCCCAAAAGATTCTTAGGTACTAAAAATTGTAAAGGAAGGTTACAGACTCAAGTAGGCTTCCTCCCACATCTTACACATATTCATCAGGGACTAGGATCATCTAATTACCCCAGTAAAAGAAACTGTGCCCCATGAATCCAGGCAATGATTCTAATCCAGACCTTTCTATGCCCCTAAAAAGGAGGGGAAACTGGAGACCCCCAGTAAAGCTCAGTGTGGGGGTAGCCTTTACCCAGATGGGAGACACTCATGATAGAGATAAAGCTCAGTTTGGGGTTAGCCTTTACCCAGAACCCCTCCCCCAATCAGTCCTTCTACATGGACAGCTCAGACTTTGTCTGGAGGCCTTGATCTCAGAGTCTCAAGGTATAGGGCTTATGGAATCACCAGTAGGGGAAAAAAGCATCAACTTAAAAGAGGTGCTGGCTGTCATCTAGAGCATGAGGGCTATAAATCAGCTTTGGAAAAGAGGGCTCTCCAAGATGTGATGGACAATACCACAGTTGTTCTGCACATCAACAAACAGGGAGGGTCAAGGTGGTACCCACTGTGCAGCTTAGACAGAATAGACTGGGAGTTGGAAATGCAGCACAATATGGTTTTAAAGGCAGAGTACATCGCTTCAGTCCTAAACTCCATGGCAGACAAGGTCAGCAGGACCAAGACAGACCCTCATAAGTGGATGTTACAGTATTACACCAGGAGGTCTTCCTATACCTAGTAAACATATAGAGTGGTCTACAGTCTTGCCCCAGATCCCCATACCATGCAGAGACATTTCTGTGATAGATTATTTCTCCATAACATGGGCAGGGCACTTCCTATATGCCCTCCCCTTCCCCTTGATTGCCAGGGTTTTCTTGAAGGTAAGGAAAGAAAAATGAAAGATGCCCCTCCTAGAACTCATTTTGACCAAGACAATGTTGGATTTCCATGCTAATGCAGTTAGCTGAAGGATGCCACCAGACTTTTCCAGGCATAGTAGATCTACTATCCCCAGACAAGGGGGGGGGGGTTCTTTCATCCACTCTAATCTGCAGAACTCTGAGACTTACTGTTTAGAGAATTTTTTTATGTCCTTCTTGTACCAGTGCACAGAGGGCATGCACAGATTTTTAAGGAATATAGCAAACCTACCATGAGGAGGACTCCAAATGAAGGCTTTCCTCCTGTTACCAAACTAGTGGTCAGGACTCCAAGAGTGCATGGGTATCCGTGAACCTACAATACTAAAATAACTTGCTTAAAGCTTGTTTATCCTACCACTCTACCATGGTCCACCTTTCAGCAATTCCAGCTTTTCTGACTTGGGAATTTCTCCTATCCAGCCTATCCCAAGTTAAACAGTTCCTTAAAGGGGTCCTACACATTTAGCTACCAAGTAAAAGAGTGGACCCCCAGGACCTGAACTATGTACTTGAAAAGATAGCTCAGGCTTCTTTTGAGGACCTGAACTATGTACTTGAAAAGATTGCTCAGGCTTCTTTTGAGCAAGCAGTTAAGAATCCTTTGAAATTCCTCTTCTGAAAAAATGTCCGTTTTAGTTTCTATAACTTAGTTGCCATAAGCAGGAGTTAAATCTTAGAACTAACTCCTCCTTTATGCAAAGGTAGTTTCAGAATTCATACTAAGTTAGACTATCAATTCACCCTGGGGATCACGTCAGTCGTCCTGCTAGACAGGGGTCCAAGGAAGTAAATAGTGTGGGAAGAAATAGCCAGGGAATTGTTATGGCTCGGCTTGTATAGGCCCTAGGGCTGATAGCCTAGTACCAACCTATGAACCATCCAGCTACCAGTCTTCTTCCCCAATCCTCAGAATGAGGGGAATTAATTTTGTATTAGTTGGACATGGACAAGCAACTCAGGTTTTACCTGGATAGGACAAAAAAATTAAGAAAACTAATCAGATCTTCATCTCCTTTGCTCATTAGAAAAAAAAAAAACAGCCACTGCCAAAGCAGACCAGCACTAGATGGCTCTGCCGTTATATACATTTCTACTACCACAGCATGGGTTACAGTCTGTATAGTCCAGTGAACGCTCAAGATACCAAAATGACCTTTGTGGATGGGGTGCACATCAAATCTATCCTAGAGGCATCTGCCTGATCCTCTCTCCACACCATGATGAAAGACTATAAATTGGACACCTTTTCCAGGGCTAGAAAAGGGCTTTGCTAAAGCTGCACTTCAGGCCAGCCTTTGCATTGTAAATAAGCTTTCTTCCACCACCCTCCCTGCTTATGTTCTGGAACTCGTCCCTGAAGTAATGAATACTGCAACAGTGATTAATGAAGACCATAGTACAATCTTGTATGTAACTTACCATAATAGCAAATGCCCAAATAGTTCCTTGTTGCAATACCTATTGCCACCCACCCTCCCCACAAGGCATGCTCTTTTCTACTTCTTTCCTCTATGTCCAGGTGAGACAACTTTCTTTCCTTTCAGCTTATCACTACCGTTTCACTTGCCCCTTGTGGACTAGAATAGAGTTCTGAACTTAGGTAGGGCACTGATAAAGACAGTGCCCCTGCTGTTATGCCAGCATGTTCTTCTGTGCCTGTGGGCAGGCATACACAGCATGGGGAGGGAGCTGAGCTGTTGGAGATTCAATGGATATATGGAACACCTAGCAGTGAAGTCCCAGAAGTACTGAATACTACAAATGTACATTATCAGAACATCTACTATTATAGTAAAGTATTTACATAATTGTATTTTCCTGCTCACCCATTAATATTAATGCACTGATGTGAGGGGAGTTCCAAATGAGCTATAGTCTTTGCTTTGTATAACATCTAAGCATTCAGACACTCGTTTAAGACCTAAACCCTCAGACAGAAAATACCCCATAGATCCACTTTGGCATGGAGGACGTTTATGAATGAACATCTGATCACTTTCTCTCCATTGTACATACTGTGGAACTGAGGGAAAATGATAAAATAAAGCTTTACAGATATGTAGAGACAGTTGCAGACAGTCAATCAGGACACACTTGGTCTAAGCCTTTGTAAAAATAGAAAATAAAGCACCATGGCTGAGTGGTTCAGCCTTATAGCCCCAAGTTTGATACTAACTTCTGGTTGCAGTCTGTGTGGAGTTTGCATATCTCTGTATTCTCTGTGTGAGTTCTCTGTCATGTGATAAAAACACAGTGGTTGACTGATTGTTCTGAACTTTACTTAGATATTACATTTACCCTTGCCATTGTGGCTAAAAAGAGTCAAAGGACCAGCTTGCACAGATTAATAAATAATTAAATTCAAAAGCAAACTTCTGAGATTGCTGTTGTTACATGTATAAGGAATAGCTTATTTTAGTTGTAAATCAAACAGGTGGCATGTGTGTATGTGTGTGTGTGTGTGGGGGGGGGGGTGAAATAAAGAATGCTGAAGTAGATTTAGATAAGCTTTAAACTTTTTCTGATAGTTCATATTTTCAGAAACCTATTTTATCCTGTTCATGATCAAATGAAGCCAGTGCCCACTTTGACAATCTGTGAGTGTAAGTAGGAGATTCACTTCTAGATGTGATACACATCCATCACAGGATGTACATTTCACTACTATGGCAGCCAAAAAGGTATGTATTACTGTGCTATTTACTAGGTTTATTTTCATCTTTGAATGTAAGTATATAAGGTTTACATGTATTTCATATGTATCAGTTGTCCCATTATCTTAAAAAGCAATTGGCTGCATCATACAGCAAATCAGTTAAGCTTTCCGATAAGATAGATCTTATACTCCTGGCATAGTTCAACTTCTAGGTTAGAAATTGGTAATATTTTGACACTGGTGACACTTGAACTAATAAAGAATGCATGAGGGGCACATTAATAAGTGATTGTGTTGGGTCTACTAATAATTACATTTTCCTGGGGCACCACTCAGTGGGCCTATGAAAAAATTAGGCTGATAACATGTAGGATGCTAAACATGTACACAGTTATGTACAGCATTGCCAAGCATCTCCTGTTTACTAATTATCAAAACAAGGAAAACACTGCATTTATTAAGTATCACAAGTCATTTCACCAATGTAACATTGTCTTTACGAAGAATTAATGCTCATTGGGTAGCTTGGCAGTATTAACTACTTATGTATATAACAAGAACACATTAAAACAAACAAACGAAAAAATAGATTAAATAAAAGAAACAGACATTAGGTAGTACTTATGGAAGGAGAGTTTTAGTGGTGTAAAATTGCTTATAGATGATTTAGTCACATTACCCAAAGTCACCGAAATAGATTTGTTGGTACTGAATGAGAACCCAGCATACTCTGGCATATTCACAGACATGGTGGAAGGGATCTGTGCACCACTTTTGGCATGCTGATGTCCAGTTGCCCAGACTCGGTTACTTGCAATGCTGAGTGAAAGCTCTATGCAAAACCAAACATGCTAAAAATGAACTAAGGGTATGTATAATAATGGAATACAGTGAAACGTATGAGATGATGGTATGGAGGAAATTTTAAGTTCTGCATATCCAGGATATAGGGTGGGAGGGTAGTGCAACAAAATTGCTTAGCCTGGGATACAGAGGGTAAAGGGATACTTAACCTAGTGATCAAAGCAGAAGCTGATCAACAGCTTTTCAAACAAAAATTGACAGGTAATTCCCTGCTTAACTCTACAGGGTAGAAGAAAGCATATCACAGAAAACCCAGCCAGTAGCATGACAAAGACTGAAAGCAACTGCACTGACACAAACAAGGAAAGAAGTAAGTAGATAGCCCAAAGTCGATCAACCACCATACTAATTATGCATGAACAACCAAGTACATATATGAGTAATGACCCACATATACAACAAAATAAAAAATAATTTGCCACATAGACATTCAGCTTGTAACAGAAAAAAATAATTAGTCACAATCATCTTATCCCATAAAATAAAACATGCAAATACAGTCACACACAGTTCTGAGCCATTAATATCTTGCCTTCATATGCAGACGTACTATTCCAGCAAGTGACTGACAACTTCTCTGTTGTCATTGTCATTATTCTGTAAAATTGATCAGTGGGTTACTCAACAGATTTTGATTGGTGAGTCATTGACCAACATCTTTTTCTTTGATCGCCAGATAGCTAATTGTGTATTAGTCAGTGGATGACAGCCTAACAACTCGGGTGGGCTGTATCACATGCAGACAAGTGTTTGACTCTCTGCTGGTGTTTCAAAATCAGAAAAGAGGCAATAAAAGCAACTCAATTTTTTTTGGGTCTGCTCTTGTTGCCTAGCTGATAAAGCCATTTAGAGCTGATTTATACATTCCTTGTTACTGTTTACATATTTTATTTTCTGTTTTGAGTAAATCTATATTTTTATGTTCTGCTTTGTATTTTTTGGCCTAGTGTGTTTTGGACATTCTGAATTTAATTGGTGGATTTGTTCTAAGTGAGAGGTAGTCATATCACTGCATGTCTTGGCTAAATTTTAGCATGTGGGCTTTGAATCTCACATGTTTTTCACTGGTTATTTTGTTTCCTTGAGTACTAATACACAAAGTGTCACTTGGCCTTGTCTTCTGATAAGATTCAAGAGGCCTGCATTGCCTGAAGTCTGAGTTTTAACTCCCTGCTGGAGTTTTAAAATCAGAAAAGAGGACAATAAAGTAATTTAATTGTGTGTGTGTGTGTGTGTGTGTGTGCCTGTACTCATACAGCTTTTTAGACTTGCTTTCTAAACTGCATGTACAACCTTTTAGACTTGCTTTCTAAACTGCATGTTACTTTTATGTATATGGTACGTAAAAATCCACTACCAATCATTAGCGGACCGGAGTTCCGCTGTGGCGACACCTAACCGGGAAAAGCCGAAAGACACAAACAAACTTTCAGCAGTAAGTAAATCTATATTTTTATTTCTAGTTTTGAGTAATCTGCATGGCCTAGTGTGTTTTGGGCATCCTGGATTTCTAAGGTGGTTTGCTCTAAGGAAGCGGTAGACACATTAATGCAGGTCTTGGCTAATTTTTAGCACTTGGGCCTCAGATTTCACTTGTTTGGTATTGGGTGTTTTGCTGATATGTAATATACTTCACTTATTTGGTATTGGTTGTTTTGCTGATATCTAATACACTGAGTGTAGCTTAACCTTTTCTTTTGATTAGGGATCTGCATCACTTGCAAGTGGTGAAAGTAATTTAAGTTTCTCTTTTGTGTCTGAACTTAAGTTGGCTGACAGATATAGCCATTTAGAGTTGCTTTCTGTGTTGCCTGTTACAGTTTATAAATTTTACTTTCTGCTTTGAGTAAATCTATATTTTATTGATTGCTCTGAGTCATCTATTTGGTCAGGAGTTTTGGGGATATTGTGGATTTAAGTGGCGGTTTGCTCTATGTGAAAGGTAGACAAATTACTGTAGGATATGACTAACTTTTAGTACTTGGGCTTCCGACTTCACCTGCTTTTCATTGGTTATTTTGTTTTTTTGAGTGATAATTAATACAGAAAGTGTGGCTTGGCCTTGTCTTCTGATATGACTCAAGAGACATGCATCACATACAATCAGGGTTTGACTCTGTGCTGGAGATTTTTCTCACACACCCATGTAGTCATTGATGTGCTTTTAAACTTGATGGCTTTTGAGCTACTCACTCATGCTATAAATTTACCTTTGAAAACAGAATGATCAAGGTAGCAAGACCTTCCCTTTAGACTCTTAAAGCTTAAGTTAGCTTCTGTTTCATAACATCCCACTCACTTAGGGCAGATCTTATGAAATCTGTATTTTCTGGGACTAGATTACCAATCACTGGGAGCCTACGAACTAATTCTCAGAGATTGTCTTGAGATTGGTGCTTCTGTTTTGCTTCTGGTGAGGGAAGGAGCAGAAGGACACTATTTTTTGCCCTTCCTGGTGATTGCCAATCATTGGATAGTCGCTAAATTGTGGATTAGGAGCCATCCTGGGATAAATGCTACAGTTTTGATCTTGGTGAGGGAATGAGCAGAAGGGCATTGATTCCTGCTGGTCTCAGACTTGGCAGTGTATATGGGACTTCATTCAGTTTTCTGTTACAGTTTTGGTGAGAACCTTTTCAGAGCTTTTGTGCAGCTTGGCTTTCTGTTTTGCCCAGCTACTGTGAACTCTATCCAGGGTATCTTCCTAGACAAAACTATAGCAAGTGTGCTGCACCCATCAACATTTGAGTTAGTGCTACTTCTCAGAAAGCAGCTTGGGATTAGTGCTACTCTGTGCTTCTGTTGAGAGAAGGAGCAAAGCATCACTAATTCCTTGTTGCATGCAGCTGTGTTGAGACCAGCACTATCTCCACTACAAGACAGTTAGCACCTCCAGTAATCAACTCCAAAGCTGGTAGAGATGACTTCCCCTTCAGCCTGCATTCCATGGATTTGCACTTTCAGCTGTCTATGTTACCAGTTTGGTTGGAATGGGCATCCTGAGGCAATGCAACAATTGTCACATGTTTACTGATGACTGTGTATTACTAAAGCAAACTGATACTGTGTGTGAGAGATGTAGTTATACAGTGTTACTGGAGGAAAAAATTTCACATAAAGTCACTGCAAGCAGCAAACAGGTTGTCTGTAACACACAATGCCACTGTATACCTTTCACATGTAACACAGACCCACACATGCTTAGGCTCTTAAATGTAATCCACATAAACCACAAAGGCCTTCTAAATGTAATCTGAGAAACAATTACTCTCAGTCACCTCACAAACACACAACTCAGGAAGCATGAACCATGTTATTTATTTATCCTTTGGTCACCAGGCTAGTAACCTCATTTCAGAGGAGACCTGAGGTAGTATATATACTTCTAGGGGAAATTTGACAAGGTCAATAGGAAACTTCCCTATTCCTTATTGCTGCGAGTAGGACCCATTTTGCAAGAGCACTTCCTGTTTCCATCCCAGGTGCAGAGATGGCCCAGAGAAACAGAGATGCAGCTGAAGAGAGAAGAAGATGATGGAGAGGTGAGAGAAATGGAGGAGAGAGAGCAATTATTGAGACCAGAGAATGAGCGCAGGATACTGAGGACATGTATAATTACAATCCTTCAGTTGGGAGGGTTGCAGGATGATTTACTTAAAGAAATGGTGATGTAGAGTAAGACAGAAAATGAAGGAGATGTATCCTGGGTGGACATTATAGAAAAAATACAAAAGGATGATGCAGAGACAGTCCCAAAGGATAGCGGTTAGATGGAAAAGAAAACGTATGCAGAGAAAATAAAAGAAGGCAGAAGGGTACTAGCAGAAAAAAAGGCAGAAGAAAATGAAAAACAGAAGTACATGGTGGGATTCAAAGTAAAGAAGACAAAGAAATGGACAGGTATGAAGTACTGGAGAATTTAATAGCTCCTTTGGGTGTAAAGGCACATGGGGTAAGAGCATTTATTCTTATTATACCATGCGATGTTCGCAAAAGCCGATAAACGTGCACGCTGATTGGCTAATCCAACCAGCGTGCACATAGTAAATCGTACAACAAATAGGTTCATAGGTTCATACTAGACTATCTGCCCTAGGGCATTTATAAGCCTAGCCAGAGTGTGTTTGCTTTCGCCACCCATTTTAAATTAATTTTGCTATGCCTTTTTTTGAGGTTAGTATACTGTGCCTCTGTCTAACAGTGACACAGAAGGGATAGCCGGGGTAAACCTACGATCTCCCATCGACTCATCAAGATTCCTCTTGAAGAGAGTCAATGTAGGACTCTGCCTAACCTGGACTGGGATTTTATTCCAGAGTGAAGGGAGCCTCTGGGTTATGAATCTGTCCCTCCAGCATGTCCTATTTATTTCAGTGCTGAGGGTCAAGTCTCTCGAGCGCGTAGCTCGATGGGATTTGGATTTTCTGAGGTGCAGCATGTCCATTAATTCCGGGTTGGACATGGCTTTATATGTCAGGCACAGATCGCCTCTGAGCAGGCGGTATGCCACTGAATAGAGCTGGAGTTTCTTTAACCGGGCAGCATATGGCATCTGTTTGAGCCCTTTGATCCTCTTGGTGAGGTACTTTTGGGGTCTTTCCAGTTGCTGCAGGTGTCTGGTAAGGTACATCCCAAAAGGGCATTGTACTCAATTATGAGCCTGATGAGGGATGAGTAAAGAGGTACGATGACCTCCCCTGATCTAGATGTGAATCCCTTCATGATTAGGTGGGCTATATAAAATGTTTTTCTAACCACTTTGGCCATGTGGTTGTCAAATGAGAGATTGCTATCAACTTGGGTCCCCAGGTCCCTAATGACTTCTTCTGTACTTAATGGATTACCACCTATGTGGTAATTTGTGGGCACTTTGTTTTTGCCAAAGGGATGACTATACACTTTTGGCGTTTAGCTTGAGGCCATGGCTCTGGCACCAGTTGTCTGTTCCTATGAGGCCCTTTTGGAGGATGCTTGTGTCGGCTGGAGAGTTGATTATGGCCCAGTTTGCAGTCATCTGCGAACTTGGTCAGCCACAGTCCTTCCATGTTGGCCTGTACCGAGAAATATATACTGAACAAGAGAGGTCCCAGGACTGAGCCTTGTGGGATGCCACTTGTAACTGGTTTGGAGTCTGACATGGCTCCAGCAATTCTAACCATGTGGGTTCTGTCCTTGAGCCAGTTTGCAACCCATCTAGTGACATAGGGGTTTATATTTAAGCTGGTGAGCTTATCTATAATGCCCAAGTGGGGTATTGTATCGAAGGCTTTTGCGAGGTCCAGGTAGGCTGTGTGGACCACCTTCCCTCGTCAATGGCCTTGGTGACTGTTTCAAAGAAATCGACCAGGTTTAAGAGGCAGGATCTGCCCTTAACAAAGCCAAACTGGGTAGGATCCAGTGTCTGTAGGTCCCCAATATCTTTATTTATGAGGTCCATGATGATCCTTTCCATAGCTTTGCAGACCAAGCTAGTCAGGCTTATGGGGCGATAGTTTCCAGGATCCGTTGAGGCACCACCTTTGTGGAGAGGGACCACTGTTGCTGTACGCTACTCTTTGGGTACATATCCTGTAGTAAGGCTAAGACTGAACAGTAGTTTTATGTTTGGGTTTAGCTCTTCTTGGAGTTCATGTAGGACGCAGCCCGGAACACCATCTGGTCCCATTGATGCTGTGTTTTTTGCTTTGGAGAGGGCGGCTCTTACCTGAGCATCTGAGATGTCAGGGGGGCAGCACTCTGTTGGGATAAATATTTGCCCTTTTGGTGGGGAGAGAGGGGAGAAGTTTGCACTGAACCTGTCAGCTAGGATGTTGGCAATGTCTGTGGGCTCGGTGTATTTTTTGTCATTTTGGACTAATTCTGAGCATATCTGGGAATTCCCACCCAGGTTCCTAACATAACTAAAGAAAGCCTTGTGATTATCCTTAGTGTCCTGTGCAATTTTTCTCTCGAAGCTGGCCTTAGACGATTTTATGAGTGCCCGTAGTTTTTTGCTAATACTGATCAGAGATGCCTTCCCTTTTTGGGATTTTGCTCTATCATGTAGTAGCTTCCTCCTTCTATTGTATAGTTTGTTTATGGCTGGGGTCCACCAGACAGGACGTCTGCCTTTGGAGGATTGGGTCTTGGTTTTATTTGGGATTGCATGATCCATGCATTCCTGAAGGATTCTGCGGTCTGGGCCGTATTTTCCACAGGCCCGGGGGCTTTGAAGGATTTCGCCTCGGTTTTAAGGCATGTGAAATTTGCTTTAGAGAAGTTTTTCACTGTGGTTTTCTGGGCAGGGGGTGGGGTCGGGATGTGAATATCCAGTGAGATTAGTTTATGGTCTGATCTTACCAGTGAGGGATACACTTCTGGTCTGGAGCATAGTGTCCCCATGTTGGTGATGATCAGGTCCAGTATGTTTTCCCCTCTTGTGGGAGTGGTAACAAGTTGTTCCATAGCATTTGAGTTTATAAATTCTAGGAACCTTTGGGCTAGGGTGTTGGAGCTAGAGTAATGCTCCCAGTCTATGTTTGGGTAGTTGAAGTCACCCAATATAATGGTGTTTGGAGAGACCTTCATATTTTCCAGTATTCTCAGGAAGGCCAAGTGGGGTTCCTGTGTTTGGGAGGGTGGTCTGTAGCAGGCTATAAACTGGAAGGCAGTTTTACCCACAGTTAGTTGCACATGGATAGTCTCTGATGCTTCGTGCTGTGCCACCAACCTGGAGGTGTGGGTATCTTTGACGAATATTGATACTCCCCTCCTTTTGTGGTTCGGTCCAAGTTTTGGGGCTGAAAAGCATGGTATGAGGTATAACCTGGTAGTGCTGGGATGCTCTCAGGAGCCTTGAACCAGGTTTCTGTTACTGCACAGATATCGATGTTCTCCATGCTAAGGAGAATTTCGAAGTCGTGCATCTTGAGGTTTAGACTTCTGGCGTTGAGTAGCATTACTCTTAGTTTCTTATCCCTTGTGATACCTATGGAGGTGGGTTTGTCTTTTGAGCCTTGCCTAAAAAAGGCACTATGGGGGTAGCAAGAGCCTTTGCCAATATCCGAAAGCCCAGGGTGACAGGTGCAAGCCATCCCTAGTGAAGCATTGTGGCTTGTCGAGCATGTCATCCCAGGCTGACAGGCATTGGATCCCCTTTGAATGACACCAACACTTAAGCCAATTGTTGAAAGTGATCATCTTGTCTTCATATTGTGGCATCATTCTTGGTGAGGGTAAGATGCTACTCAAGGTCAGGGTCATACCGGCCTGGGCTACATGCTCAGAGAGCTCCTCTATGTCTCTTTTCATGTAGTCCAGGGAGGTACGTCTCAGGTCATTCACACCAGCATGGACAATGACTGAGTCATATTTGTACTTGCCTTGGAGTGACCTGAGTGCTTGTGTTATGTGGTGGATCCCAGCACCCGACAGGCAGCTCACCGTGACCTTCTCCTTGTTCAGCCTGGTGAGCGGGACGTCAGTGTGTCTGACGATAGAGTCACCTATTACAAGTGTATCAGGTGTGTTGTTTAGCCTTAAGGGCTGTGACTGTTCGGCACACTGGCTTTGTGAGCTATGTGTTGCACGTGTTTTGTTTTGGGGTAGCGGTTGCTTGGGTGTCTGCTTTGGAGGTCTCTGCAGCTTAGGCAGATTTTTATTTAGAGCCTCCGAGTATGTTTTTGTGTGTTTATGTGTTTGGTTTGTTGTCGTGGTAGGTCTATGTGAGACTGGAATTGTAGTGAGTGTGGTTTCCTTCTCCTCCTGACTGGTTACGCCAGTACTGAGTTGAGAGAGCTTAGCCTCCAGTTTGGCTATATGGTTGCATCTCTCACATGTGTTGGAATTTGTTGGGAGGAGGAGAGGGTTGTCTGTGTACATGAGGCAGTTGTAATATTGCCTCAAGATTCCCAGATTCACCAGCTGGACCGCAGAGGAGATTGACAACTGACCTTTGGACATGCTAGAATAGTATTGGGAATTCCTTTATAATTGAAAAAAGGGCCAATGGGGAACAAGGTACTCAAGGGGAGTTTGTGAGGGTGTAGTGCTTTTAATTTTTTAGAGCTGACTTATATAATTGCTTTAGTGAGCAAGTGCCAGGTAACTTAAATGCAATGTGTTACAGGTAACTTAAATGCAAAAATGACAAACAGTAACTTTCTTTCAAGTGAAACAAGGAAATAAGTACAGTAAGCAATGCAGATATCACTAGGGATCCACAGAAGTGCTAAAAGGCCGCGTTTTAGGTGGAATTAGCGTTTCAGGGAAATAAACAAACAACAAGCATACAAATAAAGCTAGATTCAGCAGGCCTGGATCTAGTCTATGCTACAGCAAACAAGGTGTACCAATTTCAGTAAGAAACAGTTAGAATATGCAGGCACTATAAGCCTCTAACCAAATAACGGAAGAAGTCTGGTCGCGAAAATATCATGCTGCGGCGACAGCAAATAAACATAACCAAATGTAACACCACAAACACCTAACAATTACACCTAATCACACAAAACTAACCAATTCCCTTATTACAGTCCTCAGTCCCTCACCTCGAATACTAATAAAATAAAATGTCATGCAGTCGCAAATACACCACACACACACTACATAACCACCACTTATAATACAATAAAATCAAGCATTCTGATAAAACCATTCACTCAGCTATATTCCCTACAATAGCTATACACAAACAACTCCAAAAATGTACACACTAAAAGTAAACACAGCACACATCCCTCGCAAAGTCAAAAACACACACCATACCTAACTTCCACATCAGCATACACCTTCTAAAAGCGCATACAACACCACCATCTAGTGACCAATTAGTAAAACTACATATTTTAAAAAAATTAATACAAATTAAAACTACACCACATTTCTAACATACCTATAAGTACTAAAACATAACTACATGTTATAAAGTTCTGCACTGCTTAAACTATATTATACCAAGCACCACCTAGCCCTTTTGATTACATCCCTTCAAAAACCTGCACGAGCCCTGTTAAACAGAAACACTACAAACTCAGACAGGGAAAAACACCCAAACAAGAGACACCATAGATAGAAAATAATAAAAAAAAAATATCTACTAATATAATTATTTCCTAACATTTCCTGAAAAATTAAAAAATAACATGTATTTAAATTAAAATAGAAATAAACAATAAACACAAACTGAAAGTGTGGACTATTTTATCTCACAAAAAGTGTAAGAATACAAAGAAAAGCAAACAAAAACCTAAATAGCAACAATACAAAGATAATACAAAACAAACTAACACCATAGTATAATAGCAATAACCCACTTCTGGGTGTGGCTAATGTGGGATTTACCCACGGTTGTCTTTCGCCCTCAGGACCAAACCACGCCAACCGTGGGTAAATCCAGCATTACCCACACCCAGGCGTGGGTTATTGCTATATTAACAAAGATACATTTTGTGACATTATATTTCAATGGAAACTTTTCCTGGAGAATATAAAAAAAGAACAACTGTAACCCATCGAATCTTTATGTGATAAAAGCATTTAACAAGGAAAGAAAAATGAAAATTCCTTTACATTGTCAAACAGAGGTAGAAAGAGAGACCTTGAAAGGACTTTTGAAAATATTATATAAAGAAGTATTGGACACTGCAACATTTTATGACAAAAGGGGTTTATGGACTGGTGGCTGGGATTGTAATATTGTGTTAAAATAAAAAGAGAAAAAAATATACAAAGTGTTAAAGTGGATAAATGAATAAAGATGAGAGGTTAGTAGTAAAACTATATACATATAATACATTTTGGGTTATGTTGAAACACAGGTGCCCAGTAGGAAGGTAGCTGGAATAAAGAAGCTGAACCACAACAAAGTAAAATCTTCTTTTTTAATACAAAATGGTAAGTGCTTTCGCAATGGTAACCATTGCTTCATCAGACTGATGAAGCAATGGTTACCATTGCGAAAACTGAATTACGTGAATCCAGCTGGATAACTAATTTGAGAGACAACCGTCCACCAGGTTTCAATAGTGTTGCCCTATTGAAACCTATGCTGAAAGCAAGAAAAATGAGTGTAGCTTCTAGAAAGGAAGATTAATGGACAAATGGATAACTTATGGCAATGGAATACAAGAGCTGCAATTTATTTTATGCTCTGCCAAGTTGTTCTGCAAATTTATTTACATCACTTGCAGTTTAATTATTTGAGGCAGAGACTGGTAAAAACAAGGAAAGTTGCAGCAGTGATTATTTACAATGCCCTTTGTGGTGCAAGCTTATTATTATGGTAATGGAATATAAGAGCTACGAAATATTTTATGCTTTGCCATGTTGTTCTGCGAGTATATTTACATAATTTGCAGTCTAATTATTTAAGGCAGAGACTGATAAAAATAAGGAAAGATGCAGCAGTGAAAACACTCTTTGTGGTGCATTATACTATGCTGAATTTGTGACCAGGCAGTATTTTTTGTAGAACAAGGAGCAAATAGCTAAGAATATTTCAGGAGGCATAAAGTATGTCACTCTGAAGACCACATGGGCATTATGTATTAATTTGTTATACTGTGAATTATGCACATAACAGGAATTTATATGCAAGAATACTAGTGCTATTGCACTTATAAAACTATAATATATGCGCTACTTGCTTTTGTGAAGTACTGCATATTGCTGAATGAATTGAGTGACAATATGCTCTAGCAACTAAAGGAACTTAGTCCCTTCAATGCTATTGGATAGCTACAGGACAAGAAAATTGTAGATTGGACATCTGAAGGCTTAAATATGATTGGATGTAGCAAGAAGCAGGATTTATGCTGTATGCAAATCATTAACCTTGTTGCTATTGGATAGCTTTGCCACTAGGATATCAGATATTTGATACTTTGAGATACAATAATGATTGGCTCACAGCAAGACACAGGAGATATGCTGTATGCAAACAAATGAGTTTCCATTGGTTATGACTATGTGTCTGGAGCATTGATTGGTTTATTCTGTCTTTAAATCTAGGGTAAGCACAGCCAAGAAACATGATCGGATGAAGGCTAGTAAGCTGAAAGCACTTATCAAGGAATTTTACTGTGCTCCTGTTTTTGTTGTTTTTACTGAAGATTAAAGTCTGTTTTTAACATTTTTACAGCTGTGTTGGAACCAAGGATTTTTTCCTATTACATTTCTACATTTATGCTTGGAGCCTTCAGCAATACAGCTATGTTTTCTTCATTTCAAGTTATGATCCCGGGGATAAAAATTCAAAGGGGGATATTCCAGGGTGACTCTCTGTCATGGCTGGTACTCTGCCTTGCCCTTAACCCATTAAACTGTCTACTTAACAGCTTAGGCCATGGATATAATTTGGCTCCTAGAAAACAGCAAAGTGTAAAGACTTCTCATCTTCTCTTTGTCAATGATATAAAACTATATAGCTCATCAGATGAGGAACTGAAAGCACAACTGCAAGCTGTCAAAACATTTTCAGATGATATAAGAATGTCATCTGGTCTTGATAAATGTGCAAAAGCAGCGTTTAAAGCAGGAAAACTGCAGCACCAGGAAAACATCAGTTTGGGACAAGAATGTGATATAAAAGAACTTGAGCAAGAGGGAGTGTATAAATATTTGATAAGTGATGAAGGATCAACAATAAAACATGAACAAATGCAAATAAAACTTAGCAAGGAATACTTCAGAAGACTTAAATTAATCCTGAAAACAGCATTGACATCTGGGAACAAAACCCAAACTATAAACCAATTTGCTCTTCCTGTCCTAACTTTCGGTTCTGGAGAGACTGACTGGCCCCAAAACATGTTGACTAGATTAGATAGGAAAACAAGAAGGATGCTTCATGCTCACCAAACAATTTATAAAAATCAGTACATACCAATATTATATATTCCCCATTCCAAAGGAGGGATGGGCCTCCTTGAAAATGATTACATGTGTAGATCTGCAATCTTGGGACTCCACACATATCTGCTAACCTCACAAGACCCAACTGTAGTGAAAGTTTTGAAACATGGGAGAATAAATCTAAGATGACTTCTCTGCTTAATCTAGCGGAAGCATATCGGCATCAAGCAAGATTGGAAATCAAACCAGAAGTAGATAAAAATCAGCTAGCAACTAATTGTGCCAAAAAACAAAAGAAAGAATGTAAGGTGAATCACCAGATGAGAAGGCAAGAAATGTGGAAAATGCACAAATATTGTTGCAACTATAGAAAACTTCTGGGAGAACCTTCATGTTGATCAGGAATGAACACAGCAATGGTTAAGGAGAGGCAAATTCAAACTAAGAGATGAAAGGTTAATATTGGCAGCCCAAGATAGTGGGATGCATACATGTGGGTTTACAAAGCCATTGAACATGTGGGAGAAACAGACAAATGTAGGTTTTGTAAAACCAAACTGGAAACAGTCACACACCTCGTTGCTGTTTGTGACATACTAATGGCAGAAGGACTGTATACTGAAAGGCATAATAATGTGGCAAGACTGTTACACTGGGGATTGTGCAAACATTATGGTACTGAAGTGGCTGAAAAACACTGGAAACATGAGTCACAAAGCATCATAGAAAATGATGAAGTTTACATCACATGAGATCATCCATTACCAACAGTTCAAAAGATAGATGCTAGAAAAACAGATATAGTGGTCCAAGAAAAGCAGACAAAACTAGCATTGATCATTGAAATTATCACACCCATTGACTACAGTGTCTTGTGTACAGATAGACACAAAGTCATAAAATATCAGGGTTTGCAGGCAGGAAGGACAGTAATGTGGAAGAAAGATACCCAGACAGTCCCAATAGTAGTAGGAGCAATGGGTCGTATAAAGAAGAATCTACAATCACATTTAGAAATGGTACCAATACTTGTAACTCCACATGACTTGCAGAAGGAGTCATTACTGGGCACATTGCAGGTGCTGTGAAGAGCACTTCTGGCTGACATCAAAGATTGAAACAATACTAATTTCATGAACTTTAATTGTACTTTGACTTAGGAATGGGGTCCGTACCAGTCATGGTATTAGAAACCCAAAAGATTTTGGAGAAATTAAAAAAGCATCTACCTACCTCTGAAGTAAATGTAATACCAAATTTAAAAATAAACCTGTATAGTAGAAGCCAAACATAAACAGGCTCTACAATACACAAAAGAACTTCATTACATGCAATAATAAATGTAACTGCCAAGATGTCAAAAACGCTCTTGATGAACTTCACAAGGAAATCTGGTCCCTAATTATATCAACCAAATCTAGATATGAAATAAAAATAGCCACTCAGGCAAAAGATAACTGCAAAGCTTTCTTTAACTATCTTATGAACAACCTCTGAAGCAATGCCTAGCACTGCACAGAGCTAAAAGTAAATTATCTTACATACACAGACCCTAAGGACATAGCCAATCTTCTAGCAGACACATTTAACTCAAACTTTACCCCTCTCTCCCTCCTTACATTCCCAGATCATATACCTGCATCTGCACTCTCCAACTGTCCAAAAAACACGTACTTAAAGCACTTTCCAAGACCAAGAGCACTGTTTCTGCTGGGCCAAATAAAATACCAAGCTGTCTACTGGCACACCTAAAACAGGACCTGTCAACCCCCTAAACAGGCTATCAATACCATTGTCCAAACAGTTTTTGTGTTAACTGAATGGAAAAAAGCAACAGTCAAAAAACCCTGTTCAAAGGTGGAGCATCAATAGAATCAAGTAATTATAGAGCCATAAGTCTGACAAGCCGAATCTGTAAGGCTATGAAGAGAATTGTTATGGAAATAATAAATAACATAGGTAATCTACAAACTCTTGACCCAAGCCAGTTTGTTTTTATCAATAACAGATTCCGCCTGCTTAATCTGGTCAACTTACACAAAAAGGTTACTAACACAATGGATGATGGAAAATCAGTACAAACTGCATATATAGACCTTGCAAAGACATTCAACACCATGCCACACTCAAGTGTTGTTGACAAACTTTATCAGCTAAACGCTAATCTAGTCTTGCTAATCTAGTCACCCATCAAAAACACACCCCTGAAAACTGATCCCTTAGTTAGTGACCAGGAAACCTATACAGACAACAAACTGTCCTTCATTAATCATGTATCCATTTTTGTAAAAAAGTCCTTTTTCATTGCACAGCTCATTAGTAAGGGTAAGGACTCCTGGTCCAGGAATGTGATCATTCCACTGTATTTGGCACTTATTATTCTGATTATTGAGTGTAATGCCCCCCTTTAGTATATACCTGTCCAGACAGTTAACACAACTTGAATGACCACAACTGTTTCTCAATAAGAAAATCACGAGACCTAAATCATATAAACTACACTGATCATCTCAAAGTTTTGCCTTCTTCTTGGTATCATACAGAGGGGGTGATAGTGCCTTGCATACAGAGCCTCAACAGAACCTGTCCTCTCAGATCTACTGTTCATCCACAAGTCCAATGGTGACACAACCTCTGGCTCTAGAGTTCTTAATCTCTTCTACAACATAAGTAGAACATTCTAGATGTGTATCACAGAGAATACCACTTTTTGAAGTGTTTTTCCCATCCAATTAAACTAAAATATTTGCCTTACTCTAGTCAAATGTAATCCGGATTAATGGATAGGAGACTGCAATTCACCACTGGTTTAGCATCCTTGCCCCATATGGATGGGGTAATATGTAAGTGTTCTGCCTGGCTCCAAGTTACTCATACTTAAATTACAATGGCTAAATACTTCATGGGAATGCAGGACTAAGCTTTTACAGATCCTCATGGATCAATAGCTTAGTAAGTACCTATGAACCTATGATGAGTGATAACTGTGGTGAAAGAAAGATAGCAAGAGTTCATAGGTTCATAGGTTCATACTAGGCTATCTGCCAAGGACATTTATAAGCCTAGCCCATAGTTATGTGGCTTTCGCCACCCCTTTAGTTTGAATAAAAACTATGCCTATCATTTTTCTGTGCCTCTGTCAAGCAGTGACACTGAAGTAATCCCTGGGGTATATCTGCGATCTCCCATCCATTGGTCAAGATTCCTCTTGAACAAGGCCAGCGAGGTGCTCTGCCTCACATGTACCGGGATTTTGTTTCACAGCATAGGGAGTCTCTGGGTGATGAATCTGTCCCTCCAGCACGTTCTATTTATAACCGTGTCAAGGTTTAAGTCTCCCGCCCTTGTGGTTCTGAGGGATCTAGATTTTTGAGGTGAAGCATATTCATCAAATCTGGGTTTGACATGGCCTTATATGTCAGGCACAGGTCACCTCTGAGCAAGCGGTATGAGACTGAATAGAGCTGGAGTTCTTTCAGTCGGGCAGCATAAGACATATTTTTGAGACCCTTTATCCTTTTGGTGAGGAACTTTTGGGGCCTTTCAAGCTGCAGCAGGTGTCTGGTCAGATACATTCGAACGGGCATTGTACTCAATCATAGGTCTAATGAGTGATGAGTACAGGGGGACGATGACCTCCCTTGATCTAGATGTGAATCCCTTCATGATCAGGTGGGCGATATAGAAGGTTTTCCTAACTACTTTAGCAACATGAGTGTCAAACGAAAGGCTACTGTCAACTTGGGTCCCCAGATCCCTGATGACTTTTTCTGTGCTCAGTGGATTGCCACCTATATGGTAAATAGGGGTAACCTTGTTTTTCCCAAAGGGTATGACTATGCATTTTTTGGCGTTTAACTTCAGGCCATGGCTCTGGCACCAGTTATCCATTTCTGTGAGGCCCTTCTGGAGGATATCTGTGTCAGATGTGTTTTCGACTATGGCGCCCAGTTTGCAGTCATCTGCAAACTTTGTCAGCCATAACCCTCCTGTGTTTGCTTGTACTTCAGAAAAGTAGATGCCGAACAAGAGTGGACCCAGGACTGAGCCCTGTGGGACACCACTTGTGACAGGCTTTGAGTCTGACATGGCTCCAGCAACTCTGACCCTGTGGGTTCTGTCACTTAGCCAGTTTGCAACCCATCTTGTGATGTATGGGTTTACATTCAAGCTGATGAGTTTTTCGATGATACCTGAGTGGGGTATTGTGTCGAAGGCCTTTGCCAGGTCGAGGTAGGCTGTATGGACTGCCTTTCCCTCATCAATGGCCTTGGTGACTGTCTTGAAAAAGTCAACCAAGTTTAAGAGGCAGGATCTGCCTTTGACAAAGCCAAACTGGGTTGGATCCAAAGTCTGCAAGTTCCTATGTCTTTATTTATGAGTTCCATTATGATCCTCTCCATGGCTTTGCAGATAAGGCTTGTCAAGCTAATGGGCGGTAATTTCCAGGGTCTGTGGAGGCACCGCCCTTATGAAGTGGGACCACAGTCGCCGTGCGCCACTCCTTGGGTACGTATCCTGAGGTGAGGCTAAGATTAAACAGCTGTCCTAACTGTGGGTTTAATTCCTCATTGAGTTCATGAAGCACACAGCCGGGGACACCATCCGGTCCCATGGATGCTGTGTTTTTGCCTTAGTGAGGGCAGTTCTCACCTGGGCGTTGGAGATGTTTGGGGGCTACAATCCTCTGGAATAGATATCTCTCCTTTTGGGGGAGAAGTTTGCACTGAACCTGTCAGCCAGTATGTTAGCAATGTGTGTAGGTTCAGTAATTTTCACATCATTTTGAACTAATTCTGAGCATATCTGGGAGTTTCCTCCTAGGTTTCTAACATAGCTAAAGAAGGCCTTATGATTGTCTTTAGAGTCCTTGGCGATTTTTCTCTCAAAATTTGCCTTGGATGATTTTATGAGAGCTCTTAGTTTTTACTTATAATGATCAAAGGTGTCTTACCTTTCAAGGATTTTGCTCTATCTTGTAGTAGCTTCCTCCTTTTGTTGTAGAGCTTGTTTATGGCTGGGGTCCACCAGACTGGATGCTTGCCTTTGGTACAGAGAGTCTTAGTTTTGTTTGGGATTGCCTGATCCATGCAGTCCTGTAGGTGCTGGTAGAAGGCATTTGTAAGTGATTCAGCGGTTTGAGTAATGTTTACCACTGGCTCAGGGGCCTTAAAGGAGACCACACTAGTTTTTAGAAGTGTGAAATCGGCTTTTGAGAAGTTTTTCACTGTGGTCTTTTTTTTTCAGGTGGGGGTGGGATGAGGACCTCCAGCGAGATTTGTTTATGATCTGATCTCACCAGTGAGGGGTATACTTCCGGTGTTGAACATTTTGATTCCATGTTCGTGATGATGAGATCAAGTATGTTTTCTCCTCTTGTGGGGATGGTGACTAGTTGTTCCATGGCATTTGAGTTTATGAACTCCAGGAATCTTTGGGTTAGAGTGTTCGGGCTTGAGTAGTGTTCCCAGTCTATATTAGGGTAGTTGAAGTCACCTAGTATGATGGTGTTTGGAGATACATTTATCCCCTCCAATGTTTTCAGGAAGGCCATGTGAGGTTCCTGAGTTTGAGAGGGTGGCCTGTAACATGCTACAAATTGCAGAGCAGTCTTGCCTATGGTTAATTGCACCTGGATGGTCTCCGATGCATCGTGCGTTGCCACCAACCTTGAGGTGTGGGTGTCCTTTATGAATATGGACACCCCTCCTTTCTTGGTGTTGTCCGGATTTTGGGGCGGAACGCATGATATGAGGTGAAACCTGTTAGTGCTGGGGTGCTCTCAGGAGCCTTGAACCAGGTTTCTGTCACAGCACAGACATCGATGTTCTCCATATTGAGAAGGGCCTCGAGTGCGTGCATCTTGAGATTGAGACTTCTGGCATTGAGCAGCATTACCCTTAGTTTTTTCCTTTTGGTGTTCTAGGGTGGTAGGTTTAGAATTTGAGCCTTGCCTAAAAAGGCACTATGGGGTGGCAAGAGCCTTTGCCAATATCCGAAGCCCAGGGTGACAGGTGCAAGCCGTCCCTTGCAAGCAGCGTGGCTTGTCCAGCATGTCATCCCAGGCAGACAGACATTGGATCCCCTTTGAATGACACCAGAATTTAAGCCAATTATTAAAGCTGATCATCTTATCACTGTATTGTGGCATCATTCTAGGTGAAGGTAGGATACTGCTCAAGGTCAGGGTCATACCTGCCTGGGCTACATAATCAGAGAGCTCCTCGATGTCCCTTTTCATGTAGTCCAAGGAGGTGCGTCTCAGGTCGTTGACACCAGCGTGGACAATGACTGAGTCGTACTTGTACCTGCTGTTGAGAGACCTGAGTGCTTGCGTTATGTGGCGGATTCTAGCGCCCGACAGGCAGCTTACTGTGACCTTCTCCTTACTCAGTCTGGTGAGCGGACGTCAGTGTGTCTGACTATGGAATCACCAATGACAAGTGTGTCTGGCATTTTGTTTGGCCTTAAGGGCTGTGACTGTTTGACACTCTGACTGTGTGGTCTATGTGTTGCATGTGTTGGGTTGTGAGGTGGTAGTTGTTTGGGTGTCTGCTTTGGTGGCCTCTGCTGTTTTGGTAAATTTTTGATCAGAGCCTCCGAGTATGTCTTTGTGTGAGTATGTGTATGATTTGAAGTTGTGATGGTACCATGTGTGACTGGGTATGTATTGTGTGTGGTTACCTTCTCCTCCTGTCTGGTCTTGCCAGTCCTATGTTGAGAGAGCTCAGCCTCCAGTTTGGCCGTATAGTTGCATCTCTCGCATGTATTTGTGTTTTGTGGGAGAAGGAGAGGATTGTTCAGTGTACATGAGGCAATTGTAACATTGCCTCAATATTCCCAGGTTCACCAGTTGAGCTGGAGAGGACACTAGCAACTGATCCCTCGACATACTAGAAGTAGTAGATAAAGAGACTTTCAAAAGGACTCGGGAAGTGGGTTTTAGGCTGGTGGGGTACTATCTATAATAAGAGTGCTTTATCAAGGTGCAAGTACTGTAGGAGTAAGTGCTAGGCTTTACAGATAGAGAATAGGCTACTTGGGAATCAAGTAGAGATGAACTTTTCAGTTATAGGATATGCTGGTTAGATCAGCAGTACAGCTCGAGGAAGGTAGTTCTAAGGGAAAATTTGAAGAGTGGAATTTAGATGTCCCGAATAGTTTAACCTTGTTTAACCACCGCTGCTCTTGTGTGCAACAGTGGCAACTCCGCGCTAACGCGCGTTTAGCGTGTTTTATAGCAGGGGGCTGAAGGGAGCTAGAAATTGGCCCAAAATGACCAATGGAATACTAGTTTCTGGCTGAAACTTCACCAAAACGGACAAAAAGGCCGCTCAGTGCTTCCCACTCCCACTGGTAAGCAAAGAAACTTCCCTCCTTCCTAATAAGGCAATGGATCAGTAACAGGAACTAAAAACAAAGCCCAGGGATCAGCAACTCTGAAACTGGACTACTCTAGTTCAGTAAGGCGGGAAAACAAGAGATTTTTTTGTTTTATTACAGAGATAAGGAAAAAAACAGACAGTAAATGCTATAAATGCTGTAAATCGGCTAGCGCACTTTAGTGTGTAGCCTACAGAAACAATTTGCAACAATTAGTAACTTAAAGTGCAATAAACAGTGTAAAATGCAGAAATCACTTAAAGTAGCAGTAAAACAGGTGAAATGCAGTTGCTAGCTTAATAACAGTGGGAAAGCCACAAAAATACTTATATCTGGTAGAAAGTCACTCTTTTAGCTCTCTGCTGCTTGGATCACTCTGCAGGCCACCACGAGGATCTGTGCTGAGTTGGTACAAGCTGGAAAATGCGTGTTTAGCGTGTTTTATAGCAGGGGGCTGAAAGGAGCTAGGAATTGGCCCAAAACGACCAATGGACTACTAGTTTCTGGCTGAAACTTCACCAATTCGGACAAAAAGGCTGCTCAGTGCTTCCCACTCCCACTGGTAAGCAAAGAAACTTCCCTCCTTCCTAATAAGGCAATGGATCATTAACAGGAACTAAAAACAAAGCCCAGGGATCAGCAACTCTGAAACTGGACTACTCTAGTTCAGTAAGGTGGGAAAACAAGAGATTTTTTTTTTTTTTTTTACAGAGACAAGGAAAAAAACAGACAGTAAATGCTATAAATGCTTTTAAGCGGCTAGCACACTTGAGTGTGTTAGCCTACAGGTAAAATTAAGCAACAAATAACTTTTTAAGAGTGCAAAACAGTTAATCAACACAAAAACAGTTTAAATAGAATGCAGAGCTGTATAAACAGGCTAAGAAAGCACTACAGAGTCAAATGAAAGTTTTTAAACAGATAAGGATTTGTGAAGATTCTGAATAGACAAAGTGCTTTATATATATTAAATTATAAAAACAGTAATCTGTAAAAATAATCAAAAGATACTTATATTTTGTAGCTCAGTTGCGGTCAAACAACTTCTCCAGCCTGCACTGTGTGCAAAGACACCAAAGTTAGGGCAAGACCAGATCAACAACTTTTTTTTTACAAGAACACAAAAGAACCAGACCCACTAGCCAAGAGATAATTACACAGAGTAAATGTTTCAGTTTATACAATAGCCTAAGACAGCAAAGCACTGCAGAGTCAAATGACAGTTTTTAAACAGATAAGGATTTGTGAAGATTCTGAATAGACAAAGTGCTTTATATATATTAAATTATAAAAACAGTAATCTGTAAAAATAATCAAAAGATACTTATATTTTGTAGCTCAGTTGCGTTCAAACAACTTCTCCAGCCTGCACTGTGTGCAAAGACACCAAAGTTAGGGCAAGACCAGATCAACAACTTTTTTTACAAGAACACAAAAGAACCAGCCCCACTAGCCAAGAGATAATTACACAGAGTAAATGTTCCAGTTTATACAATAGCCTAAGACAGCAAAGCACTGCAGAGTCAAATGAAAGTTTTAAACAGATAAGGATTTGTGAAGATTCTGAATAGACAAAGTGCTTTATATATATTAAATTATAAAAACAGTAATCTGTAAAAATAATCAAAAGATACTTATATTTTGTAGCTCAGTTCTTGGTCAAACAACTTCTCCAGCCTGCACTGTGTGCAAAGACACCAAAGTTAGGGCAAGACCAGATCAACAACTTTTTTTTTACAAGAACACAAAAGAACCAGCCCCCACTAGCCAAGAGATAATTACACAGAGTAAATGTTTCAGTTTATACAATAGCCTAAGACAGCAAAGCACTGCAGAGTCAAATGAAAGTTTTTAAACAGATAAGGATTTGTGAAGATTCTGAATAGACAAAGTTGTAATCAGAATCAATGACACACACATGGTAATCAGACATTAGTGTAAAAATAGCACAGACTTCATGACCTTATCCTATTTTCCATGTCAGGGTTGTGATGGTGAGAAAAGGAAGCAGTTACAGGACCTTCTTAATAAAACAGTAGTAAATTAGCTGGTCTTGATAACAGGTATGTGACCTAAATGAGTGATCATATCAAGGACAGATGGAACAGTATATGGGGATTGCCAGGGTCCACATGTTTGGGGCAACAAGAATAGTAAAGGACAAGCCATTCTAAACTTCTCTGTGGTAAAGAACTTAAGAGTGACCAACACAATGTTTTTCAAGAGTCAATGTCACAAGATCACATGCAAGAGTTGTCAGCATGCAACTGAGACAGACTTGATCCTAGTAAGGAAAGAGTATTGGGATCAAATCAGAGATTGTAAGGTCACCTTAGTGAAATATTTAGCCCCTGATGGCCAAATCAGCTACAAGCAGTGGTCAAGTAATGCTCTGAGGGACTAGGTTGAAGACCAGGAATTTGAATGGATAACACAGGAGTTCAAAGGAGTCATGATTAAAACACCAAAAGTAAAGGAGGAAATAGATGGGTCTGAAGAATGGCATTGTCTCCAAACAGTGTGTTGATGTGGCCAAAACAAAAATGAAAATGTATCAATCAAGGAAGTTGTCAAAAGAAAGGATGTGCAGGAAGAAGTGTGAGACAGAAAAGATGGACCAAGTCAAGGAATACTGGTTAGAAAAAAGGATGAGAGAGAAGGAGCAATGGCAAATAATGCAGTTATGTAAGTAAACTCACCTTATTAGTAGATGTTCAAAAGATCACTGCTGCTGTAACCTGAGCTGTATGGGTTATATCCTGCCTAGGGTATAACAAAAGGGCAGCAGCCAAAGCTTAAGGGTGGGTTCCATATGCCCAAACCATTGAGAGTACGAACAGACCTGGACAAAATCAGCAGTCTGGCCACCAAGCCATTCAGAGCTTTCATGCCAAATGAAAGAGGGAGGCTAGAGCCCTAAAATCTGTCAAAGCTAGGTATTTAATAATTAGTGCCATCACCATGGCAAATAAAAGTCATTAAAAGATAAGGGGGATGGAGAGAGGGAGTAGCTACTGCAGCAGTGATCAATCAAACATCTATTGCTATGGTAAGTTTACTTGTACAACTGCGCTACATGCATCATTTGATCACTGCTACTGTAGCCTTAGTAATATGGGTAGAATACCATGGCTAATACAGTTTGATAGAAGGAAGGATGAGGGTCCAGTATCCCACACAGAATGGTCCTAGTAAAGCCAATTCTAGACCTGGAAAAGGAATCTAGCTTGTAATGAATTGTAAAAGTATGTATAGAGGATCAAGTTGTTGCCACTATAATACTTCTGGAGTCCACCCCTTTCCAAAAAGTCACCAAGGAAGTCAAGTTCCTGGTAGAATGTACCTTAGACTCACAAAGTGGCAAAGTGGCAAACACAGCTTTAATAGTCACAGTCTAACAAACACAAGCATGAGACGTCCACAAGAGCAAGATTAACGTTCACAATGTAAATCCCATTTTCGTCATCAACTTCATCAGATAACAAGATGTCCCATTCATCCCCTTTTATACATCCATTAATTAAAATGTAGCCAATGAAACTGAAATTGAATTAAAACATAAACCTTTGAACACTGTTCTACATCATTAACTAACATTAAGATACAACAATGTTAAGAGAAATGTGTTTGAAACATTTAAAAACATTGATAAAACTAATGTCATGTGAAAAAATATATGTAAATATATTATAAAGACATTAAAAGTATCCCTGTACTAACACTTTGCCACTTTGTGAGTCTAAGGTGCTTTGTTTTACGATTATTAGTTTTTTTTTTTTTTTTTTTTTTTTGACACCATCTGTTTTTTTAAAAGTTGTGGTCCTGGTAGAATGTGCCATGACTCTTCCTGGAATTGAATTGTTATTGTGAGAAAAACAAAAGTTGGTTAGCATGGGTCAACTGTATGGAAACAGTCTGCTTTAACCAAGGTTATCATTTTTTTCTTACCTTCTGAAGGTTTTAGTCTTGTCAGGATGGTATCTGAGTTGTCTGTGGACATCCAAAGTATAAACAATCATTTATTCCTCATTTGTACTTTTGGAAAAGAAGACAGGGAGATTGATAGCTTGGCCTAACTTTAGACATAAATAAAGGTTTAATTCTTAATCTCTCTCTCTATATATACATATGTGTGTGTGTGTGTGTGTGTGTGTGTGTGTGTGTATGTATATATATATATATATATATATATATATATATATATATGTATATGGGTTCCCTTTAGTTGACCGAACCGACGATTCCCCGACACGCGGACGACGAAGACCAAACGACCGACAGGTAAGTTTACCGAAAGGATGATTTGCCGACAGCGGAAAGACCGACAAGGGTAATGTGTGAGCGCGACTCGGTAAGTGTGCGGACGGAGTTAGGAGCGGTCAGGTAAGTGTGCGATATTGTGGGATTTTGGGTTAGGGTGTGGGAAAGGTGAGTGTGTGTTAGTGTCGGAGTTAGGGTTCGGGTAAGGTAAGTGTGTGATAGTGAGGGACTGTAGTTTAGGGACGGGTTAAGTGAGTTAGGTTTAGGTGCGGTGGGGTGAGTGTGCGATAGTGACGGGCTTTATGTTTTTGGGTGGGTTAAGTGAGTTAGGGTTAGGGTGCAGGTAGGTAAAGTGTGCGATAGTGTCGGACCTTGGGGTTAGTGGGTTAAGTGAGTTAGGGTTAGGGTGCAGGTAGGGTGAGTGTGCGATAGTGTCGGACCTTGGGGTTAGGGGTGGGTTAAGTGAGTTAGGGTAAGGGTGCAGGTAGGGTGAGTGTGCGATAGTGTCGGACCTTAGGGTTAGGGTTTGGGTTAGGGCTAGTGGCTATGCTATGTAGTGTAATGTGTTGTTTACGTTCGGTGTGTCGGTGTAATGGTGTTCGGTGTTTTGCGTTGTTGGTTTTTTGTGTTGTCGGTTATCTGGTCTCGGTGGTTTGTGTGTCGGCGAAGTGGCGTGTCGGTATTTTAAAGTAGACCCATGTATATATATATATATATATATATCTTTGCAAACAATGGGATAAGTTTGACCCCCCCATGATAGCTTGCAACTCAGATACTCTTCTTGCAGAAGTCAGAGCAGTCAGCAAAACTGTTTTCAATGTTAAGAACTTCAAATTAGCCTGACAAAGTGGTTCATGTGGATCAAGAATTACATTTTCCAAAGCAAAATTAAGATCCCATAGATGAACCACCTATTTTCTAGACAGATGGGAATGCAGAACTCTTTTCAAAAAGCAGTTTGAAATATGAATGCATTGAAAGACTGAGTTTTTTAGGCAGACATGCTGAAATGAGTGTCAAATAATCTTTATTAGAGGAGTAAGAAAGGCCAAAGGGTAACTCAAACAGTTATTGCAGAACAAGATAAATACTAGCCTTAAAAGGATCTTGGATATTATTTTGGTACCAACTAGAAATTATTTCACTTTACTAATATATGACATCATAGTAGTAGGTTTCTTTGCCTCCTTTAATACCTGATCTCCATTCTCAGAAAATAGATGTCCAAAGGATACTACAAATCTGTCATCCAGGTGGTTAGTTTTAGTTGTTTCAAGTTGAATTATGTCAAACAACCCTTGTCTTGAATGAGAAGGCCCAGCCTGTGAGGAAGTGAGTGATAATTATCCTTGGTCATTTCCGAAAGAATGGGAAAAATTTTGCCTGGGCCAGAATGAAGTTAGCCCACTGATCTTTGGGGAGTCCTTTAGAATCTTCAGAATGACCCTAGATATCAGTGGAAAGGGCAGAAAGGCATACATGAACATTTCCATCCAAGGTAATGAAAATTCATCCATTTTCCAGGGCTGCTTGAAAGGAGTTCAGGAGCAGAATTTTACCAGTTGTTTGATGTGAATGGAGGTGAAAGGCTCTACATGAGGGGTTGCCCATAGCTGGATAAAATCCTGGAAGACCCCCTGATTCAGTATCCATTTGTGAGCATCTGTTCTGGTCCTTTTCAGATTGTCTAACACAATATTTTGCTCTGATTGAATGTAACATACATGTACAGTGAGATTAAACCAGTACTTATCACCCAGGCTACCATGGCTAATCTATGCAGAGGGCAAGATCTGGAATATCTATTTGTTTATGTACCGCATCACCGTGGTGTTGTCTGTAATCACTTGTAGAGGTCCTGGGGACTATAGATGATTGAGACAGTGGAGTGTATTTATAACTTCCAACATCTCTTTTATGTTTATGTATTTTGGTCTGTTTTTTTGTTCCAAAGATCCTGTGCATTTACTCCCATAGACTCTGCCCCCCCAAGCAAACAATGAGGCATCTGTTGTTACAGACTTTGCTAGAACTGAAAGGGAGAATTGGTGACCTGGATCCAGATAAAACTGGTGCATTCACCAAAGCAGTTTTCTTTTTACAAATCTCAAACATGGAATCTGAAATTTCAAATCAAGTTGAGGTTGGGTCATATACAGACTTAGGTAACACTGAAATGTTCCCATGTGGAGTCTGGCTAGAGGAATTATGAAAATCATAGATTCCATGAATCCTATAGACCCCTTGCTGAAGTCCTAGAATGAGTTAAAAAACTCAGCAATAGACCAAGATATAGATGTACATTTTCCTGTGGAAGAAAAGCTTGTTGAACTGAAGCATCTAGGAGCCATCCTAGGACTCTAATCCTGTGGGTAGGAGTCAGACAAGACTTTTGAATGTTTTCCTGGAAACCCATTCTGCAAAAGGGATTTCTTACCCAAGTGAGAGATTCCATACACTTTTTAAAAGTCTCTGCAAAGATAAGCAAGTCATCTAGATAAGAAATAATGTGAATACCTTGAAGTCTGCAATAGGCTATCACTGGAGCTAATCATTTTGTGAATATCTTTTGAGCAGTGAATAAACCAAAGGTTAGTGAACAGAACAGAAAGTGTAATCCAGATGCAGAAAACTGTTAAAAGATTTTACATTTGTGGCTATAGGGATATCGTAATAAGCATCTTGTAATTCTAGAGTTAAAAAAACTGTAAGGGGGAATAAGTGGTAACAGGTTGTGAAGGGATAACATTTTGAACTTTGGGAATTTCATGAACTGATTGAAAAAGGAAAGGACTGCTCTCCATGAGACTTGTTTCTTTGGTACCAGAAAAATACTTGAATAAACCATTTCCTGTTTGAGGAAGGAGAAAAGGCTCTGTAACCCTTGAGTCAGCAAATGCTGGATGGCAGGAGGGAAAACAAGACGTTTGATCTGGCAGATGTGAAAAAATGCCTTGAAAAGGAGGGAGGGACTTCCATTAGTGTATCCCCTGATAGATCATTCTTAGAACCCAGTTGTCTGAACTTATACTTTGGTAAATAAAGAAATGCAGAGTCAGATTTTGGGGAGATTTAAGGACTTGCCAGTGCAAGAAGGGGAAAATTATATGAAGATAGTCATTCAGACTTCATGGGCTACCCTAGTTTCTGCCCCTCCCCCATGCTTCTACTGGATGCTTGCTTGCCAGTGTTCTTTTTGATGAGAATGCTTACGCTGTGTTTTATTAAAGATCCTGAGTTACAGATGAAACATTTAACAAACTTCCAACTGACTGAAAAGTCAAGTGACAATCAAAAAAATGAAATGTCTAATATAAAACAGATAGTTTTACTTAAACAAATCTGTTTTTGTCATAAAATAAATTGTGGAAGTTTTTCCACATAAGCTTCCTTTTCCAGAGTGGAGCTTATGTGCCCAGCAATGAAGAAACTCTAGATGATCATCAGTCTTTGAAAGCCCGCAATAGAAGCACTCTTTGGTAGCAGGA
The DNA here is from genome assembly GCF_019279795.1 of Protopterus annectens. Lineage (NCBI taxonomy): Eukaryota > Metazoa > Chordata > Ceratodontiformes > Protopteridae > Protopterus > Protopterus annectens. The sequence continues at coordinate 1,768,478,598 of NC_056737.1, forward strand.
AAACTATGAAGGACTTGTCATCCAAACTACTGATTTTCTCCAGATCTGCTTGAGCTCCCAATGGTCTGGGTTTGTGGAACCCATCCTTAAGTTTTGTAAGCTGGCCTAAATCTTAGATGGATATAGTCCATATAGTTAAGACTACTTTAACAGTGATCAAATGATGAACATCAAGACTTGAGAAAAGCTCTGCCTGCGTCTAGATGATAACTCAGGTAATGGGACAAATTCGTTCTATCAGGTTGCAAGCCAATGACAAGAAGACAAAGAAGATCATTTGCAGATACCATTCCTAATGGATGTCAGCAGTAATCTGCTCACCAGTCCAAAGGTCATCAAGGTCATATGGAAGCAGTACTTCAGGAAACATTTGAATGAAGAAAACCCCTCACAATCTGTATTGCTACATTTACAGTCTATAATTAAACAAAGTGCAGTAGGAAAAATGAAGTCAACAAAAGTGGTCATCAGTATTTGATCAACATGTTGGATGAGTTATGGGAGGAATGACTCCTGGGGGTACTGATTACAGTGGGTAGAGAGACATATCCAGATGACTGGAAAATAAATATTCTAGTGCCAGTGAGCAGGGGAAAAGGAGATATAACCAGCTATAGGGAGTACATTGGCATCAAACTCCTGTCATACTGCATGGGAATGCTGGAGAGAGTGATTCATAAGCAAATATGCAGACCATAACAGTGAGATGGGCATGAGCAGTTTGCATTCAAATCAGGATGCAGCACAACAGAACCAACGACTGCAATGAGACAGATAGTTGAGAAGAAGAAGCTGGAGATGAAGGAAGAGACCAAACAGGCATTCCTAGACTTGGAGAAAGCATATGACAAAGACCTAAGAAAGCTGCAAGGTGTGATGTTCCAGAAACACTGTCAGTATTAATGCCAGGTTATGTGCAAGGACTCGAGTGAGCAGAATTTGGACTCAAACATGAGTTTCCAGTGGGTTTGAGTGCACATCAGGCTTTAGGTTTGAGCCTATTAGTTAATGTTCATATTGGTGATGGAGTACATCTTCAAACAGGTAAGAGGGAACATATCAACTAAGTTGATTAATGCAGACAGTGGGGGCACTATATACAGACTCTAAATAGGAATTTTAGCAAATGATACAGAACTGGAATGTGGCAATGAAAGCATAAAGGATGAAACTGACTGTAAACAAGACATTAGTCATGGTAACAAATGGAGGGAAATCAAAAGAAGCTGAAAATTGACATAGAAGTGAAAATAGTGGAACAATTTAACAGTTTCATGTATTTGAGAGGTATGGTTGAGGATAGGGGAAGTCTGAATGAGAAGGTCAAAACTAGAATCAGAAGAAGGATGAACACAGGATAGCAGCAGATTTCTTCAGCTCCACCAATTTCATTACACTGACAGGAATTAATTGCTTAAAAAAATAATTTTTGAAGTAATTTTCTTTCTAAATATGTTTGTTTTATATAGTTCTTGAACTATATCTAAAAAAGAAAGGAAATCTTAACAATATTCCTGTCAGAAATCACTTTGGAAATTTTCCTGTCAGTTTATCAGTCTGAAATGAGTTCCAGTAAGACAAATTCTCAAGACTCCAGCATCAAGAAAGAACTTCAGTCTCTGATAATTATAATCCAGCAACTTACTGCTAAAATGGATAAAATGGATACTAAAATAGACACCTTCATAGAAAAAACTACAAAACAAATAGACTTGTTACATATAGACCTGCAACAACAGAAGATCCAGATGACAGGCATAGAAGAAGCTGTGAATGACATGGAAAATAGAATACAAGAAGAGGAAATCAACATTGAGTTTCTACTGAAACAAAATACACATTTACAAACAAAGTTGGATGACCTGGAAAATAGATCTAGGCGCAATAACATTAGGATTTTTGGACTGCCAGAAAATATTGAAGGTAACAATATTACTTCTTTTTAAACAACATGGCTCCCTAAAACTTTAGACTTACCAGAAGCATTCTCTTTTGGTATCGAAAGAGCACATAGATCTATAGCTAATACTAACTCTAACAAAAACTATCCTAGATCGGTTATAGTTAGATTTTTATCATCTTTTGATAAAGAGATGGTTCTTAAATCTGCTTGGGCTAAAGCTCCTGTTAAGATTAATGAGACAACTGTGCGTTTTGACAATGACTATTCTTCCATGGTAATAGCTAAAAGAAAAGTTTTTCTGCCACTAATAAGGGAGCTTAAAAAAGCACAATGTAAAACATACCTTCTGTTTCCTGCCAAGCTTAAAATCTTCCTTCCTGATGGTCCTAAAATTTTCGATGACTTAGACTCTGCTTTACTGTTTATCAAAAAAATAAGATTTTGGATAAAATAGAAGAAATGGAATGGGCTAGTCCTTCATTAAAGAGACTGGCAACTGAAACTTCGTGGAAGACTTCAGAGAAGAAGAAGAGACTAAAAAACAAATGATTTGTTCTAGGTTTTTTTTCTCTCATCATTTTATTTCATTATTAATCTTTTTAAATATAGTTCCTGCATTTCCAAGAAGCAACAAATATTTTGAAAAAGATTTAATCAAAGTTATTCTCTGTGTGCAAAGAAATGTTTTGTTTCATAACTAGTCAAAATATCTGGAGATTTAATGGCAAGTTGTGATTCAACTTGTTTCTCTTTCTGAAAAGGAGAAGTAAGGTTAGTAATTTGATACATTTTTTTTCTTTATCTTTTTATTTTTTCTTCTCCTTTTCTTCTTTTCTTTGTTTAAACAATGACATTCTATTTAGATTATGTAGTGGGTGAAGGGGGAGGAGGCAGGGAGAGAAGAGTAATGAAAATATGATTAATAGAATAATAACATATTTATTCCTTGTAAAAAGTTTATATGTTCTTCAAATGCTATTCCTAATTATACTTTCTTGATTACACTGCTTATGCTTGTTTGTAAATAATCTGTCATGCTTTAACTAATAATAATTAGAACTAAATAATAGTAAATAATATGTTTTATTTTTAACTCTATTAATATAAACAGTAAGTAATATTTCATTGTATATACTTCTTATAGCTTTCTCTTAATTTTTTTTATTTCTACCTTACACCCTTTTACTTTCTACTCTCTTTTTCTTTTCTTTATTAATATATAGAAATGCTTTTGATCATATAGACACAGTAAATAAGATTTGCATAAAAATTGAGTTGGGACAAAAATATTGAGTTTTATTACTTATTAATAATTTTGGGCTTAATTTCACTCACATAGAGGCTGTAATAACCTGTAAAATACATTGTGAAGGTTTTGTCATGTTTAGATGCATTTACATTGCTAAATGAATGTTTGTCACTAGTTTTTAATAAGTTTCCCGCCAAAATGTTAAGAGAGACAATCTGGGATGTGGGCTGTCTCATGCACAGTGTCCATGAGCTACTTCAAAAGCTTCAACTCTCAGAATTCTCACAGAGAAGCTGAAAGCAGCTAGTCTCACCTTTGACCTAGATATCACACTGACACATCACAGATTCAGCAATGACACTCTACCAGGAAATAGAAATGATACAAATGCGACTATGTGAAGGAAAATGAACTCTTTAACATCTAAATGTGAGTTATTTTATATAATTACTTAAATATCTATGTTATAATTCATAAAATATGTCAGTTATAATGAGTTTAAATGATAGTTTCTTGTAGTAAGTAAATGTCTTACTTTAGAAGGCATAGAAAATGAAACATTTATTCAAGTGTTTTTGAAAATCTACTTAACAGCAGCTTAATAATCTGTGTTAAAAACTTATGTTCCAAACATATACATTACTATAACTCATTTAATTCATCTGATTGACAAGCATAAATAATTTTATAACTCTATACTGGAAGAAATTGTCATGTGACATATTTTAAAGCAGTAGTATAGCATGGTTGTACAATTTGGTTACTAAAATGTGTTTGCTGTGCATTATTTTATATAAAGCAGACAGATTTATTGTAGGGACACCAAGTAAGATGGTGTTCAGTAAGGACACAACTCAGTGAGATCATATATATATATATATATATATATATATATATATATATATGTGTGTGTGTGTGTGTGTGTGTGTGTGTGTGTGTGTGTGTGTGTATGTGTGTGTGTGTGTATACATATGTATATATATATATATATATATATATATATATATGTGTATGTGTGTGTGTGTGTGTGTGTGTGTGTGTGTGTGTGTGTGTGTGTGTATGTGTATATATATATATATATATATATATATATATATATATGTGTGTGTGTGTGTGTGTGTGTGTGTGTGTGTGTGTGTGTGTGTGTGTGTGTGTGTGTATATATATATATATATATATATATATGTGTGTGTGTGTGTGTGTGTGTGTCTGTGTGTGTGTGTGTGTGTGTGTGTGTGTGTGTGTGTGTGTGTGTGTGTGTGTGTGTGTGTGTGTGTGTGTGTGTGTGTGTGTGTGTGTATGTGTATGTGTCTGTGTGTGTGTATACATATGTATATATATTATATATATGCATGTATGTGTGTGTGTGTGTGTGTGTGTGTGTGTGTGTGTGTGTGTATATATATATATATATATATATATATATATATATGTGTGTGTGTGTGTGTGTGTGTGTGTGTGTGTGTGTGTGTGTGTGTGTGTGTGTGTGTATATATATATATATATATATATATATATGTGTGTGTGTGTGTGTGTGTGTGTGTGTGTATGTATATATATATATATGTGTTTCTGAGAATCTGCATAACTATGCAGTATGATTTATAACAATTTCTATGAATATAATACTTTATTCTATTGACAATAATGAGTTTGAGTAAATGCTCATATACAAGCAATTCAAGGTTTTTTTTGGAAGCTGTTAATTGCATTTACATGACAGAAAATAGATGCATCTTAATATATGTAATGTCTGAATCATATTAGCCAAAGTTTTTGATTTAAATGAATGTTAGAACCTATTTTTCTCTCCTCTTGATTTCTAACATCAAGATCATTTGAATGCTATTTGAATACAAGTGTTTTATATTACATGGATGTATATAGTAGTATGAACAGTTTTTTTTTTTTTTAAAAAAAGGGTTTATTTTAGTTTATATGATGCTGTTTTACCAAATGTGTAGTCTTGTCTTGCTAGATAATTGAACTGAAAACTGTTAACCTCAGTTAAATATAATTAGTATTAAATTGATAAGGTGGTAGCTGAGGTACTGCTGCTTAGGGTAGGGGGTTAACTTGAGTGGTAAATACTACTCTAAGTTGGAGTTTATAACTCCAGGCTAGATGCAAGGTTTAATCCTTACATTATTTTCACTTGTTCATTGTTATTTGTATATAGTTTTGACATCCACAATATATTTTGTACATTCATTGTCACTACAAACAAAATTGAATCCTATACTGAAATCCCATAAGAGATTCAATAAATACAGCTATATTTAAAGGTACACCTAAAGGAGGAGATGTAACATTACTTATCTTGTTATTTGTTATTTTGATCATAAGATTCTTAAGTTTTAAAAATGCCAAATGACATCTTTAAAAGGAATTTCTTTAAACATTAATGGATTGAATAATCCATGTAAAAGGGCAAGCCTAATAAGATACATTAATTTACATAAGGCCAACTTAGTCTTCCTGCAAGAAACCCATCTCTTGAAAAAGATATTGATAAACTAGCCACAAACAAATATACAGTATTGGTTAGTTCAGAGCACACTCAGAAAAAAGAGGAGTGGCTATTTTATGGAATAAAAGTATGCCCATTCCTAAAACCATTAAGTCTTATCAGGATGACAAAGGAATGTTTTGTATGGTTACAATACAAATTAATGGGAAGACTTACACTTTAATTAATGTATATTGGATACCTGGAATTGGTATTAATACAGTGAAATATCATCTTGATAAGATCATATCATTCTCTATAGGAGATATTATTTTAGCTGGTGACTTTAATTGTATACTACATGAAAGTGATACTACCACTATAGGGAAAAGAAGAATTACATCTAATGCAAAACATTTAAATGATTTTGCTAATTCTTATCATTTGAATGATATCAATAATCAGATAGATTCAAAGTCATTACCATACACCTTTTTTTCTAACAGATACAAAACTTATTCAAAAATAGATAGGGTCTTTATTTCTAACCAGATGGTAACAGATTTAATTAATTCCAAAATCATTTCATGTCCTATATCTGATCATAATTCAATTGTCTTTGAATTCATGATAAAAATACTCATAATGTTCAGATCAAAAGGATACCAGCATACTTAACTCAACTAAAAGACTATAAAGAATATATACTTTCAGAAGTAAAACATTTTTAGACATAAATAATACTCCTGAAGTCTCCATTGTTTATGTTTGGGATGCCTTAAAATCATATATATATGGACAAAGTATCAGATGGTATAATAATAAAAGGAAATCTTGGGATAAGGAATTGTTAGATATTCAAAGTAAATTAGACTCTTATAAACATAATAATAAAGAAAATATTATGGACAAGAAAGTTATTGAAGAAATAAACAAACTAAATGAGAAATACAAAGAAATTTTAACTCATAAAGTTAAAATAACTTTAGAGAAAAACAAGTTTTTGTCTTATTCAATAAGCCCCAAATACTTACATAGACTTAAAAATAAAACAAAAAGGTTGAATAAACAAAACCATATCAAAGAAATCTTTTCTCTAAGGAAAAGAAGAATGTTTCTAGTATACCAGAAATACTAGATGAATTTAGAAATCACTTTCACAAAATTAACCATAATAACATTAACATGGAACCTAAAGATTAAATAAAGGAGTTTATAACCACAAACATGAATAAAAAGCTTAATAAACAACAGATTAAACTATTGGACAAGAGTATTTCATATACAGAAGTTATTACACAAATAAATAAGCTTAAATCAAACAAAGCACCGGGTAATGATGGTATTATACCAGAGATATATAAAATCCTTTCTAAAAGTACATATTCATTAATACATAAGGTTTTTATTTTGGCCCAATCTGAGTTAATAACCCCCCCATCTTGGCAATATACATTTATTTCGCCAATTTTGAAACCTAATAAAGATCCAACTAGATGTTCTTCATATCGGCCCATCTCATTACTTAATGTTGATTATAAAATGTTTATGAGTATCTTTGCTGATAGATTGAAGACAATCATTCCCAGCATTATAGATATAGATCAGACAGGCTTCATTGTAAATAGAAATACTTTTGATAATATAAGAAGAACTTTAACATTAATTGATTTTACAAATAGGAAAAAGAAAGATTTAGCACTTATTACTCTTGATATAAGTTCAGCATTTGATTCAGTAAGTTGGGACTATCTGTTTACCTTAATGAAGTGCACAAACTTCTCAGATGCATTTGTAAATCTAATTGAGCATTTATACAAAGGAACGTTGGCTTATATTAAGGTAGGAACATATGTTTCACAAAAAATACCCATTCTTAAAGGTACAAAACAAGGATGTCCACTTTCTCCACTATTATTCACTTTAGTAATGGAGCCTTGGGCTAATTTGATCAGAAACAGTACTGACATAGAGGGTTTTGAAATAGATGAAAATACAACATCCAAAATTCAGCTTTTGCAGATGATGTTCTAATTACATCAGCAGGATCTAATTCTTCTATGCAGTCTCTATTTGATAAAATGATGAATTTTAAAAGTATTTCTGGTTTAATATTCAATGAAGAAAAACTAAAATACTACCTATATATACGAAAAAATACTCTCATTAGTGATTTTACTAAATATGTACCCAATTCAGGTCAGATAACTTATTTAGGTATAATACTATCTAAAGATATTAAATCTATTATATATAATAATTATAATACCTGTTTTCTTAATATACAAAATCTTTTAATACCTGGAATAATATGTTTTTACTATGGAGGAGAGACTTACAATTATTAAAATGATAATATTCCCCAAGATTTTATACTTAATACAATCAATAATACTTCCACCTACAAAAATAATTATCAAGAAACTGAATACATTAATGTTAAATTTCCTATGGGCACCTAATAGACCTAGGATTGCATTAAAGAAACATACTAATAGCTGGTCTCAAGGGGTATTTCTTTTCCAGACTTTAATTTATATACTATCTCTTCTATTGTAAAAGTTATTACTTTATTAATAGATCAGTTATATGTCACAAAATGGAAAGATTATTGGGAGCTAATTAGTATGCACTTCATGAAAATCTCCTTAACACATAAAAATATGATTGTAAATAACTCCATGTTATGGTTACTAAAGGAATTTTGTACTTCACCTATTACACCTAAACATATGGTTTGTTACCCATTAAATACTATTATTAGTTATCGTAACTTTATATTCATGCACCCTAAGTATAGGGAATGGAATTTTATTGTATTCCCTATAATGTATACTCAGGGTATGCTTTTGTCATCTACTTCTGAAGGAACTCATTTAACTATAGATAATGATCTAAAGTACTGGTATCAGTTGATATCTGATAATAAAGTTAAAAATCTAGATTTCTTAAAACAAGAATTTGATCTAAGAGAAACTTGCTGGTTAGAGGTTCAGACCTTTAGACAACATCTCATTAATAAAATAGATCTAATATCTATAACAGTTAAAGAATCTATTCCAACACTGATTGATTACTTGATATTAAATTTACAACATAAAGTTTCTGATAAAGGTAAACTTTCATACATACATAAAATTATCAGACAAGAAACTTTTTACAGTGTAGATTCATACTGGAATTATTTCACTTCTATTAATGGGGACCCACCAAATCAACAAGATAAACAATATATATTGGAATCTGCTTATAGAACTACGTCTTCCATTGTCTGGAGACTTTATACATGGACATTTTACATAGATCTTTTATACACCTTTGATGATGAATAAAATAAATAATAAAGATAATTTATGTAAGAGATGTAATGTAGAAATTAATGCTGAATGGGCTCATATGTTTTATGACTGTATAAAATTGAAAGAATACTGGAAGTCAATTAATGAATTTTTGCAGGCTCTTTTTACAGATAATTTCATTATTTCTAAATCTCTTACATTATTCAACACACCTGTACCTCAAAGTGTTAAAAAGGTTAAGCTTCCCTTGTTATGGTCTATTCTAGCAGTGGCTAGGAAAATAATAACTAGAAATTGGATTTCAGATACATCTCCTTCGTTCAATGAATTTAAAAATGTTATGAATATAGTGTGCCACATGGAAATAAACACAATTAGGACAAGAACAAATAGAAAAACATCTTATTATATTGTATGGGATAATTTACAAAATTTGTTAAAAAAATTTTAATTTCAATAACATGGTATTTTAGTTTAATTAATTGATCTGATTGTAGTGGATGTCTTTGTAAATACTTTAGTTGTTTTGTTGAATATTATAATAATACCTATTTTTAATTACTTGTATAAAATTGTTATGATATTTCTCTTATATGTTAAAACAATAAACCTGTTTTGAAAAAAAAAAAACTAGAATCAGAAGGCCTGCAGCCAACTGGCACAAAATGTCAGAAGTAGTGTGTGATGGAAGAACACCAAAGAAACTAAGAAGGTATAAAAAAATAATAATGTGACCAGTGCTTCTGTGAGCCACAGAAACCTGGACAGTGAAGTTAGACTAGCCAAGGACAGGTGACGTAGATGAAGTGCCTGAGATGAGTAGTAAGGTACACGTGGTGCGATAGATGAAGAAATGAAGGCATCAACACTGAAGCCAAAGTAAATCCAGTTGCCAAGGTCTTGGAGAACAGATTATAGTGGATTGGTCAGTTACAGACCAGTAGATGATTTGGTAAAGCAGGTTCAGAACAGACAGTAAGTAGGCAAGAGGAGACAAAACATCAATTAAAGAGCTCCTGTATTGTATAAGAGCAAACCTGTGAAAAGGCATGACTGTTGCAGAAGGTAGGAGAGTGAATCTGAAGAAAGACAGATGGCAACTTCAGATATAACACACCAAAACTATATAAAAATAGGGAAAACGGTGATGGATGATAATGATGATGATGATGATGGGTGGTGATGATGATGAGTAAAAACAGCTAATTCCTAGAGTAGATCTTTCATAGGTTCATAGGTAGGTACCAGGCTGTCGGCCCAAGGGCCTATGTAAGCCTAGCCAACAAAGTTCCCTGGCTTACGCCAACCCAAGAAAGTTAATTTCCTATGCGCCTGTCGAGCAGAGCCACAGAAGTGATCCCTGGGGTGTATTTCCTATTTCCCATCCACTCATCAAGATTTTTCTTGAAGAGTGTTAATGAGGAACTTTGCTTGACATAGATTGGTAGCTTGTTCCAGAGTATAGTAAGTCTCTGGGACAAGAATCTTTCCCTCCAGCATGTCCTGTTTATTGTGGTGACAAGGTTTAGGTCCCTAGAGCATGTAGCTCAAAGGTATTGGGATTTCTTTAGGTGTAGCATGTCCAACAGCTCTGGGTTTGACATAGCTTTATATGTTAGGCAGGGATCACCTCGGAGTAGGCGATATGCTACAAAGTAAAGCTGGAGTTTTTTGAGATGATCAGTGTAGGCCATCTGTTTGAGGCCAGTAATTCTCTTTGTGAGGTACTTCTGTGACCTTTCCAGCTGCTGCAGATGTGTTGTGAGGTACATTCCAAAAGGGGGGAGTCGTACTCTATAATGGGTCTAATGAGTGTCAAGTAGAGGGGAACAATGACCTCTTTTTTCCTGGATGAGAACCCTTTTGTGATGAGGTGTGCCATGTAGAAGGATATCCTAACTACTGTGGCAATGTGATTATTTATTTATTTTATTTTATTTTATTTTTTTTATTTAACATTTGTTGACCGGGAATGTCCGACTAGGTTCCACAGAGCCTGTTTTCAGCGGAGGCCCGGGGAGAAATGCTTATCAAAGGAGAGACTACTGTCCACCTGGGTCCCAAGGTCTCTTATCACACATTTGGTGTTAAGAAGACTGCCACCTATGTGGTAGTTCATGGGTACAGAATTTTTACCAAAGGGGATAACAATGCACTTTTTGGCATTGAGCTTGAGGCAATGGCTCTGACACCAGGCATCTGTCTCAGTGAGGCCCTTCTGTAAGATGTCCACATCATTTGTGGACTCGACTATAGCTCCTAGTTTGCAGTCATCTGTGAACTTTGTTAGCCAGAGGCCTTCTGTGTTAGCCTGTACTTCAGAGAAGTAGATACCAAACAGGAGTGGTCCCAGGACTGAACCCTGTGGTACTCCACTTGTCACTGGATTGAAGCCAGATTTGGAGTCTGCTACTTTTACAGTGTGGGTTCTGTGAGTGAGCCAGTTGGCAACCCATCTTGTGACATAGGGATTTATGCCTAGTTTAGTGAGTTTAGCTATAATTCCAGAATGGGGGAATGGTGTCAAAAGCCTTGGCGAGGTCAAGATAGGCTGTGTGAACCGCCTTACCCTCGTCTACGGCTTTGGTGACTGCCTCAAAGAAGTCAACCAGGTTCAGGAGGCAATATCTGCCTTTCACAAACCCAAACAGGGTGGGGTCCAGAGATTGGAGGTTACCAATGTCTTTGTTTATGAATTCTATGATGATACATTCCATGGCCTTGCAGACCAGGTTCGTCAGGCTAATAGGGCGATAGTTTCCAGGATCAGTGGTGGCTCCCCCTTTGTGGAGTGGGATAACTGTTGTTCTGCGCCATTCAGTGGGCACAAAGCCTGATGTGAAGCAATGATTGATCATGGTGCTTAGGTGGGGAGCCAGTTCGTTCTGATGTTCGTGTAAAATGCAGCCTGGGATTTTGTCCGGTCCCATGGATGCTGTTTTTTTGGCTTTAGAGAGTGCTGCTTTTACCTGTGAAGTTGTGATTACAGGGACTCTGCATTCTTCCTGTATAGATATGGTTCCTTTAGGGGGTGAAAGGGGGGTAACGTTAGCACTGAACCTATCTGCCAGGATGTTGGCAATATCAGTTGGTTCTGTAATTTTTGTGCCATTGTGCTGTAACTCAGAGCAGATCTGGGTGTTGCTATTGAGACTCTTGACATAGCTATAGAATGCTTTGTGGTTGTCCTTAGAATCAGTGATCTTGTTTTCATAACTAGCTTTGGAGGATCTTATAAGGGATCTCAGCTTCTTACTGAGGCTGACCAGAGAGCTCCTCCCCTCATGAGATTTTACTCTCTTTTGCAACAATTTCTTCCTTCTGTCGTAGAGTTTGTTTATGGCAGGGGACCACCAGACTGGCTTACTTTTTTTGGAGGATAGCGTCTTGGTTCTGTTTGGGATAGCATGATCCATACACTCATGTAAGTGCTTATAGAGTGCATTTGTGTAGAATTCAGCAGTCATAACTGTATTGTCCATCTGCATGGGTTTCATGTAGTTCACCACTTCTGTCTTAAGATGCATAAAGTTGGCTTTGGAGAATCTTTTTACCGTGGTTTCCTTAATGGGGGATGGGGTCGGGATGTGGATATCTAGGGTGATTAGCATATGGTAGGATCAGACCAAAGAGGAGTTGACTTCAGGTGTGGAACACCGGTCACTCATGTTGGTAATGACTAGTTCTAAGATATTGTTGCCCCTGGTGGGGGTGTGGATAAGTTGATCCAGGACATTGGAATTCATGAATTCCAGAAAGCGCTGAGTGAAGGTGTTGGTACATGAGTAGCTTTCCCAGTTAATGGTGGGGTAGTTGAAATCGACCAATATTAGAGTGTTTGGTTGAACCCTAATATTTTCCAGTATATCAAGAAAAGAGGAGTGGGAATCCTGTGGCTTGGTGGGGGATCTGTAGCAAGCTACAATTTGGATTGCAGTTTTGCCCAGAGTTAGTTGCACTTGGATAAACTTGGCTGCATTATGCTGAGCAACTAGCCTGGAGGTGTGGATATCCTTAATGAATATGGCCACACCTCCCCCTTTGGTGCTCCAGTTCAGGTTAGGTGGCCAAAAATTGTGGTATGAGTTATAGCCTGGTAATGCAGGGGTGCTCTCTGGAGCATTGAACCAGGTCTCAGTCACTGCACAGACATTGATGTTCTTCATTTTAAGGAGTGCCTCGACTGAGTGCATTTTGAGATTTAGACTTCTAGCATTGAGTAGCATTACCCTCAGTTTTTGCTTGCCTGTTCCTGTTATGGTGGTGAATTTGTCATTTGAACCTTGCCTAAAAAAGGCACTATAGGGGCAGCAAGAGCCTTTGCCAGTATCCGGAATCCCAGGGGTGACAGGTGCAGACCATCTCTAGCAAAGCATTGTGGTCTGTCGACCATGTCATCCCAGGCAGATACTAGATCCCCTTAGAATGACACCAGAAGCTTAGCCAATTGTTGAAGTCAATCATTTTGCCCTTGTACTGCTGTATCATTCTGGGCAATGGCAGGATGCTACTCAGGGCTAGGGTCATACCTGCCTGGGCTATAAGATCAGAGAGTTCTTCCATGTCTCTTTTCATAGTCCAGGGAGGTAGGTCTCAGGTCTTTCACACCAACAAGGACAATCACAGAGCCATATTTGTACTTGTTGTGGAGTGACCTGAGTGCGTGGGTTATGTGGCGGATTCTGGCACCTGACAGGTAGCTGACAGTGACATTCTCCTTGTTTAGCCTGGTGAGTGGTACATCAGTGTGCCTGACTATAGAGTCACCTATGACTAGTGTGTTGGGTACGTTGTTTTGTCTTATGGACTGTGGTTGAGTGGCACACTGAGTCTGTGGGCTATGTGTCATTTGGGTTATGTTGGTGGTGGGAGGTTACTTGCATTTCTGCTTTGGAGGTCTCTGTTGCTTGAGCAGATTATTATTGAGAGCCTCCACAAATGTTTTTGTGTTTCTATGTGTGGATTTTGGTGGTGTAGGTTTACTGGGACTATGTGATGAGTGTGGTGTGGTTTACCTTCTCCTCTTGACTATCAAGTTCAGTCCTGGTTGGAGAGAGCTTTACCTCCAGTTTGGCTAGATAAGTGCATCTCTCACAGGTTGTAGTGTTGGGTGGTAGGAGGAGAGGGTTGTCTGTGTACATGAGGCAATTGCTACATTGCCCCAAGATGCCCAGATTCATCAGATAGACAGGAGAGAACAATGGGAGCTGACCCTTGGACTTGCCTGAATAAAAAAATATTTTCCTCTAGACAAGTGAGGACAGTGAGTACAAGAGCTGTTTTTCTCTAAGCAAGTGAGGAAAGTAAGGGTCTACATTAGATCAGCGAACGCTTAAAAAAGCAAACGCTGATTGATCGACCCTATGTAAGCAAAAGCTTACAATCTGGAACTGTCAGATCAGCGATTTCTTTCCTAGGGAAAAAAATCGCTGATCTTAAACACATACACACAGCACAAGCACACCAAACAAATAGAAATACAAACACATGCACCTAAAATCTGACACTTAACCCTACACTAAACTATGCACACACCACTAACTATACACTTACCTTAACCCAAACCCTAACCCTAAGGTCCATCACTATCGCACACTCACCTCACCCGCTCAATAACCCTAACTCACCTAAACCCACCCTAACCCTCACGTCCACACAATCGCACATATACCTAACCCGCACCCTAATCCTAACTCACCTAACCCACCCGAACACTCACATCCACACAATTGCACACTTACCTGAATCCGAGCCGTAACTTTCCACCACAGCATTGAAAATACCAAAGCAACAGAAACGGGCAACCAAATTCTTTCCCTAGGAAAAAAATTGGGTTTCTGTTGCTTTGATATTTTGAACATTCACTTAAATAAGTTCGACCAATCAGCGTTTGCTTGTTTAAGCGTTCGCTGATCTTATATAGACCCGAAAGTAAGTACCAAAACTGTTTTCATCTAGGTAATGAGGAAGGGTGAGTGCTGTAGTAATTTGTAGTTTATTTAGTGCTTACAACAAGTTCTGAACAAGTGCTGAGCACGGATAAGCAAATTCAAGTGCCAAAACTAAGAACCTAGATCTGGATCTTGTTGTAGATAGGCTACCTTGTGCTTACCACTCCCACTGATAAGCTAGAGGGCTTCCCTCCAACACAGAAAGGCTTGGGGGCACAGAAGCTTACAAACAGTCCTGGATACAGCAAATCAGAGTTTCCCCTCATCTCTGTTGTTTAAAGCCAACAATGGCAATATAGTAGTCTGATCCGCAATAAATGTTATCATGTATGTTATTCACAGTTGCATGATAACAATTAAAGTGGCATAATCAGATGAAATAAAGTATTAGCTGCCTAAAACAATATTCTAAGCCAAAACAAACCTACCATTTCTCATCAAAATACAATCTGTAGAATACCCACAATAGCAACAAACAAGCTCTTCCAAAACACTAACAATTAGTATTACATGTTCTGGAGACAGATGTAATTTGTCCGTCCACCATCATACAAGCTAACTGTTATACATTAAGAATAAAAAGTTTGAGCACATTGCTGTTATTGACAATCAGAAACTTCTTAGACGTCCATCAGCTGTATGTATGAATATTGGGCTGGGGTGCATGACACTCAGATCATATATGCATGTATTCATACATCACCAGTCAAATAATATCATTTTTAAGATCTACACTATGGGCTGAATTCCAAAAGAAAGTTGTGCCTGGCGTAGTGCACTGAGGAATGTTTTTGGTGAGCTGAGGGTGGACATCATTAAAAAAAAAATGAAAGTACAGTGTATGTGCTGATCAGAACAGTACAGCATAACTGTAATCTCTGCCGATGTGCAATAGATTCTGAGATTCAATGTGCATCCCACCTCACACAGAAATAAAATGCAACCAATTGTTTTGGTAGAGTACATCATTATTTTTGGGAAATAGTAAATCAGAAGTCAAATTCACCTAACAAACTTATACTTTTCTTACCAACTTACTATTTCTGACTTTGCAGATTCCACACAAACTTCTAATGCACTATAGTGGATAGGGGTATACAGGTGATGTTGGATGATGATCTGTAACTTTGTCCTATCATCTACAGACACTCAGCACATTGGTGAGCCAGACTAATGTTAAGACTGTTCTCTGATCAAGTAATCATAGACAAATATAGGCTAGACAAAGAGCTAGTGCAAGTTGTATGTGGGATGTGTGCATCCTACATGTCTTCATGCAGCTTGTAGGGTAACCTAGTCCCAAAAGAAACAAAAGTTTGATTGAGCCTTGGTATACTGGCCTCTTGGATATCCCAGTGGCACATAAGTGATACTACCATAAAGGTGACGCACAAAAATGCTACTTGTATACTTGCATACTTGGACAGTTCCTGGCAGTCATGTGCAGTAAGATGGATTACTATGTCTACTTCCCAACTACACCACAAGAGTGGCAGAGTGAGATGCAGCAGTACTATTCCATAGCCAATTTTACCTGTATCCTTGATTCAACTGATTGCACCCATGTGCCAATTAAAACCCCTACTTGTGAAGGTGCATAACTGTACTACAATAGAAAGGGGTTAAAATAGCTCATTTGTCAGTTAATGTGCTCAGCAGATGGCCTTATCATTAACCTGATGCCATGCAGCCTGGTAGTGTGCATGATGCCGCAATATATTTTGAAAGTGTTGCATGGCCAATTTTTTAGGAAGGTGATATCCCTTTAGTATGAGAATTAGTGCAAGGACCCAATGACTCAAGTATGAATAGTGTTTGGCCTCACAGAGGGTTAGCCAGTGGGAGTGGGTTTGCATCAGGGTAAAACTATAAACCCACTGCTGTTCTTACAGGTGATAGACTACTTTAGCTAACAAATCAGAGGGGACAGATCAACAAGGTTACTGTATGCAGACAATGTGGCATTACAGGCAGACTCTGAGCAAGAACTTCAAAAAGGATAGGAAAATGGAATGCAAAACTGAAGGCACATGGGATGAATCTGAGTACAGATAAGTCAGTGGTAATGGCAACACCTGGGGAAATCAGAAGAAGCTGAGAACTGAGATAGAAGGGAAGATAGTAGAATAGGTTAACAGCTTCAAGTATCTAACCAAACTAAATCCACCAGCATCCAGGCTATGAAACAAAGACAAAAATAATTCCAATGAAGCCAGTCAGTAAAGCAAACCACAGTTTCTGGTTCTGATGATGTCTGAACTATCAGATGAAAGTGCTTAACTGAGTGGATTTTTGTTACTGAAGATTAAAACTGTGGTTTGATTTACTGACTGGCTTTATTGGAATTATTTTAGCTTAGTATCTGAGAGAGGAGGGGTGGTTGAGAAGAAGGAAAGTCTAAATGAAGAAGTCAAAGCTAGAATCAAAAGGTCTGCAGCCAAGTGGCATAGAGTGTCAAGGGTAGTGTATGACTGAAAAATGACAAAGAAGCTGAAAAGTAAGGTGTGCAAAGTAGTGGTGTGACCACTACTACTGTATGGTGCATAAACCTGAATGGTAAAGCCAGAAGAGTTGAGGATGCTAGCTGTGATGGAAATGAAGTGCCTGAGGTGGGTGGTAGGATGCACAGTGTGGGACAGATAAAGAAATGAGGACATAAAGAGCAGAAGTCAAAGTAGCTCCAATTGCAGAAAATATCAAAGAGAACAGATTATGGTGGTTTAGGCATGTGCAGAAAAACAGAAAACAATCTGGTGAAGAAGATTTTGGACAGATAGAAAGAAAGCAAGAGGAAATGAGGGCATCCAGCACAGAGGTGGGTGAATTGTGCAAGAGATGATCTGTGACAGTCAGGCATGACTGTCAAAGTTGCATTGAATCATGAAGGATGGCAACAGTTGATACGACACCCCAACCCCATGTAAAAGATGTGAAAAAGGGGGACGATGATGATGGTGATGATGATGATCCTTGTGGGACTAGTGCTTGATTAATATGCTTGTATATGAAAATATTGTTCTATGTTTTATTACAGTGTGATGGTGCATTGCTAATGTCTTCTGTCTACATAACCACAACTGGCAGGAATTATCCACACTTTAGTCCTCACTCATGACACCATTCAGAACCCCATTCATGCCAGCTGAGGATGCATTTAACAGACCACAAAAAAACTCAGAACACCAGTGAGCAAGTGCTTGGTGTGCTGAAAACAAGATTCAAGTAAATGGATATATCCTGGGTTGCACTGTGGTACCCACTACAAAAAGTTATGTGCACTGTCACTGTATAAGCCATGCTTCTCAATATGATTACCACTAAATGCAACAGCCTACCAGCTCTAAGTATGGGTAATCTACCCCAAGAACTCCAGGTGCCTGATGAGGAGACAACCACATGTTTCACAAGCTGATCAACAGGGGGCAATGTAATAAAAAACAGATGCGGGTGACAAAGTCTATGGCTATATTTGGGGGCTGAAGCAACCCATCACCATCTGGCTCACAACTTTGAGTCTTGTCATGCCATAAGTACACTTTTACAAAGATCAACATATGATACACCCCATTCATGACTGTACAAGTAAGCCACACTTGACAAGCACATTAATTTAAATGTGACTTGTCCCTGGGCAACATCAAACATACACTGATTTTATTCAATGCGTGTCATGCTACATCAGCTACAGATCATGTAGGGACAGATATCAGGAATGTATGAAGTTGCCAGTACTGAAGTAAAGTAACTGTTGCTGCACATCTAGGATGTTAGCACATGTGCAGCCAGTGTTGCATAGATGCAAGTGGTCTGTGCTACTGCAGTATTGATGCCAAAAGAGAATCATTGCATAAATGGACTGATATGTGGGGTGATGGGGGGGCTGAGGTCTAGGGTTGGGTGGAAGTAGCACACTGGAACACCTAAGTAAGACTCATAACTGAGGTGACAATACATAATTCTTATAACAGCTCATCTGGGCAAAACTGTTGCTACACAGATTGTACACTCTGCCAAGGCAACATCTGACATGAGCAAAAAGCATGCACTATACTTGCCATGCTTGTTACTTTATCAACGGATGACACATATAGCACTCCAGGAATCCCATAACCTCCAAAGGTTGTGCATGTGAATGTTACTGTAACAGCTATATGGCATGTGTTGTTACGGTTCCTTTGCATTTGACCGAATGTACACTTGTTCGACAAATGCAAGGGTGTGATTTAATGTCAATGGTGCAGATGGTCAAAGGGTGAATATGTCAATAGTACAGAATGTTGATACAGATAAGTGGGGATGGGGGGGTGAGAACACGTTTGTGTGTGTGTGTGTGTGTAAGTATTTGTGACTCTGAATCTCTCTTATGTAGTGGCAGTGTTATGGGAAAGTTTTAATGAAGTATTCACTGGTATACCTGCCATTGTATCGCTAACATAGATGAGGCTGCTCACACTGATGACTCGCATCAGAGTCTTGGCTGCCTCTATCACATGAGGAAACCTCAGCCCTATGGTGTTGTACAATATATCTGGTAGTGGTGTCTTGTGTAGGGTGGGGCACATTAATGGTCTGTGCGGTGGCACATATGCTTTGTAAAATGTCAGTTTGAGTATGAGCATAGTAACCAACAACAGCTCTATTTGCACATTGCAGTGCAGTCAGTATATGGATGACAAAGTGCCTCGGGGATGGTGCACAAGAGGAGTTTTTCCTCTAGTCAGTGATGGCACACTGATGATATGAGTCAGGACACTTATGGTCCAATTAGGACTGCGGCACTGTTCAAACACTACAGAGACAAACTGCTCTATAGAGTGTACAGTCAATGCCACACTGTTTCTATGTTCCACAAGTGTTGCCATGACCTCAGCAAGCCTGTCCTTCTGGCTCTCATTCAACACCTGGATGTGGTGTGCAGCATGATCAGGTGCCCGAGCGAGCATAATCAGCTCTGTCAATCCAACCACCTTCACCTCTGGTAAATGATGTCACCTTCAAAGAAAACACAGAAAAGAAAACAGTGGCTCCTTACAACCCTGATGAAGTAAAAAACTTCAATTTAATATTCAAAGATTCAAAGAAACTTTATTGTCATTTAGAACGACACAAGTGCAGCCTTAATGAAATTACAAATGTCAGCTCACAAGAGAAATGCAGTGTAAATAGCATAGATACAGTGGTATCAGAGAATAACATAAGAAAAGAAAATAACACGTATGACATGCAAGAGGTAGTTCACATTAAATAAACACATTCAATACCCGTTATCCAGTGATAAATAATAAATACCCACCACCAAACCCTACATTGTTAGGCTATAGAATAAATAGTGACTAGTGAATAGCAGCTGTTTAGTTACCATATTGAACTTGTTAACCTGACTCAGTATAGCCATCATATTGAATAATAGTTATCCTGGGGTAATTGCTCAGAGCAGCAGGATTAAATGAAAAAAAAAGAGGCTTCAAAGTATCAGGTGTTATGGTTGGTGTCTGTATTGATGTCTCACAGCTGTAGAATACAAACTGTTCCTGAATCTGGTAGTCCTACAGTGGAAGCTGCGGTACCTCCTTTCAGATGCAAGTTGTGAGAACTAGTTGTGGGCCGGATGAGTTGAATCAGCAAGTATTTTATATGTTCTCTTTCTTGCTCTTGTAAAGAAAAGCTCCTAAATAGTAGGGAGGTTTGTGCTCAAGATTTTATCAGCCACCCTTACCACCCTCTGTAGTTTCTTCTTCACAGCGGCTGTGCAGTTGTTGAACCATGCTATGAAGTTGCTAATGAGGATGCTCTTGATAGCTCTCCTGTAAAAAGTGGTAAGAGCAGATGGTGGGAGCCTGGCCTTTTTGAGTCTTCTCAGGAGGTGAAGCCTCTGTTGAGCCTTCTTGACTATACAGTCGGTGTTAGCAGCCCAGGAGAAGTCATAAGAGGTGTGAAGGCCCAGGAACTTGGTTGTTTTGACTTTCTCTACTACATCCCCTTTGATAGTGAGTGGTTGGTAAACTGTTGTCTTTCTCCTGAAGTCCATAATCATTTCTTTGGTCTTATTAACATTCAGGTCCAGATTGTTCCTGTCATACCAGGCAATCAAACTGTTCACCTCATCCCTGTAGTTTTGTTCATTCCCACCGTTAATGAGACCCATGACTATGGTATCAACAGCGAATTTTATAATATGGTTTGACTTATGTCTTGCAGTGAGGATTTTGAAGAGCAAGGGACTGAGCACACAATCTTGCAGAACACCAGTATTCAGGACTATGCATTGAGAGTTGTTTCCAGTGCATGTCCACTGGGGTCTACCATTCAGAATGTCAAGAGTCCAGTTACATAGGTGCTTGTTTATCCTGAGGTTCATGAGTTTATCCGACAGTTGCATCGGTATCACAGTGCTGAATGCAGAACTGAAGTCGATGTACAGCATCCTCATGTAGTTATTCCTCCCTTCTAGGCATTTTAATGCAAGGTGTAGTGTGACGGATATAGCATCCGCAGTCGATCTATTTAACTGGTATGCAAATTGGAATGGATTGAAGGACTTAGGCAGACTCGCAGATAGATGTTTCTTCACAATCCTCTCAAAGCACTTCATGACATTTGAGGTTAAGGCGACCGGTCTGAAGTCATTGAGGTAGGTAGGGCTGGGTTTATTCAGAAGTGGGACTGTTTCCTTGAGAGTGTCAATAAAGAAAAAAATAATCCATGCAGTGACAACAAGATTCACCATTTAATAATCTAAGCACTTTCATCCCCACCAAATACACTGTGACTTCATCAGATGAAATGTTTTACTTCATTGTGATTGTAAGGAGCCACCATTTTCCTTGCTGTGTCTTCTTTGATGGTGGGATTGTATACTCAGTTATGTTCCATGATAGTGCTGTGACTTATTACGTGTCTATGATAGCAGGTGTATGCCTTCTGAGATGTCTCCATGAATCTCTGCCATTTGGGCATGTGCTGTTGTGATGCATGTCTGCTATCTGTTGTAAAGCTGTATCATCATCACTGTTAGACCCATGTGTGAACAGTTTCCCAGGATCATCATCATCATGACCAGTAGCTAATGCTCCACTTCCAGCACATTGTCCAAGTTCACTGTCTTCTGTGTTGGAAGAAATACCTTGGGCCAAAGGACTGCTGCTAGTGAGGCTGGAGAAAGTAACCCCAAGTCAGTTCCTTGTGTGTCATTGGAAATCCTACCTCTCTCTACCATATCATTCCTTATAAAAGGGTCAGTGAAAGAGTCCTTGGATGATGCAGGAAGTGGATGAACTGCAATGACAGAGACAGATACACAAGCACACATTGCACATATCTACATACGAAATAGTATTTAAAACACCTCTGAAAGTCCCATAAATGTCTATACTGTACAGTACTGTAATGGTATACATACCTAGTCTTTGTCTCAATGACCTGACAGCATGAGAAGGTCCTATAAAGCAGAACATGTGAGCAGCAAACCAACACAGGAAGTATACATAGGCTGATATGACGTAAAGGAACACTTATCTGATATGTCATTGTCTGATGATACATCAGATGTTCTTGTGGATTGTGTAGTGGTAGAAGAAATGATGTGCCGCTTATGTTAATCTGTAGTGCCATATGTACTAATAATGTGTATTATGAGAGAAAACCTAAAACATGCCGTACCTCTGTGTCTAGGGATTTCAACTTCAGTGCCACTACATGGGATATGAAAATGTCTACAGTGTTGGTGATATGATGCCAGAAACACCTTGTTCCATCTGGCTCTGGTACGGATGGTCCACCTCCAGTGGCATCCTGCTGATGTTTATATCACCTGACATGTGATGTAGCATGAAGAATCAAGTCTGTGTACTGATGATGACAGGCCCTGGGTATCCTCCCATGCCTGACAACATCACTGGTTCTTCAAGCTACTTCCTCCCAGGTGCATTTTCTCCATGCTGCATCCCCAAGTCTGCCCAGGAGATTGTTGTTTTATTCTTCCAAACTGTGAAATTCTCATTTTGTGTACATGGTGCACTCATCTTCAGAAAACATGTGTATGTAGAAAGATTGTCTTTACCGTCTTTGCTCCTCATCAGCAAAGCATGATTGTAAAGAAAAGCAATATACACATGCATAAAATATGCAGTTTTAATTAATCAAATGCCAGCATACCTTGTGGGATGCATATGTAAAAATACGAAAAAAGATTGTCATAATTCTGATATCTGTTAAGGCACTGCAAAGAAAAGGGGATAAGATTAGTAAACCACATATAACCATGAACTCACAGGTAAATATACAGAAATAAAAAGTCCAGTAACCACTCTTGCAACAAGAAACTGTGAAAATCAAATCCCAAACTGGAAAGTACTGCTTCCTAAAGCCCTACAATTATATCTTTGCCGCAACCCCATAGTAGTGGTATCTATGTTTTCTGATAAATATAGACAGACCTTCCATAACACTAATATGTGAATCATCTCAAACAATGCTTAATCATGTTATATTATAAAGCAATGTAGAAGTGAAAGCACTGCACCATAGAATTATGTCTAATGCAGTAAAATATCTGCACACCTAGAAGAAGAGTTCAAATGTACACAAAAGAAACGGCAAGCTCATCACAGTGTATGTATGTGATGAGGACGTCTGTTATTCTACAGGATGCCTGTTAACACTGGCAGATAAGATGCATTTGTCTACAATGAGGACTCCAACAAAGGTCACCATATTGAATCATTTGTAAAACAACAACATTTTACTGCAATACAATGTAATACCAATTTTTGTAAAAACATATCTGCTAACCAAAAGACATAAATACACATATTGTGCAATTTGATTTATATAGATGTATTTCAGGAAGTATGCACACTGCATAACTTTTATTAAGGAAAGGTGTTTTAAAAAAAAAACTTTTATTAAGCAAAATGTATACTGATGCAGCACAACTATTTGGATCAATGTATACAGGCAGACGCTATCAAATTCTACAGCATTCTGTAACTTCAAATAAACGAAAGTCAACTTATATACCTGTGGAAATGTTTGCAGATAGTGAGGCTTCCAAAGAATAATGACAATCCATTAGTCGTAACATTATCCATAAATATATTTGCACCCAAAATAATTAATGAGGTTGAGTAGCATAATATATTTCTGAATAGTGTTGGAGTGTGCCAGTATAAAGATGTGGACATCAGCATATGACACTTGACTATGGCACATGCAAAGTACAGCTGCCAATGTAACTGAACTTACACAGTACATCTCTGATGTGTACAGATAAGATACACCGCTCTGTAGTGTGACAGATTTAAAAAGTAACACAGCCCGTTCCAGGTAATTTTCTCACCAGTTTTCATGTTTTGACTCACTCTGACTACTTATGTCGCATTGCAGCTATAGCAGGTTGTGCTGAGGCAATCCCAAGCATAAGTGTTACTATGTAATTACTTGAAAGATACACACATTTCCCTTAATCATTATTACTGAATGGCAGTGATAATGTTTTGACAAATGTGACTTGATGTACTTAACTGTACATAAAGTAATGTCCTTTGTGATAGGTGGGACCCCACCATCTGCACTCTGTTAATTGTTAATGTTTTCATTGGCTTTAAAGGGACGTTACATTACAGACAACAGCAAAGTTGTCATATGAATACTTGTTGACAACATTTTAAGGTTGTTTGTGTAGTCTGACATACAAAACCTATTTATGTGTAATACCCAAATATCAATTCATAGACATAATGACTGAGGAAAAACACAGAGAGGATGTAGACAGTTTTATAACTGCACTGGGTTACTCACAACACTGTGTGTCTATATACACAGCTATTTATATTAAACTGTACATTCTGCATATACCCTTAGGTATGTGATTGCAGTATGGCATGCACATATATAAACCAAATATGTATATACATAGGTTCATAAGTTCATAGGTAGCTACTAGGCTATCGGCCCTGGGGCCTATATAAGCCTAGCCAAAAAGGTTCCCTGGCTTTTGTCACCCAAGAAAAGCATTTTCCTGTACCCCTGTCAAGCAGTGCTGCAGAAGTGATCCCTGGGGTGAGTTTTCTATTTTCCATCCAGTCGTCAAGGTTTTTCTTAAAGAGGGCCAATGAGGAGGTTTGCTTGACATGAATGTATAGTTTGTTCCACAGTATGGGAAGTCTCTGAGACAGGAATCTATCCCTCCCACATGTTCTGTTTATTGTGGTGATAAGGTTTAGGTCCCTGCAGCATGTGGTTCAGAGAGATTGGGATTTCTTTAAATGTAGCATGTACAACAGCTCTGGGTTTGACATAGCTTTGTATGTTAGGCAAAGATTGCCACTGAGTAGGTGATATGCGATGGAGTAGAGCTGGAATTTTTGAGATGGTCTGCATATGGCATCTGTTTGAGGCCGGTAATCCTCTTAGTGAGGTATTTCTGTGGCCCTTCCAATTGTTGTAGGTGTCTTATGAGATACATGCCAAATGGGGCATTGTACTCTATAATGGGTCTGATGAGGGATGAGTAAAGAGGAACAATTATCTCCTTTTTTCTAGAGAAGAACCCTTTTGTGATGAGATGTGCCACGTAGAAGGATTTCCTGACTACTGCGGCGATGTGGTTATCAAAGGAGAGATTACTGTCCACCTTTGTCCCGAGGTCTCTTACCACACTTTCAGTGTTTAGTGAGATACTGCCTATGTGGTAGTTCATGGGTACCAAGTTTTTTCCAAAGGGTATGACAATGCACTTCTTGGCATTGAACATGAGGCCATGACTTTGACACCAAGCATCTGTCTCTGTGAAGCCTTTTGTAGAATGTCTACATCATTAGCTGATTCTATTATAGCTCCCGATTTGCAGTCATCTGCAAACTTTGTTAGCCAAAGACCTTCTGTGTTGGCCTGCACTTCAGAGAAGTAGATGCCAAACAGGAGAGGACCCAGGACCAAACCCCTGTGGTACTCCACTCGTCATTGGTCTGAAGTTGGACATGGAGTCGGCTATTTTTACTGTGTGGGTTCTGTCAGTGAACCAGTTGGACACCCATCTTGTGACATAGAGATTTATTCCCAGTTTAGTGAGTTTATCTATACTTCAAGAGTGGGGGATGGTATTGAAAGCCTTGGGGGGTGTGTATGTTGAAAAATATTGTTTAACAAGCCTACATATGCATGTGTAAGGGTTATTTGTCTTCATAGTATACATACAGGTATGTGTCATGTAGTCCTATACATGCCTGTCATTACACATATGTCTATATATTATATTTGTATGCACTTGCAGTATGCAGCATATGGTTATGACAGTTCACAGCTTTTGCAAGGGTACTGTGTGTGGTGCATGAAGGAATACTGTCAACTTCAGTGTAAGACATTCTAAACCATATAAGGGCAAATCCATGTGTTGCTGGGTGAAGCATGACACTATGTATGGTACTTATATGTTTTCAGATGTTGCATTGCACATAATAATACATTTTCCTTTCTGAATGTATACTATATCACATACAAGGTACATCTGTTGCACTTACCAGAATGATTAACTGCAGCCCATTAGCTGTATGTGTTTGTAATGCTGATGTGATCTACATGTAGGTGTTAACAAATGAAATTCATGGGACGTATAACAAATGTTGTGACCCATTCTCCACTCCTTTATGTAGCTCACATATTGTCACTGATTACTTCAGCTGTTATGTTCCTATGTATTCATTGGTGTCTTTCTCTTTTCTTCCAGTAACTGAAGAGGAAATCAGTGCCAACTGTGACCTGATGGTGTGGCAGATACACAGAGAAGAAGATAAGGGATTGAGGTAAGGAAAAACTGCAGCTGTTGTCATTCTTAAACACTGTAATAGCAGCTGAAATTTATTTTAGCAGCAGTCAAACCTCCTGCTACCTTTCTGTTCCTGTAACACAATCTAGATGCTTATGAATATGGACCTAATATCATCATGCACCACTCCCGTTTAAAGCAAATATTGCCTTTATATCCTGCACACTTTGGGTTGTATAATATATAATACATTAAATTACTTTTGTTGCAATGGATAAGTACCTATACATTCTGGAAAATTGATTAGCCCTGGGAATTATTACAGCTGACAATAAGCCCCTAAGAAAAGACCAAGTAGTGAGTGATTTGGACACTTACATTAACAGTGACCTAGCTTTAAACCAACATGTGCTCCCTGCTGTAAGGGAGTTCTTTTACACTGTGTAACTTATAAATAAAGAGGTAGCTATGCCCATGAGGGCATTGTTCCAGTTTGCTCAATTCTCATTAGGCTCACCATAGAGTACAATGTCCACTTTGATATGTACCTGTCTGGGCACTTGCAACAACTGGAACATCCACAGAAGTCCCTTACCAAAAGAATAGAAGGCCTAAGGCACATGACCTACATGTACCCCATTCAACACCAGTCATTATACTTGGTGTTATACAGAGTACTAGGAGGTAACCTATGCCTGGATTATAAGATATCCACAAACCCAGCATTAATAAATCTACTGCACATGTGCAAGTCAAATGGTTTTAGAAACACCTGCTCCAGAGACCTCATCCTCTTCTGCAACATAAACAGAATGGTCTGAAGGTACAGATGCATATCCCAGAGAATACCTCTGCCCTGAAACAGACTCCTCATATACATAAAGCAAAGCCCTTCCATGACCCTGTTTAAAGAGTAATATAGACTAGCGGATTGGAAACAGGTACCGTAACAGGTACAAGTATGCAAAATCTGAAGGTAATGCTACTCAATGCTAGAAGTCTAAACCTCAAAATGCACTCTCTCGAGGCACTCCTAAAAATGGAGAACATCGATATCTGTGCAGTAACTGAGACCTGGTTCAAGGCTCCAGAGAGCACCTCTGCAATACCAGGCTACAACTCTTACCACACTTTTCGGCCACCAAACCAGGACCGAAACACTAAAGGTGGAGGAGTGTCAATATTCACCAAGGATATTCACACCACCAGGCTAGTTGGCCAACACAATGTGTCTGAAATTCTCCAAGTGCAACTAACACTAGGTAAGACTGCAATCCAAATTGTAGCTTGCTACAGATCCCCACCATACCCCAAGATTCTCACTACACCTTTCTAAATATACTGGAAAATATTAAGATAGAACCAAACACCCTAATACTGGGTGATTTTAACTACCCTGCCATTAACTGGGAAAACTACTCATGTCCCAACACCTTTGCCCAACGGTTCTTGGAATTCATAAATTCCAATGCCCTGGATCAACTAATCCATAGTCCCACCAGGGGCTCCAATATCCTAGACCTGGTCATTACCAACATGGGAAATCAATGCTCCATACCTATGGTCACCCCTTGTTAGTCAGGTCTGACCATAAGCTAATCACCCTTAACATCCACATCCCACCCCCACCCCCAGTAAAGAAACCACCAATAAAAAACTTCTCCAAAGCCAACTTCATGCTACTCAAGTCAGAAGTGACAAACTTCATAACACCCATGCAGACGGGAACTGAAAGTTCAACTGCTGAATCATACACTAAGGCACTGTACGAGCACATCCACTCATGCATGAATCGTGCCATCCCAAATAGAACCAAAATGCTCTCATCCAAAAAAAGGAAGCCAATCTGGTGGTCCCCTGACATAAACAAACTTTACAACAAAAGGAAGAAACTTTTGCAGAAAAGAGGAAAATCCCAGGATGCAAAAAACTCCCTTACTGGCCTCAGTAAGAAACTGAGATGCCTCATAAAATCCTCCAAAGCTAGTTACGAAAATAAAATTGCCAAAGATTCCAAAGACAACCACAAAGCATTCTATAACTATGTCAAGAATCTAAATGGCAATGCTCAGATCTGCGCTGAGCTAAAAGAGAATGGCATTAAATATACTGATCCAAAGGATATTGCCAATATCTTGGCAGATCGATTCAGTACCAACTTCACCCCCCTCTCACCCCCTAAATGGCCCATCTCAATACCGGAAGATTGCCAAATTCCAGTAATAACGGCCACACAGGTACAAAATGCACTCTCTAAAGCCAAGAATACAGCATCCATGGGACCAGATGACATCCTGAGCTGTGTACTACATGAACTACAATATGAACTGGCACCTCACCTAAGTGTCATGTTTAATCATAGCCTCACCTCAGGTTTCATGCCCACTGAGTGGCGCAGAGCTACAGTTATCCCAATCCACAAGGGGGGATCCACCTTGGATCCTGGAAACTACCGTCCCATCAGTCTGACAAGCCTTATCTGCAAGGCCATGGAGCATATTATCATGGAACTTATAAACAAAGACAGTGGCAACCTTCAAACACTGGACCCCACCCAGTTTGGGTTTGTGAAGGGCCGATCTTGTCTCCTGAACCTGATTGACTTCTTTGAATCAGTCTCCAGAGCCATGGACAAGGGTAAGGTGGTCCACACAGCTTATCTAGACCTTGCCAAGGCCTTTGACACAATCCCCCACTCTGGAATCATAGATAAACTTACTAAGTTGGGCATTAATCCGTATGTCACCCAATGGGTTGCTAAATGGCTTACTGATAGAACCCACACTGTAAAAGTAGCCGACTCCAAATCCAGCTCCAGACAAGTGACAAGTGGAGTACCGCAGTGTTCAGTCCTGGGGCCGCTCTTGTTTGGCATCTACTTCTCTGAAGTACAGGTCAACACTAAGGGACTCTGGCTAACAAAGTTTGCAGATGACTGCAAACTGGGAGCCATTATTGAATCCCCAAATGATGTGGATACTCTACAAAAGGGCCTTACAGAAATAGATGCTTGGTGCCAGAGCCATGGGCTCAAGCTCAATGCCAAGAAATGTATTGTTATCCCCTTTGGGAAAAAACATGTATCCATGAATTACCATATAGGTGGCAGTACACTAAACACAGAAAGTGTGATAAGAGACTTAGTGACACAGGTGGACAGTGGTCTCACCTTCGATAACCACATTGCCACAACAGTCAGGAAATCCTTCTATGTGGCACACCTCATCACGAAGGGCTTTTCATCCAGAAAAAAGGAGGTCATTGTCCCACTGTACTCATCCCTCATTAGACCCATTATAGAATACAACGCCCCATTTGGTATGTACCTCTCAAGACATCTGCAACAACTGGAAAGGCCTCAGAAATACCTCACTAAAAAAATCACAGGCCTAAAGCAGATGCCCTACGCTGACCGCCTTAAAAAACTCCAGCTATACTCTGTCGCATATCGTCTACTCAGAGGCGATCTCTGCTTAACATACAAGGCCATGTCAAACCCAGAGCTGTTGGACATGCTACACTTAAAGAAATCCCAATCCCTCAGAGCTACACGCTCCAGGGATCTAAACCTTGTCATCACAATAAACAAAACATGCTGGAGGGATAGGTTCCTGACCCAGAGACTCCCCAGACTCTGGAATAGATTGCCCATACATGTCAAGCAGAGTGCCTCTTTGGACCTCTTCAAGAGGAACCTTGACAATTGGATGGGAGAAAGGAAATTCACCCCAGGGATCACGTCAGTCGCCCTGCTAGACAGGGGTCCAGGAAAGTAAATAATGTGGGAAGAAATAGCCAGGGAATTGTTATGGCTAGGCTTGTATAGGCCCTAGGGCTGATAGCCTAGTACCAACCTATGAACCTATGAACCTAAATAGGAAATTTATGCCAGGAATGACCCTTTCCTCCTCGTGAACAGAGGAAGTGTGTAAATGCCCTATCTTAAAGTAGAGATCCCAATACACTGAAGACAAGTCCCAAACAAAATAATCTACTAGAAATGAAAAGTATTTAAATATAGCTATAGCAAGGATAGTTAAACACCTGTAGAATAACACAGGTGGGTGATAAATGAGAAACACAAAATGTCCTGCCAGGGATGATAGCCTAGTATTCACCTATGAACCTATGTGATGGAACATGTTTGTGCATTTATGTCATATAGTTACATATATGTCAAACATACATAAATGATAAATATATATTTCATGGCTTAAGTGCATACCTCACAGCTGTCCAGAACTTTGCAGAATATCCAGATGTGCACCAGAATTTTCTTATGTCCCTCATAAACACTTTGCTTTTCTGGCAAATCATTGCAATTTGAACTCACTAAATATTGATAGTTATTTGCATTTCAGCCTTTATAGCATACATGGTAATGACAAAGCTGTTAATGCAGCAACTTTCTTAAGTGAACAATAGCAACATGCACATTTTGTTTCAATTTCTGGGCTTTTGTCTCACTATTATTTTAGACTTTGTTCAGAATTCTAGGACTCAATGTTTGAGAGGTATCGTAAGGTGAATTTGTGATTAACAGCACAGATGGTGCATTTGCACAAAAATATTGTGTTGTATTGCATATTAATAGTGGGAATGAAAGGCACATGACATATATTTTGCAGTTTTTCAACATTGCACCTTACAGGGATCCCACAGTGCATAAGCTACAGAGTTGTGAGATGATATCAGAGAAGATGAAATTGACTCCTACAAGAGAAGTCAAAATCCAATGAGATCCAATAAGAAGGGACCAGCACAGGTGGAGAAACCTGGACCTTCCTGCACTGTAGTTCTGGCTAAACAGGGCCACCATGCCCCACCAAAAGGAGACAATTTTTTATAAGCAGATGAGGGAGGTCATACAATATGGTTTCGTGGACTGGATTTCAAGACATGATGGGGCAATTGTTCAGTGATATGGTCTGTGTGATGAGAGACTCCTTCTGGGATATCATTTGAAAGCTTCTGCCCTACCAGGAAGGTCCATCTGAAAAGTAAGAATAGTGTTTGTGTTTCTTTAATGTGTCATGCAACCTGAATGTGGTACTCGCATTGTTTTTCATTATAGTTAAGATATCACATATTAGTGCATCTTCTGCCATATGATGGTCATGCTCTCCTTGTAACTCAATTGCTGCAGTTCCACAGCATGTCCTATATGGTATCCCATGCCATGTGCTACTCCTTACCTGTGGTATGCCAAACCTCTGTCCAGTTCAGGATATGCAACAGTGTTACTTAAATTGCTTGACCACACTTGTACGTAAGTGAAAACAAACTGCCATCTGGAGGCTTCTCTGATGGTATTCCTTAGTGATGCCACATGAACTGTGTGACACCATAGTAAATGTGTTCAGGACAGCATCAGTGGCTTCCAGTGATTTACACTGCAGTACAGTGTTACCACTTATCTATGGCTCTCTGATAGATCTGTGTTGATGACCACTAGGGTAACTGTTGACAATATCAGCAAGTGCCTACCATAGATCCATGTTTTTTCTTAACATTTCTTATAATATTATCATTGTAATGATACTTGTGGAATGGCTGAACTGACAAGGTGTGTTTACATCTGTAGTGCCTCCTACTGTGCAGGCTACTCTTTGCAGACATATTCCTCTTCCAGTTTTTATTCTCACCAAATTATGTGCACCCAGTGATGCTGTGAAAGTGGGCATATTTTCCTCTTTTTGAGGACTGACTCTGCACGTTGGATCACATGAACTTCAGTGGACATAAAACTTATCTGGTACTCAAATGGATCTGCAACTGTCCTGCATCTCTATGTTTGTGTGTCTTTCTGTGACTCCTGTGTATTTAATCACACCTATGGATTGTACTTCCTCATAGTTTGCAACTTACATTTTTAAAGGCTTTTTAGAAAGTTACAAAGCGCCACATAAATGCATATGGTGTACACATGGATATGTCTGTGTGTGGCCCTTGTATAATTGTTCTACACAGTTATACACATCATAGGCAGTTTTTATTGTCCTCAAATCCTGCAATGGCAGGGTTCATTCAGGAAGTACACTGTCAGATATTTGTGTATGTCATTTGTACCTGTAAAAACATGTTTCATGGACATATAATAGCATATTCTTGCATGACACATTCAGCTATTTCATGTGAGTATCAAGACCATTGGAGGTGATCTAATGCAATGTGGGTTGCACAAGTTCCTTTGTCATCTTATTATGTGATGTTTTATTTCTGCACATTCATTTGTTTCCCTTCCCACACATGTGCAATAATGTTATTTCACATTCCTGTTGCCATGGCAAATGTTGCAATGTGTTTACTTGACTATATATAAGTATATATTATTTAGTTTATTATAATGAGTGATGCACCCATTTTTATGACACATGTTGCTACTGTTGAATACTACAGTGTTGTGTATAAGATCTTCACACAGATGTGCCATACATGTATTTAGAGCCCTATCATACACAAACACACTCCCATCATAATACTTCAGAAGTGAAAATTCTTAGCTGATTGTATTTGGTAGTTTGTCCATGTTTCACTATGTGTTTTGGCACACAGTTACACATGGCTGTGTGGCACACACATGCATACTTCACCTAACATGTAGGCCTTATGCCCTGTACACTTGCTTTACAATGAAAATTGCGTATAGATGTTGTGTACACTAATAGTCACTTCCCCACATCATGGTTGCACATATGGTACATCATGTAGAGATGTGTGTATTCCTGGGTGATGTGTGAATGCACATATTTGTTACAGTTACACATGATAACTGCAGAGCTACTTTGCAATAGCAGCAGTTTAGGTTTCCCTAGTTAGCTGTTATTTGTACCACAGTTGCCAATACTGTGACAAAGACGTACAGTAACCATGTATGTGTTATGCATGTAGGACGAGTGATCAAATTTTGTATGCCTGTACATAGGCCTATATTTGTTGTGTCACAAGTAACACATCACAGTATCACAGTACAGCTACTATTTTGCACCATATGTATAGTCTACATTAGTGTAAAAGATATCATTGCGGATGTTGTACTACTAACATTAACTGTAGCATATCAGGAATGTATGAAACATATACCTGTATTGTTAGTGTAGGGGGCCTGATTGATATCCACATATGACATGCAGTGTTGTATCATTCAGTAACATTTACTTGTATGTCTCTGTGTTTATGCGGTAATGATCCTATAGTAGGCTCATTTTGTTAATAGCTTCAGAGAACACTGACAGATGTGCTACTTATTCATACTCTTATTTGTGCAGCACTGTATTATATTAGCAGTATGACTTAGTGGCAAGATGTCTGCCTCCCGTCTATAGAGTTCAAGGTTCAGTCCTATTTTCCGGTCCTATGTTCCTAAATATGTCTGGAGCCTTATTAGGTGCACCATATAACATCACTGTATATTTCCATAGCTGCTGACATATGGCATGTGTGTAGCTCTACATATGTGCATTTGTGCAGAGATATTCTTTTTTGAAACATATTTCTCTTTCTGCCATGCCGTCAGTTATTCCTGATCTGAAAAAGAGGTGTTCACACACAGTTGAGAACACTACAGCATTGATATTGTGTACATTCATTCATTATGTATTTGTTGGTATTATGGGCCATGTATAGGTTGCACCCCTCAGTTATTACCATTTTTTTTTTGCCATCCCATGGTCTCTCCTGTGCTAACTGCCTATTTATCATATGTGTGAAACATCTGATGCTTGTGTTATGTGATGTCCTTTTATGTTTTGTTTTTCTTCCTGACCCAGTTATCCTCTAGCATTTATCAACAACTCATTAATCTTTCTTCTCTCAAAAAGGGGGTCTTTGGCTGCGAAATAAATATACCTATGCCCTTCAGACCCTCCTTCTGACCTTCCTTTATCTTCTCCTGTATCTTTCATCCCTCCTCACCATAATCCCACTTTTATTATCCTGTCTACGCCACTCCTTGGGGAATATTGCATGTGTTCCGACACACACCCAAATCCCCTAAATAATTTCCAGATCCCTGTTAATTGCTTTGCTACTTTTTTTTTTTACATCCTCATCTACATGGCAGATTCTAAAGCACTGAGATATTTGGTATATCACAGCTCCATAAATATGAGGCTTACAGGTATATACTTAGAAGCTTACTATGTATATTAAAATGTCTATTTGTACTTTTTTTTACTACTGTGCTTATGAAATTTAGTCACTGTAGCTACTAATCTATTCTTCATATTAATCTTTTGGACTTTGGCAAAGGACATTTATTTATATGCTAATTCCGCAGTTAACTTACTTTTCATATTATATTCCGTGACAGAATCATTCCACTGTAACTAGCGCTATCCATAGTTTTGTGCCAATCTTTTGGAATCTAGCCCTATATTTTAAGACGTAAAAAAATGGTCTGCAAAAGCAAGTAAAACATGAATAAAACATCAACTATCAGCATGGATGACATACAAAAAAAAAAAAAAACTTCTGTTAAAGCTGACTTTAAATCCAGTATACCATGAAAATAATTGAACTATATATGTAGTCAAAAACAGATGGCCATATCTCTCGACTGTCTAGATTTTTCCAGAATGTCCAGATTTTGGCCACATATTTTTGGTCTGTGCCTCATAAAAGTTTTAGTTTTCTGGCAAATAATTGAGGACTGAAGTCACTATATAATGGCATATATTTGAGTTTCAGACTGCATATCCTTCAGAAAATGCATGCTAATACAAAGCCTTTTCTTCTAGCAACTTTCTAAGTTAAGTTCATAAGAGCAATATTTAATATTTGCCCAAATTTTTGAGTCTTTGTAACCCATTGTTTTTGTCTTTGTCCAGATTGCTCGTGCTAAGATGCCGAGAGGTGTGCAAATGGCTAATCCACAATTTTAGCCTTAAAACTGAGGTATTGAAGTCAGCTTAGCAGTATAGTACCTGTTCCTTTCAAAGCCCTTTCAGCTGTAGAAGTAGTATTTATAAATAGACAGATCAAAGTAGACATTGAAATATAGTCTTCTCCACTAATGACACTTATAGCTACTGAGGTTGTAGCTGGGAGTAAGACTACACTTAATTAAAATGTCTGTGCTTTCCTGTAGCTCTCCTTCATCATCTCAAGTGTCAAATAATTAAATAATAGCTGCTGTAAAATCTTGAGGGCTGATCTGAGCCATAGGTTGGCTGTTCCACTTCTAGATAATACTCCAAGGGTTCACAGCAGAAAATGGTATTTTCTTAGAGCATCCTGAAAGTAGCAATATTCCATTTGTGAATTCAAGGTTAATAGAACTAGAAAGTGGTTAAGGACACTTAGCAACCTTATTCATCTAAAACCATGCAGTAATGAAAGGGACAGAAGTCATGCTGGGGAGGCTTCTTTACAGAATCATTGGTTGTATCCTGGAGCCAGCTGCTTTAAAAATAATCATCAAAAACTTAGTATACAGTTTCAGTGAAGTACAGCACTGGCTAAAAATGTAGGCAACAAAGGAAAGCTTGACTTTGAGGAGATTAAAGGGAGTAACAGTGACATCAGATGAACCAAGAGGAATATGGTCTACTCTCCCCACTCAGCAGACATAAGAAAACTTTTAACAGTCAATTCTACTTCTGCTTTGCATACTTGCATTTGCAGGTCTGAACTGTAACTCCTTTCCTGTCAATATAAGTCTACTAAAGTGAATTTTTCCTGTATTTTATGTCACGTTTTTGCAAAGGAAATGGCAGCCTGTCTAGTCATTTAATACCTGTGTTTGACAGCCGTGGCTTGCCTGTCTGTGGTCAGCAGCTCAAACTTTTTTGCTGTAGTCTACAGCCAGTTAACTAGGTTCTAACTACCTAAACTAGTGTGGTTGACCTTTCCTTTAGCTATGCATAGTATCCTTGACTAATATGCAGTGCAGTGTCTCTGTTTGAGACCACTGTTTGATGTACATGGGAGTTTCTCACTTTCCCACTGCTGTGCAACTATAGAGTAAGTATGTAAGAGTCGGGGGGAGCAGCAGGGAAGGCTTGCTTTGTACAGAAGCAGTTACTTTGACTATATTAGGGTGTACTCTGTAAGTTGCCTACTTGATCAGTTGTGATTGTGTGGTCAGGTTTCAAGTCAACGTGTGTCAGTCACTCACAGGAGAACCAAATACTCTTAGTTTTACTATACTGCATCCATATATGGGAAATGAGAAGGGAGAGATTTAAAGCCCCTCATTCAAATGAATATTCATACACTTAACTTGTGTTCTATGCTAGTAAGTTAGCATCCATTGTATTAGATAGGATGGTATCTCTCTAAATTTCACACAATTTCCAATTTATATACAGCAGGCATCTAAATAGAGAGCTAATGCATGCTGCATATGCCCTATGCACAGACATATTCTGGTAGGTATGATGCTTCGGGGTGTTTCCTTTCTGTTTCCCTTTCCCTTCTCTCCACAGGAAGGAGAATGAACTGATCAAGACTTGACTTTTTCCTCTCAGGCTAGCCCACCAACAACCCTGTCTCATTCAAATTGTGGACTCGTTGGGGAAAAATGCTGTTTTGTCTCTGTGACACTAAGCTTGATGTTGTAGATCATGATTTTATGATACTGCCCATGTTGTACCACATATCATCCTGATACCATTTCTCTACATGCTTATACATAACAAACAAGCAGTCCCTGCAATGCCACATGTGAGGTATCAGGAGTCCATATTCATATACAACTGCCTGACACAAGCTCTAAAGGGTCTCAGGGGAGATTGAAGCTTCTGGATCATACTTGTGTAAACGACAGGTCTGGATTTTATTCAGACATGTCATTCCAACTATACTGCCTTTACTGTTCTTGATACAGTGTTCTGTTGGGAAACCTATTGACATGTACTTATCCCTCTCAGCTGAACTAAAAGAAGCATTGAATGAAGAAAAGGAGTGCTGTGCACGTAAAATAGTTTGTTTCATCATATTCAGTTTGGTGAAATTTAAATTCTTGTATTACGACCGAATGATTGGTATTTTTTTTTTTTTATAGTTAAATATCATACTTGAGCACTGAAATGCCCACACAACTGAACCCTATAGGTTTCTTCATTTAATAATATTTCTTTGGTGACGTCAGTAAAATAGAAACCACTTAATATAATACATCAACAACAGCAGCATATCTAAGCTTATTACCATATCAGTTCCCCTCATGCTGCTATTATTTATGTTTTATGTCACGATGCTGTTTGCTGTTGTCTTGGCAAATCTGCCATAAAAGTATTAGGAATTCAAGAAATGCTGGATTTGCAACTTATAGTCTGCTATTATATCATAATTTTGATATCTGTGGGCATGTCTATGGGGTTGGATTTGCTGTAGAATATTCTTGCAGTGTTATGGTTTGGACTAAACATGACCCTTAACCAGAAGAGAACAGCAAAACCAGTTCCTCATTTGAATGTCCAATAAACCACTGTAGTCTAATCCAACATCCACTGAAATGCTGCACTCTCACACCTGCTACACAGCATGGTAGCTCTGAGGTAAGATATTTGCCTCATGGACCTAGAGGCCGAGTATCATTCCTAATATTTGATTCTTGTCTATGTGGAGTTTTGCATGTTTTCCCTGTGTCAGTGTGTTTTTCTCTGGCTAGTTCCACTACCAAAAACATGCTAGCTGAATGGCTATATCAAACTGTTCATGTGTATGTTGTATTTTTCATTGTGGTTGGGTCATGGCTGAAACGGTGTTCAACAAAGTCCAGCTCATTTATCCACTTAACAAATAAATACATTCAATATGAAAAAATAAATTAAAAAAGAACTGCTACACTGTGCCCGCAGATCCTTGATGAAAACTATACTCTATTTGCACATCTTGTTGAAAACTTGTACTGTGACTCATGATTAAATAAAATGCTACCCTGCAGCTTCAAACTGAAGCAAAGGCCTAAGTGTTGGAGGAGTTAGTAAGGACACAGTGAATGACTGACTTTTGCGTGACTTAAATGAGGTCCTGCTAAACTGGCTGGTGACTTGTTGGAGGAGTAGACATTCCCTAGGCTGCTCTCAACAAAGCTGCAAAAATGCTGATCTTGACTGAGGACATTGTTGGAAGGTGGAAGAAACTCT
The DNA here is from genome assembly GCF_019279795.1 of Protopterus annectens. Lineage (NCBI taxonomy): Eukaryota > Metazoa > Chordata > Ceratodontiformes > Protopteridae > Protopterus > Protopterus annectens. The sequence continues at coordinate 1,768,517,305 of NC_056737.1, forward strand.
TTGAGGAACTCCTAAATTCCATGGTTATGTTCTCTTTTGAGGATGCATTATAAAAAAAACAAGAGAGACATTGTCCATTTCTGTAGAAATAGTCACTGCCACAGTTATATACTTCCACAGAGTCAAGGCTGTGGGAGTGCATGAGATATTATTGCGAATGCTGAGTGCATGAAATTTTAGAGTGCTATGGTTAAAACAAAATACATACGTGCTGAATGTTGCATGGAAGGTGGTACCAGTTTCTCTGGATTACCAAACCAGATGATAGTCAACAAATTTAGAAAAGGTGACAGGGTGTATGTGTTCCACTTATCAAGAGATCAAGCTGTTTAGCTGTTCTGGAAATCCACAACAGGATGCTGGAAAACAGACCCTGGAATTTAAAAAGAATCCCACCATAGGTGCTAACAGCCGTGACTCTGAGAGACTGTTTCCTTGATCACAGAAAATGAAATTTGGAGACATATTAGCTGTAATGAGAAGCGAGCTCATTATTGACTAATTTGCATGTCTTTGAATCCCTTGAAGTTATCATCACTAGTGCTAGTCAGCACATTTTCAGGATAAGCATGTCTGGCAACCCATGCATCACTTTAGCACAGCCACCCCACCCCCCCCATTCATTTTGACACACACACACACACACACACACACACACACACACACACACACACACACACACACACAATCTTTACCTCTTTCCTATCTCTGAGTTAACAGAATGTCCCTGATGTAGCCTCTTATTTTTCCTCCTTCACCTCATTAATCATGGATGATTACAGTAAGTCAGTAATGCCAGACAATAGACATTCATTCTTATTGTTCAGGAAGTGCATCATGATGCTTCACCTGTTGGTCTTAACTTTTTAAGTGTTTCAGAGTAATGTTTAAAAAAATTCCCTTTTGTCTTCTACTGTTCCTCCCAGTTTTGTACACAGACATTTAGAGGTGCAACATTTACCCCAAGCAGACACCCCTATCTCCCTATCATGTACAGAACATGCCTGAATTTGCCTTATGCCTTCCCTGTCCTTTATAATTGATGGACCATTGCAGTCTACAATAACGCAAGACATTAGTTTTATACTTGCTGTTCAGAAAATACGCCATTATGTAAGAGATACTTTGTAGCGCAAAGGACACAAGTCTAGATGATGATGTGCTTCCTGAAGCAAATAAGTGAGGTTTGAAGCTTTTATCCCCCCTTGCTCTTTTTTATTTTGTAAGTGACTTATAGCAATATTTAAAGTTTCTCTTTCATGCCTACTGTAAGCACAGAGGACTAAAGCTCTGTCTAGTTCATGACTAGATCTTGGTGCCAAGGATACAGGTTTCAAATCTTTTTCACAATTCTTAATTTTTTGAGTGAGTTAGGATAATATATACATGTCTGTTACTCCTAGTGTTATATTCCCAAATATCTTATGTCATTTGCACTACAAAAGCTGTTCTTCTCTTAACTTAACTTTTTAAAGTGACTTGGTGTGATATTCCAAAATAATGGGGGATCAGTGCCCCAAAAATACGGACAAATTTTAAATATTGATTTTATAAACATAAAAAGTTGCTAGAATAAAAGGTCTTGTGTTACCATGTATTTTCTGAAGGATATGAAATCTGAAGCTCAGATGACTGTCATTATTTAGTGAATTCAGTCCTCAAGGATTTCCCACAAAAATTCAGAAAATCACAAATTTTATGAGGAACAAACAAAAAAATATAAGGAAAAATATGGACATTCTGCAAAAATCTATAGAGTTGAGAGGTATGTCCCCAACATCCATATGTGTTTTGTGCTGTAAACGTTATTCTATTAACATTTTTAGTGTCTTTAGTCTAGTAGTTATAGAGTATCACTGGTAACTAGTGCCCCCCCTGGCTCATGTGTCTTTTGTGCAAATCTGTTGCTCTATTAATTTTTTAAGTGTCTTCACAGTAATAATTAAATTTCCCTGGTGTTTAGTGCCCACCCCCAATATTGTAGGGTTTGCTCTTTATTCTAGGGAAATTTAGCAGTATGACAGCCCCTTCCACAAACATGTGCACACATAAACAAACACACACACACACACACACACACACACACACACACACACACACACACACACACACACACACACAAACTATCTGTCCTCTAACTAACCCCCCCCCACACTACAACCAGTCATGCAGACATACAGTTATCAGTTATGCACATACACAAGTGGACACATACACACACACACACACACACACACACACACACACACACACACACACACACACACACACACACACACACACACACACACACACACAAATGCACATTCACACATATATACACAGACACACAAGCACACACTCATCCATCTGCATACACTCACACACGTAGCCATGCATATACACACATGTACTCTCTTCACCACTACCTGTCACAAAACTCGCTGGCACTTACCTCTAATGTGATCTTACCTATTGAAAATAATGGGAGAATGGAAAATTTTGTCTGAGCTGAGCTAACTTACGTAACATAAATACTTTACTCCAGAAATTTCTTGGGGAACGGGGTGTGTGAATACATGGCTAATTACCATAGGCTACTCCACTGCAATGCCTTAGCATATACCTTGGGCTGAGGAGACAACTCAATGCTGTGATTCAATAGACTGTGTTGGATCACTGTGGTTGGCTTATCACTGAATTAGAAAGGGTTGCCACTGGTGGCTGCACCCTGTGCTAAGGCTTACTACTGGCAGAGGCCTTTCTGAATCTGGCCCAGATTTTTTCAGGAGGAACAATTTGATTTTTACCTTGTTCATGATATAGTGAATCAACTTTTTGTGTTTACAGAGATATTGAAGCATCATGAGAAATTGCTAGCACAGTATACATGACTATGTATTCTTAAATATTTTTAGGGAAGTGCTACAACAGTGCTGGAACCTGGGGTGGCTGCTACCTGCCATTCAGTGTCTGTAGTTACAATGCAAGAGTTGTATCCATATTTATGATATTGAGCTGAATGCATTCAAAGTGGATTCACCCATTGCATCAAAGGTGTGCGCTGTCTCCTTTCCTATTCATGATTTTCATGGGCAGGATATCCAGATACAGCATAGGTTTAAAGATTGTCCATGTTGGAGATGTGAGAGCTGCATCATTGATGTATTCAGATGTTGTCCTCTTGGCCTCAAATGACTCTGTACTGCACTGTGCATTGGAGCAACTCACTATTAATTGTGAATCGGTTGAGTAGAAATCAGCACATTTACACCATTCGGCATGGTTCTGTCTGAGGAAAATAGCACATTAATCTCTGCAGATGATGAGGAGAATAGCTATCTGCAGTGAAATAGGATAAGTACCTCGGGGGGTTGTTCATGAATGAGTGCAGAGAACTGATAGACTGATTAGCAGACAAATGCAATGGTAGCAGTGCTGCAGATGCTGTGTTGTAGTAGTAAAGCAAGAGCTAAAACATAGGATAGTCAATCCCTCCCTGGTCAGATCCGGCCATAAACTAATCACCATGGAAATCCACATCTCATCCACACCCCCTGCAAAGGTAACTACCTTGAAAAACTTCTCCAAAGCTGACTTTGGACTTATAAAAACAGAGGTGGATAACTTCACTGCATCCATGCCAATGGAAAATAGCTGCATGACTGCCAAATCATACACCAATGCACTGTACAAACATGTTCATAAATACACGGAACTAGCCATACCCAACAGAACCAAGATGCTCTCCTCCAAAAAAGGAAGCCAATCTGTTGGTCTCCTGCCATTAATAAACTCTACAACAGAAGGAAGAAACTGTTGCAGAAAAAGGTGAATTACTAAGACTGGAAAACTCCCTTATTAGCCTCAACAAAAATTTGAGATTTCTCATCAAATCCTCTAAAGTCAGCTATGGAGGCAGAATTGTGGCAGACACTAAAAACAACCACAAAGCCTCCTATAGCTATATCAAGAACTTCCACGGCAATACCCAGATTTGCTCTGAGGTACTGCAAAATGGTACCTCCTATTCTGAGCCAACAGATATTGCCAACATACTGGCTGACAGATTCAGTGCCAACTTTACCCTCTCTACCCCCTAAAAAAACAATCACAATACCGGATGAATGCCAGGCACTCAGCAATACTGCAGCGCAGGCTAAAGCTGCATTGTCCAAGGCCAAGAATACAGCTTCCATGGGATCTGATAATATCCCAGGCTGTGTTCTACATGAACTATAAAGTGAACTGGCACCACATCTGTGTGCCCTGTTCAGTCATAGCCTCAACTCAGGCTTTGTCTCTACCGAATGGTGCACTGCTACAGTCATCCCTCTCCATAAAGGGGGAGCGACTAGAGAACCTGGGAATTATTACCCCATTAGCCTGATGAGTCTGATATGTAAAGCTATGGAGCACATCATCATGGACCTGATTAACAAAGATATAGGAAATCTCCAAACTCTAGACCCCACACAATTTAAAGGGTGATCATGCCTGCTCAACCTGGTTGACTTCTTTGAGTCAATCAATAGGGCTGTGGATGAAGGTAAGGCAGTGCATACAGCCTGCCTTCATCTGGCCAAGGCCTTTGATACCATTCCTCACTCAGGAATTATTGATAAACTCACCAAACTAGGCATCAACCCTTATATCACTAGGTGGGTTGCAAATTGGCTCACAGATAGAACACACAGTGTGAAAGTAGCGGACCCCAAGTCAGACTGCTGACCAGTCACAAGTGGAGTCACACAGGGATCAGTCCTGGGTCCTCTCCTGTTCAGCATCTACTTCTCTGAAGTCCCGGCCAACAAAAGGGACTCTGGCTGACCAACAGATGACTGCAAACTGGGAGCCATTATTAACTCTCCAAGTGATGCAGACATCCTACAGAAAGGCCTCACTGAGACCAATGAGTGGTATCAAAACCATGGCCTTAAGTTTAACACCAAAAACTGCATCGTCATCCCCTTTGGTAAAACTCACTTCCCACTAATTACCACATCAATGGGAGCCCAATGAACACTGAAGGTGTTATAAGAGATCTGGGGATGCAGGTTGGCAGCAGCCTCTCCATCGACCACCACATTGCAACTGTGATCAGAAAGTCCTTCTATGTGGCATATCTCATTACCAAGGGTTTTGCATTCGGGAAGAAAGAGGTCATCGTCTCTCTCTACTCTTCCCTTATTAGACCAATCATAGAGTAAAATGTCCCATTTGGTATGTACCACACTATACACCTGCAACAGCTGGAGAGGCCACAAAAGTACCTCACAAAGAGGATCCTAGGTGTTAAAGACATGTCCTACATGGACAGACTCAAAAGACTCCAGATATTCTCTGTCTTATATCACCTACTTAAAGGTGATCTCTGCTTGACTTACAAGGCCATGTCTGACCCAGCTCTGTTAGAAATGCTACATCTAAAGAAATCCTAATTCCTCCGCACCACACACTCCAGAGACCTCAACCTCATTACCGCAATCAACAGAACATGCTGGAGGGACAGGTTCCTCACACAGAGACTGTCCATGCTCTGGAATAGACTTTCCATACATGTCAAGCAGAGCACCTCATTGTCCCTCTTTAAGAGAAATCTTGATGAGTGGATAGGTAATAGAAAGTTCACTCCAGGGATCACTCCAGTGGCTCTGCTTGATAGAGGAACTGGGAACTGATGTCAGGTGGCACGATGCCAGGGCACTTCTATGGGCTAGACTTGTAAAGGCTCCAGAGCCATTAGCCTAATACACACCTATGAACCTATGAAACACTCAGAGTACCATTCAGTGTAAGTCCCCATTCTTATCCGTGGTCAAAGGCTCTGGGTGGGTTCTGAAGGGATGTGATCACACTCAAAAGCAATGGAAATATGGTTTCATCCCAGGCTTGTTGTATTCAATCTGTATGATAGAGAGGGAGCTTGGAAAATCACAATGGCCTGATCCATTGCTTTTTCCACTGGAAAGGAGGCAGCTGAGTGGTTCTGGACACTTAGAATGCCTTCTGACTACTTCTAGTAAGAGATGTATCAGGCACGGCCTAATATGAGGTAGCCCAGGGCAGATCTAGGACAAAATTTAGACATTATGTAGCTCTGATCATCTAGAAATGCTTAGTGTCCCACATGATGACCTAGAGACTGTTAATAAGGTATGGGAATCTGGTCTGTCTTACTTTTCTTGCTATTTGGTGACCTGATTAGGAGAACTGTTTTATAAAATGAATTGCTAGGCTTTGATCTGAGATCCAGTGAAATGCTTTGTTGAAACTTCATAACTAATTAATCATCTCCCCAAGCCTTAATTCCTTTATGGTTACAAAAGTTCTGTTTTAATATTAACATTCATTTTGGTATGCAGGTTTATTATGCAAAGATAAGGTCAATTCAATATGTTAATAATATAATTGTATTTATTATTTTTATTATCTAAGTTTTAAGAAGTCATTGACAAAGCACACACAATTCTGCTGTTTTCCATTGGATGGGGTCCATTTGGCCTCTTTGCCTGTGGTATTATGACCAAAGTACACCTCCCACCAGTGAGTTAAGCAAGTACAACCATTATTCTATTATAGCTTAATGACTACGTGCATAGACAGTGGGGTGCCATTACCAGACAGAGAAGAAATTGCAGTGAGTTGGTGTGCTGATGAGACCTATAGAAAGAACAGAAAGGTTTATGAAACAAATGTGAGTATACAGCACTAAAAATAGGAAGGCCAAGACATACTGCATCACAAAGAAAAGGTGAATTAGCATAGCTAATAGGTGTTCTACTCTTTATGGAAATTATTATTCTTCTATATACTTTCCATACTCTGTTATATACATTTTTCACTTTGCAGAAAAGTTTTGTCCTTTACACATCATTCATTACACATTTACATCTACATTATACACTTTACCACTCAACAACTCCTGCCATCAGGCAGTGAAAAACTTGCCTTGCTTACCAGTGCTATCATACCAGTCACATAGCTTATACTTGTGTCACTTCATCCTACCACATTTTATCTTAATATCCTCCATTAGGAGTATCATACTTCATTTTCCCTCCTTCCTTCCTAGTGCAATGCCACCATTATATCCCATGCCTCCACATTTAACCAACCCTTTTCCCTTTCTTGTGCATCCATCTCTTTTTTTAGTTTTCTCATCACCAGGACACATCTTTTCTGCCCACTTCTCCAGTTCCTTGTAAACGATTTTTTTTTATCTTCATGCCTTCCATCCTCTTATGATATCCTTCTTATTCATTATTGTTACCATTAGAACAACAATTCTTCCCTTTCCTGTCTTTTCCATCTTTCCTCTCTGTTTTCCACTGCATAAAGACAAAAACTCCAGGGCTTTCCTCCCTTTTTTCTTACTGCCTTCTGTATTCCTAATACCTTGTGTGACAGCCAATCTGCTGGACTCTCTGTTTCTCCAGATACCAAACAAGACTTACTTTGGAGCACTGTGTGCCAGTTCAGAGTGGGTGACCCACCCGCACCTGGGAATTTGATATTCACACACTCCTGGGAAAGACTGGTACAGATTTAGTAGCTGTACCTCTTCTGCCCAGACTATAAGGTAACCACAATGACACCAGTCAACCACTCTCAGGCTCTTACAAGGGTATCCAATTATACTGAGTAAAATCAAAACTAATATAAATGGTAAAGTGTAACCAAAGCAGCAAGGCTTTTTGAAGTGGCCACGGCATCACTAAAATAAGCACAAGTACTCTCAAGATATTAAAAGTATTCTCTAAAAGACCAGCCACAATGAAAGGTATAAAATATTTAATAATAAATAATAAAATAGAAAATATTATAATAATAAATATCTAAGTACAATAAACACCAGAGTTTCATTCACAAGAGAAATAAAAATAATACAGTCGGACAGATTTAAACAGATGCAGAAAAACACTACTTAACTAATCTCACTGTATTTCCCGACTGTCTAAAGAATAACTGTTCCCTAGCTAACTTAATTAATACAGCAAGGCAAGATTAGATGCCGAGATGCTTACTTGCACAAGGCAAGGTGATGAGCTTCTAATTAACTGAACTCAACTCAACTAACTGAACTGACTGTGATAACTGTCAGAGATTTTTATATCAGGTTCCAAAGAAATCAAAACAAACTGCTGTGCGAGATCCATTCTCTCAGTGCTGGATATGGAATGACATCACATTTGATCACTTGAGTCTGGTACAATACACACTCAAAGCTTTGCTAAGATCTGTTGGAGTATCTGAAAGCTATAGAACTATTTCAAAAATGTCTACTCTTCCCTTCCAGAATTCTTTGTTTAAACATAAACATTTAATCAGTTATAATAACACTGTTGATACAATTTTAACACAAGCATTTGCACAAGTCAGTGTGATAGTCAAATGACACAAAATTACCTACCAAACTCCAGATAACTATGCTGGCATATGTTACACATGCACTTCCCTACTCTCCCTGGCACAGATGGCAACACCCCACATCATCACATCTCTCCCCCCTATGAAGACTCAAGATAGTTTTTCACATGACCCCCGGATAAAACGTTGCTTGAGAGGATTGGGCCTGTCTGGGAACACATTAACCTATACTCTCTTTTGAGGGCCAATCTGCACTGGCATTGCTGACCCCATTATGGTGCTGCACTGTCATGTCATATGCCTGCAACCCTAGGCTCCACCTTAATAAAGTGGTATTTTACTGGCTGACTCTACGTAGCCATGTTAAGGGATTGTGTTCTGTAACTGCAGTGAATTTCTTTCCATACAGATAAGGCTAAAGTTTCTGCAGTGCCCATACTATGGCTAGCCATTCTTTTTCTACAGCTGCATAACATTCCTCCCTGGGTTGGAGAGTACAGCTGAGATATACAGCTGGGTGTTCTTCTCCCTCTAAGGAAACCTGACTGACTAAAGCCCCCACACCAAGGTTTGAAGCATCTACCTGCATAGCAAATTCTTTTCTGAAATCTGGACTGGCTAACACAGGGGGCCCTCCCAAAGCCTCATTAAGTTTTTGGAATGCCTGCTCGCAGGCTGGAGTCCACATTAACTTATCTGGCCTATTTTTCCTTGTCAGGTCTGTGAGGGGAGCAGCTATTGTACTATAATTGAGAATGAACTTTCTATAATACCCTGTTGACCAAGAGTGGCTTCACCTGCTTTTTGGTAACAGGGTCAAGCCATGCCTGAAACGTTTTCACTTTGGCAGGTTCTATCCTAATCTTAGCATTCCCCTCTCTATGTCCCAGATAGGATACCTCTGCCATACCCACCTGACACTTACTGGGCTTAATGGTCAGCCCTGATCTTTGCAGTCTGCCCAGCACCTCCCTGACATGCTAAGGCTTCATCATGTTAACACAGTACAATTTGTGCCCCTGCCTCCTGCCAGCAGGTTTACCGTGTAATTAAAATTACTGACCTTCCTTACCACTTCAGGGGGTCCTTCTCAAGCTACCTGCAGTTTGTTGTGTCTGACAGGAATGAGCATCATAACCTGCTATCCCAGAGCATACTCTCAGAGTTGAGTATTTCTGTCATACCAGACCCTTTTCTGCTGTTGGGCGCTTGCCAAGTTTTCCTGAGCCAAGTCTATGAGCTTCCTAAACCTTGTCCTGAGGTTTAGGACATATGCCACAACAGGCTCCTTGTGGTATTCACACTCACCCTCCCATTCATCACAATTCAAATCTAAGGGTCCACTCACCTTATGCCCATGCAGTAACTCAAAGGATGAAAAACATGTGGATTCCTGGGGTATGTCCCTGTAAGCAAACAGCAAGTGGTGCAAATATTTGCCCCACTCTCTCTTAAACTGGTCTGCAAATGCCTGCAGCATGCTATTTAGTATACAGCTTAACCTCTCTACAAGACCTGGGAATGGTTAGGGTGTTTTTAGGTGAGTCACCCCACAGTGCTTCCACAGACAAGCCAGTAGCTCTGACATGAAATTAGCATATCTGTCAGTCATTATTTCTCTCGGGAAACCTGCCTTGCTGAAAAGCTCTAACAAAGCATTTGTCACATTTTCTGCCAAATAGATGACAGAGCGACTGTCTCAGGATATCTAGTAGCATAATCTACTATCAGTGGGAAAAACTTCTTCCCTGTGGAACTTGTGGTACTCAGAGACCCCATGATATCAATAGCTACCCTCTGAAATGGCTCCTCAATAACAGGCAAAGGCAACAAAGGAGCTTTAACCTTGCCTCCTGCAGTGCCTACTTTCTGGCACTGTTCAAAGTTCCTGTAGTACCCCGTTACATCCCTGGCAATCCCAGGCCAATAAACGTTCTGCATAATATGTCTCTTGATATGCTTTATGCCCATATGACCTGCAAAGGAAATGCCATGTGCTATGGGTAGAAGTGCCAGATGGTAGGGTCTGGGCAGTATCAACTGTTGTATTACCTCCCCTTCTAGCCCTTCCTCAGTGGTCCACTCTCTATACAGTAACCTTTTGATCCAGTATACAGTTCCCTTTTCCTTGAGAATCAAGCACGTCCATAGCTATCTCCCTCAGCCTTGTAAAGCAGGGTCTGAAAACTGAGCATGTCTCAACTCTGTCTTCATGACTTTTTCCAGCTCCCCTTCCACAGGAAGTCTGGTACCTTCTGACAGCGGTGCCTCACTATCAGCCTGGGTGCTACCACTCACCTCTGCCCTAGCAGTCAACCTGTCCAAGGGAACATCATTACCTACCAACAGCTGTGGCTCATCTTCAGGTTCACTGCCACAGGATAGCTCTCTCCCTGAATTAATCACATCACCAGTCCTGGCTTCAGGGGTGCAGTCTGAACAGGTCTCCCCCAAGCTACCAGACCCACATGCCTGCCTCCAAACCTGACTGTATGTCACTGTTTGCACACAAGGTACTGCATTATCAAAATCATTCCTTATCAAGACATCTACAGGGATATCCTCAAACACGCCTATTTGTTTTCTTTCTTTTCCACCCTCCCAGTCAAAGAGAACTCTGGACAAATGCATTTGGAATGGGATTCCTCCTAAAGCTAACTGGAGTGGACTGTCCAAGCAAGTACTGCTTTTCCTTAACCACTGCAAGCTTCACAATGGTTATATGAGAGGCTGTGTCTCCCTTAGCATTGGCCTGTTTTCCATCTACCAACATAGGATACAGACTCCGGTGGTAGTTTGGTACCCCTGTTGTTTCCAGACAATGTACCACTGGCATTCTGCTATCCACACTTGCTGGCTCCCCCAACTTTTGTTCCCCACCTTGCCTTCATGGACATCTATATGCTACATGGCCCCACTGGTTACACTTAAAATGTTTAACCCTTGACCCTGGCCTGGTACATGAACTGGTGGCTTCCCCTGTTACTGGTGGGCTCTGTTGGGTTGGTTCAGGCTGCCCACCATGTGTTCCTTTATATCCATGTGCAGCACTGGATATCCCTTTCCTGTGCAGTGATGCACTGGTTGTAAGTATAGATCCCCCTTTTTCCCCAGCTCATCTGCAGAGTTGCATTCCCTGTCTGCCAACCATATTTTAATGTCCTCAGGCAAAGTGCTAAGGGCTTGTTCCCTCACCAAAACGTCTGCCTGCCCTTGAAAAGTGGTGACTTGCCACCCACTCACCCACCTATGAAAATAAGTTTTTAGTTCAGCAGTATAAACATATACACTTTCATCTGCCTTGCGTCTATGCTCATGAAACATTTTTCTGTAAGCCTCAGGTGTTAACTGAAAACATTGTAATAAACAGTGCTTAACTTTATCATAATCTAAACAATCAGTATCAGACAATTTTCAAACAACAGTTTTAGCTTTATCATGGAGTAAGGTGGTGAGGAACTGTACCCAAAGCCCTCAGTCAGCTTTATACTGTTTTCATACACTTTCAAATATATGAATAAAACTATCAACACTATAACCTTCTTGGTACTGAAGAAAAAGTTTACTGACCTTTATTTCTTCTGGGGTACAGTTACTCCCTTCCCCATTACTTCATGACCCTGGCAAAGAGTCAGCATTTCCTTTTCATGTTGCCTCCGCCTCTCATTTTCTTCAGCTTCCAAACATCTCAGTCTCTCTTTTTCTTCAGCCTCCAAATGCCACATTTGCTCTGGTGATTCCAATTCCAACCGTTTGGCCTCCAGTTCAAGTCTCTTTAACTCCAGATGGGTTTTTAAGTCCTCTGAGGAAAAGGTGAACTGCTCTGTTTCTGAGAGCTGTACATCCCCAATGTCAAACTGGTTGTCTTCCTGGTTGTTGGTCTGTGCTGCAGCTGTGATTAAGGCTGCAATAATTTCCCCTTTAGTCAGGTTGGCATGCACCAGTCCTTTGGCTTGCCACATCTCAGCCAACTGGTTCCTTGTCAGCTTGCCATAATCCTCTGCTGACATTCTTGCCTACTCTCCCTGACTAACTAAGCTATCAAAAAGTAAATAAATAAAACTATTGTGATATGAAACTCTGAATATCTACTTTATGACTGCTGGAGAGTACATCTTTAGTGACAACTGCATACAGGCTATAGAAGTTCAAATAATAGCCATACCACTGCTCACCAATATGTGATGACACTGGCCAGTAATCAAGGAGCCTGAATCCTCATCACTGACACTGGAGAAGGACATTCACTTGGAATACAAATGGATACACACAGTATTTCCATATGCAGACCTCTCTTCATCAAGCACAATTTCCCTTAGAGAACACAGGGAACACACTCAGTCTGGGGTTGGATCTCTCTATTTGTCTCCCTCCAGGTCCCCAGTAAAACTTCACACTGGTACATCTGTAGGGATAGGTCCTCGACCGGAATGTCCAAGCCAAGTCCTCTAGCACCCTCTCTGTGAAATCAGTGCTTTCTGCCCCTGCTCCAAGTAGCTAACACACACAAACACAAACACACACACACACACACACACACACACACACACACACACACACACACACACACACACACACGCACACACACACACGCACACACACACACACACACTCACACACACACACACCTGGGAAAAGATGGCACAGATTTACCTGCTGTGTCCACATCTGCCCAGAGTATAAGGTAGTTATCACTGCCACTAGACACTCCACAATCAGTTACTCTAAGGTCCTTAACAAAGGGTGTCCAATTATACTGTGTAATATTAATACTAATACAAATGGTAGTAGTTGACCAAAACAGCTAGGCCTTCAGAAGTGGCCCACAAAGTGTCACCAAATACATATAAGCACTCTCAAAGGATAAATATTTTCTACAGGGACCAGCCACAATAAAAGTTTTAAATATATTTAATAATAAATAGTAAAAGAGCATGTATATACTGAATATATATTTACAGTATACCACAAGTTCAAATCATAGGAATATTGAAAATAACATTGATGGACAGACTCAGAAAAATAATGAAAAATGATACCTAAACTAAGCTTCACTATGTTTTCCTAACTGAATCAAGAAGAATTACTATTCCCTACTTATTTAGTAGATCAATTCAGATGATGTGGTGAAGTTCTGAAGAAGTTCACGAGAAAATAAATGTGAATGAACGCGCTAATTTATTGTGTCCGTAATTTCAGGCATTGGATTTATCACAGGCTTTTCATTTTTAGTTACAAGTTTATTCTATTGACTGTGTTCCAGTTTTCAACTGTGAGACATATGACAGGTTGGGAACACCATAATTGGGGTTAGGGAGGGGACAATGGATGCCTTTGCTCATCAAACATAGGGACAGTGAGAATCTATTCTTCACCAGCAGGATTTTCATCACTACCCCCTTACTCTGCTGGCTTTTAAAGTGCTTACATCTTCTATGGACCATAAAAGAGAGCATCTTCTCCATCACCATAGGTGTGCACCAATGGTGTTGTGCATGACCCTATGCACCATGCCTTTTAATTGCTGGCAGGTGATAAAATCTCCACCTGTGCCAGTACTCCCACAGGGTACCAAAGCACCTACTTTTGGTATAGTTCTACCTGATGTGGTGGGCCCAGGTAGTGCAGGGGCAGTGGAGGCAGTACTTCCAGGTTGGGTCCCAGATGTGCTGGGTATCAGTGCACCAGCCGGTGGGGCAGGAACAGGCTGAGCCATGGAGATTGGCTTACCTCCCTGTGGTATAAACAATTTTCTGATTTGTCAGAGATGGATGACATGGAAATGTTTAGATGACACACAGAAAAATAAAAAAGACAGATAAGGATCGGGGTAGAAGAAAAAGCGCATAATTACTATCATCATATGAGGCATACAATGCATTATCACAATAATTAACTATGCTATCTATATGTTTACATTTAAGTATACTTCTTAACAACTACAAACTATAAGTAATGATTGCTCAAAGTAATCCTTGCAATGTGCATATATTGCACATATGCTTGGTCAAATTATACAGATTAAATTAACAGCAGGAAATTTATGCCACTTCTGTTGAAATGAAATTGTGTAATATTTTTAAAGGATTTTACTATATATTTGTTAGTTGTGGTATCTGAACCCACAAAGTCTGACTAAAGTATTACACTTGACTCCTACAGTTGTCTTGTGCCACAGACTGAAGCATGTTAGGATATGTATGCTTAATTTGCTACTACTCTATAGAAGAGCAACATTTTAGTTAAAATAATAGTTAGGTTGTACTGCATACATACCCCTTCCTTCCCTCAGTCTCTCTAGACTTATCCAACCACTTGTTGAGTATGTCCTGCTTTCACCTTTTGAGGTCATTCTAGTGATGCCACCACTGTTCTCCAGTGCATGGAATACCAGTCACACTGAAGACAGCTTTGGCCAGACTATTTCATACCTCAGACTTGTACTGGGAGCTGGTTTAGTCCCCCTGCTGCAGCCGTCAGCTGTGACACTTTACAAGGAGTCCAGTAAAGATTCTGGATTCCTCAATATCTCACCTTGAGCCCTAAACTGGGGACATTCCCTTCTAGCTCCAGACATGGCCAATCAGGGCAAACAGCAACAGATAATAGTGCTTTCCTACCAGTTCATGTTAATGCATTTACCACTAGTGTACAAACCCAAACAATGATGCCAAACATTTTTGCTCAATGTTAAGCAGAAAGCAGCAGTGCCATACAGACAGGAAAGCAATTTATGAACTAAGAAGGGTCATGTGACAATTGGCATTAGTTTTTGGTTTGAATGCTGCTGTACCTGTTAGTTGATTTAACTTTGCAGATATGTGTTAGGGGTATAAATTATGTAACCTGACATTTTTGGTGTGGCTTTACACACTGATAAATTTAATTTGTAGAATATGGGATTAAAACCTATGCATTAGAGACAAAACATATTCTTCCACATAGGATTGGAGGAGGTTACTAGGCTAATGGCCCTAGTGCCTATACAAGCCTAGCCAAGCACAACCGCTGTTCCCAAGAATATCAAGGTAAGCAGAACTAAGTCAACAACTAAGTCTGGTCAGGCTTGTGGGTCTATAGTTACCAGTGTCTGTGGATGCACCTCCTTTATGTAACCAGGTGACGGCTGTTTTCCATTCAACAGGCACAAAACCAGTGCTTAGACTGTGGTTACAAAGAGTACCCAGTGGTGCAGCTAGTTCCTGATTTAATCCATTTAGAACACAGCCTGGGATATTATCAGGTCCCATAGAGCCTGTGTTATTAGCTTTGGAGAAAGCATTTATGACCAGCTCCTTGGAGATATTAGGTGGAGAGCAGATGATAGGGATACTTTGGGGGATATGTGGTAAGGACATCGGGGAGAAGTTTTCACCGAACCTGTCAGCCAGCAGGTTGGCTATTTCTGTGGGTTCAGTATATGTGATGCCATTAACAACCAGTTCTGCACAGATCTGGGTTTTTCCTTTAAGGTTTCTGATGTAGCTAAAGAAGACATTATGGCTATACGTAGAGAAGGAGGCTAATTTGGATTCATATTTAGCTTTAAAATGCCTTATGAGGTGTCTTATTTGCTTGTTTAAGCTGAGGAGGAAATGCTTCCAATTCAGAGACCATTCTTTCCTACTCTTGGACAGTAATTTTTTTCTCTTATTGTATAACCAAATAATGGTGGATGTCCACTAGGCAGGCTTGTTCTTTCTTCAGGATGTTGTTTTGATCCTATCAGGTATGGCTGATTCAATACATTTGTATAGATGATTATACAAGGTATTGGTGTAAATCCCAGCATTGGTGTCCATGCCATCAGTGAGGACAGGGGCTATGAAGCTATTAATGCCATCACATATTAGGTTGTAAATGGCTTTGGAGAAGCTTTTTAGTCTAGTTGCTGCTAATGTGGGGTCAGATGTTATTGTTACATCTAATGAGACTACGTAATGATCAGACCTAACTAGGGAGGGCCACACACATGAGATGGTGCAATGATCACCCATGTTATTGAGCATCAGATACAGACTGCTTGGGCCCCTTGTGGGGGTGTCAACCAAATTGCCCAGTGCACTGGAGTTGATAAAGTCCAAAAACCTTTGGGGAAGTATGTTAGTACAGATATAATTTACCTAATCTATGGATGGGTAGTTAAAGTCACATAAAACCAGAGTGTTTGGTTGTATCTTGAATGATTCAAGTAGATCCAGGTATGCAGTGTGGCTATCTGTGTTCATGGAGGGGGTCTTATAACTAGCAATAACTTGGAGAGGGGTCTTACCAACAGCCAGTTGGACCTGGATTAGTTCCAGGCAATTGTTTTGTTTAACCAATTTAGAGATGTATTTATCTTTGATGAATATTGATTCTCCACCCCCTTTAGTTCTCACACTTTCAGTTTGCTCTCTGAATGTGTGGAAGGCATTATAATCAAGTATGGCTAGGATGCTTTCTGTGGTCTTAAACAAAATCTCTGTGACTGCACAGATGTCAGCATCTTCTAAGGTAAGGGCTGCTTCCAATAAGTGCAGTTTTAGGTTTAGACTCCTGGTGTTTAACAGCACAACCTTAAGGTTGTTTATTGAAGATATTTTTACATTGGGAATTTTGTTGTTATGACATTGCCTAGGAAATGCACTATGGGGCAGGCACTTGTTGTGGAGAGACTTGAGTGTCTGTGTGGTCTGGTAGATCCTTGCACCTGGCAGACAGCTGATAGTAATCTTCTCCTTGTCCAGCCTGGTAAGTGGGATATCTGTGTGTTTCGCTACAGAGTCTCCTATGACCAAAAAATTTGGTTCAGATGTACTTTGCTTTAGGGGCTTGTTTGCTGAGACACTTGTGCTTCTGGCTTTATGTGTATTGAGTGCTGTATGTACTGTATTAAGTACAGCATGTTTGTCTTTTGGAGGTCTCTGGTCTTTAGATAAATTTCTGTTTAGCACCTCCGCATATGATGGTTTATGTGTTGAGAGTGTGGTTTATGCAGAAGGTGTAGTTTGTGAGCTGACAACCTGTTTAGTGTCACTGTTCTGTAAATGAGAGAGGATTTCAAATTCTTAGTATATATGCATCTCTCAAAAATTGAGCTTGAGTGGTTTAGGAGTAGTGGGTTGTCAGTGTACATCAGGCAGTTGCCACACTGCCTTAGGATATCTGTGTCAACCAGGCTGGCAGAAGAAATGGAAGAGAACTGAACATCCATAATACTAGGTGTAAATTTGCTTACTTTAATAAGGAAGGATGTGGTTTAATTGGGGGTGTAATGCTGGGTACAAGTCAAGAATATTAGGGATTAGGAGATTTCAGTTAAAGTGGCAAATGCTGTACAAAGTGCAGTTGAGGTATTCTCCGATCAGCTAAGAGCAATTTAAGGGACTCCTCAGTTGGGGCACAGGCAGCTTTTAAGGGGAAAATAAATCTAGTTTAGCTTTTGTGTCTATAACTGCCAATGGTAACCTCCACTGTGTGGTGCTGTACAAAGGTGAACTATGTGCAAACAGATGCCTCAGACTGCTCAGATAAAGATAATATAGCAGTGGCTGGTCACTAAACTGTGTGGAGCTGGGTTAAAACAGGAGCAGACCTGTACAAATGAGATTATGTAGCAACTGTAAGAACCCTTTTTTAAAACAAGTTAAGCAATTTTCAAACAAGCTGGCCAGTGGAAATACTGAAAACTGAGCCTTATTCCAACAGTCTCCAACTCAGATCGGTCCTTTGCTACACTCTTCTGCCACAAGGGTGAAGGGGGTCCTCTTAAAGTAAGATGGCTGGTTTTAGTGCTCAGATAATACCAATCAGTCTAGATTCAGCAAATCTGAATCTAGCCTATGCTATAAAATTCACAAGTACTAGAAAATACACAGTGCAGGAAAAGCAGTCACCAACAGCAAACAGTTGAAACAGTGAAACAGCAAAACAATTAAAACACCTAAAAACAGTTAAAACTAGGCAGTGATTCAGTAACACACAGTTTAAAAATGTAGTACAATTAATAGATACTTATTTTTCTGTAGATTTCAAAGGATGCCTTGGATTTCATTTGGATTTACTCCAGAGATCAGAGACAGCACACCAATTCTAGAGCAGCTCATGTAAACTGAGCACAGGCCCTTGCAAATGTGTTGTCTAGCCTAAAGACAAGCTAAGTTAAGCAATTTTCAAACAAGCTGGTCAATGGAAATGCTCACTACCGAACCTTATTCCAACAATCTCCAGCTCAGATGGGTCCTTCGCTACCCTCTTCTGCCACAAGGGTGCAGGGAGCCCTCTTAATTTAAGATGGCTGGTTTTAGTGCTCAGATAATGCCAAACAGTCCAGATTCAGCAAATCTGAATCTAGCCTATGTCATAGGTTCATAGGTAGATACTAGGCTATCGGCCCTGGGGCCTATATAAGCCTAGCTAAAAAGGTTCCCTGGCTTTTGCCACCCAAGAAAGTTATTTTCCTGTGCCCCTGTCAAGCAGTGCCACAGAAGTGATATCCGGGATGAATTTTCTGTTTCCCATCCAGTTGTCAAGAATTTTCTTAAAAAGGGCCAATGAGGAGCTTTGCTTGACATGAATGGGTAGTTTGTTCCAGAGCATGGGAAGTCTCTGGAACAGGAATCTATCCCTCCAGCATGTTCTGTTTATTGTGGTGACAAGGTTTAGGTCCTTGAAGCGTGTGGTTCAGAAAGACTGGGATTTCTTTAAGTGTAGCATGTCCAACATCTCTGGGTTTGACATAGCTTTGTATGTTAGGCAGAGATTGCCTCTGAGTAGGCGACATGTGACAGAGTAAAGCTGGAGTTTTTTGAGACGGTCTGTGTATGGCATCTGTTTGAGGCCAGTGATCCTCTTAGTGAGGTATTTCTGTGGCCTTTCCTATTGTTGTAGGGGTCTTGTGAGATACATGCCAAATGGGGCATTGTACTCTATAATGGGTCTGATGAGGGATGAGTAGAGAGGAACAATGACCTCCTTTTTTCTAGAGGAGAACCCTTTTGTGATGAGGTGTGCCATGTAGAAGGATTTCCTGACTGCTGTGGCGATGTGGTTATCAAAGGAGAGACTACTGTCCACATATGTCCCGAGGTCTCATCACACTTTCAGTGTTTACTGAGCTACCGCCTATGTGGTAATTCATGGGTACAGAGTTTTTCCCAAATGTGATGACAATACACTTCTTGGCATTGAGCTTGAGGCCATGACTTTGACACCAAGCATCTGTCTCTGTGTGGCCCTTTTGTAGAATGTCTACATCATTAGGTGATTCTATTATGGCTCCCAGTTTGCAGGCATCTGTGAACTTTGTTAGCCAAAAACCTTCTGTGCTGGCCTGCATTTCCGAGAAGTAGATGCTGAACAGGAGAGGATCCAGGACCAAACCCTGTGGTACTCCACTCGTCAATGGTCTGAAGTCGGGCTTGGAGTAGGCTACTTTTACTGTGTGGGTTCTGTCATTGAGCCAGTTAGCCACCCATCTTGTGACATAGGGATTAATGCCCAGTTTAGTAAGTTTATCTATAATTCCAGAGTAGGGGATTATATCGAAAGCCTTGGTGAGGTCAAGATAGGCTGTGTGCTGTACCTTGCCCTCATCTACAGCTCTAGTGACTGCTTCAAAGAAGTCAATCAGGTTTAGTAGACATGATCTACCTTTTACAAACCCAAACTGAGTGGGGTCCAGGGTTTGGAGGTTACCTATGTCTTTATTTATAAGCTCCAAGATGATACGATACGTTCCATGGCCTTGCAGACCAGGCTCATCAGGCTAATGGGGCAGTAATTTCCGGGGTCTGTGGTGACACTCCCTATAGGTAACTACTAGAAAATACAAACTGCAGGAAGAATAGTCTCAAACAGCAAACAGCTGAAACAGTGAAACAGCAAAACAGTTAAAACAGCTAAAAACAGTTAAAAGTAGGTGGCAATTCAGAAATACACAGTGTAAAAGTGCATTACCATGAATAAAAATACTTAATTTTCGGTAGATTTCAAAGGATGCCTTAGATTTCATTTGGATTCACTCCACAGATCAGAGAGAGCACAGCAATTCTATAGCAGCTTCTGTAAACTGATCACAGGCCCTTGCAAATGTGCTGCTTAAAGACAAGCTAAGTTAAGACATTTTCAAACAAGCTGGCCAATGGAAATGCTCTATACTAAGCCTTATTCCAACAATCTCCAACTCAGATGGGTCCTACACTCTTCTGCCCCATGGGTGCAGGAGACCCTCCTAATGTAAGATGGCTGGTTTAAGTGCTCAGATAATGCCAAACAGTCTAGACTCAGAAAATCTGAATCCATCCTATGCTATAAATACACAAATACTAGAAAATACAAAGTGCAGGAAAAACAGTCTCAAACACCAAACATCTGAAAGTGAAACAGCGAAACATTTAAATTGGCTAAGAAACAGTTAAAAGTAGGCAATGATTCAGTAATACACAGTTTAAAAGTGTAGTACAGTGAATAAAAATACTTATTTTTCTGTATATTTCAAAGGATGCCTTGGGTTTAATTTGGATTAACTTCAGAGATCAGAGAGAGAGAGAGCACACTGATCCCACAGCAGCTCCTGTAAACTGAGCACAGCCTGTGTAAACATGTTATCTAAATGCAAGCTAACTTAAGCAATTTCAAACAAGCTGGCCAATGTAAATGTTCAATACTGAGCCTTATTCCAACAATCTCCAACTCAAATGGGTCCTTTGCTACAATCTTTTGCCACAAGGGTGCAGGGAACCCTCTTAATGTAAGATGTCTGGTTTTAGTGCTCAGATAATGCCAAACAGTCTAGATTCAGCAATTCTAAATCTAGCCTATGCTATAAAATGCACAAGTACTAGAAAATACAAAATCCTTCAAAAAAGTCTAAAACAGCAAACAGTTGAAACAGTGAAACAGCAAAACAGTTAAAACAACTAAAAACAGTTAAACATAGGTGGCAATTTAGTAAATACAGTTAAAAGTCCAGTACAGTTAATAGAAATACTTATTTTTCTGTAGATTTCCAAGGATGCTTTGGATTTTATTTGGATTTACTCCAGAGATCAGAGAAAGCATAGCAATCCTAGAGCAGCTCCTGTAAACTGAGCACTGCCTCTTGCAAACATGCTGCCTAAAGACAAGCTTAGTTAAGCACTTTTCAAACAAGCTAGCCAATGGGAATGTTCAATACTGAGCCTTATTCCAATAATCTCCAACTCAGATGCATCCTTTGCTACAATCTTTTGCCACAAGGGTACAGATGGCCTCTTAATGTAAGATGGCTGGTTTTAGCACTCAGATAATGCCAAACAGTCTAGATTCAGCAAATCTGAATCTATCCTATGCTATAAAATACACAAGTACTAGAAAATAGAAAGTGCATGAAAACAGTCTCAAATAGCAAACAGTTGAAACAGTGAAACAGCAAAACAGTTAAAACAGTTAAAAGTAGGCAACAGTTCGGTAACACACAGTTTAAAAGTGCATTACAGTTCATAAAATACTTATTTTTCTGTAGATTTCAAAGGATGCATTGGATTTCATTTGGATTCACTCCAGAGATCAGAGAGCGCACACAATCCTTGAGCAGCTCCTGTAAACTCTATGTCATCCTTGCCACAGAAGTGCTTATTGAACATAGTAATTAATTATATCTGTATAGATAGATAGGTATAGATATAGATATAGATATAGATATAGATGACAAGGTCCTGGTTTATACATTCATGTGTGTATGAGTATCATTTAGGTCTGAAGGCCATCCAAGCCCAGAGAAGACAATTATACTTACAGAAGGATAGTATTTAGTATACTCTCTGTCACATGTATAATTCATATGAGCTACACTGCTATACATCCTTATTGTTATTCATAATTATATTTAAATTTTTTGTATTTTTTTTTTCAAATTGAGTGGATAAGCATTAATAAAATTGGAAGTGTGCTAGATTAGAACCAAGGCTCACCTGTTTTCAGCCCTACACTTATACTTACTGCGACAGGAACACTTAGGAAATGGCTGTATATTTTCTATTCATTATTAATTCTGTGTAATGAACACTGCACAATGCTGCTTAGCATGTTTGTGCAGTTACAAACCATAGAGGATACAATGTATCTATTTTGAAATTGTCTTCACTCTGCTTCCTGTCTGCAGGTGTTCTAGACATGCAGGTGTTGGGAAGATTGCTTACTGCCGCTCAACACCATTTAGTGGGTCTGTACGATGGAAAGCAAAGGATGCAACAATTTACCCTTTTTAAAATCATGAATGTCTGCATCCTGTCTGCAGATGTTCTGTATGCTTTATGTGTAGGCCATTAGTCTAGGTTTGCATGAAGTCAAGCAAATCTCATCTTGTTTTATCTTTGTGAGCAGTATTTATTAGGTTTCATCATTAAAAGACAGATGTGGGACTTGAACTCTGATATACAGATAGTATGTACTGTGTATATCACCGTGTTTAGCAGAAGTGCTACATGTGCATGTGATTCACAGATGTAGTTTATGTATTGTTTTTCAAAGAAGTACATTACATGACATTTATTCTATTTATCTGTTTCCCATGTTTGTACTAAGCCTCATGTTTTGCAAGTAGTGGTATTAAAAAATATATAAAATAAACAACATTACAAAATAAATGCTAGTGCACATGAAAATTTTTTACACAAATCTGGATTTGAACTGACACACCAATGAATCTACAAAACACAGTAAGGGTGTCTTATCCCTCTTTGCCATCGAAACAGCTTTGCTGCAGGAATGAAAATCATTGTGCATATAAGCAAGTCCCAAATCACCACAGTATTAACAAGACATATGGCACTTGTACACTCCTGAGTTATTTGTATGTGTTAATTTCATATGTAGTGCAATGAGTGATCACTCAACCAGTTATGACTATTTGCAGCAATGCAGTGCTGGCTTATCTTTGCATGGTGTTCATTCTTCTCTTATCTGAGCAGTACTCTGAGACATGCAGGTGGTAAGGTATTTTTCATCATTGTCCTTACAATGTATGAGAAGGTTAAATGGCAATAATATGCAGTTTTCAGCAAAGGCAGGGGTGTTTGGATATTACTGAACAGAAACTGAGAAATATGTGCTGTTTACTTACAGTACATTTAAAACCTTGATGCAATTACTTTTAAACTTTGTAAGTGTAAGCTGGCTGACACACCCAGTGAAGATTAGGGAGTCTGAATTGCTGTGCATTCCTTCTCCTTCCCACTAACCATTCACAGTTGCAATTCTAATGAGTTCACACCTCATTTGCACCTTCTCTGGGCTTAGAGACACACGTCTACATCATAACACGGTAACTGTGAAGCTAGGGAGCTTAAAGGTGAATGGACTTGTGCATTTATAAAACACAGGGGATTGACATTCCTTTAGATTTATCTGCACAGAAGGTTTCTGATGTTGCTAAAGTATGCTTGTATTTTTCAGGTACATGCTAAATTTGTTCACATGTCATGAAGATAATTTTTATTTATATGCATTAGGGGATTAAACTGTTATCTGTATGCACTTCTTATACTTCACTCTTGACATAGGTATTTTTGCCATGCATTAACTTTCACAGATACACAGTCTTATTATCTGTCATTACCAGTGTTATTGTTAAAACTGGTTACCTTACAGTTTTTTCTATCTTATTCCATTGTAATGTAAATTACTATGTTATCAATGATGCAGGGATGCAATGCTCCTAAGATGGCCAACAGACATCACCAGGGGGGTGCCAGACACAGTGAGAGGTACCTAGTAAATGTATACAATTTACTTTTGAGTTGTACATGTGTATACACTTTGTGAAAATTGTGTGGGAAGCATTCATAACAGGTGATTTATGTGTTATTCCTTGGACTCTACAACCTGTCATTTTCCTGTTTTTTTGGGGGGGAGGGTGGGGGAGACAAGGACTATTTGTGTGTTTCCACATCACCAGTTGGGTTTCAAGAGTTTTGCTGTTGCAATTTTATAGTCATCCTAATATTTCCATGTGTGTATGGGGAAAATTGTATGTAATCAGTGGCATGTTGTAGCGCAG
This sequence comes from Protopterus annectens, assembly GCF_019279795.1. Lineage (NCBI taxonomy): Eukaryota > Metazoa > Chordata > Ceratodontiformes > Protopteridae > Protopterus > Protopterus annectens. The sequence goes on from NC_056737.1 coordinate 1,768,541,675, forward strand.
CATTCAGGAAATATTTATTTATTTATTTTTATTTATTGCATTTGTTTACTGGGAATGTCCACTGGGCCTAAAAGAGCCCATTTTCAGTGGAAGCCTGGGGAGAAAAGCTCTGTCAAGAACATAGATACAGAAAATATTAAAGAAATATTAAACATTAATTGGTACAAAAGTAGATACAGTGTTATACATAGTGATTACAGTAATATATACAGAATATATGCATAAAAGCAGGAATTTTGCTGGTTGCCAGATGAATTCATTCAGACAGGTATAAACAGAAATATATTAATCAGCATTATTGTACAGTATCAACAAGTAATGAAAAATAATAATTATGGAGAAAATAATTTATGTAGGATCTTGGATGCTGATGCCTGTGATATTCTCAGCATGTGTCCTGTTGGCTTCTGAAAGGTTCCTGTAGCTGCAACTCTAAGTGCTACAGATACCTTAGTGCAGTTGCTCTCAGTTGTGGATGACAGAGGCTGCAAAGTTCCTGTAGTGTGTTTCTATCTACCCTGTAGCACTCTATAATTTCTACATTATGAAGACTGTGGTAAGTTAAAAGTGGTCTAAATACACTTTTCCTTCTTGTCTGGGGTATATTTGCAGCAGCATCAGTAGCGCAAATTTGTTCCTGTTACACATGCATATGTATAACAGCAAATGCAGCCCCTAAGAGTATTTCTATGTAGAGTACCTTCCATGGCTGTATTCCAATAGGTTTTGGAATTCATAGGAAAAATCTACATTGAGTCTACATGATTGCTTTATAGCTTGTTGAATAGCTCCTGCATCTTGAATTGGTTGTTTAGTATTTATTTGTTTGACATTTATTAACCGGTTAGTCCAACTGAGTCATAAGACCCGTTTTCAGTGGAGACCCGAGGAGAAAAGCTCCAGTATACATTAAAATGATAATAGATTACAAACAGTAGTATAAACAGGGAAATACAGATAGTGTCATATAGTTTTAAAAGTCTCAAATTGCATAGATAATATCAAATACACAGAGTAAATACATTGCATAGACAAACAATATAATAGAGATGGTCGCTACATTTTAAAATATTAAAGTGCACACCTTGAGCATACAGTTCAGCTGCTTATGCTGTAATTATCATGTCACAATGTTTACCATGTCTGCGTGGCTCTATACACTGTGTAGAGCTACTTACTGAATACAAAATGGTGCGCTACCATGTGCGCATCACACTGTGACACAAATACAGTTTTAGCAGACTGTGTAGGCTTTATTGAATCTGCACCAAAGATTTGCTTCTGACCAGGCAGTTGTTTATAAGCCTGAAGTACGGCCTGTTATTCACATTTCTACAAAAAAAGTAACAAACCCATTTCCAGGTATAATGTTTAGCATAATCTTGTGGTACTGCTTGATTTTAAAAATACTGATATCCGAGTGTTTATTCTCATTGGTAAAGACTGTTTTTGTGACTTGACTTTTGAAGTAGCGTCAACTGCTGAGACTTTCTTATATAAAGCAGACTTAAAACAAAACTGTCTGCCTTGGTGGATTATAATATAACTGAGCTGAAGTCGACTGTTATAAAAAGATTAATTTCAATTTCATACGGCGGAAATGAAAATAAAGCTTATTTTCAAAAACAATGTCACCAAGTGCATGCTATTGCTAAAGTTTACGATAACAGCAACTTTGGAATGGTGGTTGGGAGGTGCACGGAACACTAAAGCAAGGTACTGATACATTGCAATATATTCTGGTGCTGTTTCCATAGTTGGGAACTGTGGACATGTTATGTATAAAGGACAACCAAAATCTTTCTTTTTTTGTGGTTTCTATGGTCACCTTATTTCTAATTAAGACAAACGGAAATATATACAATGTGGGTTATCTAGGCATACAAATAAAATTACATAGCATTTTGTAGAAAATATAAGAAAATAGGACATTTCTGGTTTGACAGTCCTACAATATTAGATACAAAGAGATTGGAAAGCATCTCTGGTGCAGACGTCCCCATAATTTCAGATACTGAATGCTTTGTAGATAATAAGGTTTCTGATCGAGACAAGAGATAAATGATATACAGTGATAATATAGAAGATGTTTTATTGATAAAGATGAAAACAGTACATAAAAGAAAAATACAATCAAGCATTAAGAAAACTGTCAAAAAGGAAAAGGATAATATATATTTTTTGTAGCCTTAATGTTAATAGTTCATAGGTTCATAGGTTGATACTAGGCTATCTGCCCTAGGGCATTTACAAGCCTAGCCAGAGTGTGTTTGGCTTTCACCACCCTTCTTAGATTAGTTGACTGTGCCTCTGTATAGTAGGTCACAGAAGATAGCCCATTTAAGGTTAGTTTACCGTGCCTCTGTCTAGCAGTGACATAGAAGAGATTCCAGGGGTAAATTTACGATCTCCCATCCAAACGTCAAGATTCTTCTTGAAGAGGGTCATTGAGGGGCTCTGTCTGACATGGATTGGGATTTTGTTCCAGAGTGAGGGGAGCCTCTGGGATATGAATCTGTCCCTCCAGCATGTTCTATTTATTTCTGTGCTGAGGTTTAAGTCACTGGAGCGTGTAGTTCTGATGGATTTGGATTTCTTGAGGTGGAGCATGTCCATTAATTCTGGGTTGGACATGGCTTTATACCTCAGGCACAGATCGCCTCTGAGTAGGCGGTGAGCAACTGAGTAGAGCTGGAGTTTCTTTAGCCTAACTGCGTAGGGCATCTGTTTGTGTTCCTTGATCCTCTTGGTGAGGTACTTTGGGGTTTTTCTAGTTGTAGCAGGTGTCGGGTAAGGTACATCCCAAATGGGGCATTGTATTCAATTATGGGCCTGATGAGTGATGAGTAGAGGGGCACAATGACCTCTCGATCTAGATGTGAACCCCTTCGTGATAAGGTGGGCTATATAGAATGTCTTTCTAACCACTTTAGCAATGTGATTGTCAAAGGAGAGATTGCAATCTACTTGGGTCCCCAAATCCCTAATTACTTCTTTCGTACTTAATGGATAATTTGTGGGCAATTTGTTTTTCCCAAAGGGGATGACTACGCATTTTTTGGCATTTAGCTTTAGGCCATGGCTCTGGCACCAGTTATCCGCCTCTGTGAGACCTTTTTGGAGGATGCTTGTGTCAGCCGGTGAGTCGATTATGGCCCCCAGTTTGCAGTCATCTGCAAACTTTGTCAGCCATAGTCCTCCTGTGTTAGCCTGTACCTCAGAGAAATATATACCGAACAAGAGAGGTCCCAGGACTGAGCCTTGTGGGACGCCACTTGTAACTGGTTTGGAGTCTGACATGGCACCTGCAATTCTGACCATGTGGGTTCTATCCCTAAGCCAGTTTGCAAACCATCTTGTGACATAGGGGTTGATATTTAAGCTGATGAGCTTATTTATGATGCCCGAGTGGGGTATTGTGTCGAAGGCTTTTGCAAGGTCAAGGTAGGCTGTGTGGACTACCTTCCCTTTGTCTATGGCCTTGGTGACTGTTTCAAAGAAATTGACCAGGTTCAAGAAGCAAGATCTGCCCTTAACAAAGCCGAATTGGGTATGATCCAGTGTTTGGAGGTTCCCAATGTCTTTGTTTATGAGTTTCATGATGATACGCTCCATAGCTTTGCAGACCAGGCTAGTTAGGCTTATAGGGCGATAGTTTCCGGGGTCCGTTGTGGCACCACTTTTATGGAGTGGGACCATTGTTGCTGTATGCCATTCTTTGGGTACATATCCTGTTGTAAGGCTGAGACTGAATAGTGATTTTAAGTGAGGGTTCAGTTCTTCTTGGAGCTCATGTAAAACGCAGCCCAGGACACCGTCTGGTCCCATTGATGCTGTGTTCTTTGCTTTGGAGAGGGCAGCTCTCACCTGTGCATCTGTGATGTCAGGGAGGCTACACTCTGTTGGGATAGTCATTTGCTCATTTGGGGGGGGGCAGTTTGCACTGAACCTGTCTGCCAGGATGTTGGCAATGTCTGTGGGTTCAGTGTATTTTTTGTCATTTTGCACTAACTCGGAGCATATCTGGGAGTTTCCACCCAGGTTTCTGACATAACTAAAGAAAGCCTTGTGATTATCTTTAGAGTCTTGTGCAATTTTTCTTTCGAAGCTAGCCTTATATGATTTTATGAGGGATCGTACTTTCTTGCTAGTACTGATCAGAGTTGCCTTCCCTTTCAGGGATTTTGCTCTATCATGTAGTAGCTTCCTCCTTCTGTTGTACAGCTTATTTATGGCTGGGGTCCACCAGACAGGTCTCCTGCCTTTGGAGGAGTGTGTCTTGGTTTTATTTGGGATAGCACAATCCATGCATTCCTGTAGGTATCCATAGAATATGTTTGTAAAGGATTCTGCTGTTTGGGCCGTATTTTCCACTGGCCCTGGGGCTTTGAAGGATTTCACCTCGGTTTTGAGAAGTGGGAAGTTTGCTTTTGAGAATTCTTTGACTGTGGTTTCCTTTGCTGGGGGTGGGGACAGGATACGGATGTCCATAGTGATTAATTTATGGTCAGATCTTACCAATGATGGGGTATACCTCTAGTATGGAACATAGAGTCCCCATGTTGGTGATGATCAGGTCCAATATGTTTTCCCCTCTTGTGGGAGTGGTGACCAGTTGTTCCATAGCATGTAATGTTAAGAGATGCCTTACTGTTCTTGACTGCTGCAGATTTATTAATGCTGATTTTATGGCTCTTTTGGACATAAGAAAAGTAACTATGGAACAACATCAGTTTGAAATTCTGTGGAGTTAAAAATGTATATGGACTTTTGGATTAGATGTACACTGTGGAATAGTTTTATTGTATAAATCACATCATAAGTTAGATGCTCAAGTAATTATTCTTGGAAGATTATTAATTTGTGATTTTTATACTGTTATACTTCTGTAGGAGTAATACGTCTTTATATATATATATATATATATATATATATATATATATATATATATATATATATATATATATATATATATATATATACATGCTCCCATATCATTAAAATATAGAGAACACTTGTTTTCCCTTTTACAAAATTACATTACTGTGAATTTAAAATTAGTCCTAATGGGAGATTTATATTGCAATTTAAGATAAGTAAAAAGAAAGTGTCTAATTATAAAAGCTGTTCTTACAAGTAATTAAATACAGTCAGCTTGAGCTAAATCCTTTCACGAATCCTTATTGTTGAGGGAATTTTCAGATGGAGGTAGACTATTTTGCTACTTCTGAAGAGTTTACTAAAGTCCCAGCCAAAGTCATGTCCCTACATTTTTACAGATCATTCAGTTTTACTTTTTGTACTGCAAGTTACTGATACATACATTTCAGAAGATAAGGATGTTGAAAAATGTAATGACTGGGTTTTAAACACTGAGATATAGAAGTCTGAATCTAACATATTATGGGAACGATATATTTTTATGCACTCATTTTATCTGTAGAAAGATGTATTTGTACATATAATACATGTGAATATTCTAGGATGTTGCAATCTTACAATATGTCTATTCTACAATGTGATGACATTGCATAGCACCATTTTGGAAATTATTGGCAGTTAATAATTGTAAGAGAACTAATAAATTCTTATATAGGCAAAATATGTAGTTTCAGATACTAAGAAAGAAGTCCCGCCATTGCTTAATAAAGTTGTTAAAACTGATTTATAACATATGACAATATTGAAAGATGAGAATGGGAAATTATTTACTTCCCAAAAGAGTTATTAGACTTTATATAGTCCTGTATCATAAGAATGTATACAGTTGTTCCTCCTATTGATAAAGTTTAGCAACCTGGCTGTTTATCAGATAGTGAGAATATTTTTTTTACAAAAATTGATGTTCTTAGTGAACTATATGCTGTTTTTAGATTATCAGCAAAAGATTCATCACTTTCTGCTACATTACGACTATAATATTTTGTATGGTTATTGTTATTCTCCCTAAGGTTCTGCATCCAATATCTTAGCCTTTCCTTATTTCTTGAGCTTCCTCCCTGTTTCATCATCCTTTTCCACTTTAAATTATAGCATTCTGCTTGTACTATGTATAAGAGCCATAACAATGTAGTTCTGAAATACCTCTTCAAATCCTGTAATCCAAAACCACTTTTTGTATTGAAAAGGTCAACTTATCTCCAGTGCAAATGATCTTCATATTTGTGGTAAATCTATGGAGAATATAACTAATATATTTCTTGATATTACACGTCAGCTTTCTAAAGTTAGTCTATTTTGAACTATACAAAATGTAAAGGATATGGCCATCCTTTGCAGTTACAAAAACATTATTTGTCATTATACTGATATCAAAGTTTTGGGTGTTATTTTTGGAGATAATATTACTTATATCATGCATTGGGAGAAAGTCTTTATATTTATACCATAAAAGTGAACCTATCATGTCAATATTCATACATCTTAGTTTAAAAAGAACATAAAATAAGTGCAATCAGTCCAAGAGAACAATAGGATTCTTAAGGCTAAACTACCATACTTGAGGTCACAATGCACAACATTTTTTGTATAGGATTTAATTTATAGTCAATTGATTCTTAATTATCTTTTTATTCTCCTGTCCCCACTTCTCCTTCCTCTTCTTCTTTTCCAAAAATTGCATATCTGTTCTCTTCCCATATATTAATAACCTCACTTTGAAGTGTTATTTATTTATTTTTTTGAGATCTGTCTAATATTAAAGTATACAAACGTTCTTTTCGTAACAAAACTTTGTATTCTGATTACTTTTGTTTTGAGTAAAATTGGATATTTGGGGAAAATCTTACTTTTTTTACAAAAAATAAAGAAAAAACTAGTGTGTGTGTGTCTGCGTCTGCGTGTGTGTGTGTGTGTGTGTGTGTGTGTATACGCTTTTTTTTAATTCTTTTAGTACTGTAAATTAAATCTTATAAAAAGGAATGCTTTGTATTGTGACCCCAAAAGAATCCAATTGTTCACTTGGATTGACTGCACTTATTTTATGTTCTTTTCAAGCTAAGATATAAGGATAGTGACATGAAAGGATCACTTTTATGATATCAATATAAAAACAATTGGGAAAGTCTTGTTAGAGGAAAATGCAAATTACTGGGAATGAAGTATGCCTTTTCTGAATATATAAAGAAATTTTTTATGGCAGATTAAAATTACAGTAGACTTACCATCTAGAAAGTCATGGTATGAATCTATTATGCATAAATATTATTATGATAAACAATGGGATAAATTGGATAAATTATGTAAAACTCATTTGTTGGAAGGAATGGTCAGATTTCAAAATATCCCAGAAATTAACAAAATTTTATGGAGATTGTCTTTGGGGAAATTACCAGTAAAGAGGCAGATGAAATATAAAGCTATTAAAGACAGGTTGTGTGATTTCTGTAATGTTGAAGAAGACATAGATCATGCATTGTTTTCTTGCGATTGTATTAAGATTATTTGGAAATCTAAATTTCATTCTTTTGCAATGAGTAACATTTGTCTCTTAACTTGAATAGGCTGATGTTTGGCACTTACTGTATTCCCTGTGAATTAGTAATATATACAATGGATATGTTAATTCTAAGTGCTACATGGATTATTTGGATTAGTAGATGTGAAAATTTACTATATAACAAAATTGAGGGATTGTGCATTGAATGTGGGGAAATTAAAGAGGTGGTTATGGCAGAAAGGCTGGGGAAATTGTATTGTTGAATCTATTATAATGTATTTTAAAGTTGATATAGTATAATCTGTTGATTAGTTTAGGTTCCTTTGTGCATTTTGTTATGAATATGATGTTCAAATACAGTGTCCCTACTCTTTGGAGGAGATGAAGTGAAGTACACTATGGAGCTGCTAAATGGCACTAGAAGGCTGGTGCTGCAGTTCCAAGAATCCCATTGATGCAGCAGAACTGGAGAGAGGACCAGGAGAAAACAAAGTTAAAGAATGGGCTGAAGATGAAATAACTGTTACAAAGCTAGGAATTGAGGACCTGAGACACAAATGCTGATAAATTTGATGAACCAGGCAGAGCTAAAGAAAGGAGAAACAGTAAGATGGAGTGAAGTAATAAAAGAGGGATAGGGGCTAAAGAGATTAAAAGGAGGAAGACATCATAAGAGATAACTATTATGAAATGATCATATGGCAATGAGATCATTTTATAAAAACTGGACAAGGTAGTGGATAGTGTATAAGGAGAAGTATAAAAATATACTTACAAGTGGAAAGAAGAAGAAAGAAAATAAAATGAATAATAAAGAGATGTTATGGAATTATAAGAAAAGTAGAAAAAGGAAGCGACAAAATAAGGGAAATTGAAAAGTAGATGTATGAAAGCAATAGAGAAAAAGAAAAAAATATGTTTCATAGGCAAAGATTTGTTTTCCTCTGAAAGAAAATAAAAAGGAGGTTTCCCTTTATTTAGGAAAAGAAGTAAAATGAGAAAAGGAAAGATGGATGCTATAGTAGATGGTAAAGGGAATATAAAATACAAAGAAGAAGATGATATGGAGGTGGTAGACAATTTTGCAGAGAAAATGAGTCAGATTCCTTTAAGTTTGTGGAAGATTTTTCCAGACAGCGCAACATGCTGAAGGAAGACTTCAGTGCACCTGGTGAGGACACAATTTCAGAGAACTTGCTGAAGGCAGACCGAGTACTTAAATATTCAGTGTAGGATAATTAGGGATTCTGCACTTGCTCGTCTGATTCCAAAACACATCGTGCATGCACAATGTAATTAAAATGTGACAAACAGCCGTAATGACTGTTTCTGAAATTCTTGGTGCATACTTTACAGACTCCAAGAAATTCAAATGAATACAAAGGATTACAGCAAATCTGTAGCAAAACATCAAAACATATATAAAAAGGCAACTTGCTATTAGTATACTGCAACAGGCTGCAGTGATACAAACCATAAATGAGGCTGTGGCTGTGTGCCCTAGAAGACAGCCAGCTAGAGGCAGAGCAAGGCTGCAACTAAACCAGTTGTCAGATTAGCAAATAATTGACAGATACTGGCTAGACAGATAACTGGTGCAGGCTGTCTGTAACATGTATGCCCCACACATATCTGTGCAGACCCTGCAAGGAAATCCCATTCCCCTAGAAATCAAATTGTGTCTCAGCATGGGTGTACTTGCATCTGGTACACTCCAGAAACACATAGGGATGCTGTGGGAGTATCACAGATAGCTACTAGTCATATCCTGGCAAAATTCCTGAAAGCAATGTGCAGCAAGATGAATGACTGCATACACTTTTCATCTATCCCCATGGAGTGGAGAACTGTAATGCACCACTTCTATAACAATGCAAACTCCCCACAAGCACTTGGTGTAATAGATTACACACACACATACCTATCAAGACATCAGTACATCCTGAAGTAGATCAATCCATATACAGAAAGGGATGGTGAGCCATCAATTGCCAAGTTGTGTGTACAGCAGATGGCAGCATAACAAACATCATGGCAACACACCCTGTCCATGATGCTGCCATTTGGAGGGGAAGTAGACAGATGGCTGAATCCCAGCAAGGTAAAATACCTAAGGGACTGCTACTGGGTAAGTATAGAAGCACAGCTAGGATGCAAGTTAAGGATACCCATAACAACAATATATGTTCTGTCCAAAAGTGGTTTTATTCCCCAGAACAGGAGACTGTGGCTATCCACTTGTGCCATGGCTAATGACTCCATACCATGAATCATCCAACCCTGCACAGAAGGCCTTCAATACAGCACATGCAACACCTATAAACACCATAGAGCATGTGGTTGGTATACTGAAAGCTAGGTTCAGATGTCTGGACACATTGGGGGTGCACTGATATCCACACCTGAGAAGGAAGTACACATAATAACAGTATTTGCCATACTGCACAACATGCTAACCGCAGCACATTAAAGTGTTACAGTTGCAGGTGTGGGTGAACTACGCCAAGAACACCAAATGTCTGAAGAGAACATTCCACAGGTATTGGATGAGAAGCAGGAGGACATAGGGGACAGACATTACAGGCATAGGCAACATAGGGTATGACCAAAAGTGCAAGCCCAGACAACATGGCAGTGTCTGACCCAAATCTTTGAGTCATGACAAGCCACATGTGCATGAGTATACAAACTGAACATTGATGTTCAGGTGTTGCCCCACCACAGCAGCACATATTGCATCTAATTAGCAAGTACCCACTAGGTGTACACACTAAGCATCACACATAACACTATAGTCAGGCACACTGACGTCCCACTCACTAGGCTGAATAAGGAGAAGGTTACTGTTAGCTGCCTGTCGGGTGCTAGGATCCGCCACATAACACAAGCACTCAGGTCACTTCAGAACAAGTACAAATATGAGTCTGTCATTGTTCATGTTGGTGTGAATGACCTGAGCCATACTTCCCTGGGCTACATGAAAAGAGACATGGAAGAGCTCTCTGATCATGTAGCCCAGGTCAGTATGACCCTGACCGTGAGCAGCATCCTGCCCTCACCAAGAATGATGCCATGGTATAAAGAAAAAATTCTCAATTTCAACAATTGGCTAAGATTCTGGTGTCATTCAAAGGGGAACCAGTGTCTGTCTGCCTGGGATGACATGCTCGACAAGCCACGCTGCTTCACTAGAGATGGCTTGCACCTGTCACCCTTAGGCTTGCGAATAGTTTCCAAGTCTCTTGCCACCCCCATAGTGCCTTTTTTAGGCAAGGCTCAAAAGACAAACCCACTGCCGTAAATAGCAGAGATAAAAAAAAACTGAGAGTAATACTACTCAATGCCAGAAGTCTAAACCTCAAAATGCACACACTCGAGGCACTCCTCAGTATGGAGAAAATCGATACATGTACAGTAACAGAAACCTGGTTTAAGGCTCCAGAGAGCACACCAGCACTACCAGGTTACAACTCATACCATGCATTTTGGCCACAGAACCAAAACCGAAATACAAAAGGCGGGGGCATATCCATATTCATCAAGGATACCCACACCTCCAGGTTAGTGGCACAGCACGATGCATCAGAGATCATCCACGTGCAACTAACAATGGGAAAAACTGCAATTCAAATTGTAGCTTGCTATAGATCATCCACTATGTCCCAGGACCCCCATTCCACATTTCTGTAAACATTGGGAAACATAAAGGTCATACCAAACACCTTAATATTGGGTGATTTCAATTACCCAAACATTAACTGGGAGAACTACTCAAGTACTAACTCCCTTGCCCAACTTTTCCTAGAATTTATAAACTCAAACACCCTGGTTCAACTGGTTAACACTCCCACCAGAGGTGACAACATATTGGACCTGGTCATCACCAACATGGGCGACCGGTGTTCCACACCAGAGGTCAACCCCTCTCTACTTAGATTTGACCATAAACAAATCACTTTGGATATCCATATTCCGCCCCCTCCCCCGGACAAGAAAGCCACCATGAAAAACTTTTCAAAAGCAAACTTCACGTTACTTAAGACTGAGGTGGAAAGTTTCAAAGCCCCCATGTGGAAGGATAACACTGTCCAAGCTGCAAAATCCTTTACTAATGCATTCTACAGGCAGCTACAAGAATGCCTGGATCGTGCCATCCCAAGAATAACCAAGACTCACTCCTCCAAGAAACCAGTCTGGTGGACTCCTGCCATAAACAAACTATACAATAGAAGGAGGAAACTAGTACAGAAAAGAGTAAAATCCCAAGAAGGGAAGACATCCCTGATCAGTATCAGCAAGAAACTATGATCCCTCATAAAATCATCCAAGGCGAGCTTTGAAAGAAAAATTGCCAAGAACTCCAAAGATAACCACAAGGCATTCTTTAGCTATGTCAGAAATCTAAGTGGCAATGCTCAGATCTGCTCGGAATTAGTGCAGAATGGCACAAAATACACTGAACCGACCGATATCTCCAACATCCTGGCAGACAGGTTCAGCGCAAACTTCATCCCCATCTCACCCTCAAAAGGACCCATAACCATACCAGAAGAATGTAGAGTCCCTGAAATCACAGACACTCAGGTTAAAAAGCCTTTTCCAAAGCCAAAAACTCAGCATCAATGGGGACCGGACAGTGTCCCAGGCTGCATCCTATACGAGCTCAAAGATGAACTAACCCCTCACCTTAACACACTGTTCAACCTCAGCCTTTCCACAGGCTACATACCCATAGAGTGGCGCACAGCAATGGTTATCCCGCTTCACAAAGGTGGAGCCACAACAGACCCTGGAAACTATCGCTCTATAAGCCTAACTAGCTTGGTCTGCAAGGCTATGGAGCACATCATCATGGAACTCATTAACAGAGACATTGGGAAACTCCAAACACTGGCCCTACCCAGTTTGGCTTTGTTAAGGGCAGATCATAAACCTGGTGGACTTCTTTGAGACAGTTACCAAGGCTATAGACTAGGGAAAGGTGGTACACACAGCCTCCCTAGACCACGCTAAGGCCTTCGACACCATTCCCCATTCTAGTATTATAGACAAGCTCACCAGCCTGAACATAAACCCCTACGTCACAAGATGGGATGCCAATTGGCTCATGGACAGAACCCACATGGTGACAGTTGCGGGAGCTAGGTCCATCTCTAAACTGGTTACAAGTGGTGTCCCCCAGGGCTTAGTCCGAGGACCCCTCCTGTTCGGCATATACTTCTCAGAGGTACAGGCAAGCATAGGAGGACTATGGCTGACCAAGTTCACAGACGACTGTAAACTAGGGGCTATAATTGACTCTCTGGCTGACACAGACATCCTCCAAAAGGGTCTCACTGAGACGGATATCTGGTGTCAAAATCATGAACTCAAGCTAAATGCCAAAAAGTGCATAGTCATCCCCTTTGGAAAAAACAAAGTACCCACAAACTACCACATAGGTGGCAGTCCCCTAAATACGGAAGACGTAATAAGGGATCTGGGGACCCAAGTAGATAGTAATCTCACCTTTGATAATCACATTGCCAAAGTGGTTATAAAATCCTTCTACATGGCCCACCTAATCACAAAAGGGTTTGCATCCAGATCAAAAGAGGTCATTGTGCCCCTCTACTCATCACTCATCAGACCCAACTTAGAGCACAATGCCTCATTTGGGATGTGCCTTACAAGACACCTGCAACAGCTGGAAAGACCACAGATGTACCTCACCAAGAGGATCAATGGCCTCAAACAGATGCCCTATGCAGCTTGACTGAAAAAACTCCAGTTGTACTCGGTTGCATACCGCCTACTCAGAGGTGATCTCTGCCTGACATACAAGGCCATGTCCAACCCAGAATTGATGGACATGCTCCACCTAAAGAAAACCTTATCCTCTCGAGCCACACGCTCTAGGGATCTAAACCTTACCACAACAATAAATAGGACATGCTGGAGGGATAGATTCCTGTCCCAGAGACTTCTCATGCTTTGGAACAAGATCCAAATCTACATTAGGCAGAGCTCCTCACTAACACTTTTCAAAAGAAACCTTGACGAGTGGATGGGAAACAGAAAGTTTACCTCAGGATCACTTCAATGGCTCTGCTGGACAGAGGCACAGGGAACTAATCTAAGGGGATGGCAAAAGCCAACACATTCTGGCTAGGCTTATAAATACCTTTGGACAGATAGCCTAGTACCCACCTATGAACCTATGAACCTATAACACCATAATCATAACATATTCCAACATGAACATATGCAAATGTGTCACAACAGGTATCAACAACAAAGGGAACAACTGACACAGGTATGTATACATGCTCAGGTTGTTGTATCACTGCATGGAAAACCACTGTAAGGGACACACATCAGTGCTACATATATATATATATATATATATATATATATATATATATCTACAATATAATAACATGAAAAAAGAGAAATCATGCAGAACATAATGCAGAAGTTTTAATTTCTGGACACATATCACAGTACAGTTGTATTTTAATAATATGAGCCAGCTATGTGTATTACACTGTTGGGCACACTCTAACACAGTCTGATGTTACTGACATCTTATATCACAGTTCACTCTGCCAACCATGTACGGACAGCTCTTGGCCTGGTTGCTCCATAAAGGAGATACAACACTATGTTGATGTGAAGGAGCATGAATGTAAGCTGAAGGCCTTGTGACTGTTGGAACCACAGCAGATGAGCCAGTAACTAAACTCTGTGCAGGTTGGGTCACAGGCAGTGATTCCTGATGGCCAGTGGTGGTTCTGATGACAGCTGGGTAGAGTTATGGAATGCAGAATCCTTATGGTAGTACAACACTGCTGCAGTACCATAGAGACCAGGATTTCCACCAACCATGCCACAGCTAGCAGACTCTTATTCTGAATGGCCAGTGCAGCCATAATCTCACTGTGTCTGAGCCCGTGTCCTTTATGCATGACACATAGCTGGTGTGCCACACAATCTGTGGCATGGGCAGGTACACAGAGGTCTGAACAATGATCTTGCTGTGACCATTCATTTGCCTGCAGGAGGTAGACAACCTCTGACACCTGGCTATGCACAATATCTGCTCCCCTATGTTTACTGGGATACCCTATTCCTGGTTGTGTGGAACTGCCAGCAGCAGTGCTCTCAGCTGTGGTGTTTTGGTCAACACACTCACCCTGTTCAACATCCATTGTGACAGCATCTTATGAATGGCTAGACAAGTGGACCTCTACATCTGAGGCTACATCTGCTGCAACATCACTGCCAACTTTGTGGATGGACTCTTCAAACAACTCAGTTTCCTGTGTGCCAGGAGCCATACTACTATGCTGAGTCACATCTTGAACCACATCATGATCATTTGATGAGCTGCTGGATGATACAGACAGCTGATGTGCTACAGATACAAAGACACAAATCAGGACAATGTGCTTATATCACATGATGGATATCATCAAAGACATATGGTGTATACATACACACACACATATATATATATATATATATATATATATATATATATATACACACATACATGCACACATACATACATACACACATACACACTAGATATATGAATACAATGTTACATATAATAATGACTTTACATGCAGTCTACTGTCTGTATGTTTCAAGATCTCTACATAAATGAAGTATATAATCTGTTTACATGGCCAACATACATGATATATGTGATGACTAAAGAAAAACACATACCTGACAACAACTCATGGGAAGATGGTGGTATTGAACAGGGATGAACTTCAACTAGTACAGGGAAAAAAATTACATTAGTGATCACATCATTTACACCATTAACCAGGTCAACACAGTTAAAACATACAGAAAGTGTAACATGCACATACCACTCATGTGCACTTGAGGACGTTGATGAAGACTGGACTAAGAATGGTAAGAAAGACATAGTATTAATGTAGGTCAACTACAGTATTAACAGCAAGGACAGGTATGAACCATAGTTAATAGCATAACAGCAAAGACAGGTATGAAACATAGTTAATAGCATACCATTGACAGACTCCTACTGTGGAATGGTTGTTGGTTGTACTGTGGATCCTGCAGTGGAAAAATAAAGAGAAACACAGCACAGTCATATATTTAGCAAAACGAGTACTGATGACATCACATATACAACACAGTGATATGGGCTGCAAATATTCATGATGGACAGTGCAACTGTGCACCAGATGAGCCTGTACTGACAAATATAGACATAAATGTCATGTATCACATGTGTTACTCATTGTTGAAGGTTATGATAATGTTGTTGTAACATACCTGGTCTGTCTGCACTTGAAAATGCACAACTTGAACCTCCGCTGGATGTCCATGTAGTGAACAATGGTACAGAAACAACAATATAACAGTAAACAGCAGTGACATGAAATGTGGTTGAACCACTAACAAGTTAGTGTTTACAGTAACAGTAGAGTGACCTTCAACTGTCGATCAATGGTTTAGTGCCAAAGTGGATGGACTTGTGAATATTAATGCAAACAGCATTACAAATGTTGGTTGGTTTGCTCTGTCTGCACTTTAGTTGTATCAATATATGTCATTAGACTTACATTCATCATTCTCACCCTGTATGGACGTGTGTACATGGCTCAACACTGCTGCTATAAAGCAAAAACAGAAATATATGAATATGCATGCTACAGCAATATGCAATGATTACCTCAATACATAGCCAAGTAATGGAAAGAAAGACATACAGGTTCATCCTGGAACTCTAGATTCATTCCCCCCTCAAGGGATGTGTCCCTCCCATATTACCCCATGCAATGAAGTCAGAAATGTTGTGATACCATCAGGGGGTCAGTGGTGGTCTACCACCATTGACATTCTTCAATCTCTTATAACATGATACTATGTTGGCTCAAGACAATATTACTTGAATGGCCTAGGAGTCTCCTTCCATGTTGTTGGAGAGGATAATTATAATGGGAGAAGTTGGCACCCCTAGAATAGTTGGCCATCTGAAATACAGTGATATGCATATGATAATACTCATGTTTGAGCCGATTTATGCATTTCTTCTGTGAAAAGCATATGTCAACATAAACAGTATACATTCCTGTGCAATGAGAATGTCTATACAACACTGTTTGTGATAAATACTAATGTGACATATTAAAAGTAACAGCAATGCCTTCATACATAACACTGGTAAAATCAAATTGAACTTGTAATATCTTTACTGTTTGTGAGTGGAATTAGAGCCCTTGACAATATATATATATATATATATATATATATATATATATATATATATATATATATATATATATATATATATATATATATATATATATATATATATATATATATACATATATACATATATACATACACACACACACACACACACACACACACACACACACACACACCACAGGAGTCTGCTTGCATATCTTATTCATTACTACAACAAGTAACACTTTGAAAAACTTACAGAAAGGATTGGCAAACCTCAGGATCCATTGCCAGGCCACAGACCGAACATATCCTTAGTATATTGAGCTAGTAGTGATAACACCTTTGTTAAGAAGCATCATTGTAGACAAATCCATAATAGCAAAAGGGCATGTTTTTATCAGTTTTGTTAGGAAACATAAATTAGGAAATATCTATATATCAACATCACATACTAGATGTGAATACTGTCAGAATCCATAGCTTTCTGTACTTGCACCACAAAGGTCAGGGAATTATCAGTAAGAATTGTGGATGATCTGTAAATCAGTCTTCATATGCTGTTAATATTAGCAATGGAAGTCTGCATATACAACTGCATATGGGACTGAAATCCATTATTTAAAATAACAACATCTGTATGCATAAAGTTCAACACATTACTCCAGTAACTTACAAAATCTTCTACTAAGGATAACATTTTGAGTAACAATTAATTTAAACATGTACCTTAAGAAATTACTAGCTTTAAGAGATTTATTAGTCACCAAAACAGAAAATGCTACCAATTGCCAGTGTACCTCTCACTCCAAATCAGAGAATTAAAGTGCCTAATATATACCCAATTTAAGTAACATTTGTGCCATACATAATTAATGAGGTTCACTCAAAATTCAAGTTTCTGAAATCCCATTCATGCACATTTACATAAAATAGCATCATGCACTGAAACACAACAGGCATACTTAAGGATTGTGATGGCTACTTCGAAGAGGCTGAAACATGCCCATGCACTAAACTAGATCAATGCGATGACCCAGATGTTGACCGTATATGCCAGATTAGAGCACAGGGTGTTGCAAGGAAGTATCAATGGAAGATGAGGAACTACTACACTGGAGTGCTTCACTGGAGTTCTTCACCACTATAATGACCAACATTAGAGGGACATGGAGGAGCTTTGAAGGAGGGTCACCGAGGTGTGGTGACAACCCATAGATCCCTACAGTTAAGTTAAGTGCCAACATGTTAATTTATTTAATAATGTGCATAATATCCATTATTATGTCCTTTATTGAAGTATGTTTTGCAACATCTTAGTACATAATTTCACATAGCCACTGTTATTGTGCATCACAGACATCTACAGTGCCTACGCCATGGATGAATGCATTTCCTAATTTTCCTTCATAGTCCCACAGTATCACCTACTGCACCATTACAAGCTGGAATAAAAACACATATGTAACTTCATAACATCATTCCTCCTAAGATATTACACAGACACTTTTATTTAATCAAAAAAGTAATATCTGTCCTACTGCTTGCACATATGTTTTAGTTATGTGTTGATAGCTGTTATTTCTTTACAATAGAATGTCCAATAATTGTTTGCATTTTCCGTATTTATCCTTTCTCCAAAGGGCTTCTAATAAATGCCTATAGTACCTATTTTCTGCAACAAAACCATTGCTGAATGTTAGCTTCACCTCTAAAGCAACTGACCAACCAGTATGATCAAATTTTGCCATGCTGTGGGCTACAGTCCAGATAAGGGAAATATATATCTGTACCTGTTACCTTTGTTAAATTCCCACATTGCATTTCTGGAATAACCATATTCCAATGCTTGATAATAATGTTTATGTTGCAAATGGTTATGTCTCACTGAATTAGTCTTTGAATTCCTATGAATATGGCCATAATCTGTAACACTCTGAGAACATCAGTTTTCTAACAATGGGGTTTGTAGAGCAGTACCTGTTTGTTTAGGAATAGTATGTGTTACATGTTAGCTCAGATTGTAAGGAAGCGTGTTAGCATGCCTACATTTTTGTGCGCTGAAATCCAAAGAGGGGACACATATATCTGAAACTGTTATCTTGCTTTAATATACCCATAGCATTTATTTAGAGAAGCATATTATAATATTAACATATATTTTGACCATGGTTGCAAATAACTCATTTATTTGTCATATTCCTACTAACATATCTGCAATACATAATGTTCCATTAACATCAGCTATTTAACAGCAGGTGCAGTAGCGCTTGTTAAATCTTGTTATATGTCTGAACAATGTTTTGATTAATAATTGTATATGTTATAAAAGTTCTATGAAGGTCTGTTTTTCCTCATGAAATATTAAAGTCAATTGTATAACATCATCCTCAAATTTTAAGGAAGTGGGATGGGCAGACTGGTAGTTGAAATGCAGATCAGGGAAGATGTATGTATTTTCCTAATGTTGTGCACTTTTGCAAGGAATATCATGGCTCTCACACAAACCTTACTGTGTCCAGTATGTACAGCAACATGTTTGGTTCTGTTCACAAAAGTTATATGCTACATGACACTGCTACACTGTCTGAGGAATGGATGGTCTCCATTACTGTTAATGTTTCTGAACACATTGCTGACATGAATGTAATATGAACACAGTTTAACTACATGAGCAGCACATGTTCATACTTCACAAACCTAAGCCAAGATCTTTATTAGTAGACTATCCCCTTCCATATGATCTCATAGCATCACTTTTTTTACTGTATGCAAAACATGCTTTTTTTTCAGTTAAGATGTTTTAGATAGGCAGATAGCTTTCACGGTTAGATTTTCGTTGCAGGTTTGAATATCATGTCCTCCAATCTGTGTTCAAAGATGTTAACACTTCAATGTAAAAATGTCATTTCCACACCTAATACATACTAACACTACTGTACATTTTTGAGAAATTGTTGTACACATTAATAACTGTATGTGTGTGCACATAGTCAGATACATACTGTGAAGATTGGGTGAAGATAGATGAAGGCTGCCAGCCTAGCCAGACAGAATTTTGTAGATAATTCTGTCATCTGTAAATATTAATGTAAACCACAGGCTTGTTGTCTTAAATTGTAAAAATAGTGTTACATGTGGAACTGGAAAAAAATGTATCAACAGTGCACTCTACTGACCAAGTAAAGCATGTTGTAACCATTTGATGTTAGGACTCGGAGCCATTGAGTCTAGAGTGGGGCATCCTGCTTATTGTTTTAAGGCCAGAGTTAATGTCCAGAATTTGCATGCTTAAATGTCCTTTATTGTCCTGGTTTCGGCCCAGAGGTGAAGAATGTAAATGTAGTTTATGTTAGCCTGGGAACCCAGGGAAGTGTGAAAAATGATGCAATGTGAACCAGGAATTTGATTTTAAAAACAGAGAGAATCAGAGAGCATTAAGCATTTTTGTCTTGACCATCCAACTCACCAGCATGGTCTTGTTTTATATGTAAGTTTATCTTAGACCTGTGTTTTCTCATAGAAATAACTGGAAACTAGAAAGATTAGACAGTGTTTTTCTGTGAAGTCAGAACTGCACTACTGAATTATTTTAAGTATTTCACTGTGATCTCTGAACTATTGACTAGCACTGTGTATAAACTCTTCTCAAAGTGTGTGTGTGTGTGTGTGTGTGTGTGTGTGTGTGTGTGTGTGTGTGTGTGTGTGTGTGTGTGTGTGTGTGTGTGGGTGGGTGTCAGCTACTTCGGCAGGGGCATGAAGCACTGGTTGGACAGAGAGAGTGCTGGAGATTTTAGCTTGCCCACTAGGCTGAAATCTGGACCCATAGCTGTGCCAGTGGGGAGTCTTATTGGGGACCTGGAGAGCAAGGGAGCGACCAGCCCCAGACTGATTGTGATCTCTATGTGCTCTTAAGGGAAATTGCACTTTACTGTGTGTATTTTTATCTTTTCCTCTGGTGTTTTCACTGGTGTTAGTGGTGAGGATTGAGGCACCTTGATTACTGGGCCAGGGCACGGGCATCACATATTAATTGTTTGTCACCACATATTAATTGGTTGGCAAATACTAATTGGCTTGTAGTGGTGTGGGTAGAGTGCATTCCTGTAGCTGGTGTGCAGTGAGCTCTGAAGGTGTTTTGTGCTATCAGCCATGCAGTGAATACTCAAGAGTTCAGATCACAATTGTTTTATTTCTTTTGTTAGCTTAGTTAGTCAGGGTGAGCAGGCAGCATGACAAGGAGCCAGCTGGCTGAGATGTGCCAGGCTAGGGGACTGGTGCATGGAAACCTGACTAAGGCAGACCAGATTGCAGCCTTGGTTAAAGCTGCATCAGAAAACAGCAACCAGGAGGACAATCAGACTGGCAATGGAGATATAATACCCTCGGAGAATGGACAGCTCAGCCTTTCTGCAGAGGACTTAAAAATCCATCTGGAGCTAAAGAGACTTGAGTTGGAGGCCAGGTGTTTGGAACTAGAAGCAGCTGAGAAAGTAAGGTGTCTAGAGAGTGAGGACAAGGAGAAACTGCAACGTTTGTAGGCTGAGGAGAATGAGAAACTGCTATGCCTGGCAACTGAGGAAAAGGAGAGGCAGAGACAGCATGAGAAGGAGATGCTGACTCTTCACCAGAGTCATGGAGGTAATGGGGAAGGGATTAACTGGACCTCAGAAGCACAAAAGGTAAATTTCTTCTGCAGCTTAAAGAGGGGGATAATTTTGATAGTTTCATTCATATGTTTGAGAGGGTATGCAAACAGTATGGTGTTGACCAAAGGCTCTGGGTATGGTTCCTGACCCTCTTACTCCATGGTAAAGCTGTAATTATTTTGTCAAAAATGTCTGACATTGCATGTTTTGATTATACTACTAGTAAAAATCACTTGTTAGAATTGTTTAAGCTAACACCTGAAACGTATAGGAAAAAGGTTTGTGAGTATAGATGCAAGGCAGATGAAAGTGTGTGTGAATATGTTGCTGAACTGGGCACTTATTTCCATAGGTGGATGAGTGAATGTCAGGACACCACATTTGAAGGGCTGGCAGATGTTTTAGTGTTAGTGAGGGAACAAGCCCTTAGCACTTTGTCTGAGGACATGAGGATCTGGTTAGCTGATAGACAATGTGCTACTTCAGATGAGTTGGGGAAGAAGGGAGACCTATACCTGGCAAGCAGGGCAGCCCTACACAGGAAAGGGACCCCCCCAGTACTGCTCATGTGTCTAAAAGAACCGAGGGTGGGCAGCACAGACTGCCCCAACAGAATCTGCCATTAGCAGGGGAAGCCACTAGTCCAGATATACATCCAAGAGCTAGGGTTAAATGTTTTGAATGCAACCAGTGGGGCCATGTGGCATACAGGTGTCCATGGAGGCAAGGTGGGGAACAAAAGGTGAGGGATCCAGTAAGTGGGAAAGACAAAATGCCAATAACAGGTTGTCTTGGGACAACAAGGGTACCAAACTACCCCCAGAGGTTATATCATATTGTAGTGAATGGCAAAGAGGCCATTGCCAAGAGAGAAACAGCCTCTGATATAACCATTGTAAAGCCCGCAATGGTTACAGAGGAGCACTACTTGGTCTACTTAAGTCAGCGCTTTAGGAGGGATCCCATTCCAAATCCCTCTGGCTAGGGTTCACCTTGACTGGGAGGGTGGAGAAGGAAGCCAGCAAGTAGGTGTGTTTGAGAACATACCTGCAGATGTCCTGATAGGGATTGATTTTGATAGTGCAGTACCCTGTACTTGTGCAGCTACATGCCGTCAGGCTTGGAAACAAGCAGGTAAGTTTGGTAGCCTGGGGAAGACCCAGACAGACTGTATACTTGCAGCCTGGGCTAGTGAGGTGGTTACTTCATGGAGGGAGCTACCCAGTAGCAGTGAGACTGAAGGTGAGCCACAGCTGCTTGGGGGTACTGATGGTCCCTTGGACAGAGTGACTGAAAGGTAGAGGTGAGTAGTATTACTCAGGCTGACAGTGAGGCACTACTGTTAGTGGATGACAGACTTTCTGTGGAAGGGGAGCTGGGAAGAGTTACAAGGAGAGAGTTGAGACAGGCTCTGCTCTCAGACCTTACATTGCAAGGCCTGAGGCAAGTAGTTAGGGAGGCACCTGATTCTCAAGGAAAGGGGGAATCTGTATACTGGGATAAAGGGTTACTATACAGAGAGTGGACCCCTGAGGTAGGGCTAGAAGGTGAGTGAGTACAGCAGTTGGTAGTGCCTAAAGCCTACCATCTGGTGCTTCTAGCCATAGCCCATGATATTCCCTTTGCAGGTTATATGGGCATAAAATGTACAAAGAGGCATATTATGCAGAACTTCTATTGGCCTGGAATTTCCAGAAATACTGCAGGACCAGTGAGCAGTGCCAAAAGGTAGTCAAGGCAGGAGACAAGGTGAGAACTCCTTTGATGCCTTTGCCTGTGATTGAGGAGCCATTTCAGAGTGTAGTTATGGATATTGTGGGTCCTTTGAGTGCCCCAAGTTCCACAGGGAAAAAGTATATCCTAGTGGTAGTGAATTATGCTACACGATACCCTGAGGTGGTAGTTGTGTCCTCCATTGAGGCAGAGAAGGTGGCAAATGCATTGTTAGAGATTTTCAGCAGGGTAGGCTTCCCAAAAGAAATACTGACTGACAGAGATGCCGATTCCATGTCAGACCTGCTGGCTTGTCTGTGGAAGTCCTGTGGGGATGAAACACATGAAGACCACGCCCTACCATCCCCAGACTAATGGTTTTGTTGAGAGGTTAAACTCTACAATCAAGTCCATGCTACGGCATTTGCAAATCAGGTTAAGAGGGAGTGGGACAAATATTTGCTCCATCTGTTGTTTGCTTACGGAGAGGTTCCCCAGGAGTCCACAGGTTTTTCACCCTTTGAGTTGCTGAATGGGCATAGGGTGAGGGGACCCCTAGATTTAATTAGAGATGAGTGAGTGCGAGTCTCACAAGGAGTCTGTTGTGGCATACATCCTGAACCTCTGGACAAGGCTCAGGGAACTCATGGGTTTGGCCCAGGAGAACCTGGCAGAAGCCCAACAACAGAGAAAGGTGTGATATGATAGGAATGCTCGCGCTAGAGAGTATGCTGTGGGGCAGCAGGTAATGGTTCTCATTCCTGTCAAACACAACAAGCTGAAAGCAGCTTGGGAGGGACCCTACAAGGTGGAAAGAAAGGTAAGTGATGTTAACTACATGGTGGAACTGCTAGGCAGAAGGTAGGGGCACAAATTGTACCATGTTAACATGATGAAACCTTGCCATGATAGGGAGGCACTTGTGCTGAGCATTTGCAGTGGATTGCAGGAGGAGTCTGAAGGAGATCTGGGGACTGATCTCCCTAGTGAGGCTCGGGCTGACACCTCAGTGGAAGGGGTAGCAATGTCCCAGCAGCTATCTCCTACCCAGGTTTGAGAAATTGAAATCCGAGCAGTGTTGCAGGAATATGGGGACATGTTCACTGGGAAACCAGGGAGCACCCACCTGCAGCAGCACCAGGTGGATACAGGACCCCAAAGGCCTATTAGGCAGGCCCATTATAGAGTGCCTGAGCAAGTCAAACAGACTCTGAGGGAGGAGGCACAGGAGATGTTGGAACTAGGGATGATTCAAGAGTCCAACAGTCCTTGGGCCTCCCCGGTGGTGCTGGTGCCAACGAAGGATGGCAGCACCAGGGTCTGTATGGACACACAGAGTCAGATGCTTACCACATGCCTGGGACAAATGATGAACTAGAGCAGCTGGGTGGGGATAAATATCTTACAACCATTGATCTTACCAAGGGTTACTGGTAGGTGCCCTTGACTCCCAGTGCTACAGAGAAGTCAGCCTGTGTGACTCCTTTTGGCTTGTATAAGTTCACAAAGCTTGCCTTTGGGATGAAGAATGCCCCAGCAACTTTCCAGAAGCTGGTAGATCATATCCTAGCAGGAGAAGGAGGGTTTGCCCTTGCTTACCTAGATCATATTGCCATATACAGCTATTCCTGGCCAAAGCATCTTCAGCATGTCAGAGAGATGCTGCGCAGACTACAGAGGGCAGGATTGACCATTAAGCCGAGCAAATGTCAGGTGGGTATGGCAGAGATCTCCTACCTAGGACATAGAGTGGGGAGTGGTAAGACAAGGCCAGAACCTTCCAAAATGGAAGCCATTCAGTCATGGCCTGCACCTGTTACCAAAAAGCAGGTGAGGGCATTTTTAGGGACAGCATGGTACTGCAGAAAGTTCATCCCCAGTTATAGTACCATAGCTGCTCCCCTCACAGACCTGACAAGGAAGAACAGGCTAGATAAGGTAGTGTGGACCCCAGCATGTGAGCAGTCATTCCAGAAGCTTAAGGAAGCTTTGGGAGGACCCCCTGTGTTAGCCAGTCCAGATTACAGCAATTAATTTGTTGTGCAGGTGAATGCTTTGAACCCTAGGGTGGGGGCTGTATTTAGCCAGATTTCTTCAGAGGGGGGAGAGCACCCAGTGGTTTATCTCAGTTGTAGGCTCCAATCCAGGGAGGAATGCTATGCAGCTGTAGAAAAGGAATGTCTATCCATAGTGTGGGCACTGCAGAAACTTCAGCATTATATCTGTAAGGAAGGAAATTCACTGTTATGACAGATCACAACCCCCTAACATGGTTAAACAGAGCCAGTCAGCAAAATGCCAAGTTGCTAAGTTGGAGCCTGGGGTTGCAAGCATATATGTCCATGCAGCACCGCAGTGGGATTAGCAATGCCAATGCAGATGAGCTCTCAAGACAGGGAACAGGGTAAGGTATAGCCAGATAAATCTAACTCCATCAAGCCACATTTCTCAAGGGTCACTTGAAAAACTAGATTGAGTTCTCCATGGGGGGGGGGGGGGGAGGATATGTGAAGATTGGGTGAAGATAGATGAAGGCTGCCAGCCTAGCCAGATAGAATTTTGTAGATAATTCTGTCATCTGTAAATATTAATGTAAACCACAGGCTTGTTGTCTTAAATGGTAAAAAGTGTTACATGTGGAACTGAAAAAATATGTATCAACAGTGCACTCTACTGACCAAGTAAAGCATGTTGTGACCCTTTGATGTTAGGACTCGAAGCCAGTGAGTCTAGAGTGGGGCATCCTACCTATTGTTTTAAGGCCAGAGTTAATGTCCAGAATTTGCATGCATAAATGTCCTTTATTGCTCTAGTTTCTGCCCAGAGGTGAAGAATATAAATGTAGTGTGAAGAATGATGTAATGTAGCCCAGGGAAGTGTGAAGAATGATTTAATGTGAACCAGTAATGTGATTTTAAAAACAGAGAGAATCAGAGAGCATTAAGCATTTTTGTCTTAACCATCCAACTCACCAGCACTGTCTTGCTCTATATGTAACTTTATCTTAGACTTGCGTTTTCTCTTAGAAATAGCTAGAATCTAGAACAATTAGACTAAGTGTTTTTCTGTGATGTCAGAACTGTACTATTGAATTATTTAAAGTATTTCTCTGTGATCTCTGAACTCTTGACTAGCACTGTGTAGTAAAAAGTATTGTCTTGCATTTTGACTGTTATTAAATATTTTTAAACCCTTTCAACTGTGGCTGTTTTTGTAAAGATAATTGAAGCCCTTTAGAGTACTTGCATGCCTTTGGTAAAATTGTAGAAAGCCACTTCAATAGCTTTAGGCCTGGGCTATACTACCAATTGGATAATAATATTGCACAGTAATAATTGGACACCCTTTTAAGGGCCTTTGTGCAGCTGATAAATATTAGTGGGTGGTGGCAGCTGCTATTACTGTATAGTCTGGGAAAAAGGGGTACAGCTGGAGAGCCTGTGCCAGCCTTCCCCAGGAATGTCTGTGCAGTTGTATAAACTCTTCGCAGTGTGTGTGTGTGTCAGCTACTTGGGCAGGGACACGAAGCACTAGTTGGACAGAGAGGGTGCTGTAGGTTTTAGCTTGCCCATTAGGCTGAGATCTGGACCCTATAGCTGTGCCAATGGGGAGTCTTATTGGGGACCTGGAGAGCAAGGGAGTGACCAGCCCTGGACTGAATGTGATCTCTGTGTGCTCTTAAGGGAAATTGCACTTTATTGTGTGCATTTGTTGTCCTTTCCTCCTATATGAGACATCCCTCACTGGTGTTAGTGGTGAGGATTGAGGCTCCTTGATTGCTGGGCCAGGGCATGGGCATCACACATACTGACACACAGCTGTACCTTTGATGTGAGTATTCCCTGATTTAATGCTTATGTGCTGTAATGAAGCTCACTGGAGTGTACTCTGCTCTATGAGCAGGGTGGCTGACATACACCTGTGTTTCTTTATTTGACATTTGCATGATAATATGTGTATGTGCTTGTAATTTCTAGCTTGCTTACCTATGCATGTTGATGTGACATGGCTGCACATTACTGTGTATGTGTGTTTTATACATGTCCAGTTCTATGGACATCAGCAATCAATCTGACCATTTGATATTCATTTTCCATTTGTTTAAATGTATATTTGTTTGGCTTTTAGAGCACCCTGTGTGCTGTGCATTTGCATTGTGTCAACTTAATTTGTCCTAATTAACCCTGGTTTGGGCTCAGGTTGTCCACCTTCCTCCCACCTTCATATTTCACTAATCTTTTTTACAGGTATGTTTGCCTTTGTTAAAACTACTGTCCATTACCATGTATTAATCTGACACAGTGAACATGTGCCACATGTATGCCCATTGTACAATGCAGGACATGTTGCACACAGGTTCCTGGCTAATGCTTGGAATACATCCTTGTTCTCATTATACTTGTGTGTTATCCAGTGTAGTTTTTCACATCCATGTGCACAACCTGCTATGTTTATTATGCTGTACTGTTACATTTTTGAGCATATTATTACATGTAATTGGTGTATGTGTATCAACCTTGATTTCATGTATATTTTGTTTATGCCCCTGAAGGATAGACATACACATCTACACCTGTGTGTAACATATACACATTCCATTACACATTTTTTGGGTTGTGTACACCTGTGTATGTAGCAGTGTTTGTTGCTTCTCTGTAATACTTCTGTTTGGCACTGTGCTTAGCTGTTTGACTTTTACATGCATGGTCATAGGTTTTGTTCTGTCCTCTAATGGTGTCATCTACCATTTTTAGATCTGCATTTGCTGATTTGTGATGTTACTTGGCTTATATCTGCACTGCTGATGGACTAATTGGATATTTGGTGACATGCCATAATGTGACAGTGCATAGGTTGATATGTTTTTCTGCATTTAACCAATGACTTTTATGCATCCCCACCCTGTTTGTCAACTTTTCATTGACCATGTTGTGCACTGTGTCTGTCTAACTTACCTGTCCTTAATTTTTCCAACCTTTGTCTGTCTTGTGTTGTGCTATTTGTTCCATGGGTATACCTGCTGTGATGACCTTCTCCTCCTCTTTCACTTTGCTTACCATTCCTTCTATTCTTAAAAAAATGGGACCCTCTCCCACCAAAAAAAAAAAAAAAAAGATGCCCATGTCCCTCTGACTTTCCCACAGATTTTCCTAGTCCATTATCCATTTTGTTTGTCTCACTTCTTTACCCATACCCCATATCTTCTTTTCTATCTCCCACCTTAGATGGATATGTGCATTACTTGCGTTCCCCACACAAGACCTGATCCTATTGTTAGCAAATGTTAGTTACAACAATGCGGCTATGATTGTCCTTCACCTTTAATTTTTTATTAGAAAATTTAAAGATTCTGTTGGAATTTGTATGTCCAAGCCAACATATTTGACTAACACATGTATAATGAATATATCCACAGTTGTCTCTCAGCTTACTGTAGACCGTGATGTTAATATATATAATACAATTACCATTGGAACTTTGTAGCAGATATTTTAAGTTAGTGGATGAAAGCCATGTGACTTATATTGGTATAGTTGCCATTTTTCATATCATAATAGAGTCAATTACATTCTGTAGTTGTCCTTAGCCTTACTGCAAAGATTCTGTTATACATGTGTCTATGTCTATATAGCTATCGGGATGCTTGAATTGTAATCAACTTTCTGTAACTTTGACAACGTGATTGGATAATTTGTGGTTCTGTGAGCATTTCTATAGTGTGCCATGTATACTGCGATACTCCATTATGCACGGAGCTATTCTAAGTTTCTTGTTGTAAAATTACATATTACAATGTTATCAGCAAATTTTGTGCCGATATCAGCATAATGTGGCAGATTCGGTGAACTTTACAGAATCCAACTGAATGTATGAAAAAGAGGAAATGGATAGCAAAAAGAAGGAAAGGTGAAAAAATATCTGAAAAAGTAAGAATGTTTTGAGAAAACGTTATGACAACAGAACAAATTGTTATGAGTGTTATAAGGAAATGAATATAGACAAAACAGAAATGCTGTTTTAATATTAAATTCATGAATGAAGGAAAGTATAATGGAAGAAGACATATGGTGGAGTGATAAACTTTATATGGAAAAAATTAAAAATATAAAAAATTGAGGCCAATAACGCTAGGAAATAGTAACCATAAAATGTTTATGAAAATACTACAAAGGAGGATGGAGAAAATATTAGATGAGGTAGAAGGAGAAGGGATGTATGCTATAAAAAGAGTGGTGAAAGCAATGTCAATTATAGTTATAGTAGTAGAGATGATTGGATTCACTCCTGTGCATACAGCACATAGACAAGGAGCACCCTTCAGCACTCTCTGTTTCCCTAGTATGGATTTTACAGGATCAGGTTGCTAGCCCAAAGCCCAACCCTCCTCAGAGGGTGCAACACACACACACACACACACACACACACACACACACACACACACACACACACACACACACACACACACACACACACACACACATATATGGACACACTCACACCTAGGGCTAATTTAGAGTGCCCAATCCACCTACTGCATGTCTTTGGAATGTGGGGGGAAACCAGAGCACCCAGAGGAAACCCATGAACGCAGAGAGGATATGCAGACTCCACACAGAAAGACACCCCAGCTAAGAACTGAACCGGAGAACCTCTTGCTGTAAGATGAGACTGAAAGAAAATAAAAAATTAAGACTGATAGTATGTTATATAGCTAAAACGGCTGATAAAGTGAACCATAATGCAATTTGGCAGATTTTATGGGCATATGGCATAGGAAAAAAATATTTTAATAAATGCTATGAAAATTCAACAGACAAACAGTTGTGTGGATTCAAATGTATTCAAATGGTGTGGAGAATGTAATATCACACTGTATAATAACTGAATTGCAATTGGGACGTCTGGAGAATGAAGTTTTGCAAACATTATTGCTGTGTAAGAACCAAGTGAAGACGTTGCACTGTCCTGGTTGGGAGAAGTTAGCAAATGTTTTCCGAATGTAGACAGATAAGGAGGAGCGGGATGACTTGTCTATTGGTACATAACAGAAGAATGTAGTTAGTGAAAGTGTTTTGACAGAAAGGGCAGACCATCTTGTACCTACAAGTAGCAATTCATCACAGGTAACTAAATCTGAAAGTTTTACCACAAAAATGTATGCAGCAGTAGTGGTACATAATGTTGTAACTAGCATGGCGATGCAAAAGTGCAAATTACTGCAACCACAGGCATAGCTGGTTATATGTATTGTATCCAAAGGTGGCTTACCTATAGACAAGTATTTTATACGGGATAATATTATGGTTCTGCTCAGATTTCTGAAAATGTGAAGACACTCATTTATATAAATGCAGACCACTTTTGTGACAATATTTTATGGCACTAATTTTTTTTATTATCCATTTATAATACTAAATCTTTTTATGTGTGTTAAACTGCTTTGTGTTTCACTTGTGGACAGTTAGACTGCTTTGTGTTTCACTTGTGGACAGTTAGTCTGGCTGGCTCCATTTGATTTAGGTGGAAAATAGCTATTACCTGAGTACAGTGAGACTATTTGGAAAGACCTACCCCCTTAGCTCTTAACCTTGAAAAAAATATACTGTATTCAGCTGCTTTTACTGCACTTATAGTGTGCCTTTAATACCTTATTTTGCTTTTGCAGCTGTTCTTAAAAGTGTTCAATTACATTTATATCACTTCTTTTATTACTGCTTGTTAGTAGCCTGATTACATTGAGAACATTGTTCTACCAAATTGCTGCTTTATACTTTTTTTTGCTGTTGTGACTGTGATTTCTAAGCACTTTAAATTTCAAATACCTCTGCACTTAGCATAGGCTAGATACAGTCTTACAGAATCTAGCCTGCCTTGTATCACTTGACCAGTAAAACCAGCTTTTCACTGAGATACTGAAAGATTTGCTTGTATAATTTGTCCTTAGCACTTTGTTTGTGGTCCTCCAGAGGTTTTTCACTGCTCAGCTCTACTGTCAGGTAGAAGACTAAGCCTAGCCTCAGAGGTTCCAACACACCTCTCACCCACTAGCCATTCCTAAGTGTGACCTTTCTTCCTATCATATAAATTTACCTAACATTATGGATGCATAATTTCCCACAGTTTCTCCAGCTAGCTTGGTTGACATGGACATCCTAAGACAGTGTAGTAACTGCATAATTTTCACCGACAACCCCCTCCTCCTAGACCACACAAATTTAACACGTGAGAGATGCAACTATATTAAGAACCTTGAATCCATGCTCTCTCACACGAGTCAGTACATATGAGAATGAGCGGTCATCAGCATGCACACCTCACCTCCTACTCCACAGAAACCCACATCCCACATACCTACATATGCAGAGGTCCTCACCAGAAACATACCTAAACACCAGAGACCTCTCAAACACAAACAAGCTACACAATACTTCCTCTGCAGAACACAGTAAACATGATCGATTTCTTACCAGTGTCTCAGCTGTCAAGCCCTTAAGGCAAAACACAAAACCAAACATATTAGTCATAGGTGGTTCCATCTTGAGGCACACTGATGTCCCTCTCACCAAGCTGGATAAGGAAAAGGTCATGGTCAGCTGTCTGTCAGGTGCCAGGATCTACCACATCACACATGCACTCAAGTCTCTCAACAACAGTTACTGTTCTGACTCTGTCATAGTCCATGTTGGTGTGAATGATGAGATTTACCTCTAAAAAGAGACATGACTGAGCTCTCAGACTATATGTCTCAGACTGGTACGTCCCTCACCTTAAGCAGCATTTTACCTTCACCTAGGATGATGCCTCAATGCAAACAGAAAATGATTGACTCCAATAATTGGCTTAGTTTCTGCTGTCATTACAAGGGGATACAGTATCTGTCAGTCTGGGATGACATGATTGACAGACTTTGATGCTATGCCAGAGATGGTCATCTCCATCTGTCGCCCCTGGGATTCAGCTACACCCCAAGGCTCTTGCCACCCCTATGGTGCCTTTTTTTAGGCAGTGTCTCAAGGACAAAATTCCTGATGTAAGAACTCCATCTAAGAATAACCTCAAGGTTTTGCTGCTAAATGCTAGGAGTCTTAACATGAAACTGCATTCACTGGAAGCAGTCCTCATCTTGGAAGACACAGACATTTGTGCAGTCACAAATACCTGGTTCAAGGCTGTGGAGAGCACCCCAGCCATATTGGGGCTACACCTCCTTCCACATGTGCAGACCATAAAATGAAGGCATGAAAACTAAAGGAGGTGGTGTATCAATATTCATTAAAGATAAATACACCTCCAGATTGGGTAAACAATATGATTCCCTGGAGATACTTCAGGTGCAATTAACTGTTGGCAGGACACCTATTCAAGTCATTCCCAACTACAGGACCCCCTCCATAAATCAGGACACCCACTCTGTCTATCTGGATCTACTTGAGTTTATCAAGATACATCCAAACACCATGGTTTTGGGTGACTTTAACTACCCATCCACTGACTGTGGAAATTACTTATGTGGAAACTCACTTGCACAAATGTTCCTTGAATTTATTAACTCCAATGCCCTGGACCAGGACCAGCTAGTTAACACCCACACAAGGGGTGCCAACATCCTGGATCTGGTGCTTACAAATATGTAGCACTCCCATTGTGAGTTCTTCTCTGGTGAGGTCTGACCATAAGTCAGTCTCACTCGAAGTTACTATCACACCTGCACCCCCCCCCACCCACCGTAGCACAAACTAAACTAAAAAAAAAACTTCTCCAAAACAGATTATAACATCTTACAGGGTGGTAAAAATAGTTTCACTGGATCTCCTCCCTCAGATGGAACTGGCAACTATGCTGAGTTCTACACAAATGCTCTATACAAACACCTGAACAACTGCATTGATACAGCCATAACTGATAGGACCAAAACAAACTACTCGAGGAAGAGCAAACCTGTCTGGTGGACAACTGCCATTAACAGATTTTGCAATAAGAGGAAGAAATTGCTGTCTAAGAGAAAGAGGGTACAAGCCCCAAACTGGAAACACTCCCTCCTCAGCTTAAACAAACAAATAAGACTCTTTGTGAAGTCCTCCAAAGCAAACTACAAATCCAAATTAGCTTCCTTAACTAAGGACAACCATAAGGTATTCTTTAGTTACATCTGTAACCTAAAAGGAAAGGCTCAGATTTGTTTCAAAATGGTAGTTAATGATACCACATATACCTAGCCTGTGGACATTGCTTACCTGTTACCTGACAGGTTCTGTGAAAACTTCACTTCCCCCTTGCCTACCACACTAAACCAAGACATCCCTGCCACCTATCATCTACCCTGCATCTCTAAAGATTAGGTTATGGACAACCTAAGGTCAAAAACACAGCATCCACGGGACCTGATAACATCCCAGGCTGTGTCCTACATGTTCTCAAACAAGAATTAGCAATGCCATTGGGTACTTTTTCAATCATAGTCTAAGCACTGGCTTCATCCCAGCTGAATGGAAAAAGGCCACCATTATCCCCTTGCACAGAGGGGATGTTTCCCCTGATCCTGGGAACTACCTAATAGCCTGACTAGCCTTATCTGCAGGACCATAGAGAGAATCATCATGGACCTTATCAACAAAGAAATTGGTAACTTCCAAACACTTGACCCTACTCAATTTGGATTTGTTAAAGGAAGCTCATACCTGTTAAACCTGGTGCACTTCTTTGAGACACTCAACAAGGCACTCAACGAGGGGAAATCTGTGCACACAGCCTACCTAGACTTAGCCAAGGTTTTTGACACTGTTGCCCATTCAGGCATAATTAACAAACTCACCCAGCTTGGTATCAACATGTATATCATTAGATGGGTCACTAACTGTCTCACTAATAAAACCCATAAAGTCAAAATAGTGGAATCCACCTACAACAGCAGACCTGTAACCAGTGGTGATCCACAGAGATCAGTTCCAGGACCTCTACTGTTTGGAATCTATTTCTCTTAAGTGCAAGCTAAAACTAATGGTTTGTGGCTGACAAAGTTTGCTGATGACTGCAAACTTGGAGCAGTCATGGAATCTCCAAATGATGTCGACATCCTACAAGAGGGTCTTACACAAGCAAATAACTGGTGCCAATGTCATGGACTTAAACTCAATGCAAAAAAAAAAAATGTATTATCATCCCTTTTGGTAAGAATGATGTTCCTGCTAACTGCATCAGTAACAACACCCTAAGTACGTAGTCAGTGGTGAGAGACCTGGGCACACAGGTTGACAGCAACCTTACCTTTGATCACCATGTCTCCACAGTGGTAAGAAGGGCATTTTATATTGCTCATCTCATAAGTAAGGGTATTGCCTCCAGAAAAAAAGAAGTTCTAACCTCCCTGTACTCTTCACTCATTGGGGCAATAATGGAGTACAATGCCCCTTTTGGTATGTTCCTTTCAAAGCACTGACAGCAATTGGAGAGATCACAAAGGTTCCTCACCAGGAAAATTCAAGGTCTTCAGCAGTTGCCCTATGAGGACCGTCTGAAATCATTGTCACTTTATTCTGTTTCATATGGACTGCTCAGAGGTGATCTCTGCCTTGCATATAAGTCAATCTTTGACCCTGCTTTATTGGAAATGCTGCATATCTGTAAGTCGAATGGTACATGGGTTACTCACTCTAATGGCCTTAACCTGGTATGTGACAGTATAATAGAACCTGCTGGAGGAACAGATTTGTCTCCAAGAGGTTACCACACCTTTGGAACAGACACCACTTCATGTCAAGAAGAGCACCTCATTGGCACTCTTCAAATGCAATCTGGACATTTGGATGGGTAACCATAAGTTCACATCAGGGGTTTCACCTATGTCTCTCTTAGACAGGAGCGATAGGTGCTGATCATGGAAATAAGGGTAAATGTTGGCTAGGCTTGCAAGAGCCCTAGGGTCATTAGCCTAGTAACCTCCTATGATCCTATGTTCCATGGAATAAGTTTGTTATTAAATCAGACATAAGGAAGTTATATAAAAAGTAACTTTTTCTTCTTCAGTTTAGAACAGTTGATATTATGAACAATGAAATCTGTATATTTTTCGAAGGAAAATATAAACAAGTTTTTGAAGTTGATAATAGTCAATTGCAGAATGAGACTTGGTATGCTTCTGTGTGCTTGAATTATAATGATAAAAACAATATGCCTTTCCTTAGTACTGGTATTATTACTAGTAAAAAATGATGCTTAAATATTTAGGACAACTAAAAATGTGTTGTCCTTGCAGTGCTAGTACTCATTTAATTCAATATTCCCAAAAAAAGAATACATTGCTGATACTGAACAAATCACAGAAATTAGAGTGAAGGTAGTAATAGATGTTTCTGGTAATGAGTGCTGTGAATGGCACTAAAGAGGAATGCTATGAATCTACTGATATGCGATACAATTTAAGTATAAATGAGAAAGCGGATGCTTGATTAGTGAGATGCTTACTAAGTATTGTATTGATTTCCATTTTTATTTTCATTCTGCCCAACTTCAAATAAATGTTATGTAGGTTGTGATCCTCATAGTATTTGTAGTATTGTTCTTAGTAATGCAGTCATAGTAGTTAGGAATTATGGTTTGCTCAATACCTTATGCAAATGATGCTAAGATTGCCATGGTCACTGTTGGGATGTCAAAGTTGGGCTACTTTTATGCATGATTCACAGCATTGGGCAGGCCAAGCATACATGATCGGTCAATACATACTTCTTAAATTAATCAGCTGGATGACAGATTCCGTAATGTGTATCTTGCATATTTATATTACATTTTCTATTTCTTAAGGATGCCTAAGTATGCGTGGTTGTGTACCTATGTGAATGATTGTGAATTTTGAGTTGACATTGTGAGTGTTGTTTTGAAAAGGGACTGCTTTGGCTTGATGTACAGGCCATATACCCTTGTCTGTAAGAAGCCATTTTTATATACATTTTAACAGATTACTATTTATGTTGCATATATCACTTATGAGTTACTGCTGACCTTCCTGTACATTTGAGCCATGTTTTAACTTGGTGAAAGTCTAGAATTGTATATGAGGGTAATCATCTGTATGTCTACTTTACAGGTTCATCACTTACCTTGGTTAATGCTGCTGCTGCTGCTACAAGTTCTCTCTGCTGGGGCTGGCTCTGTCTAATGCTCACAAAGCACAACCATTACTTTGGGAAGTAGAGGCTGATAATTTTACATGCATAACTTTTACTGTTTGTACGTCCTTCACTTTAAATTTTCACATAGGATCATAGGAGTTTACAAGGTTATTGGCCCTGAGGCCATTATAAGCCTAGCCAAGAGTTTAGCCCATGTTTAGAGAAATCAGCACCCAATGCCCCTGCCCAGCAGGGACATGGGTGGAATCCCAGGGGTATATTTTCTGTTTCCCATCCAGTTATCCAGGTTGCACTTAAAAGGGGGTAAAGAGGTACTCTGCTTGATGTGGAGAGGGAGTCTATTCCATAGATGGGGATGTCACAGACCAGGTTGTGAGTGTATTGCATCTTAGCCAGAGCCATAGTATATTGTGCATGCTTCCATCTACCAGGATCATCACTGCTGTTTGTTCCTTC
Organism: Protopterus annectens; assembly: GCF_019279795.1. Taxonomy (NCBI): domain Eukaryota; kingdom Metazoa; phylum Chordata; order Ceratodontiformes; family Protopteridae; genus Protopterus; species Protopterus annectens. The sequence goes on from NC_056737.1 coordinate 1,768,578,277, forward strand.
TCAGACTCCTTATCTGTGTCTGCTGGCCCTGCCTGTGGTGCTGAGAAGTCTGTGGCCTCTTAGTCCTTGTTACAACTGTTTCCTAACAATTATATTATGTAACATGCCACAGACTTTCAGGATTTTAGTCAAGGTGTCTGGGTCATATTGCAAGGCATCTTTTGTTTGTCCTTTGATAACTGGTGAAGTCTGATTGAGCCAATGGCCCATTTTCAGGAGAGGCCCAGGCAGAAAAGCTCCACAATAGATTCAAAAACATTTATCTGTAGAGTAATTATATACACGGGAAATATGCTTTACAGCAGATTAAATATCTAACAATGAATTGGGGAGAAAGCACATAAAAATATTTTACTGTAGATGACAAGTAATTATATACAGGGGAGAAAATCCAAACAACAAATAAAAACAAACGGATTGAGATATTTTCATAAATATTACTAGGATGAATTGCAATCAAGAATACAATATGTACTGTAGGTAGCAAGACACACTGCAAAAGTGGAAAGCCTATGGGCAGGATTCAATAAACGCTACATAACTCACTGATAGCCTGCCTATTTGCATTCTGTAAGCATCTCTACACAATGAGTAGAGCCACACAAATACAGTAAGCATCATGACATGCTAATTGATGCATAAGCAGCTGAATTGTATGCTAATCAACTATCCAAGATGGTGGAGCTATTCAACAAGCTATAAAGCAATTGCATACAATTAGTATAGCCTTTTGCTTTCTACTCCTAAACCTAATGGAATACAGACACAAACTACACAGCAAAGAAAGAATGTTAGGGGCTGCTGCTGCTCTTCTCCATGTGTATGTGCAACAGGTTCAGGTCTTTGCTGCTGCTGCTGCGGATAAACCCTAGGCAAGGAGGAGAATGGTATTTGGACCCCATTTAACTTTTTATGGTCTGCATAAGGTGGAATTAGTATGGCACTACAGGGTGGATAGAGACATACTCCAGGAACTCTGCAACCTCTGTCATGCTCAACTGAGAGGAAACAACAAACTGAGGGAAGCCAATACCAGTGGAGACTAGGGTATGTGTAGCACGTAGAATTTTAGCTACATGAACCTTTCATTGACCCACAGGGGACATGTGGGGGATGTCAAAGGCATCATCATCCAGGATCCTACACCAGTTCCTGAATGACATAATATGATGCAACATGCCAGTGACTATATACCTTTCCTCTCAAACCCTGAGGACAGAGCTAGAACTATGCAGCAGTGTGCTGGCAACCACCTTGTTGCCACTACTCCCATATTTGGTACACCTCACAACTCTACCAGAGATTTCCCAGGGGTGATGCCCCACAAGGCCATTTACTGGAGGATGTAGGGTACATACTCGAACCATGGCTGATGACGCCCATCAGAAATGCACATGTACCCACGGATGAACACTTTAATGGGGCACATGCTCAAATAGATAATACCATTGAGTGTGTATTTGGGCTGTTGAAGTCATGGGTTTGGTGCCTAGATACATAGGGGGCTCTGCAATATGATTCCAGTACTTGTGCTAAAATTATCACAGTCTGTGCTATCCTACACAATATCTAAGTGTGAAAACAGCTTCAACAGTAGCACCAAGGACTAGAAGCAAATGTTCCACCACCACTGGCATGATCACCACATCCACACACTTTTGAAGAATTAGAGGGGAACCCCCAGGTGCTGAGGGTGTAGGTAGATGTAGGCATGCACAATATGCCCTCTTCCCAGCCAACATGCTCAACACCCAAAGGGAACACCTTTCATCCTATTCACATGCATAGAATAAAACTGATGCCAGGCAATGCTCACAACCTTTATTTACCCATACGATGGCTGTGTACTGCTAGCATTAGACAGAGTCAGACCCGAATGACAACATGTATAACTACAGGACCATGAAGGTAAGTGTTGAACCTGTAAAAGAACAATAAATGTGTAAGAACATGAATGAATGGCAGATACCTGCATACTGTTACTTGTAAATGTACCCAAGTAGAATTTGTGTGAGTTGTCCAGCAATGACATGAATATGTGACAGGACTGACTTATGTAATATATATTTACACAATGTAAGAACTAGCATCACAACACTAAAATGCTGTGATAAATCAGAAACAATCCAAGTTGCATCACCAATACATATCCTAAGCACTCAGTTAGCTATCTACCCTGTGCATTAGACAGTATACATATGTAGCCCTGAATCCAAAAGACAGAAACAATGATATGGCATGGGTATCATCATTTGCACAGGATGAGGGTTGGTGGGGCAGGAGGCCAAGACTGACACCAAACTAGTGAGTGTGTGCAAGTAAGAAACGCAGGCAGGCAGAAATGTAATGTAGATAATACCAAAGGGCCACTTAGACATGATGGCCTGCAAGCCTCATTAATGCCTCATGTAGCAGTTACATGTTGGGATGTGTATGGGCGCTCTGTGTGAAATATGTGTGTGTGTGTGTGTGTGTGTGTGTGTGTGTGTGTGTGTATATGTGTGTGTGTGTGTGTGTGTGTGTGTGTGTGTGTGTGTGTGTGTGTGTGTGTGTGTGTGTGTATGTCTATGTGTGTGTGTGTATGTGAATGTCTGCATGAACACAGCCAAGCTCTGTCCTAGGACTACATCCTGACATGTCAGACAGGTGTGAGCCATGTATGGTAGCAGTATTAGTTCAGTGTCATGAACCCAACCATGAGAACTGGCTTTGCCAGGAGTTGCACTGGCATGTCCATGGCCATGGTCAGATGTGCTGGTGCTACCTGAGCATGAGTAATGTCTGCTAGATGAGCTCTCCTCACGACCATGTCCAGGTCCATGGCCTACCATGTCTGGATGTGGACACCTCAACCACTGAATGAGCACTGAAAGTAGTGCCACTACAGTACTGGGACAGGGCACAGCCACATCAGCTAACACCAGATGATGTTGCGGACCTACGGCCATATGAATGCTGTCCACCTCCCAGCAGATGTTCCATTATAGACACCACTTGCTCTGGTGTTGCATTCATCCAATGCATTGACTCAGCCACATGGTGGAAACAGTCACTCACATCAAATTGTGCCACATTTAGAACCATAAGCATGTCCTCAGGGCCCTAGTGGAACATGCCTGTGCCCCCATGATGGCCCTATACATATGTCAAGTGGCATGCAATGACATACCAGCATCAGGTGGAGGGTGGACACCAGGCTTCCTCTAAGCACCCCTACCAACCCTCCTGTGTGGCACTTTGCCCACACTTTGATTATGGCCTGAGTCAACTGAATGAATTTGCAGTAACCACACTACCCTGATCAATTACATCACCCAAAATCTCTCCACTATCTGAGGGCCCAGTGAAATGGTTATGCGCAGGCATACTGACTGTGTCTGAAGGAAATCCAGGGGTGTGTGAGTCACAACCCAAATAATGCTTAATAATAAGAAAAGAATGTGCTTACTACATGTAGATGTCTCAATACTTTGCAGGGGGATGTGTCTGGAAGAAATGAAGCAATGAAAGAATGGCAATTAAGCGTCACAGTGGGAATAATACAGAGAAAATGAATACACAATCGGCTATATGCCCAGTAAGAAATAGCTCTAACTGAAACTTGTCTAAGCCGTCCCCCCACACCCATGTATATTGGTCCACAATCTTGTATAACTATGAGTTATCAATAGGTACAGATATAAAACATGTATCACAAGCAGTAGCAGCCAAATTATATTTTAGTCTACAAAAGAATATAATGTTGTTGCATATAAGCCTACCTGAAATATGGTCCTGGGATGCACTTCCTGTCCCAAACGCATCAGTACCAACATCAATCACACAGTGCAAAGGCTTCCCTGAGCAGTTGGGATCTCCAATAGTGGCCAGGAATTCCTTATTTGGTGTCAGTGGTGGCTCAGTAGCAGGACCACCACCCATAGCAAACCTGTTCTTAGGAAACTGCAGCTGCCCTCTTCCATGCCAATGAAATCATGTTAGTGGACCGATGCTGGATCTGATCATAAAACTGTGGCCACAGCCACCCAGTGGACTGACATCAGTGACTTGCTGTTTCCATGTCCTTTCTGGCAGTCATATCCCCCATCCACCCTGGCCCTTCTCAAGTACAAAGGCCCCATGGCACCTCACAGCCTGAATAATGACCTCATTTGCAGCCTCACTAAAAGGGGGGTTTCATGGATTTGCTGTCTTGGGTGCATTAATTCTGTGTGACAGAAAACAGAATTACAAAACACATTAATAGCATATAACTAATGTATTTTTCAAAACAAAAAATCATGCTGTGTACCCACTGCCAACATAAAGCACTTGCAAAGCACTTCTTATTTAGGACAACAGAATGGTAAGTGGCCCCCTCCACTCACCAACACAAATGAAAAGATTGTAAAAATGCAGGAACAGCATATAAATAATGTTTCATGTTTTGCAATAAACACTCAGAGGTTGTGTACCTATTGTCAAAATAAAACACTTAAAGCACACTTTATTATTTAGGACAACAGAATGATAGGTTGCAGCACCCCACCCTCCAACACATGTGTAAAGGTCTGGACAGACAACCCCATTCTGTCAGCATTCCTATACTGAATAATGCAGTTATATCATTGATTATTGGATGAAAGTATTGCTAAATACTCAAGAAAGCAAATTAGCAATGCCAGTCATTTTTCAAACTCTGCCCACCATAGATGTGGAAGCTGCCCTGGGATATATGAGAAACCTAACGCCACTGTTAGCCACATGTAGAACTCCTTGCACCAGATGAAAAACATATTACAGTTCTCTGCAATCCTAGATGAAATTGCAAATGTAAATGGTAATACATACTAGTGCTGAGCATAACCTGTGTATCTCACAAAATTAAAACCCAGCAAACCTACCTCTACCAACAGTATGAGTAAGTGCATACATATCAGCCTTCATTTCCTACTGACTATATAAATACATTCTTAAAAGGTTACAATCTAAATATCCTTGAAATTTCCTTCAGAGAAATACACTCTTCTGTTTTGTCTGAAACAAGTCTCCTCACCTTCAAATTCCCCAGCTGCAAGGTTATGCTTTTATACCATAAATTCAGTTTTCTTAGTGCTATGAAATGCAAGTGATGTGTGAAATCATTAGAATTGTTAAACAGCAGATGTAAACAGTCTCCACACCATTGTTAGGTGCTAATGGCTTGCAAATGTGAATTTATTAATGTGAGTGAAGGAAAACAAAACAGCAATCCACTCTTCCCTGCAGTGTGTGTGTCAGTGAAGATACCCTTACAAAGTGTCGAACTAATTTCAGTGAGCTTGTAAATAGAATCAAATACCATACATGTATTCATTTTTGGCCATAATAGCACATGTTCCACCCTTGCTGAAAACTGTTACTCACTGTTATGTATTTGTATCACATCTTGAAAGAGAAATGATAAGAAATGCACCATGGATTGCATGTCTGATAGTAAAGCAGAGATAAAGGAAGAATGACCAAAATACAAAGAGGAGACAGATTTGCATTTTTGCAAACATATTCTTAAATAACTGTGTGATCACTCATTGCACTACATATGTTAGCCACACACATATAACCAACTGAGAATGTCCAACTGTATGAACTGTTAGTACTGGATATGAAATGTGAATTACTTGTATTCATATGATTTGACTGGAATCACAAAGCTGTGTATGTGGCAGAGAGATAACCCATCACAACTGTGTTGTTTAGGTGCAATAGTCTGATGGCTCAAATCTAGAGCTGTCTAATTGTTTAACCTTTGTTTCCCTTTTTCTTATCCACTTTTTTTGTTTTTATTTTATTTTTTCCAAGTGCACAGTGCTTTGCATAGCGCAAACACAGCTGCTTAAAAGTGGATATTTAATTTCAATTGCCTTATAGAGTGCAAATATGCTTAGCAACATTACATAGTGGTCAGTATCATGGATGGTAACAGCTGTATAAATTCCACCTGTTAGGGGTGGTGCAGCGATAGTGTTGTTGCCTCACAGCAAGAGGTTCTCCCGTTCGATTCTCGGCTTGGGTTGGGAGTGCCTTCTGTGTGGAGTCTGTATGTCCTCCCCGCGGTCGAGTGGGCGTTTGAAAGACATGTGTTGGTTGGGCATTGGGCTGGCAACTTGACACCATAAAAACCAACTGCCAATCATTAGCGGACAGGCGTTCCGCTGTGGTGACCCCTAACCGGGAAAAGACAAACAGCTGCCTGTTTCTGTGGCACAAGGTGTAAATATGTTGAGATAAAAAAGAGTGAACAGAGGTAAAACAGGGTTTGAGTCCAACAGTATATATTTTTAGTGAGGGGGCATCATAATGAGTATTTATGCAAGTAATATATGTTCGCTATTGCCTTTTACATTTGCACGTTACCTACCTATGTGCAAACATGATTCACTACTTAAGGAAAAAAGTAATAAATTTAATTTGGTTCATCACTGCTGTCTCATAAACTCTTTGTTTGGCAATATTTCCCTTTGCTTACCATCTTGAAAATGTGATTGGTATGGTTATGTGTGTTTGCAAACTGGTCATAAAAACACGAACTCAGAAATTGGCAGGAAACCATTGCAACTGTCATTGGCAGCCTTTGCAGACATGTGACTGGCATACTACACACTGGAGAGTAATGTAGGCACCACTAGAGTAACCTTAAGAGGTGCAAGCAGGCACAACTCAACCAGAGACTGTATGAGTTTCAAACTGCTGACACCCCCCCAGTTGTATAAGTATGCAGATCAAGCAACTTGAAATTATATGGAATGCTGTAGATATACAAGATTGGTATGCACAATGCTTTCCTGTCTCTTCTTCTCTCATTCTCTATTTTGCAGCTACAGAAGAAATCTCAGTGAACAGGGAGGTGCATGCTGAGAGGGTGGAGTGACTCAGAGAGGCAAGGGGTATGTCTACAGCACAACTGACCTGGATTATATTAAATATATTGTGATTCCATAGATCAGTATCAAGTTCGGTATGCATATCTTAACTGTAACAGCAAGCATGTATGCATTCTTCTGTAGCTCTTGGTAACTGTATTAGGTGAGTGTAATAGTATATTCATATTATGTGGGTTCAATTCCCACAAATAACCTATAGATGCACATTCAACAAGTATAATTTTTTTATATTTGAAATGCAGAAATATTGGCTTTAATGTCATGTTGTTAAATTATCTGTAGTATCTTTAAAAGCATATATCCAAGTATTATTTGTAACAATTCACAATCATTTATGGGGCAGTAAAAACTCTCTAGGTACTATAATAAGAAAAGGATATTTATTGTAATAAAGCAAGAATGTGACATTTCATGGTTCTAATCATCTGTTTTCTTTTTTGTCTCACTCCAACCCTTATCTGTCTCTCTGTTTGTTTGTTTTTTTTTGTAGTTTACCTGTAATCACATCATTCTGATGTCATACTTTCTACCAACAAAACAAATTTCAGCACAGGGAGGTGGGACAACTTATGTGGTTCTGCTTGCCAGCACTCTAACGGCTGCTCCACCAACTCCCAACATCTCTGGGATGCAACCAAGGAGTACTGTCTCCACAACCCCTGCCCTACCTGGTCCATCCTAATCAGGCAGCAGTGCCCTGGTGGTGCTGCAGTTGTTCCCTCCAGGAGTACTGGTAAAGCCAGTGATTATGACCTACCAGGAGCTGCCAGGGATGGTGCATGATCTAGTAAAGACTGACCTTGGTGCCTGCATCAACTGCCTGGAAAAGTTGCTCATTAAAATAGAAAAGAGAATCCCATGTCAAGTAGTCTCACAGGGAACTAAGGAAGAAGATGATGATGGCAGTCCTGAGGGTGAGAACTAGATTCTCATTGTTCCCATGTTTTATGGGCATGTGCTTCTGATGCCCTCTACCTATCTCCAATCATGCCCCCAAACTTTTATGTCCTTTATCATCCCTATGTCTGTCTCATATGTCTTGTTTGTCTGCACCTGCTTCCTCACCTACCTGGCCCTCACATTCCTAGGTACCCTTCCCAAGATTCTTCTCTTACTTAAATCCAAAAAATGGGTTCCTCTCCCCCTCAAAATTTTTTTTTATATTGTCCGATATATAGCTCCCTACTTCCCATATATGTCTTTTTCTGAGTTATACAACATCATTGTGTTGTTGTCTCCTATCCATGTTGTGCTGACAGTCCAAATTCATCACATTTTACCTACATGTGCACATTACTGTGTTGAAGAAGTAGATATCTATGTTTTTTTTCCTAATTCCCTCCTGCAAATTCCTGTATTGCTTTCCCCTTGTTCTTCCCGTTGCTTGCCCCACCATTTCACCACTTTCAAATCAACCTCACATTCGCAAAAATAGAATCACACACAACACACATTGGCAGAAATAGCCCATCAAAAAATCTTCACTTTTTGTCCTCTGCATTTGTGCCGAGCAGCGGTGAATGGCTGCTCTTGTCCTATGGCAAAACCTGATGAGTTTTTGCCATTGGTTATACTAGTCTGGTTATCTGCACACAAAGGTGCTGAAACATGCTGCTCTATAGGAAAACAGACTTATAGCAGAGTAAAGTCACTGCTTTGAAACAGTTACTCTGGCAGTTCTGTAAACTGCTGGATGTAATAAAGTGTAACTTCCTTTATGGAATGCTGACATAAATCACTTGATTGAAGTGTTTTTTTTTTTTTTTTTTACAAATATCACTGAGGGTTCCATTCCAGATGCATCTAATTTCTTAGTGTGATGTTATATGTCTATGATATGTTTAATCACCCACATCTTAACACTTGCCAAAGTTGTGAGTTCTCATGGAGATATACTGGATACTGGATACTTTAAGATAAGAGTTTATACAACCACACAGACACTTCTGGGGAAGGCTGGAGCAGGTTCTGAGCTGTGCCCCTATTACCCAGACTATACTGTAGTACCGCCTGCCACCACCCAGCTAATATTTATCAGCTACTCAAAGGCCCTTAAAAGGGTGTCCAATTATTACTGCCCAATATTATAATCCAATTGGTAGTATAACTAAACAGTTAAGGCTTATTAGAGTGACTTGGTACAGGATCCTTATATACATGCTGTGTACTCTTAGAGCTTAACTTATCTCTACACAAAGTATCCACAGTTGAAAGGTTTTGAAATATTTAATAATAAATAATAAAAACACAATACAATACTTCTTACTACGTAATGCTAGTCAAGAGTTCAGAGATCACAGAGAAATACTTAAAATAATTCAGTAGTGCAGTTCTGACATCACAGAAAAACACTTAGTCTAATCTTTCTAGTCTCTAGCTATTTCTAAAAGAAAACACAAGTCTAAGATAAGTTACATATGAGCAAGACAGTGCTGTGAGGAGGATGGTCAAGACAAAAATGCTTAATAATTTCTGATTCTCTTTGTTTAAATTAAAATTGCAGCTCTGATAAACATTACATCATTTCATACTTTTCTGGTGTTACCAGGCTGACAGATACTACATTCTTCTTATCTTGCACCTGCAGGAAACTACAGCCATAAAAGACATTCCACATGTAAACTCTAGTAATTATTCCTTAAGTTAAAACAATAGGCAGGATGCTTCACTCCAGACTCATTGACTCCAAATTCTAACTTCAAAGGGACAGACATAAAATAATTTTAACTTCAAAGGACAGACAAGAAATGCTTGATTTAGCTTTCTTTACAGCAGAGGGCAATGTTGCTACATTGTTTTAAGTTCAACATTTCACAGCATTTTCTTTCAATTAAGAAAACAAGTCTGTAGTTCAACATTCATATTTACAGATGATAGAATTATGTATAAAATCCTATCTGGCTGGGCTGGCAGCCTTCACAATATATTTGCATTGACATTCATCACCACAACTATGCCATACTTATCCAAGCTTGATCTATGGTCCATAAGCTTGTTGTCCCACTCCTAACCCTTCTTTACCTATGTGTGAGTCACTTCATGTTGCAGACCATGGCAACTTAATAATGAGAACAGGCCAAAACCATGTCCATGAATGTTCCATTACACAAAGCATTGTTATGTGTATGTCCATATCTCCTTGTATTCACCCCTTCACTTTCACCCCTCTTTATGGTTGTGCATCTATTAGGCTGATGGTTGCACAGGTCACCTCGTGGTTTCTGCATACTAGCATGACTCTGCTGATGGATAATCCAAATACTTTACCTTGATTTAATAAGGGATCAGTGCTTTTGTAGTGTGCAAGGTTTCAAAATCTGCTGTAGGATTCCCTTTGTATCAAGTTCATGTGATGATGGATGAAATGGTCATCTAATATGATGTGAAAACTCTTTTACTGTGAAAATATATACACCACACTCACTTTTTAGGATATCTGGCCCTACGCAAATATTTAACATATATGTCGAGTCATACAAATCCTTTCAAAAGGTGTACCACCCCTTGTCATTTGTAGCAAGTTGTACACACAATTACCTTGTGATTTGCAGTGAGGCTTGCAACACAACTACTAGCTGTAGAAGTGTATTGAGGTAGGCATTATTGATACAATTTGCAGAAGTCACACACTTCAATATACTCAGTGATAGTCATATTTGTACTCCTGATTACATTTACTTAGGTAATGATATCCTAACACCATTTGTGAAAAAAATATCATCAGGATTTGAACCCTGTCTCACCTGTGCTCTGACCAGGAACTCATTGCTTTTATACCCTGTGGTACAGAGAAAGCTAAGCAGGAGCTGTATTTCCCATACTCAGTACTGTGTAGAGTACTGATGGCCATACATCGCCACCAAGCCTGTTTGCATGAAGGAAGGTATACTACATTAAATGTTTCACTGTTTTCTTTAAGAGGAGAAGTACATTTGCTTGCCGCTTACCATGCTAACAAGGTAGACAAGGCCAACAGTTATTTACATAATAAAACTTTGGCCCCAACATTTCAAAGACATATGGCAGCATGCACATCATATTAGCTGCCAGCAGTTTCTTTCATAATATATCTTGCAAGCCTGATGCATGAAACATTATCAGCAAACAGATGTATTTTGCAGTTAAACCCCAATCAGATCAGTTACTGCATGTCCCTATTTGCACACAGTTTGACAATGCTTACCAGTGAACACTGCTACTTCACAAGTCTAAGTTGAATTCCTGAAATTCAAATCATGAATGTGATAATACTTTGCCATCATCAGTACAAATCAGCTTCTCAGCAGTGAGCTTTGTGAAGAGGTGTATAGCATATATAACTCTGGTTACTGGGCTGTAATCCTTCAATACACGGAAATGCATTCATAATCACAAGAGAAGGGCAGTGACATGTGCTTGATTGAAAACATACTTCCTGATATTCATGTGTGCCCTACAGCAATGTACTTGCAAATGATATATCAGCACTTGGGCCATTGTCAAACAGACTCCAGAATTGAAAAAGTGAACAGTCTGGTGCAGGAATGAAAACGAATGATGCGATGATAGATGAGATATGTAATGACATATTAATTTATAGGTTTACAGAATGAATATTGTTATCAAGTAACATAATCAATTATGTAGATGTCCTATTTTACAATGTATTTGTGTAGTGTGTTTTTAAATTTTCATAGTTTTTTGGCACCAAATCATGGTATTTAATGAGTGCAGCAACAATTAATTATGTTCTGAAGAAGTCTGCCAGCCAGATGAAAGCGCTTAACTTGTTTTTTGTTGTTGTGTGTTATTAAATATTTCAACAGTCCGAGCCGAGGCATCATTCGTTTTCATTCCTGCACCAGACTGTTCACTTTTTCATTTACGTTGTTGCCTGTGAGTGGAGACTCCAGAATTACAGAGCATAACTGCATTGTGACATTTGTTATGGGTTTATAGTGACACTGGACATTGGTTATCGATGACCATATCTTATTGATATTGTCAGTAACTTCCATTAATGTGAACCTACCTTCATCTGAATATGAGGATACATAACTCCATCATTGCACTACTGCTGTTGCCAAAGTGTGTGTTTGTGTGAGTGTGTGTGTGTGTGTGTGCGTGTGTGATCTATACATAATTTTGAGAAACATGTACGTGTCTGTCTCACTTCTGCAATATGCATTCATGACAGCTTCTTTCAGCTAGGTTTCCAGGATGCATTTATATGTCCTTTTCCATGTTGCTCTCACACAGTCATATCACAAGTCCTGGCTCTGCAAACAAGTCTCATAATAGTATATGTTACCTGTGACACTGTGATGATGTCATGATGTATAAAGTGCACTGTGACACCAATAAACTCAGACTTCTGTAGTGGTGTGAGCATTAAGTATTGTGTTATATAGCTTGTGTAATTAGATTACAGCAGACAACTTATGTGTGCATATCTGTGTGCCTGTAGTCAGAAGAGCATGAGAACAGGTCCTGCCACCCTTACTCAAGTAGCATTCTAAAGGTACTTTTATACTGCTACATGACTCCACAGCAATTTCATACAGCCCTCCCAATGTCCTCTTCTCAACATACACTGATGATGTAATCCCCTATAAAGTGCACTCTTCCAGTGCTAAAGTCAGACATTTGTGGTGGTGCTAGTCTTACATTGTATGGGATACAGTACATTGTATGGAATACAGCTTCTACACCTACACAGGGGTGGTGTTTGAATCTGACCTCCAACAACTTGTGTGTGTGGTTGGTGGTATATTACAGTCATTCTATGAACTTTTGAATCTCTTTTCATTTGACTCCTACTCAGGAGAACATTTTATATAGTCCCCTGAATTCAACATCCCCTTTTCCCCTCTGTCTGCATAACATCCTTTCTGTGAAACACTGAGGATGCAGTCATTTGAAAGATGCATACACACATCATTAAGCAGAGCCCCTCCATGACCCCCTGCAAGCCATTGCCACACTACTGGATTTGTGATTGCTAATTCTGTCATGGGATGGTACACGTCACATATGGATAGAGGCAGTCTCTGTTAAGTCAAGCACATTCACATAGATGCATAGACGCCTCCTATCTTACATCACATAGATATAGTGATTTGGGTTTAAATGGGAAGATAATGGCTCAGATGTTATGTGTTCTTGGCCATTAGCCTAGTAATTGTCCTATGAACCTCTGAACATTGCTCATGCCAATGTTGTTGTCCTCCACATGTGCTATGTTGAGGTGTGGATGTACTGTAGCCCCACAACCATGTATTCCAACCTGTGATTTGAGGTACTATATTGATGTCCTCTGCTGCCATTTGGTTATATGTTCCTTCCATAACAGCTGTAGTAATATGCCACCTGAGGACTGTTGACATGGGATGATGCTATGTATATAGTTGCCTTACTAAGGCATGCATTCTTGTAGTGGAGTGTATCAACATTCTACACAGAGCTATCATTCAACCATCACAGTGACAGATGAAGTATAGGCAACACAGGTGTGCATGAGTATACCTAGCATCTGGAAATGTTATCTGACATGCAGCAATATTATGTCATACTGATTACATGGGCACATACACCTGGGTTCATCCACATGTTGTAATGCTGTTATATACAGAAACATATGACATGTTCAAATTCACTTGCACCCTTTTTGAATTCATTGTATGCACTATTGTGTTGCTATTCACAAGGATTATACAGGTGTTTCCTAGCAGCATTGTGCAACTGTCATCATTTGCGTCATTATCTCTTCTGCATGAACTGCATTCACCTCATTTGTAATGTGTGCATATATGGAGTGAAGGGCCTCACCCACACATTTCCACAGCAAAAAACATATAGGCATATGATGTACAACTGATGTAATGACATGAAACAGGTAGAGATGTATGGCTGTGTTAACAGTTCCACTATGTTAAATGTGATTCAAATGCAATGTTTTATTTGGAGGTGATGTACAGCCTGAAGTCCAACTGTTGCATAGGTAGAGCTATAGTGTGACTACTACATTACAACAGTTGAATGTACAAAATGCAACCAACTGCACAGTAGTTGTCACAGAATCACCAATGAGTGTCCGATCACCTCTGTATTTGAAGAGTAGTACTTTTCAAATACTGAGGTGATCGGACACTCATTGGTGATTCTGTGGCAACTACTGTACATCACAACAGTATTAAACCCTTAATAGTTTGCATGAACACAAATGGGTATATATCAGGATTTCATGGCAGTATACCACTTGCACTGGCAATGTCACATGTATGTGTTGAGGTTTGACATGCACTTATAGAGGGTGCTCACTTGGCTTTGCATTGCTGTGCTATCTGTGCACATGGGCATACTTGATGCATTACCATAATGTCTCACACACTGCTGTACAGTTCATTATAACAGATCACTTCTTAATTCACACATCAATTGCAAATGCTTTATGCAATATCTATTGCTATTACATGTGGCAAATGCATGCAATACCTAGCTGTATGTAGGTGTGTTGTTTGTATGCATTTTTATTCATATGGCCAATACCTATGGCAGCCAGGGATGCTTTAGTTAAGTGTATCATGTTTGGTACAGTGAGGTCTCATAAATCTGGTCAACCATACAGAGCTATTCTTTGGAATGCATACTCATTAGGATTTGACAGTGCAGACTTGCCTTCAAGGTGTACTACTAGACTGTAGCAGTCTAACATTTCAGTTCAGGTCAAATGTGGTCTGAGTACTCTTCCCCTTCTAGGCCAAGGTCTGTCAGTAGCAGCAGCACCTTGTATTAAAGCCCATTGAACATAAAGGTTAATGGTGTCTTCATGGTTCTATTCCAAAGAGTATTGAAATTGTGGGCTAAAGCGAGCATGGTGTGTAAGTTCATAGGTTCATAGGTTCATAGATAGGTACTAGGCTATCAGCCCAAGGGCCTACGTAAGCCTAGCCAGCAAGGTTCCATAGCTTACGCCACCCAAGAAAGTTATTTTCTGGTGCCACTGTCGAGCAAAGACACAGAAGTGATCCCCGGGGTGTACTTCCTATTTCCCATCCACTCATCAAGATATTTCTTGAAGAGTGCTAATGAAGAACTTTGCTTGACATAGATGTGTAGCTTGTTCCAGAGTATAGGAAGTCTCTGGGACAGGAGTCTATCCCTCCAACATGTCCTGTTTATTGTGGTGACAAGGTTTAGGTCCCTAGAGTGTGTAGCACAGAAGGATTGGGATTTCTTTAGGTGTAGCATGTCCAACAGCTCTGGGTTTGACATAGCTTTATATGTTAGGCAGAGATCACCTCAGAGTAGGCGATATGCTATGGAGTAAAGCTGGAGTTTTTTGAGGCGGTTAGTGTAGGGCATTTGTTTGAGGCCAGTAATCCTCTTTGTGAGGTACTTCTGTGGCCTTTCTAGCTGCTACAGATGTCTTGTTCCATGCCCTTGCACATCAGGCTCGTCAGGCTAATAGGTTGATAGTTCCCGAGATCAGTGGTGGCTCCCCCCTTTGTGGAGTGGGATAACTGTTGCTGTGTTCCATTCAGTGGGTACAAAGCCTGATGCGAGGCTATTATTGAACATGGTGCTTAAGTGGAGAGCCAGTTCGTTCTGAAGTTCATGTAAAACGCAGCCTGGGATATTGTCCGGTCCCATGGATGCTGTGTTTTTAGCTTTAGAGAGTGCAGCTTTTACCTGCGTAGTTGTGATTACAGGGACTCTGCATTCTTCCTGTATAGATATGGGCCTTTAGGGGGTGAGAGGGGGGTAAATTTAGCACTGAACCTATCTGCCAGGATGTTGGCAATATCAGTTGGTTCTGTAATTTCCGTGCCTATGTGCTGTAACTCAGAGCAGATCTGGGTGTTGCCATCTAGATTCTTGACATAGCTATAGAATGCTTTGTGGTTGTCCTTGGATTTAGTGGCAATTTTGTTTTCATAGCTAGCTTTTGAGGATCTTATAAGGGCTCTCAGCATTTTACTGAGGCTGACCATGGAGCTCCTCCACTCATGGGATTTTACTCTCTTTTGCAACAGTTTCTTCCTTCTGTTGTACAGTTTGTTTATGGCAGGGGACCACCAGATTGGCTTCCATTTTTTAGAGGATAGCATCTTGATTCTGTTTGGGATAGCACGACCCATGCACTTGTGTAAGTGCTTATAGAGTGCATTTGTGTAGGATTCAGCAGTTGTAACTGTATTGTCCATCTGCATGATTGTCATGAAGTTCACCACTTCTGTCTTAAGAAGCATGAAGTTGACTTTGCAGAAATTTTTTACTGTGGTTTCCTTAATGGGAGGGTGGGGTGGGTGTTTTTTATACACTCCTGAATTGCTCTGCCATGTTGATTTACTTTATTTGCATGCAATTTGCCTACTCATGCCTTCATTAGCATATTGTGCCACTTACCCTAGTTTTGCAGCTTAGTCTGACATGTAGAGCTCTTTAATCAATAGAAAGCAGTGTTCTCATTATTGCTTGTCATGCACATACACTTAGTATGAAGTGTAGGCTTTCATGAATCCTGGCCTACATCTCTGCCCTTACCTAACCCTGACCCTAACCCTAAAGTACACACACAGACTTGCACACAAGCATACAAAACCTATTCCACCTATTCCCTACACCTATCCTTGATGCTAGACCTAATACTCAAACACATGCACAAACACATTAACCCTCTCCAAACCCCACTCATCTGTCTCGACGAATCATACCGCTGTTATTTTGGACATTCGGCTATCCATACATTTGGCATTATATACCACCCATAGCATTATAGCATTTGTTGACAAAAACATGCATTCAACAAAATGCAGGGGAACTATATATATATATATATATATATATATATATATATATATATATATATATATATATATGTGTGTGTGTGTGTGTGTATATGTATAGGTTCATAGGTGTGTACTAGGCTAATGGCCCTGGAGCCTTTACAAGCCTAGCCCATAGGATTACCCTGGCATCATGCCACCCAACCTTAGTTCCCAGTGCCTCTGTCAAGTAGAGCCACTGGACTGATCCCTGGGGTGAATTTTCTATTTCCTATCCACTCATCAAGATTTCTCTTGAAGAGGACCAGTGAGGTGCTCCGATTGACATGTATAGGAAGTCTATTCCATAGCATGGGCAGTCTGTAGTTTATGAACCTGTCCCTCCAGCTTGTTCTGTTGTTTGTGGTAATGAGGTTGAGGTCTCTGGAGTGTGTAGTATGGAGGCATTGGGCTTTCTTTAGATGTAGCATTTCTAACAGAGCTGGGTCAGACATGGCTTTGTAAGTCAAGCAGAGCTTGCCTCTAAGTAGGCGCTATGAGACAGAGAATAGTTGGAGTTTTTTGAGTCTGTCCTTATAGGACAAGTGTTTAAGGCCTAAGATCCTCTTTGTGAGGTATTTTTGCGGCCTCTCCAGTTGTTGTAGGTGTCTAGTGAGGTACATGCCAAATGGGGCATTGTACTCAATGATTGGCCTAATGAGGGAAGAGTAGAGGAAGACAATGACCTCTTTCTTCCTGGATGCAAAACCCTTAGTAATGAGATGTGCCACATAGAAGGACTTTCTGACCACAGTGGCAATGTGGTGGTCAAAAGAGAGGTTGCTGTCAACCTGTGTTCCCAGATCTCTTATGACGCCTTCTGTGTTCAGTGGACTACCATCAATGTAGTAATTTATGGGAACCAGATTTTTCCCAACACATTTTATGGCATTGAACTTAAGGCCATGGTTCTGACACCAGTCATTGGTCTCAGTGAGGCCTTTCTGTAGGGTCTACATTATATATTCGAACTGTCAGAATGTCAAATACCATATGCTCCAGACCATATGGTCAATATTTGAAAGTTCGAATATATATTTAAAAAAAAAAAAAAAAAGAAAAAGAAAAACATAACTTAACAGTGCGAGTATGCACCCCCACACCCCCTACTTAAACATATCAACTCTGAGACCGCACTTTGGTGCAGAAAAGGGAAATTCTCCCATCCTGCACTGTACAGCACCATTAAAGTCAACCTTTGAACACTTGAAATGTGGATCATATGGTCTCGACCATATGACGATCAACATTTCAAGAATTCGTTTATTTGACATAGACCCTTTCTGTAAGATTTCAACATCACTTGGGGATTTAATTATGGCTCCCACCTTACAATCATCTGGGAACTTTGTCAGCCAGAGTACCTTCATGTTGGCCTGGACTTCAGAGAAGTAGATACCAAATAGGAGAGGACCCAGGACCGAACCCTGTGGGACTCCACTCGTGACTGGTTGACAGCTTGATTTGGATAATATATATATGTATATAGATATATATATATATATATATATATATATATATATATATATATATATATATATATATATATATATCTATGGGTCTAGGACTAGACTATTCACTGAAAGAACATTTCACTGAAATATACTTGACTGTGCACAATTTACCGAAAGCTCAATTCACTGAAAACACGATTCACTGAAACACATTTCACTGAAAGTTATACATGGCCTTTTCCCCACTGTATTGTGACCCTGGAGTTGGGGGGGTGGGGGGCACCGCCCCCCACATTGGGGGGTGTAGCCCCCCCACTATTTTAAATATTTTGAACTATATACATGGATACTTGCAATTCTTACTATTTTCTGAACATAATATATATCCAAACTCCACAACCCCCAGTGTGGGGGGCGGTGCCCACCACACACACCCTTTCTATTTATACTAACTCTAGGGTCGCAGTGCAGTGGGGAAAAGGCCATATATATAACTTTCAATGAAATGCGTTTCAGTGAATTGTGTTTTCAGTGAATTGAGCTTTCAGTGACTTGTGCACAGTCATTTGACTTTCTGTGAGATGTGCTTTCAGTGAATAGTCCTAGACCCATATATAAATATATATATATATATTTCTCTATACACATTTTATATCATGTTTGCTCTAGAAACCTGCACATATGTTTTCAAGCTTTTTGCTTCGATTATATATGTATTGTAAATCTCATCTAGTAAACATTGTAGCTACTGTTGTCAAGCATACATTAAATAATAATTCAAGTACAAAGTTATATCTTTGGAATAATTTGAATGGGGATTATTCTGGTTTTGCTGTTTTATGTAATACTCTAGATTTTTCAGAGCCTAGTCATTGCTGAAAAGGGCTATTTTGACTAGTCTACCTTCCCAGTTAATGAACTAAAAAAATCAATTAAATATATAAAAAAAGTATACCAGCCTATATAGACTGGGGAAGACAGTACTCTTTCTGCATTGTTGCCAGCTCATCTATATTTTTACCACTCATGTTTCCATGAAATCTGGAGAGCATTAGCTAAAGAATGCAGTCATGCATACATGTAGAACTTACAGGCATCCCTGAATGCAGTCATGCATACATGTAGAACTTACAGGCATCCCTGAATGCAGTCATGCATACATGTAGAACTTACAGGCATCCCTGAATGCAGTCATGCATACATGTAGAACTTACAGGCATCCCTGAATGCAGTCATGCATACATGTAGAACTTACAGGCATCCCTGAATGCAGTCATGCATACATGTAGAACTTACAGGCATCCCTGAATGCAGTCATGCATACATGTAGAACTTACAGGCATCCCTAGACATAATGAAAAGAATCAAAGTTTGATTCATGCACCTACAGAAACTCCTAAGATCCTGCACAAGGAGGATCTTTTAATTCAGACATGTTTATAAAAAGGATAGGGCCCTCCATATCTTATTGGGGGATTGGCTCTAGGGGGGCAGTCTTTAACTCTAGAGCATCATAATCCTGTGTGAGGTTGTGCAAGAGAGAGAAAAGGGGTGGGGGGAAGAGGGATAGGTAGAGAGCAACACACTCAGTAAACCTTGAATGGCATAAATTCTGCCAGCTGTTCCATGTCTGACAGAAATAACATATTTATCTGTGAGGACCCGCTTGAAGGAATGTCTTGAAGAAGAAGGGGCCTATGTCTGAAACCCACCTTGTCAGAAACCCTGCAGTAGGCTGAAAACTTAGCAGGAAAGGTGACAGATTTATGTGTTTATTCATAGTTAATGTTCCTCCATAATGAAAATTACCTGGCTCTGATTATAATCTGTTAGTCACTGTAGGATCTTAGACATCTTTATACCCTCCATTCCAGAATGAAGGCTGATTAAAGCAATGTTTTTGATATGACTAATAACTTTGATCACTGTTTCTGCTAAGGCTGTGTCATGAGTTGAAACTGAGTCAAGCACCTGGAAACCGTGATATCCATTTTGGAAAGGAACTGCTCTGTCTGTATTCATCCTGGAAGGCTGAGCAGAGGAGGACGATCTATGTTAACTAATACTCATATTTATCAATATAAATATATATATATATATATATATATATATATATATATATATATATATATATCTGTAGATATATTTTATTCATACTCTCCCCACCCAAAACTGCTCTGTGTCTGGGTATCACCTAGATGTAACCATTGCTGCTGGGTGAGGCTCCTGACTCATGTGGAAGTTGGCCTTGTGTTAGCTCAGTGTTAGCCCCAGAAAATGACAGACCCTATGAGGAGTTGTGTGTGTGGAGCTTCCAGCCATCCACATGCAGTGGCATACCCTGTGTCCTAGCTGTGACAGAGGCTAGTGGTTCGTGGAATGATGCCAGAATGTTAGCACTACACCTGTTTGCCAAAGTGATCTGTGAAGCTCCTGGCATCCACAAAAGGTCAAAAACGCATTACTGTTTCTAAACCATCCCCTTGAGATAGGACAGCTGGCCATCTACCATTTTGACCTATCCCCTTTGCCCAACCCTACCAGACCAGTAGACCAAGAATATCTTGTCAGTTTAGCATGCTCAGAGGATGTCAGGTGAGTGAAAGTGAAGCCACGTTTACAGGTTGAAACTTAATTACTGAAAGGAAATAATATATAGCAAAATGTAGGATAATCATAAAGCCTGTTAGTAAGTTTGCATTCTAAAATAAAAAAGAAAAATGTCAAACACTGGACAGTTGCAACCCCCCAGCCTCTTGTATACAATTAGGTACATAGAGCCTTGAAAGTCAAAACAAAGGAAAATGAAAATAGGTAAGACTTCTAAAGGACTAACTTGCCAGTAACAGTGTGTCATAAGTAGGCAAAAATGGGTAAAAAATCAATTTCAGTGTAATAATTATCATTTCACGCATCAACCAACATAGCATCAGCAATTGTAACTTCACAGCTGTATATAAAATCAAGTTCATCTTGACCTTCAAGGTTGGGGGTTAAAAGGAAACCCATCTTTTCAGCACCATGTGCCTGGATAAGTGCTGAATGGTACTAACTTTGAGTCAAAGGTCTGGCAGCATCCCAGCTGTGCCTCTGCCTATAGAGTTTAAAATTTAAAAGCTGCCCCCAACTTACTTTTGCTTTACTAAGCAATATTAAAGCAAAACTAAACAATATAATATGAAATTAAGTGGGGGGCTTTGCCCCCACACCCCCATTGTGGGGTGCTGTGCCCCCCCACCCCCCCAACTATATATCACTCCATGGTCGCACTACAGTGGGGAAGGGGGCATATCCCATTTTCTTGCCAATAATACCTGTCGGTCAAATGAAGTGTCAGTCAAATGAAATTTCGATCATTTGGTCTCGGGCAAATGGGTGTCGGGCAAATGAAGTAGACCCATATGTGTATGTATATATATATATATATATATATATATATATATATATATATATATATATATATATATATATATATATATATAGTGATAGGTTATAAACTGAAAAATCCAGTACGCATACAATATTTGACTAGAAATGCAAGCATTAAGCAGAAAATTACAACAGTCAAATCTGTAGCTGTCTCATCTAAAAAACTATCCATTCCCCAGTAGCAGCAAGAACCAGTTCTGTTCTTCTCCAATAGTATACATCTGAGAGATCTTATAAGTGTATCGTCCCTCAAATCAAAGTTGGAGAGTTGTAGCTATTCCTCAATCTAATGAATTGAAGAGGAATTAAAAAATAATGTCTTCTACTTCCAAAAAATTTAGCAAGCTGACTGTAAATCTTATAGTTTGTAGCAGCTAGCATGCTACAGCTTAGCCCAGACATGAAGGACTTCAGTCCTTTAGAAATACCAGAATGGAAATGAATGCCTACATTGCATTACCAACTGAGCGGCATCTTCCAATGCCTCCCTGTAACACCTTTCATCTGAGGTGGTTGCTCCACCCCAGCTACACTTCTGCCAACAGTGAAAGCAATAATGCCCACTGTAATAATTTAGGGCCCAGACTATATCATTACAGTCCTCGAAGTTTTGTCCAAGAATATAGAATTCAAGCCTTTAGAGAACCAAAGAGTACCTGTTCCACTATTTTCCCTTCTATCTCAGTTTTCATCTTGTTCTGAATTTTCATATTAGATGTTATGGCAACTGTCTTGTCTGTACTGAGTTTCATCCCATGAACCATCAGCTTTGCATTCCTTTCCTCTCTTAGTTGATTTAGTTCATTTTAGAATTTGCTTGTAATATAACATTATCTGCCAATGGCATCTTTGTTGATCTGTCCCTTCCAACCTGTTTCCTAATGTAGGCCATCATCAGTATGAGCAAAAGTGGGCTCAGAGATGAACCCTGATGCACAGTCGCTTTCACTGGGAACCCCACTGTGAGTATGAACACTGTTCATTTGTGTTACTGAGTCGTTTTACATAACCTACACTAATTCTACCAGTGTTTCTAGAACTTTGAGGCATCACAGACCTGCCGAAATCAGCTTTCTTGGGACCTTGTAATATGCATTTCTCAAGTCTAGAAATGCCCAGTTGGACTCTTCCTTCATCTCCAGCTTCATCTTCACTATCTGTCTCACTGCTAACATTGAACTAGTTGTGCTGCATCTTGCCTTGGATCTGAGCTGCTTATCTCCCATCTTACTTTCTACTACACTGCATATTTGTTTATCATGCTCTACAGCACTTTAATGCACTGTGAAAGGATTTTGATACCTCTGTACTGCTCACAGTTGTTAATGTCCCCCTTGTCCTTTTACAGTGGCACTAGAATGACTATCCTCCAGCCATCTGGTATACATCTTTCTCTCCATACCACTTTGAGTACCCTCAGGAGTTATTTTCCCTAACTTACCCAAACATCTCATTCACATTTACTGTGAAGTCATCTGAGCCTGCTGCTTTCCTTGACTTCATTTTCCTTAATGATGTTCTTACTTCTTCTAGTGTAGGTTCTTCTGCCTGTTTCATCATAGGCTGAACATGGAGCAGGAAAGCTTCTATGGAATTTTCTTCATTCAGAAGTTGCTGGAAGTGCTCCTCCCATGTGGCTTTGATGTCCTGTAGGCTGCTGCTCAGGTTGCTACTAGCACCCCTTATGAATGGTGTCTGATCTTTGTTAGCTTTCTGACTTTGCCCTGAAACCTAATATAGTTTTTTTCATGGCATCTTCTGAGTAATTTTCCAGAAGCTGGTCAAGTGCATCTGATGCCATATTCTTTGCTGTTGCTATTGATCTCTTAGCCCCTTTGCTAGCCAGACAGTATTTCTTCTTAACCTGGTCTATATTTTCTGTCTTCTACTTTTTTCCTGCATTCCTTCCTACTTTTGATAACCTCCTGGACTAATGCATTGCATCAACAGCTGTTCTTCTATACCTTATTCCATACCTGGCCCAGTTGGATATCTGTTCTATAGTCTTTGCATGCACTATTTTGAGGCACTGCCATTTTTCTTCAACACCACCCATCTGACCTTCTTTTTAAGATGCTAGAGGCTTGAGTATTTCCGTCAACTCTTGTACTTTTACACCAGTCATCTTCCAGGTCTTCATCCTAGTCTATGTTGACCAAAGAACCTTCTATGACCACTGCTTGCACCTGATTGATACCACCACAGGTTTATGCTGTGTGCTGATGTTTTCACTGGGGATGATTTTGCAATCTCTGATTCTACTCCCTAAATGCATTTGCCTTACTAGGAGGAGGTCTACCAGAGTTGCATACTGATCACTCCTGTATATAACCCTGTAATTGTCTCTCTTGGTGAATCATGTATTGGTCATCAATCAAACCACTTGCCAGACAGAAGTCTAAAATAGCTTCTCCATCTTTATTCCTGTTGTCCCACCCATGCAGACCCAGGCATTCCTCATATCCTTTTCGTTTGTCACCCATTATCAACACCAACTCATTTTGTCCTGTTTTATTTAGTAGAGCCTATAACTGCTGCTGAATGCACTCTTCCTCACCATCACATCCCTGCTGTAGTGTATAGGCTGAAATGTTGAATACTGGCCTATCTTACTGCTGAAATCAGATTGCCATCAGCCTATCGCTAATTCTGATGACATCCCTCATTCTGTTCAGAAGACTCTCACTCACCACAATTCCCATCCCATTTCTAGTCTGGCCTCCCCCTGAACAGTAGATTCTGGATCCCAAGCCAAGTGGCCTTGCTGCACTACCCTTCTACCTTGAGTCCTGCTTGCACAAGATGTTCAGTCTCCTCCTTACTTTCATATCTTCTATTTCTAAGTTACATCCCGCCAGTGAATGTATATTCAGTGTAGCAATCCTTGGTTGACTTTAGCAGGTTGATTGGCTTTACATCTAACTTTGGTTCACTAGAACTATCTCAGGTAACTCAAGTTGGTCAACTGGATACTGAATTATCAGTAGATTACTGACCAAGACCACTGGGCTTTATGTCAGACATGCACTGACCAGTATAGGAGCATAGACCCCTCTCACCACTATCATAGGTCCCTGGAATTGGCAGGATTCTTAACCCACTTATCCCCAGAAAATACCCACACCTAGTTTTGAAAATGTTAGTTGACATGACTAAATCAATTTTTATGACATCAAGTAGGAAGCCATGAGACAGCATGCAGTCCTGTACAGAGGCTTCTGCATACCACAGATGATGCCTAAAGCAGTATCTGTACCCAACTCTTCCTCCACTAAGTGGCCTTTAGATTGCAAGGACTATTCTTTTGTGGGAATGTCACAGACACGTTCCAACACAGGGCAGGCACAGTATCAGAGTTAGTGGTGGATGAAGAGACCATGGGCTCTGAAAGGAATGAAAAGAGAAAACTCTAATAAACTTGTAATATATTGAGGCAATAACCCATGGTGAGTCATAGTAAGAGAATATGGGGTATTGTAAGACTAGAAAGATGGTAAGAAAGTTTATGAATGTAAGGTCAAAATAGGTTAAGCAGGAGGCATACTGACAGGGAACCACAGTAATACAGAGTATAGACCTGTGTAAAGCAAATTATCAGAACATAGTACTACACTGAGCTCAATATAGCACTATCACTTAGTAAACATTAATTGGATTAACCAGTATTTCAAAAAAGTGTTATATATACCATAACACCGGCAACTGATATTACACATACTTGTTAAAGGGGACAGGCTCGACATACCTAAAACTTATCTGGCTTGAATAAAATGCCATGATCTTTGTATGGTCTTAACACAAATAGAAATGTAATAACACATGACACATGCCTGCACTGTGAAGGAAGATAGTGACAGAGTGAAACTGGAGACTAAAGTGAGGGGGGATTTAACAATACATTCTTCTACAGTGACCCTTCCAGCCTCAGGTCTATTATTACAGAAACCAGTAAGCTTATAGCTGATACAGAACAATTAAGAAGGAAACACAAAGTAGAACATACTTGGTTTCATTTACTGAAAACAGAAACCAGGAAATTAAGTAACTGGGATATACAGTGTAATTTATTGATCAATAAAGAGTTTCTTTGTGGTGTGCTGAGATAATGCCCAGATCTATAGTCTGATTTTTAAGAAGGGGTAGTGGATGGTACAATAGTTAAGCTGTTTATCTCCCAGACGCAAGGTACACAAATTTGATTCTTGGAAAGCATAGCTATGCTTAAAAAGGCCCCCCTAGGGTTGTTAGCCTAGTAATCACCTACGAAACTGTCAACAGGGATAACTATGAAAGGTCAGTGACCCACTTATTAAGTGGTACTTACAGTGCAATGACTACTCCTTTGGGGAAACATCATAGCTACTTTCCAGCACAGGGCAGGTATGTATTTGACTAGTTGCAGTTAATACACAACAAGGCTCATCTTGTTAAACTTGCTTGCATTGTACAATGGCACTACTCTCAGTGAAGATGTTTGAGAGTTGGGCCTTGTGGCAGAGCTCCTTTAGTATCGGTGCCAGGGGTGGATGAAGTGACCACAAGCTCTGTATGCTTATGCTGAAGAATTAATTTGACGCTGCTGTAATTCTTCTCTTAGTTGTCTAGTCAAAATCCACACTGGTACTAAAAGAAGTAATCCATGGCCAATCTCATTGCTGTTTTGGAATTCAGCATGCTGATACAGGAGTCCTTGTTTGTCTATATGGCTTGTGTCAGGAATAATGTAAATATTTGGGGTACTTTGGGTTATCATGCAGCCCTTCAAATCCAAACAGTTTTTCCTTTTTTGTCTTCACCTTAAAGATATGAGGAAGCACTGTACTGATGGATGCCATAATAGCTATCTACACCTCTAGGACAAGGGCTGAAATTAGAAGCACATTTTAAATGGTTGTACTATTAACTTAGTACTTTCCAAACTAATTTGAATCTTTTTGAAGGGTGGCGTAAAAGTCTGAGAAATAAAAAGAGGCAAAATCTGGACATTTGAGAGGTATACATGTGAGATGCTTGTTCTGGCATAAAACACGAATTGTTACTCTTAGTGATCTGTTTACTGTCCTTGGTAATGGCTGAAGTTCACAATAAAAATGTCGAGATACAGAACAGCAGTTCTTAGATTGCAGTGTAATGCTCATTGAAGATAAGTCATATAAAGGTGAATTATGGAGACACTTGTGCTTGTGCTGTTATTGTGTACTATTTGCTTTACTTTCATTGTGGTTAACCAGGTCATATTTAATAAGCCACTGATCCTTTGTCAGGGTGATTCATTAAGAAAGGCTATAATAGAGCTGCACAGATCAGTGAAACACTACAACTTAAACATAAATCTAAAAAAAAATAAGTTACATTGTAGAAAACAGAAATAATTTGGTTTCAGTGGAGTTAAATAAACAAGTTTTATCAATTTCACTTAAACTTTTTGCTGTCATGGCACATTGCTAGGAGTACAGATATACTGACATTGATACAGCGGTTTGGGATAAATCTCATTGGTTAGGCATGGAGTTTAGGTTGCGATATTTAGATACAGAAGTAAACAGGAACTTCAAGAATTAATCCAGCAGGTTATAAACAGGTGGAAGCTGACTTTAGTGGGACTAGAACTCACCATGGATGGAATTGAAGGTTCCAGTATACTCAGTGTGAGAGGAAAACCTTATAGCAGATAATACCGAAGGAGAAGAAAGACAGCCATTGATATGGTCTGCAGAAATGCAATAGAAGTAGGAACTATTGAGGTAAGGGATCTACTACAGAATACCTGCCTCATGGCAACATTGTTCATAGATAGAGGAAAGGAAGTAAAACAAAGGAACAGTAATAAATAACTGAGGCTACCCTATGAAATAATGAAAGATGTGGAGGTAAAGAAACTGGATTATAGGATCATAGGAAGTTACTAGTCTAATGGCCCTAGGGCCCTTAGAAGCTTAGACAAGTTCTATCTTTATTTCCATGATCAGCACCTATTGACACTGTCCAAGAGTGACACACGTGAAGCTCCTGTGGTGAATTTATGATTACCCATCCAATCATCCAGACTGCGTTTGAAGAGGTCCAATGAGGTGCTCTGTTTAACATGAAGTAGGAGTCTGTTTCAAAGGTGTGGTAATCTCTTGGAGACAAATCTTTCCCTCCATCAGGTTCTATTAATGTCACATACCAGGTAAAGGTCTTTAGAGCAAGTAACCTGTGTACTGTTTGGCTTACGAAGATGCAACATTTCTAATAAAGCAGGGTCAGAGATTGCCTTGTATGCAAGGCAGAGATCACTTCTGAGTAGTCTGTATGAAACAGAATAAAGTGACAGTGATTTCAGCCAATCAACATAGGCCAGAAGCTGAAGACCTTGAATGTTCCTTGTGAGGAACCTTTGTGGTATCTCCATTTGCTGCAGGTGCTTGGAAAGGTACATACCAAATGGGGCATTGCACTCAATTATTGGCCTGAGAGATATGAAAAGTAGAAAAAAAATGTCAGGACTATGGAAATATTAAAAAAGGAGCAAATGGAAAATATAGGAAGGTATAATGACTAAAATTAAAAGGAAGGTGCAAACACATCTGGCCTAAATTGGGTCATTGGAAAAAAGGGTAACAGGAAAAAGAATGGCTTCAAAGTCATGAACTATCTAGCATGTGGGAGGGGCAGAATATGAAGAATCTACAAAGAAGGGTGTTTAGCTACTAATTTGTCATAAGGGTGATGGGGAGGGATGTGACAAGAAGAATAAAGCAGTTCTTTACATATGTGGGAGGGTAAAATGTCAGGCATCAAACAGAAGCAGGTTATGTGGAACAGAAGGAGTACGAGGAATGAGTGAAGATACTGCAGCATTACTTTTCATGCTGTCTCCCATCTGAGCCTGGATATCTAGTCCATATCAACAGCCTTAATGCTTTTTCCTTACCACTTTCACTATCTTATATGATACACCACAGAACAGTTATTGTGGCCCAAGTACAACACTTGCATTTTTGTCCATCATCACAAAGGATAATTCCATTCTTTCTTAACTTGGCCTGCTAAATGAGTTCTTCACTTCTATTTTCATTTTATCTTGTTAAAGGGTTAAGTAAACTTTCATGGATCCATTTCAGCCACAGCCTGAACCATGAGGAGGATAAATGTGAGACATGTTGAGTAAAGAAACCACTAAGATACATACTTTTTTTATAGGAAGGAGTAAGTTAGAGCATTTCCAAAATTTTATTATTACCTGGAAGGATGAGAGTATAGGTTTTATAGAAGAGGTCAAACATTAACTCCAGTACCTATGAAGCAGAAATTTTAACCAGCATTCTGCTGTGCAGATGCGAGTTTAGTTAGGAAGGGCTGGAAGAGAAGAAACAAAAAAGGGAATGTAAGGGTTGAGGGATGGGAGAATCACAAATTAGGAGATGGGAAAGACACTACAGAAGTTAGCAGGTAATACAACCAAATGTTAAAGTCACTGAAGGAAATTTAAAAAGAAATGAGATAACCTATAGTTACTACTGTTGGAAAGTGAAGAGGTTCCAGATGACTTGATCAAGGCCAGAGGAGAATAAAACAGGTTCTAAGATATTAGAAGTTAGTCAGATTCACAGTGATACTCAAAAAAACTTGTAGGGAAATGCAGAGGATACGATTACTAGTGTTTTTTGAGGCAAATGATCTGAAATGTGGCTAGATATTCTGGTGCCTGCTGCCATCTCTTGATCTGGTGCCCACAAGCAAAAAAAAAAAAGCTCCTTGAACTAGTTGAACAAAAAATGCCTTTCATTTTAAACTGTAGTAAACTGCTTGTTACATTTGGAGCAAACAACTGCTACAGAGTATGGCAAATACAGACAGCTAAAGTACTTCAGTTTGGACCTCAACTGTAAAACTTTTTCATTTTAAACTGTATAGCAAGCAGCTGCTACAGTTAAATACACACACACAAACAGAAGTTGCTAAAGTGCTTCAGTTCACACTGAAAATGCAATACCAGTATTCATTTCTGAATGCTATTAAAACAATGAAGACTGATCAGCATAAACCAATCATGTCCCCTAACACTTTGCACCTGGGACAGGTGCCCTATTCACCCCCCCCCCCACACACACACACACACCTAGCTACTTCTCTGCAAATGGTTCAGCAAAAGATCGTCAGCATATATTCTTATTGAAGACATCATGCCATTCAAAACTATTTGAGTTTTGCAGTTTAGTCACAGTAGAGACAGACAAAGGAAAGCTAGTGAATAATATGTCACATAACCTTAGTAATGCTTTGGACAATGTTCCTCACAGGAAATGGCTTATGTAGATGGGGCTGAATTGTAAACTGGGTAAGGAGCTGTCTAGTAGAGAGGGAATAGTAGATTGTGATGACCAGGTCAGAGAACAGTGACACAGGTTTAAGTACTGGGACTGGCATTGTTTAATGATGGATCTTGTAACCATGAACATAATAAACCTGTTTGTATTTTACAATGGTCTAGGGCTAGTGAGTAGGCCAGGGAAGGCACCTGAAGTGCGGTAAGGATCCCAGATATGATCAGGGTGGTATCACTGTAAACTCAGAAACAAGTCTTACAAGATGTCTGCCTAATAGAAATAGCTACAGTGAAAAATGTGCAACAATTGGTATACATAAGGCTCAGAAGATTTAAAGAATTCCTATCATACTTAATAGGAGCAGTGTGGCTGAAGGTTTATTGAGCCTGTTCACTTACCTGGCTACTAAAATAATCAATAAACAAGCAATACCAGGAAATTTATCAGCAGCAGCTATACAAAGGAAGAAAAAGGCAAAATGCAAATATGATGTATGTACTAGCATCAGATTTATAGTGAACTAACATCAGAGGACAAGAGCGCGTAACAATGATCAGGTCCACAACCTGATGTTTTTGGTGGTATACATGTAAAACACATACCAGTCTAAAATAACTAAAAATCCATGGAATCATGGAATAAGAGGTGGCCTGCAGTGGCAGGAAATTATCATCAGGACAACTCAACAAATGAACTGACCCTGAAATAAGTTATTTAATTAAAAAGAGAAGCAAATTATTAAAATATACAAATATCATTTTTATTTCTAGAAAAACTGACTACCAGGAACAGGTCTGGGATTTAAACCGAGTGGTACTAGGTTGTGAATGAAAGGACATCGAAGATAAAATGAGAGATTAAGGAAAGTATGAGATGGTAAAACTCCTTAAGGGAAAACTTCAGATTTCAGTAACATTCCTATTGCTATCTTTACCAAAACAAGTTAGAATGCCATTAAAAATAATAAAAGAGAAAACAGAACATATCAACTGTTCTTGTGTTGCATCTCAAAAGTAACATTTATTTATAATGTACCACAGTGACGACAAGACTAAGAAGATGTTTCATGTGACTGAATCATTGGATCTTACTACCACCTTCTGGCCTTCAAGAAGAAATGCAACAATTCTTTTATGAGAACTGTTTATTGCCATTGTACACTTGAAATGCATCATATCAATTAAATAATATAAATGTACATGAAAGCCCAGTGTAATCATTAATTGTAGCCATATTATATACTTAAGCTTCTTGGGCCTATTTTGAAATTTGATTATTTATCATTTCCAGTAAGACATCTCAGTTAATGAAATGTAAATAAATAACTATGCAGTTATCAGGGGATGCCAGATGTGTGGTGCAGAATGATAAAGCCTATACTTTGTCCAAAAGGATCTAGATAAGAGCAGTAGAACAAGCATCATAGGATTAGAGGAAGCAGCAAATGCTGATTCTTCCATTCTAGTGGAAGGGTACTGACTAACTCATCCTGTGGGGATGAGATGTTGGAAAGCCTATACACACAGGGGTTGCAAGAGTAAGAGCCCAGCCAAGGAGTGTTTGCACCTTGAGCACTTTGAACATAGTGGGTATGCAGAATCATGTATCCATCTTGGCCTTGGCATGTTGTAGTAGTTGCTGGCCTAAAGGAGGAGGACTTATGTCTAGCATATAAAAATGCTAGTAGCTGATTAAAATGATGTTGCACTGGGGCATCTCAATACCCCTGCGGACAAGGGTGTAGCTAAGCATACTCAGTGTACTCAAATGAGTAGATTTTCTTCTATGCATCTCTTGGAAAGTTCTACACTCAAAAAGTAAAGAATCTGTAGAACTGTGCAAACAAGTATTTGCAGTATACAGGTACATAGAGAATGGTTGTGTGAAAGAAATACATCTGCAAAACAGCTTTGCATGGGTATAAATGGCAACAGTTGAAAATAATGTGTCCCCTTCCTGTATGTCTGAGGGTAGAAGTTTGAGGGTTGAGTACATTTTTAAAATGGTAGGTAGGTGGTGGGAGGCAACAACACTAGGTTTAAGTACAAAATATAGATTTATGGCTATATTCCTGCCTGTGGAGACTATGAAATGAGAGGTCATCATCTTTGCTCTAAGATTTTTATGAAGTAGCATTGATCATAGGAGCCACTAGGATTGAGGGTAGGATTACTATCTGATTCTATTTTTGAAGGATAGTCCCACTTTGGGTATCTGGTTGTGCACAAAAGCAATGCCAGTAATAACTGCGCCTGTATTGAGCCACTTAAAGGAATAAAATGGAAATTGTACTTATACTTTAGGAGAAAACATATTTGTTAAATTTTATTCTAAATATTGCATGAAGTAAATAGTGTGGGAAGAAATAGCCAGGGAATTGTTATGGCTAGGCTTGTATAGGCCCTAGGGCTGATAGCCTAGTACCAACCTATGAACCTATGAAGCATCAGATGTCTTATTAAGCTATAAATATTTCTACAAAAAAAGACTCTAAAAAATGGGTAATCTGTAATTTGTAAGGGAATGGTTTGTCCAGCAAAACCACATTTCAGTAAGAAGTGTTGCATTTTGAGGAGTGAAAGAGAAGGCAATCCCAGATGGAGAAGGGAGTTCTGGACATGGGTAATTGTCATTGCTCATGCATGGGTGACAAGCAAATAATAATAGCCCACAGAACAAGTATTACTGGGGAATAACAGACTGCCCAGAGGCATTCTGAGCCCCAGTCTTAGAGGAAGAGGACCTTATTGCCATAAGAATAGGAATGCTTAAGAAAAGGGGACATGACACAAGATGTTAGGAGGGATAATTGGCATTTGCTGATTACAGGACTTTATGGCAGTACTGTACCAGCATTCAGAAATGAATGCCAAAACTGTAGATCAGAGTGTAACGTGTGTGCTATGTCTTTAAGAAGCATGCAAGGCTGTGCATGCACGTATAAATTCCAGACACATGCAATCCCTAGTACCATCTTGTAGAAGCAGGCAGTGAGTGAGCATGTATGATCGCAGTAGTTAGTTGGTATATAAGTTACTTAAGTCATAGTCTATAACCCTTTACAGCGATGTATTTGTTTATAGAATAAAGCTGCTTAAACAGAACCCACGAAGACTCGTTTCTTCGTGTACCAACACAAAAGCGACATGGTGTTAGATTAGGATGGAAAAGAGAAAAACATTGGGAGCCATGAGATGTAAAGATGACAGCAAAGTTAAAGCCAAGAGTAAACAGTACAAACACAACCAGAAAGAATTAAAGGTAATGAAACATAGTAAGAATTATTTACTCAATGTGAAAAAAAGCAAAACAAAAGGCATTACAAGGGCACAAACTGCATTATCAGGCA
This sequence comes from Protopterus annectens, assembly GCF_019279795.1. Taxonomy (NCBI): domain Eukaryota; kingdom Metazoa; phylum Chordata; order Ceratodontiformes; family Protopteridae; genus Protopterus; species Protopterus annectens. The sequence goes on from NC_056737.1 coordinate 1,768,611,529, forward strand.
AGCAGAAAGTACAAAAAAGTTTGTTAACTAAAGAAAATGTTTACAAAATGATTGGCTCTAAAGTGTAAAACAAGCATGTTTAAGGCAGAACGAGTGTGTTTAAGGCAGAATTGGGCATGTTTAGAGTAAAATGAGCACATGGAAGCACACTGGGCATAAAAAAGGGCTTAAATGAGCAACAAAAATATAATAAAAGAGAAAAAGGCACAGTAAGCAAAAATAAAGCAAGGTGACTGCTTGTATTTGGGGAAAGTACTGTGTTTGGGCACAACTATGACTTCATACTGTATCAATGGTGCAGTTAAAGTTATTCAAAGTATCTCAGTGTCTAAAAGTGCTTACAGTATGTGCTTATTACTGTGCATGTATTTCAAAGAGTTCACGGTGTGCACAGTGCAACTATCTCGTAAAATCCAGTCAGAGCATAGTTATTTGAAGAAAAGTTCTTGTGCTGGGTGTGTCTATTTGCAAAGTGCCACCGTTACAAAGTACTTCTTGCACTGTAAGGAGTTCCCTAGCAAGGTACCGGCATTTTGGGGACATTTCAGTGTACTGCATGTGGTTATTTGCAAAGTGCAAATGCTTTGAAAGAGATTGAATTTGGGTTACAGAAATTGAGTTTATTCGCATGGTATACTTGCTTGATATGTTTTTTGCATTGATAAGGTATTTTTGCAAAAGATTACAAGAGTATTACAGTGTTCGTGAGTGGCTCAGTTGCATCGTAAAGTTCTTGAAAGTTTCTTAAAGAGGTGACTTTAACAAGTAGCGGAGTATGACTGTAGCATGCCTGCCTTCATCGACAAAGTCCCAAGCAACTACTTTAGCATTTCTGCATTTACCAGTTCCAAAAGCTAATGATTTTAACATTTCTGCCTTTACCAATTTTGAGAGTGCATGATTTAGCATTTCTACCTTTACCAATTCCGAGAGTAAATGACTTTGGCATTTATACCGTTACTGATTCTGCAATCATGGTGAGTGGTGATAAATGACTTTAGCATTTTTGCCTTTACCAGTCGAAGATTTTGTAAAGTGTCGAAAAGTCTGAGAAATTGTTCCGCAAAGCTCCATAAAGTATTGAAAAGTTCGAAAAGTTATTCCATAAAATTTCATAAAGCATCGAGATATTTACAAAGCTATTTTGCAAAGTACAGTAAAGCATCAAGAAATTTACAAAGCTATTTTGCAAAGTACAATAAAGCATCGAGAAATCTAAAAAGCGATTTTACAAAGTGCAATAGATCATGAGAAGCTCAAGAAGTTTATGTCACAAAGTCCAGATATTCGAGAGTGCTATTAGGTTCTTCATTTGCATAATTCCGATAAGCTTAAAGAGAGTGAGTACAAGTACAAAGTACAAAACCATTGAGCAAACCATGTTTATGCCAATTACTTATGTACATGCGCATGAGTGTATATTCATGCTTAAATGGGTACCCTTTACTGGGATATGTTAATATGGCAGACGAATTTCAAAAACCTCAACCACTTGTATTTGATCAGAATATTGCAGAGAACTGGAGAATATTTGAACAAGTGTATGATATTTCCATACAAGCAGCTTAGGCTGATGGAGGTGCACATACCAGAGCATTTAGTTTGCTAAATCTAGCAGGATCTGAGGCCATAGAAAGAGAGTGTTCATTTGTATATGCACCAACACTGTATGAAGGTGAAGGTGCAGACTGCCATATTGTTGTGCAAAATGAATCAAGGGAAGACTCCGAGTGTTTGTAGTGCAAGTTCATAGAGATGTGTAACCCCCAGATGAACATTACATTAGAGATGCATTTGCTTTACACAAGGAATTAGAAACCAGGGGAAACGTTTGCAACTTATATAACTGACTTGAGAAACAAAGCTAAAACATGTTGGTTTGGTGATTTGAAAGATGAGCTAATAAAGGACAGACGTGTGTGGTATTAACAGTGCTGCAGTCATGAAGATTTTGCTTCGTGACAGTGATGTGACATTAAGTAAAACAATAGAGATTTGTCAGATCCATTCGGTGACAAAAAGACATACTAGTATGCTTATGAGTGACAAAAGCATGCTTTCAATGAGCTCTAGAGCAAATGTAGATAGTATGCAACACATGGCAAACAAAAACAGGCCTAAGAATGGGGTAGCCACAGGGCTTCCAAAGAAGGTTCCAAGCTTTCCAGAAAGTTCTAGAAAAAGTGCAAGTTCCACCACCAGCTCATTGCAACACGAACGTCAGTCAGCAAAACCCAAGTCTAGCTTTATTGTTAACTGTCGCAATTGTGGTTCAAATCATGAATCTAAAAGAGAGAAGTGTTTAGCATTTGGTCAGCAATGCCACATGTGTAAAAAATTGAACCATTTCCAAAAGTTTTGCAAATCAGGCAAGCCTCAATCAGTTGTAAAGAAAGGTCACATAGAAAAGCAAGTAGATCAAGTAGAGCCAAAACAGTCAGATTTCTATGTGGATGGTGTATCAGTACTTGGAGTAAGGGTTGCTGCAATAAACTTATTGGAGTGAAGTGTTTTGTACAGTCCAGATCAATGGAAAATCCACAGAGCTCAAAGTAGACACTGGATCAAAGTGTAATGTTATATCAGCAGACACATTTGCAAAAGTAAGAACTAACGAACAACTCAATGTAGCCAGCAGTGTAACACTTGTTGCATATGGAGGTGAAGAAATTCAAACCGAATGTTCAGTAATATTTTCCTGTTATTTAGCTGAGAACTGTTACAACTTATTATTCTATTTAGTCCGACAACCAGTGCAATCTTTACTAGGTCTCAAAGGTAGTTTAAGAATGAATCTGTTTCCTTTTGCTACAGAGGTTCATCATGTGAGTACAGTTCCAAGTTCAAGTTTTTCTGAAGCTATTTTCTCAGAGTATGCTGATGTTTTTGATGACAAGTTGGGCAAACTTCCAGTTGTGTATTCCATGAAGTTAGACCCAGAGGTCACTCCAGTAGTCAGACCAGAAAGAAGAGTTCCGATTGCAATGCAAGATAAAGTTAAAGCTCAGTTAGACAAGATGTTGCAACAAGTTGTGATTTGTCCAATCACAGAACCAACTGAATGGGTGTGGTCTATGGTAGCCACCCACAACAAAGGTTCAGATGAAATCAGGATATGCATCAATCCTAGAGATTTGAACAAAGCATTAAAAAGACCATATCATCCAATGTGCACAGTTCAGGAAGTTGCAGCTCTCATAACGAATGCCACTGTATTTTCAGTTTTGTATGCAAAGAGTTTATTTTGGCAAGTGATGCTTGATCGCATATCCTCATTTCTCACTATTTTTGGTAGTTCAGGAATTGGATGGCAGATACAGGTTTCTAAGGATGCCATTTGGAATATATTCTGCAAGTGAAGTCTTTCAGCGTGCGATGGAACAATTTTTTCAGGTTATCCTTGTGCCATAATAGTGGATAATCTATTAGCTGGAGGCAATGGTGAAGCATAGCATGATAGAAACTTCAAGAAAGTTCTAGACAGAGCATGTGAAGTAAATTTGAAGTTCAGAAGAAGTGCAAATTCAGACTTCCAGAAGTGACCTACATAGGACATTTGTTCACAAGTACAGGTATAAGACCTGACCCTACCAAACAAACAGCAATTCTAGAGATGTCAGCACCAGACAATGTGTAAAGTTTACAGCATTTTCTGGGCATGGTCAAATATATAGGCAAATTTATCTCAGATGTTGAGTTAACCTTTGAGAGAGCTTACACACAAAAATGTTGTATGGTCATGGTTAGAACATCATCAGAAGATGTTCGATGACCTTAAGCAGAAAATTGCCACCCACCTACATTAAGGTACTATGATGTCAACAAACCACTTGTTCTTTCCTGTGATGCTTCAAAATGTGGTCTTGGCGCATTTATTCTTAAAGAGGGCAGACCAGTAGCCTATGCATCTAGGACATTAACTCAGACTGAGATGCATTATGCACAAATTGAGAAAGAGCTTTTGGCAATAGTTTTTACATGTTCCAAGTTTCATGATTATATTTATGGTCGAGCTACCCAGATTGAAACAGATCATCAACCTCTTGTTACCATTCTAAAGAAGCCTATGCATTCCACACCAAAGAGATTACAAAGACTGATGCTGAAGTTGCAAAAGTACAATTTCAAAATGGTCTACACTAAAGGCAAATTGCTCTCTTGTTACCATTCTAAAGAAGCCTATGCATTCCACACCAAAGAGATTACAAAGACTGATGCTGAAGTTGCAAAAGTACAATTTCAAAATGGTCTACACTAAAGGCAAATTGCTCAATCTGGCTGATACTTTATTCAGATCACCTAGAAATACCACAGAATAGCTTGATGCTGAAACTTTTGACTTTGATGTAATGTCAGTGTGTAGTTTTTCCACCACTAGACTTAACGAGTTAAGCGATCACACTATGACTAATCCTGTTTCACAAAAGCTTAATCACTACATCAATGTCGGATGGCCATCAAAGCAGTCTGGTGTATCCCCTGAAGTGCAATCATATTTTCCTTACCGAGATGAATTGTTGATGGAAGATGGTATTATTTACAAAGGTCCTAAAACTGTTGTTCCTGCTTCCTTACAGCAAGAATATATTCAGATTTTGCATCGTGGTCACCCAGGTTTGTTATCTACTAAGAGAAGAACAAGAGAATTAGTATTTTGGCCTTCATTATCAAAGGACATTGATAGAGTTCTTTCTTCTTTTTCAGTATGTACCAGAGAGCATTTGCAAAGAGAAGCACCTCAGCTGAATCCAATACCTGAACTATCTTGGTCTACTGTAGCTACTGATATCTTTGAGTGGAACAATCAACACTATTTAGTTTTGGTCAACTCTTGTTCAAACTGGTTTGAGATTGATCTGTTAACAAACTTAACCTCAACAGTTGTTATCACTAAGTTGAAACATCATTTCTTAGTTCATGGTAGTGCACACAAACTTTATTCTGACAATGGTACTGAATTTGCTGGCTAGTTGTTTCAGAAATTTGCGAGAGAATGGGACTTTGTACATGTCCTTAGTAGTCCTAAATATCCGCAGTCCAATGGTCTAGCTGAATGAGCTGTACAGAGTGCAAAGCAATTAACTGAGAAGTCAAGGTGTGACAATACCTTTGTATTCTTGAGTCCACTTAATCTCAGAAGCATTCCTCGTGATGATATTCTTGGCTCACCTGCTCAAAGACTACTTTCCAGACTAACTAGAACTATGATACCTATTTCATCCAGTTTGTTGAAGCCTAATTCAAGGCTCAGTTGTTTAAGAAGTGTAATCTCCAGAAATCTAGTTATGACAAATCGAGCAGATTACTTTGTTCATTGAGGGAAGGAGAGATGGTACGAATCCAGACAACAAAAGGTTTTGATCGAATAGGACAGATTACAGGCATCTGTGCTGAGCCAAGATCCTATCTGGTAAGCTCTGAGGGTGTGGAGTATAGGAGGAATTGCAAACATCTTCCTGTACCAGAACCATCATCATTGCAATCACAGCATTGTATCTGTGATGTGAACTCTAAATCAAAGAATTAGTCAGACAATGTTTCCAGACCAGAATGTGTTCAAAAGTCTAATTCTGTTCCAGAAAGTAATTCAAATATTCCACAGGTCAACCATTTTGCAGAAACTGTTCCAGTTGCCAAATCTAATTCCCAATTTTATGTCACACGATATGGACAAGTTTCTAAGCCTAGTGTGAAATATTCAGCAACGTGGACTTGAATGTATTTATCTATGTACTTAATATTGTATAATGCATGTCTATCAAATATCTGTGATTTCTGCATGCTTAATAGTCTCATGACAAATTGCGTGATCTATTTCTCATAGAGGAAGGATGTAGATCAGAGTGTAATGTGTGTGTACTATGTCTTTAAGAAGCATGTGAGGCTGTGCACGCATGTATAAATTCCAGACACATGCAATCCCTAGTGCCATTTTGTAGAAGCAGCCAGTAAGTGAGCATGTATGATTGAAGTAGTTAGTTTGTATATAAGTTACTTAAGTCATAGTCTAGAAGCCTTTACAGTGATATGTTTGTATGGAATAAAGCTGCTTAAACAGAACTGATGAAAACTCGTTTATTCATGTACCAACAGGAAAGAGGCAAAAACTGTAATTGCATTCAGGACTAAAGTGTTTAATGGGTGCTGTACTATAACTGTGTATAGTTAAAAGTAGATACTTTTTTTTTGTTTAGAAAGATGTTACTATAACAAATTTTGAGTAGCATACATTTTCTGAAAGATATGAAATCTGAAATGCAAATGCCTATTAGTGACAGTTGAAAAGGGCACGGATTGTGGGATGGAAATGGGATCTGGTTTCCTAAAGAGTTGAGGAGCAGCTGGTTGAGGAACAGAGAATGGACCTTTTTTTACTTCTCAGCTGTATGACTCTAATCATTGCCTTTAGAATGTCTATTATTCCCTACTAATTCCACAACTGAAGGTTATTATTACACTTAGAAAATGGGCTACTTGTATCATCACATCAAAAAAGCACCAAGGATGAGTCAAAATAATACAATTTATTAGAGCTTTCATCCTCTGTAACTGGACTACTTCAGAATGTATCATCACTTTATATATATTTTATCATGAAGATATTTTTTTCTTTTTTTGTGTTATAATCAATGACATAAGTATACATACAATAACAGAAAAGGAAAGAAGCCATAGCAAATGCTTTTCATTAGCATGAATTTTATATATATATATATGTGTGTGTGTGTGTGTGTGTGTGTGTGTGTGTGTGTGTGTGTGTGTGTGTGTGTGTGTGTGTGTGTGTGCAGTTCTTTTGTCTTCTTTACAATACTCAGTCCTTCAATTTTTTTTTTTTTTTTGATTTCCAGTTTTATAGTTAATTGCTTTTTTGGCCGCCTATAGCATTAAACTTAGTAAGGCCTTACCAATACCCCAGCTCAAAAGAATAATTTCTGTAATTACAACCATTTGTTCCCTTAAAATTTCTCGAAAAGTACTCTGTAGGGAATTTTTAAAATTTATCTTAAGTTTGTTTGGGGTATAAAAAATATTCACACAATCATATCCAAACAAAAATACAAAACTTTGTGGATTTTGTTACATACTTGGTGCTGTAAAATATGCAGTCAGTGGTTAATACTAGTGCAGAGAGAGAGATTTAGGTAGGTAAAAGATACAGAGTTGTAAATATATTGAGAAATAGGAAGGGAGGGGGGGCAGGCAGCTGAGTCTAGTGTGCACACCTCTTAGTCACCGCAAGGTAAAGAAGACCAAAATGCATAGCTTATATAGCATACCCCAGTACAATAAATGAAGTATGTATTCACTGACCTGTGTTGGGTAGAGCATCTAAGAACTGAAACATACTTTAACCACTAAAGAGCTGTGCTGTCTCAAAGATGCAAGATGTGAGCTGCAGCAACGGTGTCCTATATAGCACTGAAAACGTATATACATGTACGTAAACACCAACTCTGCTTGTGTAAGTGTACACATGCCGCATTCTTTCCTTTCTTCTTTCTGAACCTTGGAAAATGAAGCAGCAGGAGTAGCAGTGGAACATAGTTTTTAAGCTAATGTTGACATTACTGCCTTTTTCACCAATATCTTTGAAACTCAGTGTTATCAAATAATTTGAGTATCACTTTTGATTTTTAATAAAAAACAAAAGAAAGCTCTGCAGTATCACTTTGCTGATAACAACTCTGAAACATTCACTTAAAAACATTTGTAAGAGTCATAGCCTCTCCCACTATGGATATATTACTTTGGGTTCTATATGACCCAGTTATGGTTGGATGGCTAGCATTTATTACTATCAGCAGAGTATCTAAACTTTACACTACCTATAACCTAGGATTACAATCTTATGAAATCCCTCCTTAATTATCTGTTAAAATAAACTTTACGGATCACAATTACTCAGCACTAGCCCTCTGCATTTAGGAATCACTCCTACTAAAGATATGATCAGTCCCTTCCTATCAAGCCTTCCATAACCAACATAAAATATGTGAATTGTGAAGTATTCTATAAGTAGTACACAATAGGTAGCATAACCTTAATCCATTACCCTCTGTCTAGGCTTTCATTTTCTTCATAGTATACTGTGTTACTTTGCCAGTAAAGTCTCCTTCCTGTTCTCCCCTTGGAATAATTTCTTATCCTTCTCACATTTCTCCCACTCTTCCTTGACATTTCCCCTCCTTCTTGCTTCCCTCCACTGTACACCTTATTTTGGGTTCTGTATATACTGAATAGTTACTATATACTACTCCCCACAATCAATTCCATGGCCACATTAATCCAATACCTCCCCAAGCCTACATACCCTCAATCAAGTCCACTACGTAAAATATAAGATCCTTAAATATAACTCCAGATTAGCTTGCTACCTACTTAAATACAACCTCAGACTACAAAAGTCCACTCAGCTTATGTCTCCACATCTATCTACTCTACTTATGCTTTGTAGAGATATTCACTCATATCCCAGCCCTACTCAATAATCAACTGCAGAAACCAAAGCTCTTCCTACCTCAACCTATTCTCATGCAGATTGTGGCAAAACTACTGTACAATAAAACTAATCAACATCAGCATTGAAATCTTCTGCAGTAAACTGACTTAGTTCTACTTCTGCAGTAAACTGACTTAGTTCTACTTCTGCAGTAAACTGACTTAGTTCTACTCTTGTATAGCCAGCCATTCCCCTGACATTACAATAGTCATGAAACCTGGATAAGATCTGAGCTTTGAGACATAGAAATTGTTTCACCAGGATATAACATCTGTAGATAAAACAGGATATCCAGAAAGGAGCAGGCAATATTGCTATACTACATGCCAATAACCTCACTATATAACCTTTTAGCAATGACATTACAGATTCCAGTACCACTGAGACTTTAGCCACACTACTAAAAGTCAATCAAAACAAGTCAATATGCCTCACTGTAATGTATAATATTTTCCAAAATAATCCATCTTCTCCAGAAGACCTATTACCATTATGATCTAATCACATGTCCCAAGAGACCATCATCATTGGTGATGCTATCATTAACTGGTCTACTTTCAGTCAAAAGACAGGTATCTAACTTATACATCATTTTGGGTTTACTCAACTCATTTCCACCTCTACCAGACAGAACAACTCAGCAAAAATAAAATCATTCTAGATGGAATATTCACCTCTGGTATGCATTGAATGACCACCACCCCACATATGCCATCTAGAAGTGCAAAAAAGCCCCCAAACAATCCACTTTAACATACTTAGAAAACTTCAAAAAATAAACACACACATATTCATTGGTACTCTAAGACAATGCTCCTGATCACATGTTAAGACTTTACCACTGGAAGAAACAATAGAAATTTTCACTTACACATTCTTAACCAATCTAAATAACCTATCTCCCTTTAGAAGAAATTGTGTCAAAACTAGCTCAGCTCCATGGCCTTGCTTACCAGATTAGAAAATAAGACAGACTATGTGACAAAACCTGAAAACTTGGGATATCAATAATAATACTACAGTAAACTCTCAGTTAGCCGGCATGCATAGGGATTAGTAGATGCTAGATAACTGTAGTTTCTGGTTGCTTGAATTACTATTAAAAATAGGCCTTGTTTGGTTTGACTTGTTCTCAGGTTGGGGAGAGAAGGAATTTGTTCCTATCTTCCTTTGTAAAACTCTAAAACTTTTAAAATGTAAGGCATCTTTTTGTGTAGGGAAACAGAAAGTGCAAGACTTGAAAATTGTACTGTATTTTTTCGATTTTTTTTTTTTTTTTTTTGCCGGTTGCTTGAGAGTGCTGGTTGCTTGAGTTCCAGTTAACTGAGAGTTTACTATATTCATTTTCAAACTTAAAGGTACATATGAAATCTTTCAATGTCCCTAATAAACTCATATTAAAGAAAATACTACCATAACTTACTGGAAACACAACTCAAAAACCTAAGTACATTTTGGTCTAGCATTAATTATCTTATCAAACCCCAGAAACCTTCTCAGCCAATCCCCCTGCCAAATGAATCAAATACTAGCACAACCAACAGTTTCAACCAGCACTTTTTTAAAGCAGCCAAATCTCTAACTAACCACTCTGACAAACCTAATACTGTACTACTACTACTACTACTAACAATAATTACATGTAACCACTGCAACTTCCCCCATGTCATCAATCTGAAACCAGTACCCAGTGAAAGCTACTATCCAATCTCAAACCATCAGCATTAGCAGCTGATGGCCTCCCTTCTGAATATTTATCACATGCAGCATTGGCCTATTCCATTTCCATTCTCATAAACAGCTCCATGAGTGAGTCATATGTTATCACTGTGTATATAAAAAAAAAACTATTTTATAATTACTCAAGGGCAGTAACTGTCTTGAACTATCCCACTATAGGCCAATTGTTATCTTACCTCCTCTTTCCAAAACCCTCAACAATGCATCCACATCCAGCTCCTCCGATTCCTTTTAGAAAACAGGCTTCTTTGACACTCACAATATGGCTCTGGTCTCACAATAGTACAAACATAGCCCTTCTATCCTTCCTGGAGTGCATACACCTTCACTGAAATGAAGCTGTAATAGTCAGTATTTTTAGAGCCATCCAAGGCATTCCATGCAGTGTCACACCAAATACCTCTTTTCAGTCTTGCAGACCTCAGCTTCTCTAACTTTACTGTCAAATGTTTTAACAGTTATCTGAGTAACAGAATTTAAGCTGCTAAATAGCTTGCTCGTCCTTCCTACCTGTTACCATAAGTGTTCCACAAGGTTCCATCTTTGGATCCCTACTGCTCAGCCTATTCACTTATAACCTTAGTTCAGTGCCTGGCCAACCCAGCCTTTATACAATACGCAGATGACTCAACATACCTACCATACCTTGAACCACAGTCCCTCACACAGCTATCATTTACCAACATTTTAAAATGTCCGGGCAATTTTCAGCTGTCGCTAAATCCTAAAAAGCAAAACTATTTTTTTTTTATATCTAAGTCCCTCAAGTATAGCAAAAATAGTTTCACGTGTTCTCCATTTCAAAACACCAAGATTGAAATTGTTCCTACCGGTAAATTACTGCGTGTTTTCATTGGAAATAATTTCACATTTGATTTCCACAGTCAATGCTCCATCAAAAAACAAATAAATAAATAAATAAAGTCATCAAAACTAGGTATAACATATAAAGCTAGACACTATCTGTCTGAACAAGCTTATAGAACCACAGTTACTTCTTGTCTCTTATTCTGTAAGAATATTCTTTCTGCTAAGCTCCACTGCATTCTACTTGTCAAAACTCAACCAATATTGCAACAAAATAACTAGATTTGCAGCCTGTGTTCTAACCAAACCTATCACTTCATTGCACTTCAAAAGATGGCATTCCCTAACCACCTCATATTCACTCAGCTAAGCACAGCCCACAAAATACTATACCAATCTCGGAAATATCTGGCTTTGGACTTACTATTAAAATAATGCACACCCTTCGATCCTTATGATCTGAAAAGTTGCACCTCCAAAACCACTAACAAACATGGGGCTACACACTTACGCCAACTATGTAGTCAAATTCAGGAATTCTCTCCGCCCTCAAAGTCAGACATAGTGAAAATCATTTTACTTTTAAACAAACATTAAACTCTGGAATACTCTCAGGACCGGCCTTAGGCTAACTGGTGCCCTAGGCAAAAGGACTCCACGGTGCCCCCCTCCACACCACCTGGTGCCCCCATCCAAATAAATACTGCATAACATGGAGACAAGGGGCAGTGTTTCTTTTCTGATAGCTGATAGATAGGTGGGCTTAAGCCCATGATTATCTTTGTTAAGAACAAATTAGCTGTACTAAGTACAAGGATTTCCAGATAACTGTTATTACATGGTGATCAAAGGAGAGGGAATTATCAATCCAGATTCTAAGGTCTCCAACTATATTCATGCTGTATTCTGGGAGCAGGCATTGTCTGTTAAATACAACAATGTTGTACTTTTTAATTTTTAATTCAAGTCCAGTTTGGGTAGCCGGTAATTATTTGAGTGTAAGTTACTGCTGATGGGCTTGTGCATCAGATGGGGATTTTACAATGACTCACAGTTTGCAGTTAAGCATGAACTTAGTTAGCCAGAGGTCTTGGTTATTAACCTGGAGTTCAGAATAGTAAATACTGAATAAAAGTGGTCCTAGTACTGAGCCTTGTGGAACATTGGTGATTAGCTTCCTGATTCCCGGCACTGCTTCTGCCACACACACCATGAGTTCTGTCTTTTAACAAACTGACCATCTATCTTACCACCTAGTATTTAGTTTACTATGAATTTATTTGTTTGTCTTTGTTGCCTGGGCACATCTGACTGGGATAGAAATGTCATTTTATTCAGTAGAGGTCTGGGAAGAAAAGCACCACATTAACATTCATAAAACATTCATAAATTACAAGTGTTCACAATACATAGACATTTTTATTACATTATTTTACATTGTATGTGGTATAGTGTCTTGAATTACTACCAAGTGCAAGTAAACATGGTAGCTGGCTGTTTAAAAAAATGCTATGTCCGGAAAGAAAAAAGTAAAATAAGTGGAAAAAGCCTTCATTTCCATTTGCATTTGGTTTTGTAGTTAGAAAGTGGAGGTAAGCAGGAGAGAGAAAAATAAACTATTTTCAGTGAGAACAGAACAGAAACAAAACAAAAGAGTTATTGATTGCTTACAGTACGAGACAACAATTAAATTGTACTAAGCTCATCGTCATTATGGATTCCACATGCGATGAGTTAGGAAGGGTGAGGTATGGTTTTGACAGAGGTACAGTAACATAATAAATTGCTTTGCTACTAAACAGCTGAAGAGCAAGAACAGAGCCAGGAGTGTAGGTGCTGTTTTAGTAGGATTTTAAAGCATTTGCCATTTTCTGTAAGTCTTATCTGTAGTGGAATGCAGTTCCATAGTTTTGTAATACAGTTGGAGTACAATGAGTGACCCCAAAGTTTTTTGATTTACTTACAACTAGGAGTGATTTATTATTGGAGCATTGTTATTGGAGTATGGTTGCGATATGTTTTTAAAGAGGAGAAGCTATCTGGTATGGATAAGTTTGTGGGCTGTATTGAGTTGAGAGTAGGTTAGCTGTTTTTGGAGTTTCAGCCAGACTAATTCCTTCAGGACTGTGCAGAGATGGGTTTTGGTTTATGCTAGCATAGGAGATGGTATCCAACACCATAGTTACATCAAGGTAAGCTGTATGTATAGTGTGACCAATGTCAATGGTGTGTGTTAACCTTTTGAAGAAACTTGCTAATTTATCTAGGCAGAATCTACCTCTTACAAAACTATCTAGTCTAATGAGATTTTTAAGGTCAAAGTTTATCAGGTCAGTTATAATGTGCTCTGTCACCTTCCAAATGAGACTTGTCGGGCTTATGCCCTGTAATTCCTAGGGTCCATCGTGTGGCCACTCTTATGGACTGGCATCATCAGTGTTCCATGTCATACTTGTGGGACTGAGTCTGTACTTGGGCTGCGGTTAAACAGTCACAGAGTGATTCCACCAAGATATGTTTAAGTACTGTTTATCAAACAGCCTAATATATTATCTGTTCCCAAGAAAGATATGTTCTTATTAATAAAGAACACTTTCATACTTCAGGGATGAAGCCCGTAGCCAGGCTCAGATTAAATAACTTATGATGAGGTTTCACCAGAGCATATTTAGTACTATTTAATAAACAGACTGGTGTGTTACCTGGTCCCATGAAGGAAGTGTTTTTAGTCTTAGATAGCTCTTCCAGAACATGTTCTTCAGTGATGATTAGGGTTTGAGATATATGGCTATTACAGGGCTTTAAATAGTCATTACAGGAGTGAAATTTGCACTAAATATATTTTCTAGTACTCAATGCAAATTTCCACTCCTAAGATGATTATCAAAAGCCCTACAATACCTGTATCATAATTCATTATGTATGTTTTATATATAAATGAAAAGGAAGCACCGAGGACTCAGCAGCAAGTGCCACAATTAGGGCGGTAAGAAATAAGTAATCCAACTCGGAGTATATTCCAAATGAACAGCAGCAGTTTAATGAAAGTCCAAATACGTAGCAACAAGTACACCTCACGTTTCGTCAAGAACTTCATCAGATAAACTACACACCCTAAAACAACAATTAAATACTCCAATTTAATTCAAACTAACCTATAAGAAATTGCCTGTCATGAATATATAAACAGTGATGCAAATGTTGAAATAGTTAATACAATTGTTTAAAAACATTTCAATTTATACAACGCACAATAAATAAATAAATTTGTTTTTATTAAAAGTACATAAGAATTTAAATAAATAATTAAATATATTTGTAGAAATGTTAAAATGTAATATTGTACTGGATGATAAACATTTTATATAATCTAATCTTTCAATGCCCTCTAGTGGAAATAATAGGTATGTATATATATATATATATATGCATGTATGAAAAATGAAGAACCAAAGTATTTAATGTAAATAGTTTAAATAAAACATTTTAAATAGAAAATTGGTGAAAACAAATGGACACTTATAAATGTTTATTCTTTAAAGTTTCGCTGATCTCATTTTTAATATCGGAGCCAAAGTAATCATATCATTGATACCCGGGAATTTATTTGACTCTAGAACTATTTGCCAGTATAGTTCCCTGTAGGCAACTAACGTTTCCCAGCTACCTCCCCGAGGGTCAAGTGGTACAACTTCTAAAACAAAAAAGTTAAAATAAGCACCATCACAGAACAAGGTGTGCTTGTATAGAGAATTAGTATCTCGCTTGGTCCTAATGTCGTACAGGTGCTCATAAATTCTTTGTTTCATTTTTCTTTCGCTCTTACCAACATAAAATGCTTCACATTGACCACATAATGCAATATAAATAATGCCCTTAGTGTTACAGTTAACAAAGGAGTCTAAAATAAGTGTCCTATTGCGGGCTGCCAAATAGTGTGTGTCACCAGTTTTTAAATTATTGCAGTAACCGCAAGCTCCACATTTAAAAACACCATGTTTTTTCTTTTTATTTTCGTCACTTCTCCTTATATGACTAACATTTTCTAAGATTCCTTTTATGTTCATACCTCTTTTGTAAGTATACTTTATTTCTTTGTCAAAGATATGTCCCAAGTCAGATACTTTTGCAAAATTTTCCCATTCCCTTTCTATAATTTTTCTGACCCTACTGGCCTGTCCATCATAGGTTAGAGTTAAACTCGAATCATATCTCTCCTTGGCAATGGTATTATTTGTAGTTGTAACAGAAATTGCGTTTAAGTCTTGACCTAATATAGGTGCAAATCTGCCCTTTCTTCCTTCAATTACCTCCTGTAATGTCTGGTCAATCAATTCTCTAGGATAACCTCTATCCAAAAACATAGACTTCAAGTTTTCACATTCATTAGTAAATAAAATTTCATCTGAAGTCATTCTACAAATTCTCACCATTTGTCCCTTCAAAACACTTCTTTTCTGAAAAAATGGGTGAGAACTTGAGAAATGTAAATAGGTGTTTGAAAAGGTTTTCTTCCTATACACACTTGACACAAAACATTTGACCATTTTTCTCCAAATAAACATCTAAATAATTAATCTTAGTAGTAGTAAAAAACTTGGTAAATTTTAAAAAATTAGTAGTGCTGTTTAAATACTCAACAAACACATCAAACTCATCAGAGGTACCCTTCCACAAGAAACATAAATCATCCAGGAATCTTACATATAATGCCCACTTGTTTTTAAACCTAGATGTCAAAACATATTTTTTCTCCCAATATGCCATTATAATGTTGGCGTATGTAGGTGCACAATGTGCTCCCATCGCCACCCCCTTGGTTTGCCTGTAGTATTCACCCTCAAAGAATAAGAAGTTGTTTTTCAATATTATCTCCATTAGAACTAAAATAGTTCTAAATTCATTGTGAGAAATTCCTTTGAGTGGTAATAACATTTCTTCAAACCAGGCCAAGCCGGTGTCGTGGGGTATACTGGTGAATAAGTCTGTAACATCTAGTGTGCCAAAGCCAGTTGTCTCATCATACAAGTTTGGTTTTATTTTACTAAGAAAATGCCAAGAATCTTTTAAAATGTATTCGTATTCATCAACTATATGCTTGATTTTAAAGTCTATATACTTGGCAAATGGTGCTGTAACAGATCCATCAGCAGCAACAATAAGTCTGAGGGGAGGGTCTGTATGATTTTTATGCACCTTCGGGATTCCAAAAGCAGTTGGAATCCTGGGCTTTTCCACATACAAATATTTGTAAGTTTTTAAATCAATTGAACCTTCAACTAGTAAATCATTTAGGAGAACATTTATTCTTTTGTACGCCACATTAATTTAATTTATGGAAATAACACTGTACTTTTCCACATCATTCAATAAGTTCAACATCTTTCCTTCATACATGATTCTGTCCATAAAAACCACACCCCCTCCCTTGTCCGGTTTCATGACACGAACCCCTGTATCATTGCTTAGGGCCACTAAAATGTCATTTTCACATTTTTGTAAGATTAGGACTTGTATAATTTTTTCTTAAACCTTTTCTCAGTTCTCTTTCTAATGATAATTCGAAATTCTTTAATTGAGGGTGTAAGGGAGGGTTAAAGTTACTTTTGCGTACAGGTTCATTAATAGTCGGAGGCAATTGTTTTCCCTTAAAGAATATTTCCAGATTTTTCTTCCTAATAAACATTTTGACATCAACAAGCAGTCTAAAAATGTTTGTTTTATATATACATATACATATATATAAGAGAGAGAGAGAAAATAGAAAACTATATAACTATAGCGGGGGGGGGGTCATGATGCGGAGCTGCACTACTTGTGCATGGTTCAACAACTCACAAAATACAAAAACATGCATGTGTGTGGTTATCTCCACTTCTGACCAGATATTATGCCTATCTCAGTACAACTCCACCTTTGTGTCAGAAGTGATAATGCAGACATTTGGAATGCACACCAAATTAGACTTGCAGCACTAGTTCCAGTTTAAAAGTGGAATGGTAGCTGCACTGTATAGAGCTGTTGACATTAATAAGCAATTCTGCTATGTATAACTTTCATACTGACATCCAATGCTAAATAACATTTCTAAGTCATGCAGTGTACTGAGTGCACTTCCTATCTTGCAACTGGATGTAGGGTTCTGAGATATTTTGTTAACCTACATAACCTGATGTGTCCTAATTTGGGCTGCACTATCGATTATATTTTCATTACCTGTCCTGACTTAAAAGTGTTATAGTAGTTAAACCATGTAGGGTCACAGATATTAATGAACAATTCTGTTTTGTGTAGCCTTTGTATTGGTGTTCAGTGTCAAAGTAAAAGTTCTTAGTAATGTACATACAGTGATTCTAATTCCCCTTTTGGAATTGTGGATAAGGCTCTGAGATATTTCCCTAAGTTCTCTGGCAGCTGGCTTAGAGGGTTAAAGAACTGTTAGCAAGCCATTCCTAGTGGTGTAAGGTTTGAATATCTCACCCTCAGGAGTGGTCTTAGGTCAACTGGACTCTGTGTGACTCTGAGCAACTCACTTAATCCAACACTGCTCTTGGGCTGAGTGTGAAAAAGGAACATGAAGATCCCTGTTCTACCCTGGAACACAAATCAATAAATGAACCATCATGAACTGAGGTATCCTAAAGCCCTTTCTGTCTGGGGTAGCATGCTTTACAAAGCATAAAAGAGAACTTCAGGATGTATAAAAATAAATAATGGTGATGATAACGAAAAAAACATATAAATGAAAATGCATTTCTTGTGTGATATTTTAATTGCCTAAGAAATTAATTGGTAAACTATTCGATGTCAAACAAATAATCAAAAAATAAAATAATTTTTTTTCAAATGTTCAGACATATTAACTATATTAGTCAGTGCAATTTGAAATAAATGGTATGGATTCCATCTAGACAAGGCAATATTTCTGATATCATACTGATAAACCTAGAATCATTCTGCTCTCCTCCCTCGGGAAGCTTTTAATTAAAATTGTGTGCTATGAAATAGGTCTAGTATGCCATCAATGGTCTGCATGCTTTAAACTGGAAAACAGTACATAGTGGGTAAGACTCTGTACAGTGTTTCCTGTGTGCAGTCTCAACCAATGTGTAGCCAGAGTACTTCATGCAAGGAGTACACATACATATGATCTCCCCAAGACTCAAATGTAATTCACAAATGCTACACTGACTGCTTGAGGGCTGGTCACAGTGGGGTAAAATATAAGACTCTAACTATATACATAAAGTTGGTGTAACACATCAGTGTTGTGATCCCTCTTCCATGCTGATATGTTGCTCATCATACAATGTTGATTAGCATATCAGTACTTCATTAAAAAATCCCTAGCCACAGCAAAGCTCCCTGTAGTACTGGTAGCCCTGTTACCACCATTAAAAAAAAACATCTTTTGCCACCCCCGTGCAATGATTCTGCCAAACTTCTGTCAATGGGAGCTCCCACAGTACCATATCCCTGATTCTCAATCTGTCATTATGTCTAACAGTTTCTTTTGAGTTACACTTTGGCACACCAGGGAAATGCAGTTTATTAAGGTATATCACATCTAACTTAGTAAGGTAAAATATACCTTGCTAACTACAAAGGACAAAGTGTACCTTGAACCCCAGGTTGTTTTCATGCCATGGGATCCCCTGTACAACTTTTAGGACCATACATAAATGCATATGTTCTTTTGGTTTAACCTTCTTGGTTGCTTGAAATTCTATTTCTTGTTTAATACAGCAACGTTTGTTTGTGCTTTACAGCCTTAGTTTGGAACATTTGTTGTGGTAAGGAGTGAAACAAAAAAGTATTAACCCATGACTAATGTATCCATTTCAGAAGATTTCTACCATGAAAAGACACTCAAACTGCTCTCATTATAATCCACCAAAGTCCATATTTATCAACTATAGACACTTTATCGACTGTATACACATCACGTCTGACCATGATAAAAATGGCCACAACTATGATTCCAATTTGCTTTATACAAATACATACTAGTCCTGTAAAGACAGACAATTCATATTTTAAATGCATCAGCTCAGCTGGTTCAGTCATTTTTATCCACAGACGTCCCCCAAATACAGCAGTTATAGTGACATTGTTGACTGCATCCTTCTCAAATGTCTGCATCAAAAAATTAATAATAATAATCATTTTTCAATTTTTTTCACACCAACACACAATAGCCATAGTAATGTATTCCAGCTAATTTCACACACACATGCGCACTAACCTGCAAAGCCAAACTAAAGACTGTTTAAAATGAACAGATGATAAGAACATAAGATACTTTCATCCACAAATAATCCCCCACCCCTACCAGCAATTTTAGCTACTTTGTTTACTATGTACACTCATTATTTTTATGAAGAGATACATTATATGTATTTTATTGGTGGTTTGGATTAACTATATTAAATTGTATAAAGATCATTAGCATCACACCATAAGATCCAACCATGTGTAGCACAAATTAAATAGAAAAGAATATATGATGATAGCATAAGAAATATTAACCACCTGATACCACATGCTAAGACAATATGCAAAATCTCTGCAGACGTAAAAGTTATCTGAATAATTCCACATTAAAGAGAACTATTACTAATGTAGATGTTACTCCAGAATAAATGTTGATCCGTTCGGGACAACCACAAAAAGAACAAAAATGACTTCCCAAACAGGTCTGTCCACCAACAAAACCAGTCAGCAAAATAAATCCAGTCCGGTTGAGATAAAAATCCAAATTTAATATAACAAACAGATTCAGGTTTAGCGCTCGCTGTTGTCGCGAGTGAAAGCGCTAAACCTGAATCTGTTTGTTATATTAAATTTGGCAAGCGCTAAACCTGAATCTGTTTGTTATATTAAATTTGGATTTTTATCTCAACCGGACTGGATTTATTTTGCTGACTGGTTTTGTTGGTGGACAGACCTGTTTGGGAAGTCATTTTTGTACTAATGTAGATGTTGGAAAACAATTCTGCTTTTCAGTACTTCACCTACAAATGCAGTACCCACTGCCCACGAAGAATAAATAGACAATGTTACATTAACTAGTGGGTGTACTGGTGGAATTATAATAACATTTCCCAAAGTAGATTAGATATGCAAATTACTGGCAAAAAACAGCTAAAAGTTCATAGTTATTTACTAGGCATGTATTCCAGTGGACCATTTAGGATCCTAGCCAAAATTCTCAATTACCCCAACCGATGTCTGGTTAATTGACTTGTTCAAGGAAACACAGTAGGTACATGAAAAAAGGAAAGATTCAAACATGCAACCTTGGCACAGGAAGCAGCTCATTAAGAGAGCAGAACTTTAGTGTTCTGCACTACCTGACAGAGTAATAGCATTTAACTAAATGCAGAACTATTTTACAATCTGATCTTGTATAGATGATGGTATCACAATAATATGAAACAATGATTTGCATAATGGATGCTGAAGATCAGACAATTCTCACTATGCTTGCAAATAATGCAGACTATGCGACCTGATAAAATGCCAGCTCATTTGTAGTTAATGGAGGCTGTAAATACTGCAAAATATGTTACTAAAATGCAACATGTTTAAACTATTAGAATGCAACTTGTTTAGACTATATATTACACAATCCAGAATTAATTAATTCTTTAGTGCAATAAATAATACAAAACAATTAAAGTCAATAAAGATTTTGTTGCAGCTTTTGTTCAACAATCCATAAGCCATACAAAAATCAGAAATATAGGTTCATAGGTTGGTACTAGGCTATTGGCCCTAGGGCCTATACAAGCCTAGCCATAACAATTCCATGGCTATTTCTTCCCACAATATTCGCTTCCCTGGACCCCTGGATATACTGCACACAAAATACTGTTTTTGGAGGGTGCTTATATCCTAACTACTGTAGTCCATAGGTAGTTACTAGGCTTGCAGTCCTGGGGAACATTGAGGAGCCTACCCCAAATTGCCAGTTGCCCCAAAACAACAGCACTTGATTAATTGACATGGTTAAGGTCACACACTAGACAAATAATGGTGTCACAAAAGGAAATACTGCCAGCCCAGCTATATATATATATATATATATATATATATATATATATATATATGTGTATATATATATATACATATATATATATATATATATATATATATATATATATATATATATATATACAGGTCTACTTCAAAACATTGAAATCTCATAACATTGAATTTAAAAATACTGAGACCATAACATCGAAAACCCAAAAAAACAAAAATGCAGAACGCTGAAAATGATCATTATAACACTGAAAACTAAAATGCACATGTAAATAACATCCCCTCCACCTATAACAATACCAAAGTAAGAAACACATCTTTTACTATGTTTCTATATTCTTATATGTTTTCACCCCCACACCCCCCCATAAATTAAATATACCAACTCCTAGATCGCACTACAGTGGAAAAAAGTTAATTTCCTAACCTCACTGCAACAGGATCACCATACAGAATATAAAACTATATGGATGTGTTGCTTTCACTGAAGTTAAGTTAGTGTTCTAAGAAGTGCTGGGAGAAGTGAGTAGGGGAAAAAGTGTTTATTTTGCCTATCTGTATGTGTTTTTAGGCCATACAGGTAAGTGATTTAGACATGCCCCGCGAGTCAATAAACTCTGTGCAGGAATAGTGCTATACCTGCATGCAGTGAACTGTGTCCATTTACTCTTAGCTTTAACAGCAGTGCGTCTTGCATATTCATGAAGTTGAGCTGCTGCTAAGGCTAAATGGATGTGAACACTACTGAGTGCAGGGGGCATATTTAAGTAGTGCATGCACATCTAACACACCCCCTGCACTCAGAAAGTTCCATACGGCACTTTTTAAAAGCATTTCCATGTCCGCGGACACTAAAATCAAATAAAATCAATAAAATAGTGTCTGCAGACACAGAAATAGATAGGGAAGCAAGAAATCAATGCAGAGGGTGTGTGACAGGTTCTGCCACATGCACCCTGCATTGTCAAAGTGCCATACAGCACTTTGGAAGTGCTTTCACTGTCTGCGGACACTGAAAATAGGAAATCCAGATAGGAAGCAATGCAGGGTGTGTGTGACAGGTATTGTCACACACCCCTGCATTGTCAAAGTGCCATATGGCACTTTGCAAGTGCTTTCAGTGTCCGAGGCACTGAAAGCACCCATCCCAATAGGAAGCAATGCAGAGGGTATGTGACAGGTACTGTCACATACCCCCTGCATTGTCAAAGTGCCATACGACCATACCCCTCAACTGTACAGGTTTCTGCACAATGCCCAGATTCCTGCCTCACCTACCTCTTAACCTCCTAAAGCAAGAAAGCTGTATGAAGCCATAAATAATGGGGGGAACAAAGGCCCAAAAATAGAGACACTTTTTAAATATTGGCACTTACAAACTTGGAAGGTTGATAGAATAAAAGGTTTGCATTAGCACAGATTTCCTGAAGGGTATGAAGTCTGAAACCCAAATGTCTGCTATTGTCAAAGTGCCATATGGCCATACCCCTGCACTGTACAGGTTTCCGCACAATGCCAAGATGCCTGCCTCACATGCCTCTCAACATTCTATAGCAAGAAAGCTGTACAAAGCCATAAATAATGGGGGAACAAAGGTCCAAAAATAGGAACACTTTTTAAATATTGCACGTACGAACTTGGACAGTTGAGAGAATAGAAGGTTTGCATTAGCATGGATTTTCTGAAGGGTATGAAGTTTGAAACCCAAATGCCTGTCAGTATGTTCTGATTTAAACCCTGAGTGATTTGCCAATAGGAAACCACAGTCACCCTTCCTAAGTTTATAACAGCAATAATTAAAATCTGTCCCTATGTGTCCCTTTACAATTTCCCTTACTGTGACTGACAAGGAGTACAGATACATGTAAATAAAGTGGGTTTATTAAATGTCTTTTTCTTTTTTTACCATTCTAATGTATGTTTAAGTATAGGTGAGTGGGTGTGCACATTAAGGCCCTCTGCTCAGAATTGCCTAAACACCCCATAGGAGATAAATGAAAATATATAGCCTAAATCCTAATGCTGAGATAGTGTAGTGATTAGAGTCCCGGCTTTGCATTCACAGTTCGAGTACCAAGACAGACACTTTATTTTTACATGGGAAAGCAGTGTTAAAATATTTTTTTTTTATTTTAAATTATGTAGTACATAATAATTGTCAACCAGGGTTGTGTAGCTGGTCTATAATGTAAGTATGAGTGCATATAACATGTGAAATCACCCATGTATACATAAGTATCCCATACAGTATACTCACACCCCATGGTAATGTAATGAAAGCACATAGAATGATGTCATGTAAAGTAAATAATATACACTTACTAATATGTCAATAATGATTAATTAAGTCATTATTCTGATATATTTTGTTTAATGAAAAGTGGGCAATGGTTAAGAATGCTCAGCTATGATTAGCCAGTGTAAACATTGCTTAAATGTGAATGCTAAGCAGCATTCAGCTCAACTAACCAGATTTGCACATTGTTAAGCAGTGCTCAGCAATTACCCCTTTAAGCACTGTTCAACTCAGCTTAGCAGATTTGTGCAGTGGTTAGCTGAGCTTAGCATTTTCAAAATGGTCCAATGATGGCAAAGGGTGAGAACATCACCTTATTTAAATGGTGCAGGTGATAATACAGCCAGAATCTGTTGTAGCTTGTTCTGAGTAGGAACTATGTCAGGTGTTGGTGAGGGCTTGTGCTTTTGGGTACATTGCTGGGGTATCTTGGAGTCCAGAGTCGTAGCTGGGCTCCTTCTAGCAAACCATGATGACAGACTGCTGTAGGGCCAGTACCAGGGTTCACAGTATAAAGTGGAGGCCTGTGACCACCTGGAATGCAATCTCACCAGTGCCACTGGCATCGTCCAAACTGATAAGCAGGTACGGCATCACTATGCCAACCTAAAGTAAAGGAAGGGGGTGCTCTTGGTCCAATGGATCCAAGACGCTTGGGACAACCATGCTTTAGCAGTTTGGAAGTATCCCAGATATAGCTATACCAAATTATAGCCTGAGTATGTGATAGGAGGCATCAGTAAAGATTTTATGCAACTTGAAGAGGCTCCTTTTGTGTTCTTTCTTGGGTTTTTTTATGTGATAGACAGGTATGCATAATGTTTGTTTGTTTTCTCCCCCTACAGCTGCAGTGAAGAGAGCTAGTAATGCTGAGGCCCATGCGGACAGACTGACAAGTCTGGGCTGACAGACTGGTGAGTACAGATCTACCTTGCAGTATATAGTGAAATAAATAAAAAGGAGTAAATTGTTTACTGTGTTCTGTGTCTAACAATTAAAGAAACATTTGACAGACTAATAGTCATCTACAGCATATTCCATAGTAGATCACTGTGTCATATAAGTACAATAAAAACATAAACCACCAACTGTTGTGTTTATTCTGGTATGTTGTTGTAGAAATAGAATGTGTACAGGTTCTGCACAGAAAATATGGCTTTGACAGGATGAATTAATAGAGGTTGTTCCGAGAATCAGTTAGTATGCAAAACAGTAGATTGTGGAGCTGTAATCAAGATATGCATGAAGTATGGCATATGTTATGCACTAAGATCTGAACCCTGAATACTAATCTCAAATGTATTATAGTGTGTCCCCTGCTGCAGTGCCTTGTGTTAACCTTTGCTTTCCAGATTGTGTAATTTCAAAGGATTACTACACAATACACTATTTGTTTTGCATGAATCTCAGGATTACAAGGTCAGACTGTCTAACCTACAGAGTATTAAGCAGAAAACAGTCAAGCAAGAGCCAGCAGTTCCCCCAGTAGTTCGGTGTGATGAGAAACAGCCTTGGAGCTCAATTTAGCACACCCAGACATGGTTCAAATCCAGGGAGTGGTACTGAGATATGTGCATATATACATTCAATATCTGCAGAAACAGTCAGATAGTGGTAACAGATATTTTCTCCAAAGGTCTTACAGGTAATTAAATGGTTGTAGTAGCTGTTTGAAGGGTATAACAATATACCATGTACAAATGTCCCACTGTCCAACCCCATGCCTGCAAATGATAGCAGGATAGGTACATACACCATGCCCTTTTCCTGATACATGCCTCTTAAGTGTCACTCTGTCATGGCTAGTGATCACTGCTGCCAATCACCTTGGACACAGATAAGAATCCAGGTGAACTATGCTAGTAGCAGACTCACACAAGATCATTGCAGGGTACCCCTTCTTTGTCAGGTATGTAACCCTGACATGTACAAGCCCCTCCAGTAAAGTAGCCACAGTTCACCCAGTCTGCCCCATACCATTACAGGTTGACAGACTAAAAGATATGTATGTGCCAAAGAAGCTATGGCCCATAGGTAGATGTAAAGTGAGGGCAAACCTGTAGAATATTGAGCAGTACTGCTGTGAAACATAGAAGCTGATACAGTTGTTAATGGACTTTTTATTCTCTCCCCCACCCGTCATCTGCATCAATAATTATTATTCATATACTATGGGTATGTTGTTCTCATAACCTATTGTTGGGACATGTGTTCTATTATTGTCCATATATTTCATTGGTGGCATATTAACATACCTTTATTGGTGACCTGTTGCTGTTAATGTAACTTGCAGTGGTGACTGCCCATGGGTGGGGACCTCAGTCCCACTGTATCTATTTGGGGGCTCATGGCCTTCTGATTCACAACCACCCTCCCCTCCCAAGGTGTTTAACCCCCCCCTAATGTGTCATATACCCCCTGTCTGCTGTCTTGTGTGTCTTGTCTGTTTGCCAATGCTACCTATCCTACCCAACCTACCTCCCCAAACATACCTACAGCCCTTCCCCAATATCCCACTCTCACCTAAAAAAAGGGCATCTGTCCCACAAAAAAATCATTTCCGCATACATAGTTCTACATTTTTCCCCCATGTACAGTAAAATTAATCAATCTACCCACAAATTATTCTACAGATGTCTGTTGCCAACACCCCTCCCTGTGGGGTGTGAGACTGAAATCCCAAATTATATGCATTATTCACAGCTGTTGCTGCAGAAGAAATGTAGAGCTATGGTCCTTTCCTACACCCATCCTGCACATCCCTATATGGTTTTCCTAATGTTTTACCCCTTGCTTGCCTCCATTTCACAACTTTCCTATCACCTTTTTTCTTTTCTTTAATTAAAATTAGTGCGGGTGTAAGCTGTCCTATGCGAATCTAAGAAGACTTAACCATCTGTTAGCATTACTTACCTTCATGCAAAACTGCACAAAACTGATTACAAGTGCTTTAATCAGTCTTTCTCCATCAGCCCTGACAAGTCTCTAACCCAGGACCCTGTGCACTACATTCACAGCAATGTACCACTATATCATCTGACCTGTAGGAATTTGTAATGCTTTTACAAACATACCATGCATTATGGTCATTTAACGTGAATGGAAAATGTTACCACTATTGCATCTTGAACCCAGGACTCTGTGCACTATAATCACAGCAATGTACCTCTACACCATCTAAGTTGTAGGAGGTTGCAATGTTTTTACAAACATATCATGCACTGCAGATATTTAACATAAAGGAATATATATCCTTTGTACTCTTATATACATATATATGTATATACAAATGCAAATATATATATATATATATATATATATATATATATATATATATATATATATATATAAAAGCTACATATACCTATATGTGTGTGTGTGTGTATATATATATATATATATATATATATATATATATATATATATATATATATATATATATATATAAACAACCTTTTACAGCAAGACATCTGCAAAAAGCCTGACAAAGTGGGGGGATAAAGGGCAAACAATAGTGACATCTTTGAAATATGGCATGGTTTGATTTAACATATATTTCCTGGTAGATTTCAGGTCTGAAACACAAATTATTGTCATTTACTAATGTCAATGCTCACATCATAGCAGTGATTTATCAAAAGCCTACAAGTGTTATGGGGAACAGACCAAACATATTAGCCACACACCCGGACAGTGTCTAGACATCTGGACAGTGGAGAGGTATGACTGCAGTCATGTATCAGAAGAGAAAAAACATTGAGAGCGGCCAACCATTTCACCTAGCACCTTCTGAACCACAGTAAGACCAACACGACACTACCCCAAATCAGCTCTGGGGAATTACCCATGTATCTCCAAATATATCATGCACTACAGAGATGGAACTGTTGGCAAAAGCAGACATTGGTGAGAAATTGTCCACCCACAACCATTTGCACCACCATCACAGTAACATACCAGTACCCCAAATGAACTCCAGAGTAGAACGACTGTTTGAACAAATATATCATGATTGCCAGTCACACACTACACCAACATATAGTGGTCCAACTTACAGTCTACTGGGAATCCTGAGGTGTTACAGGACATTTCTCAGTCTGCCCCTACAAACATATACACCTGATAGACCACCAGCAACTGTAGCAGCATGCACAGCCAGATAGAAAAGGATCTATAACACTCACATCTGCTACTCTCCCTACTCAGCCCAACAAAGATTTACACACAACACTGCTACACAATTTTGGCAATCTGTTAACAATGGCCAGACATAAGTAACTCTCAACTGTACAGATTTCCACAAAATGTCCAGGGTGTGGGACCATATTTATGGCCACTGCCCCATACCACTTCCAGGAGTCTGCTAAGTCACTGGGATGATATCAGGAGTGCAGTCACTAAATAATGATCTACCATACATCTGAACATCTTACTTCAAGGCATCTCAACAAGGCATGACATACTTGGGGGACAGGGGCCTGAAAAGAGGGGCATATCTCACATAATGGTGTTACGAACTGAAACAGTTGCAGGTGTTACAGGGTTTGTTGTAACATAACATCCCTGTAGGATATGATATCTGAAACACTAATGGATGTCAACATTTACTGACTACAATCCACACATTATCCTACTGATTTCTCAAAAACAGAAATTGTCTGAGGAACAGACTAAACATAACAGGAAACCTCTGGTCAGTCTGTGGACATCTGGGCAGTTGAGAGGTATGTCAGAAACATATCACTGTCAGATGTCAAGTCACAGAGAGAATGCATATCCAGACAAACCCTGTTAATCTAGCAATCCTCTACTTGTATAACAGCAATAAGTACTTACATAGCCGGTCTTAGGCATAGGCCAACTAGGCATCTGCCTATGGAGCCGCTGTAGCAGGGGCACTTTTTCAGTGTTTATTTGGTGTAAGTTGACCAGGATGGGGGCACCAAGTGGTGTGGTGGGGGGTACCATGGAGCTCTTTTGCCTAGGGCACCAGTTGACCTAAGGCCGCTCCTGAGTACTTACAATGTGTACCCAATTCTGGAGCTTTGTCCCCCATGTTGTTGGTCTGTCTCCACATGTCTTGTATTGAGATGTATTTCCACCTACTGTCTGTGAAGCTGTAGCCCCCACACCTCCATAATGTCCTCCACACAGGCAAGGAAAAGGGGCAAGGCCCACATGAAGGACTCAATTATAGCACTGTGTTGCTATGGCATTGGAAAGATAACACAGCTGCTCTAGATGAAAGTAGCAAGTGGGAGACACAGATTGGTGCACAGGCCATCAACTGCTCATGAGCATTACCTACAAAAGGCAAGCTGCTGCAGATGCAACACAGGTCTGAGCCCATCTAGATAAAGACAGACTGTGACTACATAAACCTAACTATTTGCATTATTCTGAGGAAATTCTTCAGCACTATAACAGGTATGTCAATCATGTAAGCTTGTAATGGAATGCAGAAGGGGGGATACAATAATGTGAAATAGGAAGTTAAATATTAGGTCACAACAAGACCCACTGGACTCACATGCTGCTGTCAGGTACCTATGGCCATTCCTGCTTGCCCTGTCTGCAGTGACATGGATCAAATCTCTGGCCCTTGAGTCACCCCAGCAAAGGTCAGCTCATGTATGACTACTACTGGAGTGTCTGTTGTTCAATGCTGAGTATGACACTGCTAGGCCAGCTACGTCTGATGTTGTAAATAGTCATATGTCACCTGTGAATGCTACTATGATACATATGCTGTCTTACAAATGTAAGAGACTTACATAGTGTATGTGCATAGTACACAGCAGGTGCAGAAGTGTGTGTTGAACTGTATGTTACATACTGAGCCCATACCTGACAACCATCCAGAGTTTTGCAGACTGACCATGTCTGCCTCATATTTGTAGTCAATGCCTCATACAGTTGTGTATTGTCTGGCACATCACTGGCAACCCATTAAAGACTGAAGTCATAACATAATAGCATACATTTGATTGTCAGATGTCATATCCTGTGGAGTAGACCTGTGGAAGTGACACCGTCTTTGTTGGCAACTAAGTGTGTTTCAGATAGATTCATAAATTGACACTATTTTCTGGCCTTTTCCCACCAGTGATGTGTGCCGTTGTGCAGATGTCTTGCTCTAACAGGAACTAGGTGTCTTAACATGAAATCCATGTCAATGCAAGCGTACCTTGTCCTGTAGGATGCCAACATTTGTGCAGTCACTGACACCTGCTTTGCAGCTGTGGACAGCACACTAACCTTGCCAAGTTACTCATCCAATCATACGGTCAGACCCCAAATAAAGGGCTGCAAAGCCACAGGAGGTGAAGTGTTAAACATTATTATACACATACACACCTCCAGGCTGACCAAACAGTATGACGCACAGGAGACATCCCGAGTGCAATTAACAGTTGACAAAACACCTATTCAAATCATAGGCCTCCAACCATGACTATGGACACCCACCACACCAATTGGAACTTGCTGGAATCTGACAGAATTCAATCATCTACCCTGGTCTTGGGTGACTTCAACTACCCAACCATGGTGTGCATGATCTATGCCACCTGAACATGAATGCACAGAGAATTCTAGGCTTTGTTAATGGCAATGCAGTGGATCAGCCGGTCAACACTCCTATGACAGGTGAAAATCAAAACCTTTATTTACTTACATGTCCTAGATTTGTCAAGTGTGTATGTACACACTGTTTTATCTGGCAACCTGTTTTGCATGTAATATGGTTTTAACATTTTGATATTGTATTACTATTATATGAGCATTTAGTTGTTCATTGTTCCCCTAGTCCTTTTTTAGTGCTGGGACTTTAATTCAGATGAGGTTCAATCATGTAACTTGTTATTCTCAATCAGTGAACTGTTTAAATGTTCTCAATGAAGGGGAGGCACTGTTCACTTGTTTGTTCTTTCTGAAGAAGTCGGACTGTTAGCCGAAGAAAAGTATATGGTTTTAATGGCTTAAAATAAATTAGTATTTTCTCATTCACATCGAGTTGGACTTTATATTCTCAGTGGAATTGAGACTTGGGCTTCAGAGTGTTTGGTGAGTCTATATAGCATTTCCTAGTTTTTCCAGGTTTGTCTGGTGTGTTTGTAATGGAAAACGCTCCTGAGTCTCAGTCTGGTTCCAGTACTCCAAGTGAGGCCGGAAACTTAACACAACTGATCGAGCTTTTAACTGAAAAGGTGAATGTATTATCAAACAGGTTGGACAGTGCTTTGGGATCACAGCTGAGCTGAGGTTTGGATTTAGAGACTTTTCCAGCAGGTGTCTGTAGTTCAGTGCATCCAGGGGTCAGTCCTATTACTGCTTCCAAGTTTCCAGCAGTCCATTTCCATCTCGGAGATGAGAGTGCCAAGCATGGACCTGACTCGGTTCCCCCGGAGACACACCTTCCAGGTTCCTGTGTACCTTCCCAGACCTGGAGCCAGGGGAACTCCGATGGTATCGACCATCGAGTTCATACACATCCAGGTCCTTCCAGTCAAGGTACTACTTCTCTTTCTTCATGGTTAAATCGAGCATTCGACTTTGGTAATTCATCAAAGTCAACTAAACCAGACTATAAAATGAGTGTCTCTACAGACTTGACTTCCAAATTAAACACATTTGATCAAAATCTCTTGAAACTAAGAAAATTACAAATGGAGGTGGCATATTTTGGGGAATGTAAACGAGCAAATATAATCCCCAAAGGCCTTAGATCCTGGCAGTACCCAACTGGCCTCCAGGACGGGTCTGCTTTCCATAGAGATTTGATAAAACTATTCGACCCTCATGGGGTCGAACTCATGGAATTGATTTTCCATCATTATCAGCAGGCTATTGACATTCTTCTTCTTGATACTTATAAGCTTGATGATGCCATTAGGAATTACATAAACTTCCATAGATACAAGTTTGAGTACGACCACACCTTTATAGTATAGATCAACACATTTCTAAATTAACTTCTACTAAGATAAAGAAGTTAAACAGGGACATCGAAGTGTATAAACGTGGTACAGCATATCCCAAACCCCCTCCATCCCAAGGCAATTTTTTGGCTCACATGCCTTGGGTGGGTGAAAACCGCCAGCCTCTCGAAGCTTGCTTTGTTTCAACTGACTATTCTGACTCAACTACTGTTTTGAATTCCCCAAGAATTGAAGACTCTACTAACAGTAGTGATCAGCGAACAGTCCTCAACCTTACCACTCCACCTGGTGGGGCAGAGGGAGGTAACCCTTTTCGAGTCCTGGCATCCTCCCCACCTTCAAACCAAGTTCGGAGGACGAATCTTCAGTCCAGGAACAAGAAGACTTAAATGTATCAGTTATAGAAGCTGCTCCTTATTCCAGTTTACGTGAAACATTGACGAATACTAACAAGGACTTTAAAATTTATAATTTTTCTGATTACTTTTTTGACATAATGTTAATAGATTTGTTAGCCAAAGGTGTCTCTTTTGTGCCTTCAAGAAGAGCAGATGTAGCTTCTTCAAGTATTGATTTAAAACTTTTTGTAAGGGAGCTTAACTTACAGGTCTTAATGGGGAAATCTTTGGAGGAGAAAAAAGATTTTTTATTATCCAGCACTTACAATCCACCACTCCACCCTGCACTGAACACATTTGAACAGATTTGTGAGTTTGACATCAGACATGCTCTCACGGACTGTTTACCCCCACGGTCCACCATGTTCAACATCAGTAAAGCAGAGAAGTCCCTATTTGGCATGCTAGCTGGGGCTTCGGTCAGGGTAATGCAATCTGACAAGGGTGGGGGTTTAGTGGTTATGGAGGAATCAGACTACAATAGAAGAATGGAGGATATCCTCTCTGCAGATTGTTACCTTGAGGTATCCCGGAATGAGCTTAATATAGGAAATTCCCGTGTAGTTTCTTATTTTAGTAATATGTTCCTGAATGGAACCATTGATATAGATTTATTTAACTTTATTTCTCTTCCTGTATTCAAGGTTCCAGCAATTTTCGGTACCCCTAAAATTCATAAAAATCTTTTAAATCCCCCCATGCGTCCACTAGTAAGTGCTAGGGGCAGCATTACATACACTGCTGCCAAAGTAGTTGATTCCATTTCAAACAAATATGTAGCTACTGAATCTCAAATTAGTAAAGATTCTTGGTCTTTTTTAGCCAGGGTCAATTCTACACCTTTTTGTGAGGATAGTTATTTTTTAACTGCTGATGTAAAGGATTTATATACTTCCATCCCTCACTCAGTGGCCTTGGAATGGATCCCTTCCTTGATGTCCCTTAAACTAGCCCCTACTACTGAGATCCAATTGGTGAGTGAATTGTTGGATATTATTTTATCCAACAACTACGTTTCTTTCAATAACAGATTCTATCTTCAACAAATAGGAGTACCAATGGGTTCTCCTTGAGGGGCAAGTGTGGCCAATATGGTAATGGCCTATTGGGAAAGGGAATTTGTTATGAACAACAGCTCAGTCTTGGACTCTGTACTTATATACACTTGGTTCCTTGACAATATTTTTATCATCACTAGAGGGGGAGAAAATGTTGTTAGATCCATGGTACAACTTTTCAACTCCTCCACTGAATTTCTACAATTTACCCATAGCACATCTAAGGACAGTATCACCTACTTGGATGTGGATCTAAGGAAGGATTTGACTTCTAGGAGCTACGTAGCCAAAATACACAGAAAAGACACCTTTTCTAATAGCTACATTCATTTTTGACAGTTTCCACCCATACAAACAGAAAAAGTCCATTCTCAAAGGCCAACTTGTACGGGCAGCACAGATGATATCTAGGGACCCTGATTTTCTAGTGGAATGTAACTTCATGGTTGACCTCTTTATCAGCAGAGGATACCCACATGACCTAGTTTCAGACCTAGTGGAAGAGGTCCAATCTAAGAGATTCTCAGGTTTTTATGAACCTATCCTTAGTCAGGGGGGTGGAAATACGACAATACGATCAGAGAGTATAGAAAAGGCACCTTACTCATTCCAAAGTTTGATTATAACTTATACTATGGATGCCAGAGCCATTTTTACAACAGTCATGAAGAACTGGCCCTTGATCCTGCAGGATGAGTCCACACGTAAGGTGTTTGTGGACCCCCCCCCACGGTAGTCTACAGGAGAGGTTCAAATATCAAGGATATACTGGAAAGAAAACCAAAGATTCACAGTAACAGATCGGGCATGTACAAATGTTCCATGTGCCGATACTGTGGATATATAAAAACAGGGTCAAGGTTTTCCATCAATGAGGTAGTCTTCCACTTGGCAGGCAAATTCAACTGTAATAGTACACAGGTAGTGTACTTAGCCCAGTGTGTCTGCTGTCCCACTTTCTATGTAGGCAAGACAGACAGAAGATTACAAGATCATATATATGAACACCTGTATGCCATAAGAAAAGGCAAAATGGAGAATGCTCTAGCCAAACATGTCATGGAAAACTTAGGCCACAGTTTTACATTTAGTGTTATCGACCAGGTTAGTTCCAACCCAAGGGGAGGCCATACTCCCTTGTATTTAGAAAGTAGGGAACTGTGGTGGCAATTAAGGCTGGGTGCATGTCATGTGCCTGGCCTAAATGGTTCTTTGAACCTGGCTTGCTTACTGAAGTTAAAGAGGCTCAAGAGATGACCTGTAGCAAAATCATTCCATACTGGAGGGGTTTCTACATGTCTTTCATATTTCCTTGTTACTAATAGTCACCCCTTATTATGTTTTTAAATTATGAACATCATTTGAGCCTTTACCTGGTTATGTCACCTGAGTTATTATATTTTCACTTTTATTTAGCAGCAGGATTCAAGTTCCCAATATACGGCTAACATAAAAGCCCAGATTACACGCTTAGGCGGGTTTACAGGACTCCGTAAGGGAATATATGGAAAAGGGGGGGGGAGTAGGTACTGGCTCCAAGTATTGTACAGTGTTGTCAGTTTGGTCCACTTCTTGCCGGACTATGTTCTTCTTGTATTAGACACTATTCAGTGTCATCTAGTTAGTCTGGCGACAGTGGAGAGGGTTCAGGGGCAATAGTTTCTTGGAAGCGGGTTCAACAGAATAGAATAGAGTGGAGGTTGGCAGTGACCATCTACACCCCTGAGTTTGTTATTTATATTTACACCAGGGTAGTAGTATCAAGAAGAGTTACAATGCAATGTGCATTAGTTACATTGACATCTTGTTATTGCCATAGGATAGTAGTCTCAAGTCAGGATATGCATACGTCTGGCGAAACAGTAATAATATTTTATATAGCTTATGGATACAGCTGTCTTACTTCAGATTCCCAAAGGAGAAGGTTTTTTTTCCACCTTTTCTGGTGTGAGACTATTTGGCCCTGCAGGCCATTTCAACAACAGGCAGTGTGTTCTGTCTTTAAAATCTTAAAAAAAATTTTTTCAGTTTCCAAACTTGGCAGTGGGGGTTCACACAGCTGTCTGTTTTTTTATGTTTTAAATTTTTTTTAAATATTCAATTTTTATGACTAAAATCAAAACCTTTATTTACTTACATGTCCTAGATTTGTCAAGTGTGTATGTGCACACTGTTTTATCTGGCAACCTGTTTTGCATGTAATATGGTTTTAACATTTTGGCATTGTATTACTATTATATGAGCATTTAGTTGTTCATTGTTCCCCTAGTCCTTTTTTAGTGCTGGGACTTTAATTCAGATGAGGTTCAATCATGTGACTTGTTATTCTCAATCAGTGAACTGTTTAAATGTTTTCAATGAAGGGGAGGCACTGTTCGCTTGTTTGTTCTTTCTGAAGAAGTCAGACTGTTAGCCAACGAAAAGCGTATGGTTTTAACGGCTTAAAATAAATTTGTATTTTCTCATTCACATCGAGTTGGACTTTATATTCTCAGTGGAACTGAGACTTGGGCTTCGGAGTGTTTGGTGAGTCTATACAGCGTTTCCTAGTTTTTCCAGGTTTGTCAGATGAAAATATCCTGTAACTGGGCCTAACCAACATGAGTAGCCACTGTAGCACTCCTACAGTGTCATCCCCCTTAGTAACATCTGACCGCATAGTCATCACTGTTGAGACCACCATCTCCCCTGCCCCCCTTGTCAGGGTCAAATAAAATTAACTTTATATAAATGATTATAAATTTCCTCAGAGCAAGTAGAAGTAGCTTTACAGCTAATGTCCCATCAGTTGGAACTAGCAGTAGTGTCCAAGCCCACACCACAATACTATGTGAGAACCTACACAGCTGTATGGACTCAGTAATACCTGATAGGACAACATCATCTCCCTCAAGGTAGGGTAAATGTCTGTGGTGGACAGCAGCAATACACAAATACCATAATAGGTGGAAATAATTGCTGGGCAGGGTCAAGAAAGAACAGGTGCCTTACTGGAAGCAATGTCACCTTGGTCTGCACAAGCAAATAAAGTCACAGGTGAATTACCCTAAGGCTACCTTTGAGTGCAAATTAGACACATCCAGCAAGGCCAATCACTACGCCTTCCACAGATATGTCTGCAATGCCAGAGGCAACACACAAATCTGCTCCGTAGTGGTGGTCAATAACACCACGTACACAAACGGCATGCATATAGGCAACCTGCTGCAGACAGGTGAAGTGTAAACATCACCCCCCCCGTCCCCCCATTGGTACACATGTGCATGCACAGCACCTGCCCCCTCCCCTCAGGTCTATATTATATATTTGAAGCTTCAAAATTTTGAACATCATATCTTCTACAACATATGAGCGAAACTTCAATCTTCGAATATATAATAAAAACACTTACCTTAATGCAATGAGCAGGGGGGCAAGCCCCCCTGCAACCCCCACATCCCCCTACTTAAATATACCAACTTCGTGACCTCACTTCAGTACAGGAAAGGGAAATTTTCCAATTCTGCATGTACAGAGCCGTTGCCTTTCACCTTCAAACTTTTCAAAGTTCGATCATATGGTGTCGACCATATGACATTTGAACTTTGAAACATTCGATAATTTAATAGGGACCCCTCCCCTCATCATCAGGAAGCAGGCCCGTAATGCCCTCTCAAAGGCAACACATAGAAGTCACCATAGGCCTGACACCATCCCTAGCTGCATCCTACATGAACTCAGGCATAAGCTCTCAGATCCATTATGTACTGTAGTCAACCAAATACTGAGCACTGGTGTCATCCCATCTGCACAGAGGACAGCCACCGTCATCCCTATACACGAAGGCAGACCAATCCACCTACCCAACCAATCATATGCACATCAGCCTATCTGCCTGCTCTGCAAGGGCATGGAAGGCAATATCAAGGACATTATGAATAGGGACATTGGCAATCTCACAATGCCTGAACCCACACAGTGTGGTATTGTCAAAGGGAGAACAGGCCTGTTAAATCAGGTTGACTTCTCTGAAGTGGTCAACAAACACAAGGATGAGGTGAAGATTGTGAACAATGCCTACCTTCACCTAGCCCACTTTTCTCACAATAATCCCCAGGCAACCATGATACATATGCCTATACAGCTAGGCATCGACCTGTATGTTACCAGATGGGTAGCTAACTGGCTCAATGAAAGTACCTACTCGGTCAAAGTGGTGGAACCCACCTCTAGTAGTAGAGTCTTCCAAAGCAGTGTACCCCAAGGATCGGTTTGGGGGCCCTAATTGTTTGAGATATATGTATCTGAGGTACAGGACAAAAACAGTAGTCTTTGGCTGACCAGGTTTACAGATGCTTGCAAGCTGGCCACTGTCTGACATTCTCCTACCGATGTGAGCATCCCTCAAGAGGCCTTCACCCAATAAATGACTGGTGCAAGAAGCATTGCCACACACTGAAGGCCAGGAGATGCATCATTCTCCCTGCTGTGGCAGATGTCATCCACACTAATTATGATAGTAATAATGTACTGAGTATGCAATCAGGTGTGAGGCAACTTGTGCTCCAAGGCTGGTAGCAACCTGACAGTTCCGCACCATGTGGGCATCATTGTACAGAAGGCTGTCTACATGGCCCACCTCAAAAATATGGGTTTGTCATCCAGAAACCAGGAGGCCACAACATACCTGTACTCCACCTTTATTTGATGCATTACCAAGTACAATGGCTCCTTTAGCATGTACTTTGCCAAGAACATGCACCAATTGCAGAGACCACACAGATTCCTGACCAGGCAAATCTAGGGTCTGCAACACCTATCCTATATAGGTAGGCTGAAAGCCCTGTCCCTGTACACAGTCTCATACAGACTGATCATAGGTGACCTGTGTCTGGCATACAAGACCATTTCCAAACCAGCATTGATGGCATTTCTGCATATCTGTAAGACAAACCCAACTCGCGCATCATGCACAAAATGCCCTCACCTGGTCTGTGACATGTATAGTACTTGTTGCTGGGATAGAGTGGTGTCCCACACAATAAACTGTATGCAAAATACACTCTCTCCCCATGTTTAGCAGAGTACATGTATAACCCTCTTGAAGAAGAAGCTGGATGACTGCATGGGAAACAGATGAGACACCCCTGAGATCCCACATGTGTCCCAGGTGGACAGGAGAAACAGGTGCTGGCTTTGAAGGGACATGTGTGAATGTCTGGGCCAGGCTTATGAGGGCATCAGGGCCAATAGCCTGGTATCATCTTATGAGGGTATGCTCCTAGTACTTTAAGTGTTTCCTGTATGTATTGCAGACTGTCCTGCAATGTTATCTGAAATGAATCACTGTATGTCTGAACTGTGTAGGTACTGCAGTGATAGTGTATAGTCCTGTTCTTTCATTACTTATCATCACATATCGTTACACCTTGTCATTGTGTGTGGTCTGTATAGCAGTAAGTCAGCTCTTACAGTACATGCATATGCACTTGGTGACACTATATAGCTCACTGTAATAGCCTTGGTCTTGGCCACAATTGCCATTCTGCTACTAGGCCCATCACACAGTAGGATTTGTCACCCTTTGTTGTGGGCCATACAGTAGCAGTGAAAGAGATGGATTGCGACAGGCAGAACTACCGTAAGGTTTGCCCTGAAGGGCCCATAGGTGTCACAGCTGTGCCAGACTGTACCAGGAGTGTGTGTGTGTGTGTGTGTGTGTGTGTGTGTGTGTGTGTGTGTGTGTGTGTGTGTGTGTGTGTATTTGTATCAGCAAACATAATACTGTAGAGTATTAATTTGCATATGTTGGCTGCCCATCGCAGGTAAACACAGGGGTTGGTGTCCCTCCCCCTTATAACCTAATGTCAGTGTCTTAGCGGACTCCCATGATGATGGTGGTTATAGTGAGGCACAGGTGGGGTTGTTGGTGCCTGAATCTGTGCCATTGTTTGGTATCCCACTTTCACCCACCATGTCCCGGCACACAGTCAGTATGCCCACACATGCCTAGTCCCAGCAACCATGGATAATGGACAGGTTAAGGGTGGTGGCATGGAACAGGCTAGTGTGTTGAGTATGGTGAGTGTGAATGTAGACACCAGCCATAGCCAGAGAGCAGGTGAGGTCACACACAAGCAGATGGACAGGGGTACTTGATGGAGGACTGCCGACCATCAAGCCCCTGTTACAGGTGCAACAGTAGGTGTCACCAGATGTATGTTATGGTCTGTTATGGATGCACAGATGCGTACTGACTGCAATACCAGACAAATGCTCAAGGTCATGAATGTATGCTCCCTGCCATGTGTGACGACCTGCACAGCATTTGTGATGCCATACATCATCTTGCCAATGATGTGGATAGACAGTGGAGTAAGACATTGTCACTGCTCAACTGTGCCATGTCTGTGCTAGAGCATGTGGTGGGAGTAGGTCAGCAACATGATCAGCTGTGAGCCCACGTGGCCATGCACATTCACATTCCCGTAGTGGCAGTACCAACAGCACTACCAAAGGGAGGGTGCTGTCAACACCTCACTGAAGCAGGCCATAGGCACACTGTCCTGACCAGTCCCATCAGGGAAGTGGATCCAGAAGACAGCAGTCACTATCAGGGAGTAGTACTGCATCTGTCCTTGGGCCTGGCAGTGCCAGTGATACTCCTGGCAGATGCAGTTCCCACATCCCTGCTGAGAGACGGTGAACCATACATCCTGCCATGTACAGTCCATGGCTATCCAACATAGTCCTTTGTTGGGCATCCACATAGCTTGATGGTGTGCAGACAAACACTCACACATCCCTATCACACACCGGTCACCACCCGACATGCACAGCTCCTCTGCATGGCCGAGTTGAATACCACCCCTCCAGAGAGACACATGCACACACACACATGATAACAGCCATATGGCCCAGCTTAGGCCTCTGGCGATACAACACCACACCCTGTGCATGTGATGATACTTGTGTCACACCCCTGTTATCCATACCATCAATGCACGGACATGCTCATATGGGTCTGATGCACAGGGTGACTATAGTACAGTGTAGCAATGTCATGCTGTGTAAGGTGCTGTCTGCTGGCAGTAGTTATGGGTACACATCAAGGTGTATGTACCTTGTTAGCCATGATGCACTATTGCTGTTAGTACTGCTGACTAACTGTAGTGTCACATACTGTATGCTGAATGTGTTCCAGGTGTCTGCATGTCTGCAGGCTGTGGGCCTGCTGACAGTAGCAATGATGAGTAAGGCAGAGTGGAAACACAGTGACCTTTTCATATCCAAGGTACAGCTGTATATGTACCTGTTTACCAGGCGTGTTTACATGCAACAGTGTGTGAGGGGCAATTGTGGCAGACAGTGTGACCTTGCATGCATACCCTTGACACAGCCACCTAGCCTTCATACATGTCACCTGGGTGTTCTGTAGGACCGCAGGCTTACACTTACAGAGGAGGTTACTTGAGTATTGGCACTAGGTCCCT
This sequence comes from Protopterus annectens, assembly GCF_019279795.1. Classification (NCBI taxonomy): domain Eukaryota; kingdom Metazoa; phylum Chordata; order Ceratodontiformes; family Protopteridae; genus Protopterus; species Protopterus annectens. Next base: position 1,768,651,787 of record NC_056737.1, read on the forward strand.
CACAAGATTAGCCATTACTTTAACTGCAACAGATTCAGCTAGCAGCACCTGTTGCCCCTGCCATTTCTGTCACATCCACTTGACCATCATTCAGTTGATGAGGGTATGCCTGGTACTGTGTATGACTGGTTTGGGGTATGTATTCCTGACACAGGTCAGCCTGTGTTAGTCTAACCTGACAATCATCACCATGTGCGTCTGCTATCTCGCATGTCTGGCCTTTCATGCTGGTAGTGCATACAGAAAAATAATTCTGCACATGGGACAGCTGATGAAGGGCTGAGCACAGCCCCTACCTGAACAGTCTTATGAAGGATAGCACTAGATACATAACACAGACAGCACAGCGGTACTGTTGTTTGGCAGTGTTTACCACTACTATTGAAGTGGGTGACAATTGCAGGGGTTGTTAGGATTGCCAAAGGTGGGTTCAGAGGCCCTTAACATGTTAGAGCCATCTGACAAGCACACACACACACACACACACACACACACACACACACACACACACACACACACACACACACACCACTGCATGGGGACATGCATTGAAACACACATGCACATGGAGGTGACAGAGTATATGACCTACCCATCTATTAATGTACAATATACAGTGATACAACCATTGCATGCACCACAGTGGCTTGGTGTTAGAAACTGTGCAACTGTGCTTGTTCGGTGGTTGACATCTGTATGGGCTGACACTAGGTTGGCAATGGGGGAGTTCACAGGGTGGAAAAGGCACACAAAATGGTATAGCCATCACATACACACACTAAAGACAGCCACAGGGGCTGTGCATACAGAAACACATACACAGTTGCCAACAGACATATTAGCAACCCTATGTATCCACTTGTATGTACTATAGTGTTGTATACACATGATATGCTCCACATAGATTATATGCCTGGGACCTAACACATAACCTCTTACAACAGGTAATCTTGCAAACACCTTCCTGGATGGTGGGAAAACCCACCAGATATATCTATTGATCTTGTCTACTGTTCCTACAAACCTACAGAAGTGATAGAGTGACAGACTTTGTATCAGCAAGATGTGTCAGTCAGGTACAATGTCTGATGCTGGCATGTGCATCATTACAGTAACTGTGACATATTTGGCAATGATATCACAGGAATGCTCATTGTTAGGGGACACAGATCACATATGGGTTTCAAACGTATATTCCATGTGCATCTGTACAGATGAGTGGTATGGGTTGTATAGTGTTACATGGTGCATGTGAGGCAGATAACAGGCTCTTTAAAGTAATGTCATGCGTAGGGGTCAACAGGCCTTAAATTGTATAACCTACACACACACAACAGCCACAGGTGATATGCTTCACACACACTACTACAGTTGTCAGTATTGAGATTAGAACCCTTACCTATCTAATTATTTCCACTATAGTATTACACTATTGCACACCCCCACAAAGCTTAAAGGGCTGACAAGTGTATACAGATACATCTAAGGTGAATGACATCAGCAGGCCTTGTAAAGTATGGCAATGGGATGTGTACTGGGTGGTACACACCTCAAAATGGTATAACCCACACCCTGAGTGGATATGATTCTCACCCATACACATGATGTGATTCTCTGTCAAACACACACACACACACACACACACACACACACACACACACACACACACACACACACACACACACATACATACACACACTTGCCACAAGTGAGTGTAGAACCCCTGCTTATCTAGTTATCTGTACTATACTGTCGTTTAGTTATTGCATACACCACAGAGCTTATAAGGCTGAGTGTGTCCACAGGTACTTCTAAGGGCAATGACATCAGCAGGACTGCTAAAGTAGGGCACTGGAGAGTGTTGTTGGTGGGAAAATCCTCAAAATACTTCATTCTACAAACTTACAGACTCTTGTACACACACTTACACACACACACACACACACACACACACATTTGCAGACGAGAGAATGGAACCCCTGCCTATCTAGTTATTTGGACTATACTGTTACGTAGTTATTGCATTCACCACTGAGCTTATATGGCCGAAAGTTGTCCAAGGGTACTTCTGAGGGGAATGACATCAGCAGGACTGCTAAAGTATGGCACTAGGAAGTGTAGTGGTTGTGACTGGCCTAAAACTGTTTCATCTATGAAGAAACACACACACTGACATTAGCCAGGACTGAGATTAGAACCCCTACCTACCTAGTTATTTGTACTATAGTGTTATACAGTTATTGTACGTGCTACAGAGCTCATAGGGCTGATAAGTGCCCAAAGGTGCTTCTATGCTGAATGACATCAGTAGGACTGCTAAAGTAGGAGACTGGGATGTGTACTGGGTGGGAAAGTCATCATAATACTTGAGCCTACAAACATACACACTTGTACACATATGCACACACACACACATACACATGCACACGTGTCAGAATTGGAATAGAACCCCCACCTACCTAGTTATTTGTATTATAGTGTTATGCAGCTATCACACATGCTACAGAGTTTATAGGGCTGACAACTGCATAAAGGTACTTCTAAGGAGACTGACATCAGCAGGATTGCTAAAGTAGGGCACTGGGAAGTGTTGTGGGTGAGGAAGTCCTCAAAATACTTCACCCTACAAGTATACACACTTACACACACTTGTATATGCACACACACACACATTTGCCAAAACTAGGAATAGAAGCCCTGCCTATGTAGTTATTTGTACTCTACTGTTAGTTATTGCACATGCCACGAAGCTTATAGAGCTGGGGCTGTGCAAAGGTACTTCTAAGGGGACTGACATCAGCAGAACTGCTAAAGTGGGGCACTGGGAAGTGTACTGTGTGAGAATGGCCTAAAACTGTTTTACCTACAAACAAACAAACACTCTCACATTTGCCAGGACTGAGATTAAAATCCCTACCTATTTAGTTATGTGTACTACAGTGTTACGCATTTATCACATGTGCTACAGAGCTTAAAGGGTTGACAGGTGTCAATGTAATGTGAATGACAGCAGCAGTTCTTGTGAAGTAGGGCAATGAGAAGTGTGCTGAGTGGAAACAGCCTCCTAATACACACACACACACACACACACACACACACAAACACACACACTTAATACAAAGGCAGGTGATGTGATATTATAACCCCCACCTTAGTACTATTACACAATGGAGCTCGCTTTCATGGTGGTACATGCAACTGGTTACGACCAGTATGCCACTGTCCACAGCAGGACATCACTCTATGCCATTCATGGTATCTGTGTGTATGACTCACACTATGTGTGTCCCCCTGTGTGTGTCTCTCTCTCTCTCTCTTTCTATCACTGTCTATCGCCCTCTTCCCCATGTCTGTGTGTGTATGCTTGCCATATTGTTATCTGTTGCCCACATATATGTCTGTGTATCACATGCAACAGATGCAGATATATCACATATGGGCCATCTACAGCTAGCCGAGGGTAATCCTGTCTAATGGTTGTGTGTAGGGACAGTTAAGGTGGACCTAGCAGTCTGTATGCAAAGACATATATGCACAATACAGTTATATAGTCCAATGTGGGTTTCAAAATGGCCTGTGATTCTCTAAGTGTAGGAGCATGCCCAGTATGACCTTCTATAGTGAGAGTGGGACTCCATTCCAGAGATAGTTGTATTCCAGTCCAGGGTTTTGTGTGCTACAGCCGTACCTCTCAAAAGTAAACAGGACTTTCCTAGAGGTACTGGGTTTGTTTTAGCAGACAATTTCTGACATATCTGAAGTCTGACACTGCAATGTAGTGTAGTGTGTCATTACCTACTGACAGATATCCTCAGATCATCATAGTGCTTCACCAGAGGAATACAAGATGTATGATGCACAGACCAATATCATGAGTCTGACTATATACATTCTGGCTCGAAAAGGCCATTTGAGAGGTGTAAAGAAAAAGGCAAACTGGTTCCAACACAGCACTCTTTAACAGCAACACAACAAGGTAACCGCTTTCACGGATTACATCCACTTCCTCAGACCAAAATATTAAAACTCAAGTCACATCTTTAAACATTCTAGCAGTCAGTGAGGCACACTAATCACTGAACCAATTTAACACATTCATTGCCTTGTCTAAGCAGTGAAGAAACTAACATCAGTGTGTAAATCAGCGACACTATAAAACATACATTGCAGATCAAAAATTGCTAAGTACATAATTAAAACTGACTCTGGTCTATCACGTAAACATAAATATAAATTCTAAAATGTATCAACATTTAAATATACTAAAATATATATATAAAAATATATACATATATATACATATATATATATATATATATATATATATATATATATATATATATATATATATATATACACATATAATAAAATCTGTCTAAAATATGTATATAAAACTGGTCAATCTTGTGGACATATAAAATAAAAACCATAGCAAAGATATATATAAGAAACCAAGGACATAAACCTGGTACTACTTGGTCAATGTTTCAGTGCTCTAGCTTTTAAAAAGGGTTTTAAAGACACCTTACTATTGAGACCTGGTGGTTTGTCAGCTTGATAACTTCTAATTCACTTCTGTTCCACTGATTCTGTTTTATTATTGATGTCACCACCTCTAATATTAATTAATATTAGAGGTGGTGATATCAATAATAAGACAGAATCCAGGCTTATGTCCTGGTGTGGCCATACCTCTCAACTGTACATTTTTTGGCAGATTGCCCAGATGTTTGTCAAGCAGTTTCGTCCAGTCTACATAAACTTGTGTTTTTATGGCAAGTTAGTTGCATATAATTGAAGAGGGATGTTACAAAATAATGGCAGACATTAGTGTTTCAGACTTCATAACCTTCAGACAATTACTGCTAATGCAAAATCCCATATTCTACCAACTTTCTCAGTATGTTAAGGGCAATATTTACAACAAGTACCTATCATTGTGCCTTTGTCCCACTTTTATTTATGACCTTGTCCAGATATTTTGCTGTCAGAGGTTGGGAGGTATGGGTGTGGGTACAGAGTGCATTCTACTGTGCAGAAATGTCCATTATATCTGTTGTCTATTCCACATAGCACTGTGACTTCCAGGTCTATCAGTGGCAGAGCAGTAGAGAGTAATGTGGTGAACCACTGACAGACAGTTGTGTATAGGTTGATAGGTTGCTATGATGTTAGTAGGGTATTGGACCTGGAGCCCTTATAACCCACACAGGCGAGAGTGCAGCCCATGTTACAACATGTCAGCACACAGAGCCCCTCTCCAGCAGAGACACAGGTGGGATCACAGGACTCTATTTTATATTGCCTGTGCACTTATACAGGGAGCACATTACTAGGGGTATTGAGGCACTTGGCTTGCTGTTGACAGGGAGTGTATTCCACAGATGGGGGAGTGTGTGGTACATGTTTCTGTCATACCAACAAGCCATACTGATATCACAGCCCCAGCTAATGCTGTACCTACAGGTTGATGGAGTGGGCCTTAAGTTCCAGATGTGCACCAGTCCCATCAAGACAGGGTCTGGTTTGCTTTGTATGCCAGACAGGGGTCACCTCAGCAGAGTCTGTATGTAATGGGGTAGAGGGACAGTGCTGTTAGCCTGTCTGCTTAGGGTAGGTGTTTGGGGTTTGAGGTGTCCATTGTTTGGTTTTGGTTTGTTGCGGACCTCCACTTACATGGGTGTGTGTTGTGTATTTGCAGGTGATATTTACTGACTCCTTACACTGCATGGCACCTATGTTACTGCACAATCTGTTCTGGTGTGCACATTCTCCATTTGTCTGGCTAGTGGTTCCCCTTCCCCTTATGTGTGCTTCTTTGTCCTTCTTTAGTCCAGTCACAGGCTTTGGCCACAGTGGCTGCTGTTATGTATTTGCAATTCTGTTGTGGGCAGGGTACATGCTGTTATATCATACACAGGGTTGTGGACTTCACACCTCTGAGTGTACTTATTTAGCAGGTTGTCCATCATTGCACCACTCCATTTGCTGTGGTCCTTAGACAGTTTGTGTTGCTATATGTTGCTATGAGGCTACATGTGGGCCTAGCTGTTATACCATCACAGACTGACATCCAGACAGGCCCAAATATGACAGTCAGATAAACACCCACACATGGGGATAGGGTGTTAATAATGTTCTGCCAAAAAGAGAAAGTTGGGAGACTGGTTTGGTAATTGCTTGTTTGCTCTTATGGGTTTGATGTCTGCTTCCCCACTGTCTGCCATTGCTGTTTTGACATGACCCTTTCTTGTTTTGCAAATAGTTGTCAGGCAAATACAATGTTAGGACAAGCAGAACAGATATACAAGGCATATTTGTGCTCCTTCTATGACAACCTGTGTCATTCCAGGGTATGGCTGTTGGCCAGTGACATGTTGTCAGTGCTGGCACAAAAAAGGTTGCAGCCTTTTATACACTGGCAGTACACTGACCTTCCAGTACCTGCTGTTCAACTAGGCACCATACCTCTCAACTTCTGAGAGCCAGACATCTGGACAAAGCCATAAGTAATTATGGGACAGAGACCTAAATATAGGGACCATTTTTAAGTATTGGCCTTAGAAACCTAAAAAGATGATTCAATAACAGGTTTTGCATTAGCATGCATGTTTCTATAGGATATGAAGTATGACACTATGATCTGTCATTATTTTCTGACCTTAGACTTATGTGATTTGCCAGTGAATTGCCAAACAACCACTATTTCTTGTTATACAGACCACAATTATGATGTAAACCTCTGGACATTCTGTAATAGGTCTGTACAGTTGAGAGGTATGATAGACACTGTGTAGGTTACTCCAAGCTGTGTACTGCCCATATGTGTGGCCCCCTGTCCATGACCTGTGCAGCTTTCCTGCATTAACAGATATTGACATCTGAACAGTGTGTACAACTCCTACTGTGGGTGTAGCTGACATGCAGAATAGTTGGCACTGCAGTTCTTGGAAATGGCCCTGTCAAAGACAGCTCTGTGCCTAGGCCAGTACTACACAATAGCTGGGAATATGTGCTGGCCACATCCTGACAGTATTAACCACACATATACATAGCTCATTGACCCCTGCATATTGCGGACATGCAACAAGTTATCATGTTGATTGGGACAGCCCTAGCAATGTGTGTTCTACTGCTATTTTCCTGAAAACATACATGTTACTGCATTTCTATGGGAATGTGGGTGTGGGGGGCACACCTGCCAACTGAACACATTTACAAAGACTGTGCTGATATTTGCTTTACATTTTGGTTCCATTTAGCATAGCATTGTGCCATGTCTTGGAGACTAGAGGCATATCACTAAAGACTACAGGTCAGATTGTAATGGCATACATTTGAGTTTCAGACTTCTCACCCTTTACAGCCTTACTGCAACTGCAAGACCTGCTGTGCTATCACTGTGTAAGTCTGTAGGGAGTATTTCATCATTGTCGCCATTTGTGGGCCTTTGCCAGACATTTCTTTATGGTTTTCTGCAGCTGACTTGCTGGGTGAGGCTGAGGGGTGAATATGGGACCCCCACACTGACATCCAGGCCTGTGACCTATGACCCCTCAGTTAGTTGGCACCCCACATACACTGCAGTGTGATTTGTCACCTTGGATACTACTGCATAGTGTGGGAAAGCCAGTATTGGGCAAACATTTCCCGGTGTCCCGCACAGCTGTCAGTTGTCTGCTGCTATCGCAGTTGACCACCCCATTCCCCTGCATGCATGCAGCAATATCATAGATATGGTACCAGAACATACTAGTCCATTCATTTATTGTTAAGAAGACTGACTTACCTTGTGCCTCCAGCAATTGTGAGGATGGTACTTGAGGGCTGCCTATGTTGGATGCACACTTTATACTGCCTATACTTAGTAAGGTACAGGGAGTATGATGTGTGTGGCATCAATTTTACTGTGTATGCGAGTCAGAGAGAGGTGTCAGTCCCTGGGTCCCTACAGTGTCAGTGTGTGTGCTATGCATTGCCTCTTTGCCAAGGCCAGGGCATACTGAGCATGCCTCCATCTGCCTACAGGAGCTGAATCAGGGTGTTCCTCCTCCAAGTCCCTCTGTGCCTGTGGGGACCTTGGCAATGGTCGGGGCTATGTGGCCTTCCCCATGCTGTTCCTGCTGCAGCTGTTTCCGCAGGATCATATTGTGTAGCATGGCACATACTTTGAACATGTGTGCACATGTGGCTGGAGAGTACTGCAAGGCTCCACCAGATATGTCAAGGCAGCGGAACCGTGATGTGAGCAACCCAAACACATGCTCTGTAATGATCCTGGTTTGTGCATGTGCCTCATTATGGCATTCTTGAGTGCCTCATTATGGCATTCTTGAGTGTGTGTGTGTGTGTGTGCGTGTGTGTGTGTGTGCGTGTGTATTTGTGATGGGTGTCATCATCCACAGCTCCGGTGCATAGCAATCATCACCCACCAGATGGCCATATGGGATGTCCCCCGTGGCATATCCCTGATACAGCTGTGAGGAATGCCAGATGTGGGAGTCATGATCGCTTCCAGGGCTGCCAGTACACACATTCATGATAATGCCCTGGGCATTGCAAATGACCTGGCAGTTGATGGAGTGAAAGCTCTTGCAGTTTAGGTAGTCCCTCCCCTCTAAACCAGGTGGTGATTTGATGTGAATGTGCATGCAGTCTATGGCACCCAGTACCTCCGGGTAGTCTGCTACATGGTGGAAGAGGTGCATATTGCTGGTCCTCTCCTCAAGGGTGCTTGGGAAGTAAATGTGCTCACTGGCCTGTGGTAGTATGGCATCCAGGAACTGGTGGATTACCCTGGATGCAGATGCCTGTGAGACCCCCATGATGTCCCCAGTAGGTCTTTGGAAAGTACCTGTAGCTAGTATTCTTAAAGCTACACATACCTTGGTATCCACTGGGATGGGTTCCCCTCTGTTGGCTCTGGGTCTGAGGTGAGGCCGATACAGCTTGATTAGTTGCTGAAGTATGTCCCTGTCCACCCTGTAGCACTCTACTATCTCCAGATCATGTAGCCCCTGGTAGGTTACGCTGGGTCTGAGCACTCTTTTCCTCCTCCTCCTCAGTCTGGGGTGGTTGTCAGCATTATCCTCTTCACAACCCTCAGCCAATAGCACATACTGTTGTATAAAAGCAACAGCAGCCCCAAACATTTTGTTGGTTAAAATTCCCACGAGTGTGTATACTAATGGTGCAAAAACAGACTGCCAGGTTTTTGCATAGTTTATACTGTTGTGCTGCAGATTCTGCCTGAATGATTGGCTGACTATGATGCATTCCACCTGCTAGCTATGTTATTTGTACTTGATTGCTTTTATTCTGCTATTTCCCATTTTTAAAAAAAAATGTTTCCCTTCCTATTTCCACCCCTTTTAAACCTCGAGGCGCATCGCGCAAATGTGCTCCCCAAATGTAAACAGTTCTGCTACTTCCATTTTTTTTTTTGTTTGTTTGTTTCAGACCTGGTGCATGCTGTGCAAACATGTTTAGCTAGTAAACACGTTTAAGCAGAAATGGCCTTCCCTGAATGCAACAGGCTCCTCATTTCATGGAATAAGCAAATATAGCCTCAGACACATCTCCTTGTTTAGCTGTGCTTAGCTAAACTCAAATGGAAGGTGTGGAGCTTCAATGTAATTACACCAAGCATGACACACACCCTTTTTATGTCAGCTGCTTCTCCTACTTACACCACTGCCTTATAGCTCCTACATGGTTAGATGCAACCAGACAATGGTCTCCCATTTAGTGATTCAGTAAATTCTGCTCATTTACATACCCAACTGCCTTAGTCCCTTGTTACACCACTACACTGAAGCCTTTATCCCTAGCAGCCAATGTTACCTGTTATTGTTTTGATTCTGAATGCTACACACTATAACAGCAAAATGCAGATTTCACTTAAAATTGTCTTTTCACATTTCTTTTTTATTTTCGGCATGATCTCATTTGTGCGCCACTGCGCTATGCTTAAATGGCCGAAATCGGCCAAAAAATAACTTTAATTTTTATAATTTTGCAACTCTTTTCCATTGACAATGGCCATATTTTTGGCCATTGGCATGCCTAATGGTTATAATACATGCTTTACTTTGAGATGTCATGCCCCTGTTTTCATTTTTGCAGAAATTAACACTGTCAGTAACCAAATACATTGCTGTAATGGATGCTGGTTCTGTCATGGATGTCTGCTGCTTACTAAATTGCTTATTCACCTCATTTGCATGGTTTTCACCAGCAAATGAGGTAATTACCATTATTCAGTGGTGTTCACCCCAGAATAGTTTCAACAGACTTGTGCAGTCCCCCAGCCTTGTTTACTGAATCGCTCGGCAGCCATAGTCCATGCAGAAGCAGCTGCACTATTCTGGCACAGAAAAAAAGCTTTACTGAATCCCAGGGATTATGTTTACATTCTATATGGTGATCGCGATATAGTGAGGTTAAGAAATTAACTTTTTTCCACTGTAGTGTGATCTTGGAGTTGGTATATTTAATTTACCGGGGGGGGGGGGTGCAGGTGGGGCTTGCCTCCCTGCAGAAACGTAGTGTTGTTATAGGTGAAGGGGATATTATTTACATGCGCCTTGCAGTTTTCAGTCTTATGAAACAAAGTTTCAGTGTTCTGAGTTTTCATTGTTTTGGATTTTCAGTGTTTTGGGTTTTCAAATTTATGGTCTCAGTGTTTTGAAATTCAATGTTATGAGATTTCAATGTTTTGAAGTAGATATATATATATATATATATATATATATATATATATATATACATATAAAACATATATATATATATACATATAAAACATATATATATATATATATATATATACATATAAAACATAAACACACACACATATACATCTACCTTACTTGTAGAAGGAAATCTCATACTTTCATCTGCAGAGTTTTTTCAGCCAAGATCCAGACAAGATGATCTGCAGCAGATGAACAAAATCAGTGCTGATCAAATTAAATTTTCAGTGTTGGTTTGAGGAACAGGTCAGTGCTTATTCAATGACCAGATCCATACTCACTGAATTAAATTTCAAGAACTCCATTCAAAACTCGACCTTCCATGGTCCTGTATTGGGGTTGTACTTTCTAATACTTCCTTTAGAACTTCTGTGCTTTCTGCTACTATTGGTTGTACTGTGTGTGTTGGGGGGACTTGTACTTTTTACTACTTCCTCTATTGGACATCAGTCTATAAAAAAGAAAGAGACTTTTTTTTTTACTTTTGTAGACTGCGGTGGTGGTGCTGCGGTAGCATTGTCGCCTCACAGTTAGACGTTGCCCGTTCGATTCTCAGTTAGAGCGTCTTCTGTGTGGCGATATGCGTGAACGGGCATTCCTTCGTTAAAGGTTGTGCATTAGGCCCGGCAAGCCAGCACGTAAAACTCTACTGCCAATCATTAGCGGACCGGAGTTCCGCTGTGGCAACCCCTAACCGGGAAAAGCCGAAAGACACAAACAAACAAATTGAAGATTGCAATATAGGGGTAAATGAGTTTTAATTAAATTGTTTTGTTGGCTGACGGTGAGTCCCCCAGAAATTATGGGCCCTAGATAGCCACCCAATTTACTCCTATTATAGTCTGCCACTGCTTTCTATGTTGCTGTTCTTCATTACACTATGTACCATGCTACTTAATGGCTCATCCCAATCTGGAGGACCAGTTTGTACAACACACCACTATGTACTATGTACACCTATATATTCATCTGTATGTCACTTTTTAGTCTTCATTAACATGATCCATGTATATGAATCTTAGTGATGAATGGTGTTTTACTAAACATAATACGTTTCAACAATGTACAAAATGTTTATGAACGCACAGGATAACAATATATAAATAGGGTGGGGTAGAGAGGGCAGTTGCCCCAGTCACAGATTGTTAGAGGGTGAGATCAGCAGATGCTGATCTGTCTTCAGTGAAAAGTATTACCAGCATTCATTTCTGAAGGTTGATATTTAAATTTGTGGTCAGAACTGAAGCACTTTACTCTTAATATGTAGTATAAACTGCAGTAATTGCATAAGTTTAAACGCAAGAAGAGGTTTTTCTTTTTTTTTAGAGCTGCAGCACTTTCAGTGTTGAAAGAGCAGAGGACAGTGATTATAGTGGTAGTGGGGGTTGGCAGATCAGGGGATGGCACCGATTGCCAGAACAGCTAGCTACTCTTCTGCCTAAGAGTAAAACAATCTCAGTCAAAAACAAAATCTTTCTTTTTTGAATTTGCCTATGAAAATTATGATGCAATAAATGATATAATTATGAAAAATAGACTTAGATAATATTCTCAGTGACCTAAATGTGTCTATAGATGTAATGGTACATAGTGCAATGCTAACAGCAACACGCACAAAAAAAACTTGGGTAGCAAAACCTAATCAGTAAATGGAGATTAGACATCAAATACATACACATATACATATATTCAGTTGCGCGCACACACACACACACACACACACACACACACACACACACACATATATATATATATATATATATATATATATATATATATATATATATATATATAGTATATACCATCACAGATATTGCTATCCTCTATCATAACTTCAAGCTCTAGCCTTGATAAGGCAATAAGATATACTAAAATTTTCCTTAAAAGTCTTGATGGTATGCAAATGGTACAAGTCTAAGGAGGATTCTGAAACAGTCAATGTAATGAACCTCATTACCTACTCCTAACATACAGTGGATATGAAAAGCTTACACACCCCTATTAAAATGCCAGGTTTTTGTGATATAAAAAATTAGACCACAATAAATCATTTAAAAACTTTTCTCACCTTTAATGTGACCTATGCAGTTCAATTGAAAAACAAATAAATCTGTTAGGGGAAAAATATAAAGAATAAAAAAACATGCAATACGCTGGTTGCATAAGTGTGTACACCCTTAAACTAATACTTTGTTGAAGCACCTTTTGATTTAATTACAGCATTTAGTCTTCTTGGGTACACACCTGCCACCAATTAAAGAGACTCTGATTAATCCCAAATAAAGTTCAGCTGTCTTAGTAGGATTTTCCTGACATTTACACAGTTGCCTGCTACAGCAAAAACCATGACTCACAGAGAGCTTATAAAGCATCAAAGGGACCTCATTGTTGAAAGGTATCAGTCAGGAGTAGGCTACAAATAAATTTCCACAACATTGGATATACCATGGAACACAGTGAAGACAGTCATCAAAAAGTTGAGAAAATATGGAACAGTGACGTTGCAAAGAACTGGATGTCCCCCTAAAATTGATGAAAAGACAAGATAGAAACTGGTCAGGGAGGCTGCCAAGAGACCTACAGCAACACTGAAAGAGTTGCAGGAATTTCTGGCAAGTACTGGTTGTGTACTACATGTGACAACAATCTCCTGTATTGTCCATATGTCTGGACTATGGTGGTAGGGTTGCAAGATGGAAGCCTTTTCTTACACAGAAAAACATCCAGACCTGGCTAAAATTCACAAAACAATACATCAAGTCTCCTAAAAGCATGTGGGAAAATGTGTTATGGTCTGATGAGACCAAGGTTGAACTTTTTGGACATAATTCCAAAAGGTACCTTTGGTGCAAAAACAGCACTTCGCATCACCAAAAAAACACCATCCCGACAGTGAAGCATTGTGGTGGCAGTATCATCCTTTGGGGTTGCTTTTCTTCAGCTAGAAATGGGGCTTTAGTCAAGGTGGAGGGAAGTATGAATAGTTCCAAATACCAGTCACTTTTGGCCCAAATCCATCAGGTGTCTGCTAGAAAGCTGAAGATGAAGAGGAATTTCACCTTTCAACACGACAATGACCCCAAGCATAGATCCAAATCAACAAAAGAATGGCTTCATCAGAAGAAAAGTAAAGTTTTGGAATGGTCCAGGCAGAGCCATACCTAAATCCAATAGAAAATCTGTGGGGTGATCTGAAGAGGGCTGTGCATAAGAGATGCCCTTGCAATCTGACAGATTTGGAGCGCTTTTTCAAGGAAGAGTAGGCAAATATTGCCATGTCAAGATGTGCCATGCTGATAGACTCCTATCCAAGAAGACTAAATGCTGTAATTAAATCAAAAGGTGCTTAAACAAAGTATTAGTTTAAAGGTGTGCAGACACAATAAGGTATTAGTTTAAGGGTGTGTAGACTTATGCAACTAGCATATTGTACGTTTTTTACTTTTTATATTTTTCCCTAACAGATTTGTTTGTTTTTCAATTGAATTGTACAGGTTATGGGTCACATTAAAGGTGGGAAAAGTTCTGAAATGATTTATTGTGGTCTCATTTTTTATATCACAAAAAGCTGGCATTTTAACAGGGGTGTGTAAACTTTTTATAGCCACTGTAATTTCATGACAGCTGAGCCCACTGTGTAACTTCCCATATCACCCAGATATAAATGTTCCCAGAGTGCCACCTCTGTGCTGACTATAACACCACATGTGTGACAGGGTCTATATTAGAACACCGAACGTTCAAAATTTCGAGTGTTCTAATATCGACCCGTTTTCAGCGAATGCTGAAAATATGGAAGAAACAGAAAACCAAATTTTTTTCCTAGGGAAAGAATTCGGTTTTCCGTTTCTGTTGCTTCGGTATTTTCAGCGCTGTGGTGGAAAGTTACGGGTTGGGTTCAGGTAAGTGTGCGATTGTGTGGATGTGAGGGTTAGGGCGGGTTAGGTGAGTTAGGGTTAGGGCATGGGTCAGGTAAGTGTGCGATTGTGTGGACGTGAGGGTTAGGGCAGGGTAGGTGAGTTAGGGTTAGGGCGCGGGTGAGGTGACTGTGCGATAGTGACAGACCTTAGGGTTAGGGTTTGGGTTAAGGTAAGTGGATAGTTAGTGGTGTATGTATAGTTTAGTGTAGGGTTAGGTGTAAGAGTTTAGGTGTATGTGTGTGGATTGCTGTTTGTTTGGTGTGCTTGTGTTGTGTGTATGTGTTTTGGAACAGCAAATTTTTCCTAGGAACAAAATCAAATCAAATCCCAAAATCAAAAACAAATTTTAAATATTGCTTATATACCTAGAATGTTCACTTAATCACAAGGAGTGACTTCGTTCACATAAATTATATCAATCACAGGTCACAGGTTCTAAGTTGACAAGAGTCAATCTCTTCTTCTTTCTAATTAGATTAACCAGTATTTTACTGTCCTCCCTATGTTACAGTTTCTTCACTCTCTCTCTCTCTCTCTCTCGTCATCTATCCAAAACTAGTACTCCTTATAACAGTCCAAGCAGCCCCAGCCTTTTCATTTTCCTAATTATTTCACTTCTCAGTCGTATGTGTATTGATATTTTCATGGTTGTTCTACTACTGACATATCATGGTATATTTCATTATCAACCACCTTCCCCATTTCTAATATTTCTGTAGTTATGCTGTCTCTTCTTTTCTTCTAGAAATTGTGGGTAATATTACAGTTTTTTCTGTGTTATATATGTCCTTGTTTTATACAAGACCATGTCTATTTCTAATGAATGCTTTTTATACCTATGCATAAAATATTAGTAATGGTTTAGGAAATGGGTTTATATCTGGCCTGTGTAGCATTGATTAAGGAAATGGTTGATATACAGTTTGTGTGAGCACTGATTAAGGAAAGGATCAATATCTGGTGATCTGAGCATTGATTAGGAAAATACGTCAACATAAGGCGAGTGTGAGTATTGATTAGGAAAAGTGGTCAATATTCAGTGAGTATGAGCATTGATTAGGAAAATGGATCAATATCTGGTGACTGTGAGCATTGATTAAGGAAAAGGATCAATATCTAGTGAGTGTGAGCATTGATTAGGGAAAAGGATCTATATCTTGGGATGCAAGCACTGACTGGGGAAGTAGGTCAATTTCTGGCTAGATCAGCATAATTCTTCATGCCCTTGGGTACCAAAACTACAACCACCTTGTGCCATGTGCTTTCAAAGTTCTGCCTATCCTACACCTTATTTATTATCTTTTTTGCTAAACACCTTTATTGAATCATCACTTGTGACATAGGCAAATTTACATTTAAGCAAAAGTAACCAAATTGTATTAAATTAACATTAACAAACATTATACTTCACATATATTGCTATATATCATATAACCTAAACAACATTACATAAATTATTCAATTCTTGCCCCTTTTTTAAACAAGAAACATCTTTATTAAACCATCGCTTATGACATAAGCAATCCTACATTTATATAAATGAAAACAAACCACACAACACAATCCTAGTTGCAATCATTTTAGTTTATTTTACATGATCGTATACAAATGCAGCCTCTTTTACTTCAAATTATAAAACTCGGTATGAAATCCCTTGGCCCCTCTACCTTCCCTCTTTTCATATAATGAACTGCTGATAAAATCTCAACTTTAGTAACTTCCCATTCAGTTTTTACTTTTTCTAAAATCCAAAAGTAATGGAATGGATGAAGACCAAGAAGCTTGAATATTCAAAGTTTTATTCCACAACAGTCACGATCAGAAGTTAAACCACATAAACAGCAAAGGAAAGGCCACAGCATAAACGCTATTATTCCAACTGCGTTTTCGTTTATATCCCAACACTTCATCAGATGTACTTTATTAGACTAATCCATCTGCTATTTATACCCCATTTAATGAATCAATTAAAGAATTCCCTCCAAATTCTTAATAGATTAAAACTTTTTAAAAAAACATCTTCCAAATTAACTGAATGTCTTTGTTATTATGGACACATTTTAATATGTATAAAACAATTCTAGAAATTCTAGACTCAAAATAAATTCAGCAATAATATGTGGCATTATGTAAAAACAATGCATTTATAGTATATATTCAAAATAAAGAACTGTATAAAATTTCAGTTGCTTAGATCATGAACCGACGAAAATAGCCTGTACTTATCTGCCATCTAGTGGCTGTTTGTCAATATTGCTACTAAGTGTTAGTTTTTCTATAAAATGTAACCATAGTAATACACAACTTTAATAAATTAATTCCTGCTAATTCATAATTATTGTATAGCTAAAACCCACAGGAGTTAAAATTTATTTATGTATAAATATTATTTAAAATCTTTAAACCCGCCGGGTTTGAATGAATATACAAGTATATTACCCATTTTAAAGTTAAGGGCAGCTAAATTGTAACATATACTTGAATGTATTTAATAAACTTGTGTTTAGTGTAATATTTTATATATATTTTATTATTTATATAATTTTTATCCTTTTAAAGATTTTAAATAATATTTATACATAAATAAAGTTTAACTCCTGTGGGTTTTAGCTATACAATAATTATGAATTAGCAGGAATTAATTTATTAAAGTTGTGTATTACTATGGTTACATTTTATAGAAAAACTAACACTTAGTAGCAATATTGACAAACAGCCACTAGATGGCAGATAAGTACAGGCTATTTTCGTCTGTTCATGATCTAAGCAACTGAAATTTTATACAGTTCTTTATTTTGAATATATACTATAAATGCATTGTTTTTACATAATGCCATATATTATTGCTGAATTTATTTTGAATCTAGAATTCCTAGAATTGTTTTATACATATTAAAATGTGTCCATAATAACAAAGACATTCAGTTAATTTGGAAGATGTTTTTTTAAAAAGTTTTAATCTATTAAGAATTTGGAGGGAATTCTTTAATTGATTCATTAAATGGGGTATAAATAGCAGATGTATTAGTCTAATAAAGTACATCTGATGAAGTGTTGGGATATAAACGAAAACGCAGTTGGAATAATAGCGTTTATGCTGTGGCCTTTCCTTTGCTGTTTATGTGGTTTAACTTCTGATCGTGACTGTTGTGGAATAAAACTTTGAATATTCAAGCTTCTTGGTCTTCATCCATTCCATTACTTTTGGATTATTGGTTTGTTTCACCCTGCTTTTTGTGGTTTCTTACTTTTTCTAAAAGCTTCTGCTCCCATAATCTTCTCTCTCATATTTCCTCCTCTGATACCCTCAGCTGACTTATACAAATTCGCACAGAATTTTAATAACTGTCTCAACTGATCCCTGTATTCCTCGGCTCTGTTTCTTTGCCCATATTCTTACTGTTTTCTCCTTCCTCTATTGTTTATAACTTTGAGGGCAATAGCTTCTCTATCTAAAACCTTTAACCTACTATATATTCCTTCCCCTGACCAGTTCTACTTCCAAAAATCCCTCATCTTTTCACTTAAATTCTGACTTCAGTACAATAATATTCACAAGTCCTCTCACTTTGCAGCCTTGGCAGATGGACTGTCTGTCACTCCCTCTCCCATTTCATCTTCTTATCGTTCCTCCACAGCCTTTCTTCCCATAGTCCTTCTCCTCCTTGCCCCTTTTAACTTGTCCAACATCACCATCATTATCCTTCCCTTCCTCCACAAGATGTTCCTTGACAATCTGGTCCACTTTCTCCCTCATCTACTACTTCTGGTCCCTGCTCATCCAAGCCAAAGCAGTCCATTTCCAGTGAGTCTATCTAACTCTCACCATAGTTCCATTCGCACAGTGTCATGGCCAGATATACCCCTGTCTTTATCTATAAAATTCTTACCCCACCCCTACCCCCTTATTAAATTCTTTAATTTCCAATTGAATTAAATGTATCCTATCTACTGTGTATAGATTATCTCTCCTGTGCTTACACAGTCTTAATATATATACCCACCCCATCTATTCACTACCACCCCCCTACAACTTCTGTTTACTCATTCACTCCATGCAGCCTATCCAACAAAGACTTAATCACCACATTCAAGATCTCCCAGTCACCAACCTAACAGTCCTCTGAATCACTTTGCTAGAACCATCAATAATTAGTGCATACCATATTCCATCCCTGTTTTGACCAATGCACTGACTCCATAACAACCTTTTCTCCTCTTATCTTGCCTCACTAACATTTACCATCTATTCTTGTCCTACTCAAGTCCTCTTTCTATTAACCACAAACCCTCATTCAGAAACTATTGCTCCTTCCATCAACCCCCTTACTAAATGACTCCACTATTACATTCTACCCCTCCCATTTATGTTTCTTTCTGCATTCCCTAGTTTAGTTTCCTGCAGCACATCAAACTGATTCTGGTCTCTCTGCTAAGACTTTCAGAAACTATTGTTCTTTTAATGGGACTATTTAATCCTGTCACATCACACGTTTTTACATTCAAGCCCTCTAACATCCCATCATTTCCCATTCAGTTTTCTCCTTCTTTTCATTCCCACTTCTCTGGAATTAGGTTAAAAAGTCCTTGGGTCTCATCAATGGCTTAGAGTGCTCCCCTCTTCCTAGCAGTAATTTACGTGACTCCGCATTTCAGAAAACATCTACTAACTCTGACATTCACTGTCCCATACATGCTTTACACCCCTCTCCTTCTTTTGATGCTTGTCTCCTTCACCCACCTTCCCTCAGTTGTCACTCACCAGTCTCCATCTGGGACCTTCTCCTGACATTTCACATTGTTCACTCTACCATGCCACCACCACCACTTCAGCCTAAGTTGTCAGTTTCACTTCCCTAAGTCTGAACTTCTTTCTTTCTACTGCTCACAGTAATGCTTTTCTGGCCACCCACAATCTTCAGTGCCACCTTTATCTTTTCCCTGTATTCTACCACTTTGGTTAGCTATTGCCTCTTCAATATCTCCACTTTCTGCTTTTCCATCTCTCTTATCTTTTTAACTTAAGACCGTTAGCTGTGGATTGTATTAGGAATACTCATACTTAGAATTTTGTTTCTCAGACAGCTCATATTGTGTGAAGGAATAGAATGCATTCCTAAATAAAGGTTGTGCTACCTCCTGTTCATAGCATTCCTTGGCTTCAGCCTTAAAAGGAAAGAGGCTCTTCCTTTCCTGCCACACCAATGTAATCTGTGCAGGATACCTGAATCAGATATGGCAGACTGCCTTAGTAGATTTCTACAGACGTTTGTTATTTTCTGCGCTTTTCTTATGCAGCAGGGCAGAACACCGTTCCATCATGCAGACCTGCTACCCCATAGCACCAGTCATCTGTGGATCCTACCATGCTCAATGAGTCAATGCTTTACATTGTACTTGGAACTTCACAATAATGTGCCTAAGTGCCTTACATAAGGATTGTGCCAAATCAGTTCTGTTAGCTTTGTCTATTTAAAGCTCATTTCAGGCTCTTACAGGCCACTAAGCTGCTGGCTCACATATGCTATGGCATCACCACCTTCCTGCCTTTCTAGAACAATCCCTACCCTCAATTCTGCGACTTCACTTTGTAGGTCATCTTTTTTTCTCTGCACAATATACTGACCTCCTCCTGCAATTACCTGAGCAGATCTATCAGTGAATCAAGCAATTTAGAGTGTTCTGCCACAGCAGCTCTCAGCTGCAGTCCCTCTTCCTTTAGCTTCTGTATCTCACAACTCATTTGTCACAGTCTTTCCTTGCAGAACAGTAGCTGAACCATGAATCCCAGTAATATGTTTAGCATGCAGTCCATTTTGGTTTCTGACCCATGGCTGCAGCCTACCATCCTGCTACTTACCACCGTCCTCTGAGCATTTGTGAACTCCTGGGGGAAAAGGCATAATACTGTTACATTATAGCAATCTGAAGTTTCAAAGCTTCACAACACTCAGCTTGTTTCAGATTCATTGTTGACCAAACATATGAATTGTACTTTTTAGGCTCTGAAGCAGGATGAGGTGATACTCTCTGCAGGTATATTTCTTTTGGCATCAAAATAACCCCATATCCCATTGCTCCTCATACTAATGGAATGGCACTGAGCTTCAGCTGGGTGTTTGCTTTAACATGTGCATTCCCAGCATATGAGTAGTAGTATTTATGTACGTGTATAATGAAGACTAAATTAAACTTCACCAGAGCTAGAAACTTGTTTGTTACAGAACTACTTAATATTTTCTCTGCTATGCCGATGTATTTTTTTATGCTTACTGCTACTTTTTGTTAGTGTGTCTTCCATTTTCAGCATTATAAATCCTTTACATCTACAACTTCTATATTTGATAAAATATTTTATATGTATTCTGTTAAATTATATATGTCCTTGTCATATAGCTTGGGTCATGACTGAAAAGGACCAGCTCACTTCCCTGTTTAACAAAAGTAAAATAAATACAAAAGCACACTACTGGCACATTATCAGAACACAGAGTACTGCAGCAATAATAGTACAGTGGACATATTTGTCCATCAAATTTTTCATCTAAAAGAGTTTGAAAGAATGTAGTCCTTATAAAGTAAGAATTCATATCTACATATTAGTTTAAAAACACAGATGGCTGGATTCAGCAAGCTCTGCACAGAGTGCCTGAATAGTGCAAGAGCTGCTGCACACAATATGGCCGCTGAGCGATCCAGGAACGAAACCCCGCCACGTGCACTAGTATGCCTAAACTATTCCCACACGGACACCACTGCTATATGCTAATTACCTAATTTGCTGGTGAAAACTATGCAAATGAGGTGAATTAGTGATCCTGGAAGCAGGCAGGCATCTGTGCAGGAATAGTGTAACCTGCAGAAATGTATTCGGTTACTAACCAAATAAATTTCTGCAAATTACAAAATGGAGGCATGACAGCTCTAAAGAAAGCATGTATTCAATGTAGTAGGCATGCTGATGGGCAAATATATGGCCATTGGCATGAAAAATAATTGCAAAAATATAAAAAACAACTTTATTTTTTTTGGCCCATCTCAGCCGTTTAAGTGTATGGCAGAGGTGCATAAACAGAATCAGCCAAAAACAAGAAAAAAAGTTAGAAATAAGCTTTTAAAACCAAATCAGCATTTTGGAAAAATAGTTAATGGCATGCATAAGACAACAATACCAGGGAATAGTGGTTGCTATGGGGGAAGGCTGAGTGTTAGTGTGGTAAGATTGATACTGAATCACAGATTTCCTTTCAGTGTTAGCTTGCACCCAACTGTGTAGGTACAGCAACACCATTGTATAAGTCCAAGAGGTGGATGACCTCATAAGGGGGAGTGTCATGCATGCTATAAGCTTATTGGAGCTCTGTGGCCCGTGTTTGCCCTTAGCTAAGCACAGCTAAGGAAGGGGGTGTGTCTGAGGCTGCCTAGCATTGTTTACATTGCCTAAACGGGTGTGCACACCAAACACCAGGTTTTAAACAAAAAAAAAAAAAAACAGGAAATAGCAGCGCTGTTCTCATTGGAGCACTGGGTATGCACGACACTCCTCAGGGCTTAAATGGGAAGGCAATGGGAAGGGAAAACAGCAGTAGGAAGGCAATCAAGGAGAACTAGCGTATATGGCAGCTGAACTGTATCAGAATCAGACAATTACACATGGAACAGCCTAGCACACTACTATAAACTATGCAAACACCTTCCAGTCTGTTTTTTCCTACAAACTCTACACAACCAGTGCACACAGATGGGGAAATTTTACCTGACAAAACTAACAAAATGTTAGGGGCTGCTGTCATTCTCATACATCAATATGTGCAAGAGGCTGAGGGTGGTGAGGATGTAAATGCTGACTACCAACCCACAGTGAGCAGAAGGAGAACAGTGTACACACCCAGGGTAACCTACCAGAGGCTACATGAGCTGGAGATAGTGGAGCGCTATGGGGTGGACAGGGACATTCTACAGCAAATTGTTGAGCTGTGCCAGCCATGCCTCACACACAGAACCAACAGAGGGGAACCCATCACAGTGGATACCAAGGTATGTGTAGGCTTAAGAATTCTAGCCACAGGTACCTTCCACAGGGCAACTGAGGATATCATGGGGATCTCAGAGGCATCAGCATCCGGGGTACTCCACCAGTTCCTGGATGCCATGTCAGCACATGCCGGTGAGCACATATATTTCCTCAACACCTGTGAGGCGTTGACCAGCAATATGCTTCTCTTCCACCAAATAGCAGAATTCCCTGAGGTAGTGGGTGCTATAGACTGCACGCAAATACACATCAAAGCACCACCCGGTGAGCTGGGTAGGGTCTACATAAACTGCAAGGGCTTCCCCTCCATCAACTGCCAGGTCATGTGCGATGCCCAGGGCATTATCTTGAATGTGTGTGCTGACAGCCCTGGAAGCTGTCACGACCTCCACATCTGGCATATGACACAGCTGTACCAGTCATTTGCCAGTGGGGACATATCATATGGCCACCTAGTGGAGATTGCTGGCTATGAACTGGAGCCATGGCTGATGACACCCCTCAGAAATGCACACACACCTGAACAAGAACTCTATAATGAGGCACACACACAAACCAGAATCATAATAGAGCATGTGTTTGGGATGCTCAAGTCATGGTTCCAGGCATGGACATATCCGGTGGAGCCCTGCAGTGCTCTCCAGCTACATGTACACAAATGTTAATAGTATATGCCATGCTATACAATAGGATCCTATGGAAAATGCTGCAGCAGGAACAGCACGGGGCAAGGCCACACAGCCCCCCAACATTGCCAAGGCCATCACAGGCACAGAGAGACTTGGAGGAGGAACTACCTGAGCCTGCCTATGTAGGCAGAAGGATGCATGCCCAGTATGGCCAGGCCTTGGTAAAGAGGCAACACATAGCACATACATTGATATGGTAGGGACCGAGGGAATGACACTTCTCTCTGACTTGCACATACAGTAAAAGGGATATCAAACATGACACTACCTGTGCTTTATCATGTATAGGGAGTGTACTATGTGCATCTGACATAGTCAGCCCTCCAGCACCATCCTCAATACTGGCACAGCCACAAGGTAAGTCACTCTTCCTGTCAATTGCTGAATGGAGTAGTATGTTCTGATTGTTGTATCTATGGTATGGACGTGAGCATGCAAGAGAATTGGGTTGCTGAATGGGATGGCAGCAGATAGTGGACACCTATATGGGCAGCATGGAATCTTTAACAAATACTGGTGTCATCATACTAGGCAGTACTAGACAGGGTGACAAATCCCACTGCAGTACATGTGGTGGCCCAAATGTGTGTCCATAGGACACACACATTCATGTCAGTGAGGCTCACATACCCACCACCAGCCTCAGCCAGCAGGACAGGTATAGACGACCATAAAGAAAGGCTGGGCTAAGGCCTCCAAATGATGGCAATGTTTAACATCCCCCTCCAGACCTACATAGACAGACTACAACAGGTCTGGAAGTTGTATGTTAGTTCTGAAGGGTAAGAAGTCTGAAACTGATAAACCAAAATATGAAGAGCAGTGCAAAAACAAGCTAGTAAACAAAAAATGCACTGTGAAGAGGACGGACTGCACCAGACAACTTTGATTCTACAAACAGCTTTATTGTACGTTATACGTTAAACAGTAGCCAAATACCATGTATTTCGTCACTTGGATTAGACTTCATCAGACAAGAATTTACATGACAAACAACCATTTATATATGCTGACCTTTTGTTTAAAATAACCAATAAGAATCTAGCAATGCTCATAAATATTAATGAATGTACGCATGTGCTAAATACAAATATAAATGTATGTAACATTGAACAGGTCAAAAATAAATTTAATTCACAGATGTAAAATATAAAAAATATATATATACCACTTATACAATAACAAATAATGTCATAAAACAATTTTTTTTTTGTATATGTAAAAAACTTCGTAGCTACACTAATTTGATAATAGAGACTAATTTGTATTGAGAAATCACCAACAGTACTCCCATCAGTGGTCAAGATTGGATGTACACTGAATTTCCATCCTGAATTTTATGCTCCATTAATAAATAGTAACTGTTTTACATAGTACCTGAATAATTGATAAATATATATAGAAATCTATGAAGTATAAAAAATGTATGTATATATATATATATGGAATAAAATGCTGATAATATATAATATGCATATCCTAAATTAAATATATGAATAAATATATTGTAAATATGTTAAATATATACACAAATGTAAAAATATATATAAATGGATAATCACAAAACATAAAACAATGACAAACAATGAATTGATGATATAATATAAAAAAGTGTAAAATAGAATCATGTATAGAATATATATGTGTACAGACATGAAACGTGATAATACTAAATAAAAAAATAAATAACTTGACATCAATGGTACTATTGTTATGAAATAGAGCAAGTATATAAAATCCCTCTGTATTCTATACCAACTCCTAGATCAAATGTGTAAAAAACATGTTGTATGATCTAAAAATACATCTAAAAAACTTGTAAAAAGTAATTGATGCAAAATGAACTATCGAAAATGTACCAGAAAATGTGTATATAAATATAGATATAAATAAATATAAATATGAATGTAAATATGTGTATCAAATGTGTATATATAAAAATATGAATATAAATGTAAATATATATCAAATGTATATATATAAAAATGATTTTGTATGACATGAAAATGAAAATAAAAAGTAAAAAGTATTACAGTTTAGCTGCCCTTAATTTTAAAACTGGAGCAAGGTAAATATTGTCATTTAACCCAGGGAATTTGTTAGCCTCCAAAATAATTTGCCAAAATAATTCCCTATATTCTATCTGGGTCTCCCAAAGGCCCCCTCTTTCATCTTTCGCTACCTCATCTAAAATGAAAAATTTATATTTTGCCAAAGGGCAAATTGTCAAGTGTTTATATAGTGCATTGTGTTCATTCTTCTTTTTGATGTTGTTCAAATGTTCATAAATCCTTCTTTTAATCTTTCTCTCGGTCTTACCAACATAGAAGGCTGAGCAGATATCACATAAAGCAATATATACAACTCCAAAAGAATTACAATTGCTGTATGTTTTGCCAACAATGTCTTTTTCTCTTGTTTGAACTAAAATTTTTTGTGTATTAGTCATAAATGAACATTGTGAACACATTCCACAGGAATAGGTACCCTTAATTTTATTACTTTTCTTATTTTCCCTATATTGGACTATCAACCAATCTTTAATGTTGCGTCCTTTTCTAAAAATAATATTAAAAGAATCAATCGACTTGTTAAAATTCAGGTCTGTAATATTAAGGAATTTGTCCCATTCCTTAAAAAACACTTGTTTTACAATACCTGCGTCACCACTATATTGGGTGACAAATGAATGAGTATACATTTTATCTTTTTTCTTATTTTCTAATGAACCTAATACTTGAACGTTAGCAACAATAGGAGGATGGTGGTAGCTCAATATAGGTGCAAATCTACCTTTCTCCCTTCTGTGACTTCTATTTTGATACAATTACACAAATCTATGGGGTAACCTCTGTCCAAAAACATATTAACTAAAAAATCAATTTCATCACTAAAATCTTGATTATTAGAAGTCATTCTTGAAATCCTCACCATTTGGCCTTTTACAATACTCTTCTTCTGATGTAAAGGGTGTGCACTTTTATAGTGTAAGTAAGAGTTGGAAAAAGTTTTTTTCCTATACACCCTTGACTTCAAATGGTCTCCTTCTTTTTCTAATGCGATGTCCAAATAATTTATACTATTTACATTGATGTCGTGGGTAAATTTTAAAAAAGCAGTAGTCTGGTTGATATACTGGATAAAATCGTTTAGCCTGTCAAAACTATCCTTCCAAAATATAGTAATATCATCTAAGAAACGTTTATATACAACCCAGCAGTCTTTATAACTCCCATTATAAATATATTTATCTTCCCATGTATTTAAAACCATATTGGCGTATATTGGAGCACACCTTGCTCCCATGGCCACACCACTTATTTGGTGAAAATATTCACCTTGAAAAAATAAATAGTTATGTTTCAAAACTAGTTCCATAAGGTTGACACATACAAGAATGTCATTGTCTGTTAATGATTTGAAAGACCTAATAGCTTCTTCAAACCAATCCATTCCTATATTGTGAGGTATTGAGCCAAACAAATCAATAACGTCTATGGTCACAAAAATAATGTCCTTCGTAGTAATGATATTCTTAACTTTGCCCAAAAAATCCCATGAGTCCTTTAAATATGAAATGCCCCTAACCATTGTGTCCTTTAACTTAGTATCTATATATTTAGCTAAAGGGGAAATAACTGAACCTTCTGCAGCCACTATAGGACGTAGAGGGGGGTCACTACAATTTTTATGTACTTTAGGAATCCCAAAGATTGAAGGGATTTTAGGTTTGCTGTTATATAAAAATTCAAACATATTGTAGTCAATAAGTCCCTCCAAAAATAAGTCATATAATGTTGTATAAATCCTTTTATATCCAATGTTAATCTCATTAATAGAGATATTATCATATTTAGACTCATCCAGTAAAAGATTGAACATTTTGCCTTCATACATGATAGAGCTCATAAGGACCAATCCACCCCTTTATCAGGTTTCATAATTCTCAAGTTAGTGTTTTCTTTTAAACTCTTGAGTAGTGAAAACTCTTCTACTGTAAGGTTTGGAGCAAAATGATTAATTTTAACTGCTTTTCTTAATTCATTTTCTATAATTTTTTCAAAATTTCTTAGTTGTGGGTGTATGGGGGGTTCCATATACTTTTTTTCTTTAATTCATCAGAATAATCTACTTCTCCTGAAGTGCCCCCACAAATTAACTCAAGGTTCATTTTTCTCAAAAACATTTTCATGTCAATAATCATTCTAGTATTATATCTATATTTATATACACATTTTCTGGTACATTTTCGATAGTTCATTTTGCATCAATTACTTTTTACAAGTTTTTTAGATGTATTTTTAGATCATACAACATGTTTTTTACACATTTGATCTAGGTGTTGGTATAGAATATAGAGGGATTTTATATACTTGCTCTATTTCATAAAAATAGTACCATTGATGTCAAGTTATTTATTTTTTTTTATTTAGTATTATCACATGTTTCATGCCTGTACACATATATATTCTATACACGATTCTATTTTACACTTTTTTATATTATATCATCAATTCATTGTTTGTCATTGTTTTATGTTTTGTGATTATCCATTTATATATATTTTTACATTTGTGTATATATTTAACATATTTACAATATATTTATTCATATATTTAATTTAGGATATGCATATTATATATTATCAGCATTTTATTCCATATATATATATATATATACATACATTTTTTATACTTCATAGATTTCTATATATATTTATCAATTATTCGGGTACTATGTAAAATAGTTACTATTTATTAATGGAGCATAAAATTCAGGATGGAAATTCAGTGTACATCCAATCTTGACCACTAGATGGGAGTACTGTTGGTGATTTCTCAATACAGATTAGTCTCTATTATCAAATTAGTGTAGCTACGAAGTTTTTTACATATACAAAAAAATTTGTTTTATGACATTATTTCTTATTGTATAAGTGGTATATATATATATATATTTTTTATATTTTACATCTGTGAATTACAGTATTTTATTTTTGACCTGTTCAATGTTACATACATTTATATTTGTATTTAGCACATGCATACATTCATTAATATTTATGAGCATTGCTAGATTCTTATTGGTTATTTTAAACAAAAGGTCAGCATATATAAATGGTTGTTTGTCATGTAAATTCTTGTCTGATGAAGTCTAATCCAAGTGACGAAATACATGGTATTTGGCTACTGTTTAACATATAACATACAATAAAGCTGTTTGTGGAATCAAAGTTGTCCGGTGCAGTCCGTCCTCTTCACAGTGCAAGTCTGAAACTGAAATGTAGGTCAATAAAATCTAAGATCTGTACTCTACTGATATGTCTCCGGTCTGCATGATAGGTCAGAATACAAAAATGAAAAGGAATCCAGCAGAGTACCTTAAATACCAGGACAGTCTTAGCAAATGTTTAAAGTCATCAGGTTTGCCCCCCCCCCCACAATCCTTATGTAGAAAAGCAGTAACACGTAAATGTGAGGTGTGATAGTAGTGGAGTATAGATTACCCGAGCTGGCCCAATCTACAGGATAGATTGTTGCATGTGTACAATATGCAGGGGTCCATGTGTTAGGTTGTCATGTGTTCAATATTGTCTGGAAGTGGTCAGCATGTAGGCATGGAGGGTTGTGTCTCAGTGGCCCATGGGCAGTACTGCGGATGACAGGGCCATGTTCTGACAACTGCAGTGCTATCCAAAATGCTTCTTAGCAATACTCATGTCAGCAGTCACCCGTACTCACTGTCCAGATGTCAATATCTGTCACCATCTGAAAGATGGACATGCCATGAATGTGGGCCCAGACATACAAACAGTACACAGGTTGAAGTACCCTAGAGAGAGTACATAAAATGTAACTGTCAACTGCACAAACCTTTGGAATTGTACATACAGGTTAGCAGCACATTAGTTGTCTATGTAGTATGGAATACTGGTGTAGTCTAGCCAGTTATTGGCAGACCACAAGAGGCACAGTTATGAAGTAATGAGAGACTGCCTATGTCCCTGCACAAGGCAGTATAAGAGGAATATCCCATGTATATCTGTGAGTCAGCTGCAAGTAGCTTCCATATCACACATGCACTCAGCTCACCCAACCATCAGCCACGGGTTTATCACAGGTCATATCTTTGCTGTTGGGAATGAGTACAGTATGACCCCACTTCTGTATGGGAACACCCAGAGAATGCAGCATGCTAAAGAGGTGTCCCATGCAGGTGTGTCCCTAGCTATAAAAGTACCCTGCCTGCATCCAGACCAATGGATTAATATGGACAGGAACTATTGCCATTAACACTTCACACACTTACCCTGTCACCCCTGGGGAATCCACTGGCTCACAGCCTGGGAATGTAGGAGTGACAGAATGCACTGGCCTGCTACAGATGGCCTGCATCACTACCAAATGGCCTATAGCCCTCTTTGTCAAAGGCCTGTGCCTCACCCATTTTGCCAATGTATGGTATCTCATGGGGTCCTAACTAACAACATAACACAGTCAATAGAACACAAATGCAAGGCCACGTTGACAAATCCCAGTAGCATGCCCACCATGTCCTACTGCCAGAACTATGGACCAAGCCCTAAATACCACTGGGATGAAAAGCCAACTATTGGCATACTTCTCAGATATTGCTTGCATAATGTTAGGAAGAGGATAGAATAACAGAGTGGGAGTGTAGAAGAATAGACGTCATGGAGTGTGTGAATACTGAAACTCTGATGTGTGCCCATAATGCCCCTGCCTGCAAACTCAGTAATGGGTGGCTACACACCTGCTCATAAACCACAGTGTGAAGGGGAACTGACCATATATATAAGCCCTGCTTCTGGGTAACCTGGGTGAATCTGTACTGCTGAGGGATATGGCCACAGCAGGATATGGCCATTCTGTTAGAATGGGATCCTCAGCCACCATAGAACTATGGTGCAGGATCATTTACACAGACCCATCAGCAAGTGTCTGCAGCTACCCCTCCAGAATTGCATGAGTGTGCAATAATATATAGGCTGTGGACCACAATATTGGACATAGTTTCATTCATCTTGTATTTCCCAGGAAATAACTGTGAGCAAATACTTATATCTGTCAGTAGTTGACATAATACATTAAAGTGTAAAACAGTACATATGTCTGAATATCTCTGCTAACACTAACCATGTAACACAAGCAGCACAGACAGCAATAGTTACAGTATCCCACTATCTGTCGCCCATTGTGACTCCATATTGTCAACCTATCTACAGATATCCTGCAGAAACAGGTTGCTAGCTGTAGGTATAGAACACCAAACCCTGGACTGGAGTACAACCCTACCTGGAATGGATTCACACACTGAATACAGAGGATCATACTGGGCATGCTCCTACACTTAGAGAAATGAAGCCCATTTCTGACAACACAGTGGACTATTCATATTTGTCATTCGCAGATGTCTGTGCACACACCAAATTGTTCACCATTCATGCTTTGCACACACATTGAATAGGAATACTCCACATATCCAAGGCCAACACACTATAATATGTCAAACATACACACACAGAGAGATGTGGGGAAGAGAAAGAGAGACAGTGACAGAGAAATTTCCATTATGAAGCCTGTCCCAACCACCACACATCCAATTGGCCAATATCACATAATGTGCTGATGTCAATCACTGTACATTCCTTTTGGTAGCCCTCAGCCCTATAGTGTCTGTGGTGCTTGTGATAACTGTGTAACACAATAGTATAAATCCGTATTCATGTAGCATTTGTATATCTAGTTCTGTAAAATATAAAGTTGTGTGTGACCGAGTGCATGTTTCCAGAGGAATGATTTAGGGCCCATACACAAACACTGCACTTCCCACTGCCCATGTTAGCACCCCTGCTGATGTCAGTCTCCTTGAAATAACCCTCTGGCCAAGGCTCAGCCTTATAAGCTATGTCGTGCTTATGATACATGTGTAATACTGTTGTGCAGAAAACTAGTTAGGTAGGCGTTCTAATCCCAGACATGACAAGTGTGAAACTCTGTGTGTGTGTGTGTGTGTGTGTGTTTGTGTGTGTGTGTGTGTGTGTGTGTGTGTGTGTGTGTGTGTGTGTGTGTGTGTGTGTGTGTGTGTGTGTGTGTGTCTTTGATAATACCTGATTTTATGGACATTGACGCTTACTACTCTCCCCTTACCCCTCCTTTAGCACTGCTGCTGATGTTACTCACCTTCAAACATACCTTTGGACAGCTCTCCACCATACAAGCTTCATGGAGCTTGTGATAACTGTGTAATACTATAGTGTAGCATACTAGCTAGGTAGAAATTCTAACCCCAAAGATGGCAACTGTGAAACTGTGTGTTTTTGTAAGAGAGTGTGCGTGTCTTTAACAATACCTGATTTTATGGACAGTCACATTTATTACTCTCCCCTTACCCCCTCCTTTAGCACTGCTGCTGATGTTACTCACCTTCAAAAATACCTTGGCACAACTCTCCAACATTTAAGCTCCATGGCACGTGGGATAAATGTGGAACAATGTAGTAGCAATAACTGCATAGGTATGGGTTTGAATCTCTTCCATGGTAAGTGTTTGTGTGTGTGCATATGGCTACATATGTATGTCCATACTTCAAAGATTTTGGCCCCATTTACACCCAGTACACATCATGGTGCCTGACTTTAGCCATTCTGTAGATATCATCCACATTAGAAGTACCTGTTGCCAAACCTAAACCATGTAAGGTCAGTGGTGCATGTGGTAAATGCGTAACATAATGGGCTGAAAAGATTGTTAGATAGAAGTTTGAACCTCACCCCTGGCAAATATAAATGTGTATGTAGGATACAATTATTTTTGGGATCTCTCACCCACTATATCACCCAATGCCAGCATTTACAAGGGCTGGTGATGTTCCTCAACTTAGAAGTACCTTGGGACAACATCCATCCTATAAGCTCTGTGGCACTTGCAATAAATGCAGTACACTGTAGTAGCAATACATAGCTGTGTGTAGGGATTTGAATCTCAGTACTGGCAAGTGTGTGTGTTTGTGTCTGTCATCAGTATCCTGTGGGGGAGTTGCTGTGATTGTGTAATAAGATGATCCATTGCGGAGCCCATTGTGGAGCGGGTTTTGCTAAATTATTATGTTGAGGACCTAGTATATGTCACAATGTCCACATTACAAGGCCAACAGATGTCAAACACCTCAGAGGTTGGTGTAGACAATCCACAGCCCTACATGTGACAGTATGGATTAGTGTACAATATAGGCAACCCTTCTATTACTCAGAGAACACTCTCCACCCACGTATCATGCACAAACACACTTGGTTAGGCAACAACCACTATATTGGTAGTTCCCTGCATATTGCCTCCCAGATAGTAACTACAGTGTGATAGCATTGGACTACATGCCTGTTGACCACAACAGTGCCACTGACATCAGAAAGTACTTTGATGTGTTACATCTCCTGACTGAGTGTGCATTATCCAGCAAGTAAAAGGACATGGCACCCTGTTTCATCCCCTCATTAGCCAAATAAATGTGTACAGTGGACCTTTTGCCATGTTCCTCACTGGATGCCTGCAACAACTGTAGAGTCTGCAAATGTACCCCGCAAAGGGAATACCATGCCTTATACACATGCCCTGTATGGACAGATGCTACTACCTCCAATAAATACCTGTATCATGCTGTCAATGTAGGTGCAATCATGACCTCAGTTATATAGCCAGGTCTCACCAAATGAGGTCAGGAATGCTACATCAGAAGATAACAATCTGTTCACACTACTTGCCCAATAGACCTCAAGTACACTTCTACACGTCAAAGAACATGCATGTGGGGTACATGCACAACCCAGACAATGTCCATGTTATGGAATATAGATCACATACATGGGAAGCAGTGCACATCACTGGCCACCCACAACAGAAATCCAGATGAAATCATGGTGAATACAATAACCACCCCTGGGGACCACTCAAGGGACTACACCCCTGAGCCACCCTAGAGACTATTGTTATGTGGCCTGATGCCAAGGTATTCCTTTGGCCTAGCCTTGAAGAACCTTCAGGCCCATTCACTTACTATACACCTGTGAAGCAATGAACCTACGGATCTCAGTACTGGCAAGTGTGTGTGTGTGTGTGTGTGTATGTGTGGAGATGAATGATTTTGAGGCCATTCACTCTCACTACACCTTCCATTGCCCTACTTTAGCATGTCTGCTGATGTCAGTCACCTTGAAATAACCCTTTAGCCATGTTTCAGCCCTATAAGCTCCGTGGCATTTGTGATAATTGCGTAATACTGTAGTGTAGTAAACTAGTTAGGTAGGAGTTCTAATCCTGGTCCTGGCAACTGTGATAATGAGTGTGTGTGTCTTTGTTGACACCTGATTTTGTGGACATTCACACTTACTACACTTCCCTTACCCCTCCTTTAGCACTGCTGCTAATGATATCACTCACCTTCAAAGATACCTTTGGAAAGCTCTTCAACATGTAAGTTCATGGTGCATGCAATAACTGTGCAACACTGTAATAACAA
The DNA here is from genome assembly GCF_019279795.1 of Protopterus annectens. Classification (NCBI taxonomy): domain Eukaryota; kingdom Metazoa; phylum Chordata; order Ceratodontiformes; family Protopteridae; genus Protopterus; species Protopterus annectens. Next base: position 1,768,685,718 of record NC_056737.1, read on the forward strand.
TACATAGCCAGGTAGGAGTTTGAAATTCAGTATTGGTAAGTGTTTGTGTGTGTCATCAGTATTTAGTGTGGGTGTTGGGGTGATTATGTAATGACAGGATCCATTGCAGTGTGGGTTTTGCTACATTATTATATTGAGGACCTATATGTCCCAATGTCCACATTACAAGGCCAACAGTTGTCAAACACTGTAGAGGTTGTTGTAGACAATCCACAGCCATAAATGTCTACTGCTATGTGCAATTACTATGTGACAGTATGGATTAGTAAACAATATAGACAACCGTTATAGCACCTCTCTATTACTCAGAGGCCACTCTCCACCCACGGATCATACATAAACATGCTTGGCTCTTTCTCTCTTCCTTTCTTACTTTCTCTCTGTCTCTCTCTCTTTCTCTTTCTCTCCCCTTCTCTGGTAGATGTGAAAAAATACATGTTTTGCATAGGCAGCAGCTTGACTTTTGTAGGTAATGCTCATGATCAGCTGATGGCTTGTGCATGAATTGGAGTCACCCACTTGCTAATTGCATATGGAACAGCTGTGGTATTATTCCTATAGCCAATTGCATGGAAACACACTCCTATAACTAAAGCACTTCATGTGGGTGTTGGCCCTTTTCCTTCACTGAGAGCAGGACTTCATGTGGGTGTCTAACAAACAGCATCACAGAGAGTAATTGGAAATACCTCTTACAACAAACACTGTGGGGACAGGCCAACAAACAGGAGGGGGATGTTCCAGACATGGGGACAGAATGTAAGTATTGCTGTTCTACATTTGAAGTAATATTAGTTTAACAGGGTTTGTATGGATATGGCTGTTCTGAATGATTTAAAGTCTGGCATGACAGTGTTATGTGGTTGAGGAAGCTCTCACCTGCAGGGCTATCTGCAAATTGGCCAGAGTTTGGAGTCTTAGATGTGGTGTGTTACTCACATATTTTCTGTCTTTAGAAATGCAGTAGCATACTCTGATGATTGCAGTTAGCAAATGGTGACATCCATGTGTATTATTGACTTCATATCCATCTGAAGAGATATGTCACAACAAATCCTGTTACACCAGCAATATTCTCAGTTTATCACAGCAATAAGTCAATATTGGCCCTGTGTTTGTGGCTTTGTCCCCCAAGTCTGTCACCCTTTTTTCATATGTCATGCAGTAAGAGGTGCACATGTACAGTACATCATATACTGACATCATTCCTGATATCAAACCAGTGATATATTAGACTGCCAGACATGTTATGTAGAGGAGGCCTTATATTTGAGGACAAAACTTGTACATTCTGTTGTAGTCTGTACAGTAGTGAGGTCGGTATAAGTATGGTGATTGTTGACAGAGTGTCAGTATTGTGTATTGTGAATATGTTATTTGCCCTGTGTACAGACTGGGGTAGATGTCAGTGTTCTTGGTCCTGTTTTATATGACTCGTGCTGCTCCAGTTTCTGGAACCCTATCAGCATATATGAAAACCACCAAAGAAGAAAAAGCTGTATTACCACATCCAAAAAAACAATGACTTCTGTTCCAAACGAATATCTGTTTAATTCCACAGCATGTAGAATAATAGAGAAGCACAATAAAAAACACAGCAATGAATGTCAAATAATCCAGAAAAAATATCTTCTCCTAGCGCCTAGGCCGTAACAGCCTTTACAGAGTAAAATGCCTGCACACAACATACCAATTTATAACTATTCTAAATACAATCAATCAATTAATTAATTAAAATCTTAAAGCAGCATCAGCATCATTTAAAACAGAATAACAGAAGTTAAATAAAACTTTGCCAATGGCACTCCTTATTTAGCCCAATGGGCTGTAAAGTATTATATTTCATTATAAAAACAGACTCTTTTTTCTTAATAAATATTTCAAAAATTCATCACTAGAATAATATACAGAAATATGTTCCAAAATAGTAACTGCTAAACTATCAATTGCCCCTTTATGTGCTAAATTAAAATGTTCTGCTACAGGGCTAACCATTTTTTTATTTTTTATATCCCTGACATGCTCTTTGATTCTTTCACTTAAACTTCTCTTACTTTCACCTATATAAAAATAATTGCATGAACATTTTATTGCATAAATAATGCCCTTTGTTGTACAAGAAAAAATATCTTGTGTTTGAAATCTCTTACCATTAATTTGATGGAATGTAGGCACTATATATTGGCATATAGAGCATTTACCACAAGCACTAGTGCCTAAACTTCTCATATTATTCCTAGGAAATTTTGTTGGTCTATTATATTTACTATGTACTATAAAGTCTTGAATATTACGTCCCCTCTGATAGGATATCCTAAGTTCTATTCCTGATAGACTAGACACCTGTTTTGTAATTATTTACAATACTCTTTTAATAATTTATTAAACCTTTCTGAAAAAACTGTATATCTAGTAACAAAAAACATACTATTGTTCTCTATTATTTGATTACTACCTACAACATTACCTTTATTTTTAATCTCTCTATTAATATTATAATTTTCATAAATTTTCAAATAATTCTCCACTATATTATATTTATCATAACCCCTATCAAAAAACATATTCATAGCTCTCATCGCTTATTTTATAGATTCATTTTCATCATTACATAATCTTGTGATTCTCAATAATTCTCCATGTGGAATAGCAAGCAAGGTGCTAGGTGGATGACAACTAGTAGCCTGTAGCATTAAATTTTGTTGATTAAATTTTCTATAAATACTAGTTTTAATTTTCTCACCATTAATCCCTTCCAAAGTCATATCAAGAAAAACAGCTTTAACACCAACTTGAGCCTGATCATATCTAATTCCAAACTTATTATTATTCAAAAAACTCAAAAATTGATTAACCTTTTCTTTACCTTTATGACATATAAAAATAAGATCATCTATGAATCTAAAATAATATTTAACATATCTTTGAAAAAATGAATATCTATATATATGAGTACTTTCCATATAACCCATAAACATATTGGCATACATGGGGGCAAAAGCTGCCCCCATGGTCATACCCTGTTTTTGCTGATAGAGATTTCCATCAAATTCAAAAATATTATTATTCAGACAAAAATGAACTAACTCTATAATATAGTGTGTTCTTGGACTATCTCCTAGAAAAAAATTGTATTGCTTCCAATCCATATATATGTTTAATATTAGTATATAAACTGGTTACATCAACAACTATGAAATACATATCCTCTAACCATCTAAAATTGTTTTATCTTATCCAAAAAATCAAACGAGTCTTTAATATATGAAGGAAGCTTAATTACTTCCTTAAGCAGAACTTCATGTAAAAGACATCCCAAATTATGTGTAAAATACCCCATAGCTGAAACAATAGGGCATCCTGGGGGTTGTTGTAAATTTTAGTGAATTTTTTGTAAACAAAAAATCTTGCAATTATACTTTCCTTATTAATAAGTTTCTTATGTGCTTCAGTAGTTAGAAAATAATGTAACCTAACTCCTTTATCAATTAACTTACAAAAATCTTGTGGAGCTGCTTTCAAAACATCATTATTAACTTTCATATACACTTCTGTATTATTCAAATGTAACATGCACATCTCATAATACATAGCAGAATTCATGACAACTAACTTGCCCCCTTTATCTGAGGGTTTGAAAACAATATTGTCATTTTTTCCAAGTTTTTTTAAATTTAAGCCATTCATTCTTTGTTAAATTATGATACCTTTCCATATTAAATTACTAAATTCATGGCATTATTAAATTTTTGAATATTCACATTTTTAAATGGTGGCACAAATGTACTTTTAGTTGATATCTTACTAGTATCTAATAAAGTATATGCATTACTTTCTATATCTGATTCACATGAATAAAAACTTGCATCACTGATAGAATCATTAATTTCATCTGATGACCTCACACACAACAATTCATTATTATAAAAATATTCCCTCAGGTGCATTTTTCGAATTAATCTAAAAAATTCAGCTTTGATTTCATGCATTCTAGGAAAAACAGTCGGGATATACTTAAGTCCCTTTTGTAAAACAGACGTTTCATCATTGTCAAATTCATAATTAGATAAATTAATTACATATGAATTAGATATATCATACTCCGTCTGTAAATTCAATACTTGATATAATACCTGATCAATTAGTCCACCTGCTTCATTTGTACGGGCCATGGCCCTGCTCCCTATAGTTGCCATGTCCTTGCCATTCTCTTTTTCTGGTGTTGTTCTCCATATTACCTGGTTCACGAAAATTAGTACGGAAAAATTCCGTGTTACCAGGTCTTGGCAAACTTAGATATTCCCTCTCAACACTTTCTTCTTCTTCCACAGAAGAAGCTCTACTTTCAGCAGAGTAAACATTATGATTGTTCTGATGACCTTGATTACCTTGCTTCTGGAAGCTTACCCTCCGCTGCTTAGTCTGTGAATTAGATGACAAAATAAAAGCTTTCTTTTTTTCATAGTCACGTAAGTCTCTCTGCAATTTGTTCTTCCTTTGTATTAAATCTTTCTCATAGGAAGAAAGACGGTCATTGATGCTCACCAAAAAAGTTTCTAATGTCGAATCAGATGTTACTTTGGCCACTTCTTCACACACTTTCTTCATCTCCTCTAATATTTTATTTCTCTTGTAATTATCTCTATCTATCAAAATGGCAACCCATTCCATGCTACACCGATGGGCCGCAGCAATCCATCTATCATGGAACCTTTGTTCTTGCTCCTCCGATAGTTCAAATGGAGCCGATGGGCTTTTGACAGCTCTAAGCCCTCTTGGCATTATTTGTAGTTCCTGATACCTTTGTAAACTATTCAAATTATAAAAAGTAGCAGTCTCTTTAAGCAGTAACTTTTGTAGTTGGTTACAAAGTTCCTGAGCTGCAGGATAAGTAGACAATTCTGTACGCTTACCTACAGCTGCAAAAGGATTAGCGGCAGTGCAAAGCCTTGATTCCTCCCATTTTTTAAAAACATTAATTTGTCTATTGGAAAGTTGTTCATTCGAACCAGTATTATGTAAATTACCCATCTCTTCTCCATTACTGGTCACAGTTCATGACCCAGCAGGAATATTAACAAGTTCATTATTCTGTGTAAGCTCCAAACTCGCTTCACGAAAAATGTGGGGTAAGGAAGGAAATGAGTCACTGGCCATCTCAAACGAAAACCACCAAAGAAGAAAAAGCTGTATTACCACATCCAAAAAAACAATGACTTCTGTTCCAAATGAATATCTGTTTAATTCCACAGCATGTAGAATAATAGAGAAACACAATAAAAAACACAGCAATGAAAGTCAAATAATCCAGAAAAAATATTTTCTCCTAGCGCCTCGGCCGTAACAGCCTTTACAGAGTAAAATGCCTGCACACAACATACCAATTTATAAGTATTCTAAATACAATCAATCAATTAATTAATTAAAATCTTAAAGCAGCATCAGCATAATTTAAAACAGAATAACAGAAGTTAAATAAAACTTTGCCAATGGCACTCCTTATTTAGCCCAATGGGCTGTAAAGTATTATATTTCATTATAAAAATAGACTCTTTTTTTCTTAATAAATGGAACAGAAGTCATTGTTTTTTTGGATGTGGTAATACAACCTATCAGCATATATGTTTGTAGGGCCAGACTGAGACATATCCCATACCACAGTCAGGCATCAGACTACACTGTGAATTGGGCCAATATGTAGGGTTAGTGTCTGAGTGTCAAATATGAGGATGGTTTTGTTCACACAGTCCATATACTGTACTATTTAATAGGCTTACCATAATGTGGCTGTGACTGTGTTGAGATTGGTTGTGGGTTTGCACTTTCACACTGGTGTTTGTTACTCCATGCTGTTACATGGCTGTAGTGCCTGCTATATTTGCAATTACATGTGTATTCCCCCATAGGAAACTTGGGTTAGTGTTGTGGCAGTCTGCCTGTAGTTTAGACAGTGCTTGATGACATGCCTAGCAGCTCATTGTATTTACCTAGTGTGATGTTATGTCCAGATATATGCCAGATGTACTGTTGCCTGGCCACCATACATGTTGTGTATTTCTGAAAAAGCAGTGGGATGCTGTGACGATGTATGTCACTAACTAGTGGGAAGTATGTGGGCTTGGGACCTCTGCTCCTCCAGTTAATATGTGTTAGGACAGGAGAGTGTGAATGCATCAACTGTGTGAGCCTATTTACTCCAGTATTTATGATATATCCCCATTTTCATGGCTGTAAACAGCCCCTTTGTCAGGCGTGGTCCACATGTTGTGCATCAAGGAGTTCTGTGCATACGTCTGGACTGACTAAATTGTTTCAGATTGTCCACATTTATTGGTCATACTTCTGCTGTATTCCACAGGATCATTACTGTGATTTGCGTGGTACTTCATTATGATGATTTTATTAAGTCTGTCAGTAACTGATGGGGTACATGTCAGTTTCAGAAGAGCCTTCCTACACAACATGTCTGTTGACACAATCCCTGTTACTGTAGTGACATTAATTTATAACTGCAATACTTGCAGTACGTTCCCTTGCACTAACAGCTTGAGAGTTATGGTGCTGAGGTATGACTCCATTACATGTTATGGGCATATGTGTACACACACACACACACACACATATATATATATATATATATAAATATATATGTGTGTATGTACATGTATACATATATCTACATATGTGTATATATATATATATATATATATATATATATATATATATATATATATATATATATATATATCCATATCCTTGTTATGTGTAAACATGAGTGTTGTATATACCTTTTCAGATGTATCCCATTATATTAATCTGATATGTGTATATTTAGATATAAAAACATGACTGATTCAACACTATTTTCACTAACAAGTACAAAGCAGTTGTTCACTACTATTCAGTACGTGTACTGATATATTTGAAAAAGCAACAGACATTTTTTCAGCTCACATGGCTTAGTCGTTAAGTGCTATGACTATAGTCTAGAGGGTCCTGGGGTCAACTGCAAGGGCTGTATAGTTTGTTGTTAGGCAGGACAAGGACTGTTGGATACAGAGTGGTTAAGACAGTTTTGAGCACCTTTAAGCGGGTTTGCGTGAAGGTAAGTGGTGCTAACGTATGGTTAAACAAAAAGGCACTTACACCGTGTAGGCTTCGCTTACCAGTGCACAGATCTGCTTAGCATTTACATTTAAGCAATGCTTATATCTGCTCAGCATAGTTCAGCCCTGGTAACTGGTGATCACATTCCAGTCTGATAAAATAGCAGGTAATAACATCTTTAATAAGTGTACTTAATTCCATGTACATAACATGCTTCTGTGTGCTGTCATTACATTAGCAAGGGGTGTGAGTAGACTGTATGTTACATCTGAGTATACATGGCTAGTACTACAATCTTTTCTCTTTGTATGTGTTTCATACATGAGCAGTATCCCAGGTTATATGCAGTCACACTTGCATGCATTGTATCATTACGTTACTACTTTTAACAGTGCTTTTCCTAGTCAGAGTAAATTGCAGATTGCAGTACTGGAACCATACACCCCTGCATGCAAAGCTGGACTCTGAGTACTGCCTATCGTGTTCTTGGTGTGTGAACTGCATGTTTTTAAGTATCTCCTATTGGATATTGATCTGATATGTTGATATTAACTGTAGACTACTATGTGTTTAGGACATGTCATTGAGGTTTGTTGTCATATAGTAATGGCATACCTATCGGTGTCAGACGTCTGTCTGTCTGTCAAAACATTCATCCTATTGCATAACCTGTTGGCTAGCTAATTTCTGTCTGCCCTCTGTACAAATGTGCATATGTCAGGTATCGATCTTGGCTGCTTACAGGCAATCTCTGATTGACTGACACTGACATGTCTGCCCAGATGTGTTATGAATGCCAAAGCTAGGAAACCCCATGCTGTATGCACCACATGCCATAGATACCTCAACCAGACTACAACAGTCAACAGAACATGCTTGGGTACAGGTTTCTAACCCAGACACTGGCCAAGTTATGCAATATATTTTGCATACATGTCAATTGGAGCACCTCACTGGCCCTCTACAAGAGAAAACCAGATGATTGGATGTTGAACTTAACTGTCACCCTGGGAATCACTCAAGTGGCATCAGTTGATAGATGGCCTGCTGACAAGTGTCAGGTGGCATGATACCAGTGTACCCACATACCCTACTCTTCTCATCTCTCCATGGACATTAGCCTGGTACACACCTAGGAACACCTGCACCTATGGACCTCAGTACCAACAAATGTGTCAGTGTGCATTGCTGAGAATAATAGTGTCTGTGTGTTTGTAAACTTGTAGTTGAAAATACTTGAGGGCCTTCTCACCCACTACACCCCCCAATGTTATACTTAGAAATGGCTGCTGCTTTAATTGACATTAAATGTACTTTGTTACACTCTTCACCATATGGGCTACCTGGAGCTTGCAGTACCAGCATAACACTGTTCTACAAATGGGAAGATAGGCATGGATTACCCTCTGAGTCCTGGCAAATGTGAGCATGTGTGTGTGTGTGTGTGTGTGTGTGTGTGTGTGTGTGTGTGTGTGTGTGTGTGTGTGTGTGTGTGTGTGTGTGCAATTGTGTGAGTGTGCATATTTGTAGGAGACAGCATTCTGAGGCCACATTCTCCAAATACAATAAACCTTGCCATACATTATAAGGGATGGTGATGTTCCTGACATTAAGAGAGCCATGACAAACCCTCATACTACTACTATCCCTGTGGCATGTGCAATAAATGCATATCCCTGTAGTAGCACTGATTAGATAGACAATGGTTTGTATTGCAGTCCTAGTCGATGTGCCTTTGTAGGTATGTCAGAGCATTATCATGGGTTTCAGTGAGTACAATATCCAATGTGGGGTGTAGGTGCTGGGTATACTGTCTTTACACCATGGTACCCCCCAGTAGATGTCCCAAGGTCCACTGTATGAGGACCGCTGTCACCATCAATTATACAGGTAACTGATTACACTATCCAGCCCAATAATGCATGTGCTGTGTGCAAAAACTCTAGAACGGTATGGCCTCACTGACAGGGTAGTTAGCACTGCTAATCCCAGGTCTGTCAAATGTGTCTATGACTGTATGTGTTTGTCAATGTTTAGATGACAATATATCATACTATGTATTGTTCGTTAACACCCAGTACATCCCCCATTACTATACTGTACAAGGCCTGGTGATGTTCTTCACTTAACAGGAAACACGGGACACACCTCACCCTAAAACCTCTGTTGTGTGTGCAATTAAGGCCAAACACATTAGTAGCAATAAGTACCTAGATAGGGGTTCTATTCTCAGTGTTGCCAAGTAAGTGTGTGTGTATGTGAAGGTATCTTCTTCAGTTTGCAGAAAATATATCTCCCAGGAGATCATTTGTCCGAGAACTAACTGGCAAAAGGTAACATTTCAAAGCAATCATCTTGTGGAAATTCATTCCATCAAAACTAGTAATGGATGTGTAAATGCCCTCTTCTCCACTGTACAGCAGTACAGCGATACTGGAGTTGGTATATATAGTTAGGTGTGGTTGTTTTGTGCACAGCCACCCACATTGGGGTTATTGTTGTGCTTATCCCCTGCTTAGTGTACTGTTATACTGTACAGTTTATGTTAACAGGTTAAGTAGTTGTTAATCACACTATGGGTGGTTCTACGCCACCCCACACCCTCCAAAGTGGGATCTGTGCCACCCACACCAGCTCACCTATGTTTACCAACTCCAGAATTGAACTACATTGGGGGAGAGGACATATACCCTGCCAGTACAATTGTCAATGACATTAAACTGGTGGACTGATAATTTACTGATGTAATGTTTTAGCAGTTTGGTCTTGGTGGAATTACATAGGTCAAAATGAGTTCACTGCAAAATGAAGTACATCCATGTGAACAGTATTCTCTGTGTATTGCATCAACACCAAAGCCTCTGTGTATGTTATTCACAAACGTTTGGTGTGTGCCACACAGTATACTTATGGTAAATTACCATTGTCCACTGTAGAAGAGCTGCTTACACCAGCCACCATGCACTCACCTGTATAACCCGTCAGACCTATCAGCCATGTGGCACATGCAGTAACTGTTATACAGACATGTTACTTGTGTTCAGCTCTATCCAGGATATGACACAGTCAATGTGTCACCACAGTGCCACATCTCTTGTAGGAAAGGACAGCAGACCAACATCCTGCTGACACACAGACACCTAGAACACAAACAGAATACATTATGGAGATCGCAACCAGTCAGTGTTAATAACAGCTATAATGCATCATGGCTGGACAGCTACATACCCTAACATGTAAGCATTAGTCATTCCAGCTGAAAACACATTAGTCAGCATTACATTGCTAAACCTTAGTACATTCACCCTGTGTATCAGAACCAGCATGTTCTATTCATTGTTGTGTTGAAGTTTATATCCCTAGAGCGTGTAGCTCGAGTAGATTTGGTTTTGCTAAGATGGAGCATGTTCAACAATTCTGGGTTGGACATGGCTCTGTACGTTAGACAGAGATCGCCTCTTAGAAAGCGATATGCAACAGAGAACAGTCTTAGCTTTTTCAATCGTGCTGCATAGGGCAATTGTTTGAGGCCAGTAATCCTCTTGGTTAGGTACCTTTGTGGTCTCTCCAGCTGCTGGAGATGTCTAGCCAGGTACATTCCAATTGGTGCATTGTACTCAATAATGGGTCTGATGAGGGAAGAGTAGAGGGGCACCATTACATCCTTAGATCTTGATGCGAACCCTTTCGTGATCAGATGGGTCACATAGGAGGATTTTCTAACCACTTTGACAACATGGTTATCAAAGGAAAGCTGACTATTTACTTGGGCCCCTAGATCCCTTATTTCTTCTTCAGATTTCAGGGGATTACCTCCTATGTTGTAGTTTGTGGGTACTCTGTTTTTTCCAAAGGGGATTACTACGCATTTTTTTTGCTTTTTGCTTGAGACCATGGCTTTGACACCATGGATCAGTCTCATTTAGGCCCTTCTGGAGGATCTCCATGTCGGCCGGAGACTCTATTATAGCACCCAGTTTGCAGTCGTCCACAAACTTAGTCAGCCACAGCCCTTCCGTGCTTGCCTGTACTTCTGAGAAGTATATGCCAAACAGAAGGGGCCCCAGGACAGAGCCCTGAGGCACACCACTCGTTACTGGTCTGGATTTGGACATAGATCCCACTACTCTTACTTTATGGGATCTGTCTGAGAGCCAGTTTGCGATCCATCTTGTGACGTAAGGGTTTATGCCCAGGCTGGTGAGCTTATCAATAATATCTGAATGGGGAATGGTGTCAAATGCTTTAGCAAGGTCAAGGTAAGCCATGTGTACCTCCTTTCCCTTATATATAGCCTGAGTAACTGTCTCAAAGAAATCCACCAGGTTCAGGAGGCATGTTCTGCCTTTGACGAAGCTGAACTATGTGGGGTCCAGCGACTGGAGGTTCCCAATCTCTCCATTTATGAGTTCCATAATGATTCGCTCCATAGCCTTACAGATCAGACTGGTCAGACTTATTGGTCAGTAGTTCCCAGGGTCAGTTGTGACCCCACCCTTGTGTAGCGGGACCACCACTGCCGTGCGCCATTCTATGGGCACCTATCCTGTGGAGAGGCTGAGACTGAACAGAGTATTAAGATGCAGGGTTAATTCCTTTTAGAGCTCACGTATGACACAGCCTGGGACACCATCTGGTCCCATGGAGGCAGTGTTTTTAGCTTTAGATAGAGCCTTGTTAACCAACGTATCAGTAATAATTGGGCTTGCACAATCCCCTAGAATGGTAATAGGCCCTGTAGGTGGTGGGGGGGGGGGGATTTGCACCAAACCTGTCAGCCAAGATGTTGGCAATGTCAGAAGGGTCAGTGTATTTTGTTCCATTTTGTACAAGCTCAGAACAGACCTGAGCGTTGCCATTTAGGTTTTTGACGTGGCCATAGAAGGCCTTATGGTTATTCTTGGCATCCTTGGCAACTTTCTTTTCAAAATTAGTTTTAGTTGACTTGAAGAGGGCCCTCAATTTCTTACTAATGCTGATCAGGGATGATTTTTCTACTTGAGATTTGGCCTTTTTTTTTGTATAAGTCTCCTTCTTTTATTGTAAAGTTTGCTTATGGCCGGGGTCCACCAGACTGGTTTCTTCTTGCTTGAGGAAGGAGTCTTGGTCTTATTTGGGATAGCACGGTCCATGCAATCCTGAAGATGCATATAGAGTGCCTTGGTGTAAGATTCCGCATCCTGGATATCATCCTTCTGCAAGGGAATAGTGAAGCTTTCCACTTCGGATGCAAGTAGTTTGAAGATTGCTTTGGAAAGGTTTTTGACTATGGTTTCTTTGATTGGGGGAGGTGGAGGAGTGAGGATGTCCAGGGTTATCAGTTTGTGGTCGGATCTGACCATGGAGGGGGTGATAATGGGTGTGGTACAATGGGCACCCATATTTGTGATGATTAAATCCAATATGTTTTCCCCTGTAGTGGGGGAACATACTAGTTGTTCAAGGGCATTTGAATTTATAAATTCTATGAATCGCTGAGCATAGGAGTTGGAACATTGGTAGTTTGCCCAGTCTATACCAGGGTAGTTGAAATCACCCAAAATTATGGTGTTGGGTAGGACCTTTATATTTTCCAATGTCTCAAGGAATGCAGAGTGAGCATCATGTGGGATAAATCTCCCATCTACTTACCTTACCTTAACCCATAGAACACACTTATGCAGACTCCAGGTGATTGTTGATGCAGGTAATACATAGGCCAGACTTGCTAGACACTTATGCAACTGCATCAGTGTTTCTGCATGTATCTGGGTAGCCACCCTGACCAGTTTGCACTATGTATTGTCATCTGTATTGGATGGCCATCTTTGTCTTGTCAACATCATTGTCATCCCATATTTAATACACCTCTAGATGATTGTTTGTACTGTTTTCTATAGAATATACAATGGTGAGGTAATGTTATTTTACCCTACTTCTGACTACTTCCTTTCAGCTATGGATCCATGTCATGTCTTGGAATATGTCTGCAAGCCATGGCTGCCTGTGTTGCAGGCAGCTGGCCAATTTCCATGGATATTCTTCTTGGACAGCAGACCATTACATGGTGTGATATGGAGGCATGTACTTGATGACAGGTGTGTACTGCAGAAGAGTGAATGCTGTCAGTACATCACAAGCTGCCTCCACAATATGTTAATTGGAGTGTATACACACATATGCTTCCAGTGTATTGTAAGGTTTGTAAACCCCATATTTGTTGTCCTAACATAGGATTCCATTTTATACATCAATTGCACATGTTAGGTGCACATTGCAGGTTGTAAAAGGTGTGGAATATGTTATTGTGCTCTGTCATTGTATATATCAGGAACAGTTGACACCATAATAAGGGTGTGTACACTGTTGTATCGACTGTATGAGGGTTATGTTTCATACATGTCCCTACTGTAGGCCATTTGTCCTACCATTTGGCTTGTCTCTGTCCACACATTTTGCACTGATGGGTTGTGAGGTATACTGCAGGACTCCTACCTACCCTTCACCATGGTGACCACTGTGATGCTGTGCAGTTAACACCAACAAAACTGAACATGTACATCATGCATTGTAGGTAGGTGTGATAAATGTGTACAGGGCATATAGCATGGCCTTAACATGACCAGTGCATTGGCAAATATGAACAAAATAACCCCATACTCACCAGCCACAGGCTGCTGCCCCAGTTGTATACCTGAGTGACCTACATCACTGTGAGAGAGAGGTAATTTCAGTAGCCACTCGTGGCATTGCTACAGGGTGGAAGCAACATTTCAGAACATTAGCAGAACAAATAGCAATACTACAGAATATGCAGCACAGCACCATAGATGTGCACATCTGTGATTACTAAACTCCAGCTACAGACTATCTTCTCTGATATATGCATGCAGATTCTCTACAGATAGAAATGTAGAATCAACACTCTTCTAGTTATGTGCACTGTGGCCTTACCTGCATGCTCCTCAGACATTGGTTGGGTGCCACCCACCTCAACAATGCTGGGTTCTGCTTCATGGTGGGTGTGCTGGGCATGTGCACCAAGGCTGGCAAGGAGCTGTTCCCTGCATGTCAGTGGGGGCTGGATGTCTGCACCCCCACCTGTGGCTAGCTGCTCCCTTGCTACAGCAGCTGCTCGGTTCCATGCATGATGCAAAATGTCACTTGCGCTATGATGGACCTGCTCATAATGATGGTTCTATTGTCCAGCATCATTAATCCTGTGGACCAGTTCTTCCCACAGGGCTATTCGGTCATGTATGGCTTTTGTGCCACATCCGAACAGGACATCGTACTGCTGTATGAGATACTGAATGATTAGATCATTCTCCAATGAAGTAAAGGCTGGTAGCCTTCCTCATGGCATGGTTGCTGGAAGACATAAACAGGAGAAAAGGACTACTTGCACATCAACACAGAATATTACTTGACAATATTCCAAACTACAACCTAACCCTATAATCAGCTGTCATTACACTCCTGGTCCTGACCTACCTTATCCCACCCAATGTTACACAGTTAACTGCATAATCCTCTATTCTCCATTAATTACTGTGTATAGGGATGACAATGGCCATCGTCCATGTGGATGGTGGCAAGTATGTGTTTGACTATAGTGTTTGATAGAGCTGTGAGCACATGCCTTAGTTCAGGTAAGAGGCAGACAATGATGTTCTCATGGCCCAGGGAGACTTGCTGTTGTTGCCTTCAGTAGGCATTATGTACACGTTCACCATTGATGAGGAGGTAGTGTATTTGATGTGCATATACCCCTATAGAATATGTGTGGACAAGGTGGGACTGTTCCCACCTAACCTGTGTGATGCATGTTGCCTATATCCATGGCATGTGTGTATGAGGTGTGTGTCACCCCCAGTACAGGTTGAATTGTGTTGTTGCCTCTGATACTGACTACATATGTGGAGACACTCTGTTGCAATTGTCCTTGGTGGCGTGGATATGTCTACTTTATAGTTATAATCAGCCTTATACAACATCAGCTGTGAAGATACATGCTTGCTGAGATAGAGGTGGACTTGCCTCCAAGTTGTTGACTGCACTTATGTGTCTCTGTACAGCCAATATAGCATCCTATTATGTGCTTTGTGAATCGCTGCTGCCCACCAAGGGGGATTGCTCCCTCCTTGGTGGAGGCTACTTTTACAGGTCAGGTACTGCTGATTGCATATAACTACAGTGGATATGAAGTGTACACACCCCTGTTACAATGCCTGGTATTTGTGAAATTGGAACATGACGCCACAAAAACTAATTTCAAATACATTCACATCTGTAATGTGACCTCTATCCTTTACAGTTCGATGTAAAACATGACAATCGGGTCTGTGAAAACATATGTGAAATAACAATCAGTACAATAAGCCAGTTGAATGAGTGCGCATACCTTTAAAGTGATGTGTTGAGATTACTACAGCATTCATTTGTCTTGGTTTGCACACTCAATAGAATTGTACAGGTTATGGGTCACATCTGGGGTGTGGAGCAATTTTGAAAGATTATCTGTGGTCTAATTGTCATACAGCACACAAACCTGGCATTCCAACAGTGGTGTGTACACTTCTGATATCCATTGTATATACGTGTTTCTATAGCTATTAGTGTTAGGCATGGGCAATGGGTCATAACACAGATGAACACTTAACTGATTACTACATGATAATCATGCCGACTGTAGTATCCATATCAGTGTCAGGGCAATGCAACAAGCAGTAGCAGTACATATTTATTTCTGTTGTATGCACTGACACTGATATTACACACGTGCAACATGCACACCCTATTTTTCCAACTGCTTGTAACCCATGGTATCAGTTTTGTGCTTTCCAGCTGGACATACACATACATACATGTGCCCAGGGGATACCTGGTATACATTTGTGTTCTGTGTTAGTATGGCACTCTGTATTCACAGTCTTGCTAATCAATCATACTTCTCAGCTGGTTATACCCACAAGACTTCAGGACAAAGACCCACACCAATGGTTGACAAAAGTAACATCAATATTGATACCATATTACTCTAGCTGCAACATACATATTTAAGTTGATTGAACATTAGCCTTTGACTCCACTGTGATAACTTGGAAGATGTCCAACAGTCGTAACTACACTATTATGTTATGCTGTCATTGATGGAAGACTTGTCACTGGTTTGGCCGACATAGGTCAAGTATATGTGTGTGTGTCTACAGATATCAGTCACAAATCTGCTTATTGTCCAGCAGAACATTGTACAGTTGAATGTTATTAATTCAACATACCACATGCAGTTTGGCACACATGTCTGCAACAGTACTGTACTATGCACATGCCCTATATATGTCTCTTAGCTTTCCAAGACAAATATATATCATACTCACATTCACAGGTAACATATGGATATGGACAACACCCATTAACTGGCCTAGCAGTGGCACAGTCACAACTGTTTGACAGACACTCTAGTGGTTGGCAAATGTGAGTTGTCCTTTCTCAGAGTAAGTCAGGCTCCTGAGCTGTGATACCACCTCTCAAACTCTTAAAGCATCACATGTGGACAAAGCGTAACATGATGGGGGGGAGGTAAATAGGGACATATTGTACATATTCCTGTTACAGAGTTATGATGTTTTTAACATAATGCATTTTGCATTACTGTGTCTGTTCTGAAGGATATGTAGTCTTACACTCAAATGTTTGTCATTATTTCATGACTTCAGTCCTCAGCTGTTTGTCAGACAGTTAGAGATGTTAAGAGGAACAGACATAACAGTCTGATTTCAAAATCTGGACATTCTGTGAAGATTTGTTCGGTTGACAGGTATGACTTTGATGTCTCCCACTGCTGACAAAGCCAGATGCTATGGCCATAGCAGTTGTACAGCAGGACATCAGTACAGCAAATTTTTCTGGCACATATACATTTTTCAGACTCAGCTATCCCATTACTACAGACCACGTAATACATTAAATTACATGCTTAAATGTTTCAAATAATTTTTCTTGTTTGTTATATATTCAAAGCTAAGTGTTTTGGTTTGGTTGTTGTCTCACTCTGTGTCATTCTCTCTCTCTCTCTCTCTCTCTCTCTCTGTAGTACAGGGATTTAGTGGGTTTGATTAAGTGACAGCATGGCTTTTGTAGGAGATGGTCAAGACCAGGTGATGGCCTATGCACCAATCAGTGTTCCCCACTTGCTAATTGCATGCAGAGCAGCTGTGTAGTTCTTCCAATAGCCAATGTCATGGCAACACATTCCTATAAATGTGCACTTCCTGTGGTCGTTGCCCCTTTACCTTGCCTATAAGGAAAACATCCTTTCTGTGTGTGGGCAGCAGTGTTACAGACAGCATGTGAGAATATCTCTTACAACATTACATGTGGACATAGGCCAACTACAGGTTTATGTAAGGTTCCAGACATAGGGACAGAGTGTGAGTATCACTGTTATATGCTTTGAATACTGCTATTTTAACAGGGTTTGTGTCTACATGCAAGTTCTGGATAGCTTGCAGTATGACAATGTTATGTATCTGCATAGCTCTCAACTGTGGGGGTATCCACATAATGGCCAGGGTTTGGGCCATTAAGCTTAGTGTGTTCCCCAAACAGGTGTTGTCCTTGACAAATCATTGCCATACTCTGTTGACTGCTATGAGTAACTGGAAACATGCATTAGTGTTTGTGCTTTCATATCCCTCAGGAAGGATATGTTGCAAATAATCCTGTAACACCAGTAACTTTCACAGTGTATGACTGCAATATATCGAATATGGCCCTGTGTTTGGCCCTATCTCCTCCACTTATATACCAGGCTTTGTCCAGATGTCATGCAGTAAGAGGTTGATAGGTATGGACTATCATTATTTAGTGCTGACATTCCTGCTCTCATCCCAGTGATGTTGTGGAATCCCACTCATGTTGTGGAGCTCAGGGCATAAATATGGGCCATAGGCTAGACAACATGTGTGACAGTGTAGAGTCAAGAGTTCAGTGTATAGTAAACACTGTTATATACCCATGTAACACATTTTAGGGGGGTACATGTTTGACTCAAGCTGTTAGTACATGTGAGAGATATTACTAATAAAACATAAAAGGTATGTAGCTGTACTTTTTGATACTATGGTGATGGGGACAGTGGTGGGTTAGAGGTTACTGTTTGTCACACAGTCTGTTAGATAGATCAGTTTGAAGGGAAGCATTGTTATGTAAAGGATCGATTTAAATTGTAACGTGATACTTTCCCCACTAGGTGGTTAACTGTGGAGTATAATTGGAGGCTGTTGGCTTAATCATGTAATTGAGTGTTGATTGATTTTTGTATTCAAGGCAAGTGTGTTTTGTACTGTTGTACTACTTGATGGATTTTGCCATGACATCAGTGTCTGATACTTTGTGTGGCTTATTTGATTACCACCTGTCCCTCTGTGCAAGGCATGGTCATTGTTTGGCCAGCTGTGGCCTACTCATAACCCTCAACTGTACACATTTTTCCATAATGCCCAGATGTTGGCATCATAACTTTTGTGAGTTCCTCCTTAATTATGTTCCTTTCTGGCAAAAAGCTGAGGATTGGACTCATTCAATGATGACAAACATTTGACTATAAGACTCCACATCCTTCAGAAAAGTAATGCTACTGAAAAACCTCTAGTATTCTATCAGCTTTCTGAGATTGCAAGAGAATATTTATAATCAGTCCCTATTTGTCTACCATTATGTTATGCTTTATGCATATTTTTGCCTTTAACAGGTTGAGAGGTATGGTACTGCTGACAACAATTCTGACAACTGGAAAATGTCCTGAGATGGTAGGAGCAAGAATGTATCATACGTTTCCTTTAATATTTGCATAATTCATTTATGTTGTATTTTACACACCTACATGCCTTAAGACATGGCATAAACAACTGAAATAGTACAGAAATAAACCTTTTTTGGGAAAATGGTGGTATTATGTGTGTTTTTTAATGCAAACATTCTCATTTGTGCAAACATATCACACTCTGGCCATTTGATAAGGTGGCAACTGTAGGATTACTGGCTGTTTGGGTTTCACTGTGCTCTCTTTAGTCATTCCAATTACTTGCCTAAGAGATTGCTGTATGTCTGGTCACTGTGTAAGGCCTATCATGATTATGTAGCGGCAGAGTGTGTACTTCCTATTTAGACTGTATATGTGCGGGGTAAGCAAATGAATGTCCCACACCACCCCAACAATCTATCTACAGTATAACCTGCCACAGGATATGTAGGGACATTGTGTGACTCTCATGGGGGATATATCTATCCACACAGCTATTCTACTGTGGTGTTTGCTAGGCTTACCAGTATTTATCTGCAAGTGTGTTTATATATATGTGTGTGTGTGTGTGTGTGTGTGTGTGTGTGTGTGTGTGTGTGTGTGTCTGTGTGTGTGTGTGTGTATATATATATACACATATACAGAGCAGACATTCACAGATATATGTTTACACATATATAAATATATGTATATGTATGTATATATATATATATATATATATATATATATATATATATATATATATATATATATATATATATGTATTATATATATATGTTCAGAGCACTGCCCTTTGGCCTCACCACAGCCCCTGGGTGTTTAGCAAATACATGGCAGTTAAGGCTGCCAAGAATCCGGGTGTTCCCATATTTGGACAACTGGTTAGTAACCGCCCCAACCAGGCATCAATTTTGTACAAGCTAGAGACCAGGTACTAAAAACTTGTTTAACTCTAGGGAGCACAGTAAATCACGACAAATCACACTTTCTTCGACACTCAATCTGTGCTTACATCCATCCCATTTTTGTGAGTACAGAACATCAGAAGCCAAGTCTGGAGAATCTTTTGCAGTACGAATATATCGGCCAGAAAAGTCCTGCAGGTTCTAGGCTCGATGGTGGCAGCCATAACTTTAGAACCCCTAGCAATGTATCATATAAGAGGTTTACGATGGATGCTGTAAACCCAATGGTCGTTTTTCACTCATCCTATGTTTACAAAGTTAAGAGTAACTCAAATATGCAGAAATTACTTCTCCTGGTGTGGACATAGTCATGACAGCCACAACAAGGTCGCCCATTCATACCTCCTCAGCCCAAGGCCATAGTGACCACTGATGCTTCTTAGAATGGGAGGGGGGGCATTATTTGTAGAAGACAGTCCAAGGCACTTGGTCTCCCATAGAGGCCAACCTGCATATCAGTATTCTGGTGATGAGAGCAGTTCTTTT
The DNA here is from genome assembly GCF_019279795.1 of Protopterus annectens. NCBI lineage: Eukaryota > Metazoa > Chordata > Ceratodontiformes > Protopteridae > Protopterus > Protopterus annectens. Next base: position 1,768,706,061 of record NC_056737.1, read on the forward strand.
GGTATTGCAAGCATTCCAAGATTCTCTCCCTCTTGGGACAGTTGCAATTCAGACAGTCAATATGTTGATAGTTTGGTATATCAACAAGCAAGGAGGAACCAGATCTTACTCCCTGTGGTGAGAAGCTCTCAGTGTGTGGCAGTTGGCGACAGTCTCCAGTCACTTTCTGGTAGCAATGCATGTTCTGGGAAGTCCAGTCTGATAGCACACAAACTCAGCAGGTCCATTCTATTATCTCATGAGTGGTCCCTCAACCACAAAGTGGAAAAAAAATATTTTTCCTCAATGGAGTCAGCCTTGCTGTGATTTTTGTATCTCCCCTAAACAAAAAATGCAACAGTTTATTTGTCCTAATCCTCCCAACGAGGGAGTCACTGAGGGATGCTCTTCTTTTCAGTTGGCACACTGGTCTGTTGTACACCTTTCCCCTCAACTCCCTTGATCCCCAGATTCTTAGAGAAGACAAGTCAGATTAAAGAACAGAGTAATCCTCATTGCACCTTACTGGCCTCGACAAGTGTGGTTTACCTTTCTTTGGCCTCACCTACTATCTCCACCTTGGATTCTGTAACCAGCTCCAGACCTTTTGTCCCATACTACAGGACAGATTCACCCAGACCTTCCCAACCTCAAACTGACTGCATGGTTTCTCCAATTCCATTGATGGCCAAACGACCTATGCTTTATTCCACAGTCCATTCTATTTTCTTATCATCCCATAAACCTTCTACTAGGAAATTGTACGAAAACAAGAGGAAAAATGTGTTTATTGGGCGGAGAAAAATCACATAGAACCCTTTGCAGCTCCTACATATGCAGTCCTTGAATTTCTAGCTATGGTCAGGTGGTACAATGCCAGGGTAATCCCATGGGCTAGGCTTGTAAAGGCTCCAGGGCCATTAGCCTAGTACACACCTATGCACCTATGCATATATATATATATATATATATATATATATATATATATATATATATATTCATATATATATATTATTTGGATGTTTACTGCTTCCACAATATACATTTCCTATAGTACAGTAATTGACTTGCAAGATATGTTCATGAAATCATCTTGCATTCTTACAGCTTACGTGGCTTAATGGTCACATGCTGGTACTATGGTGTACATGTTGCTGGGTTCAAAACTGGCAAAGGCTGTTTATTTTGTTGCTGGGCAGAACAAGGGCTCATGGAGAGAGGGTGATTAAGGCACTTAAAGCAGGTCGGCACAGATTTGCGCGGGTTTGTGCGAAGCTAAGCGGAGCTAACACATGGCTAAATGTACAGGCATTTAAACTGCGTGGGCTTGTATTAGCGGCACTTATCAATGTGCAAATCTGGTTAGGTATGATAACTACTGTTTACCTAGTTTGTGTTTGAGCATATGTCAACTGGTTTGCCTGCCGCTCAGCGATGGTAATACACAGTTAAATGTATAGGCACTCTATTGAATGTTAAGTTTGACTAAACAAATATAGATTATGCAGCTCAGGTGGTGTAATGGTATGGTCTCTGACTGCAGTGTACAATGTTCTAGATTCAAGGCCAGGGGCTGCTAGCTTTTTCATTAATGTTAAATGACCGGACTGCATGATAAGTTAGGCAAAGCAAGAGTATCTTGTTGAACTCAGATGGTGCAGTAGTATGGTTGCTGACTGTAGTGTAAAGGGTCCTGGGTCCAAGACTTGGCAGCGCTGATTAGTTTTGTTGCTGGCCACAATAGCGTCTGATGGTGAGAGAATGATTAAGGCACTTTTAAGTGGCTTTAAGTGGGTTTGCACAATGCTAAGCATTGCTAAGCTTTGCTTAGCGGTGCTTACTCCTGCTAACTCCCGTGCTAATTTCTTTGAAAGAAAAGAAAAGGGTGTGATAGGAAAGTGGTGAGAAAAGGGGCATGCAGAGGGAAAAACAAGACGAAAGATGGATAGGGATGTGCAGGACGGGAGTAGGAAAGGTCCATAACTGTCCATTTCTCCTACAGCAGCAGCTGTGCATATGTATTGAATTTGGAGGTGAATTTGGATACTCATACCCCTGAGACAGGGATGAGGACAACAGCAGTGTGCTGTCTAGGCAACTGGACAAGATTACATGCATCCAGTGGACACGTCTGTGAAATGTACAGCTATGTATGGGGCGTAATTTGTTTGTGGGAACTGACTGCCCTTTTTTTTTAAGGTGAGAGCGGGTTGTTGGGGAAGAATAGTAGGTATATGTGAGGAGGGAGGTTGGGTAGGAAAACAGACAAGACAGACAAGACAGCAGACAGGGGCAGTGTATGACACATGTGGGGGTTGAGCACCTTGACGGGGAGGATGGTTGGGAATCAGAGTCACATGAGACCACAAATGGATACAGTGAGACTGAGGTCCCTGCCCATGAGCAGTCACCACTGTACCTTCATGGCCTCAAAGGTGGCTGTGCTGGGCGCTAAGCAGGAGGGGAGGGATGACCCTGAAGATGCGCCACATGGCCCTCAAGCTGGTCTAGCTGAGCTGCAAACTCCTTTTGCATCTCCCTATGGACCAGACCCCAGACCTGACATCGGGTGATGGGCTCCTGTCCATGCCCACTCCGAGGGGGGGGGGAGCCCCATCCACTGAAATGGTTCCACCCATGGGTGGTGCAGAACCAGCGGACAGGGAATATCTGGGGTGGGTCCCAGACATGCTGGGGCCCGGTACCATGGCCAGATGAGGCAGGACAGGTGGATCCGCTGGGATCATACTTTCTAGATGAGCTAAGATGTTGACAGTTTACAACATATTTTGGTTAGTTATGAACAATACAATGCCAGGATTATAACAGCATGCAAGGATGTTCCAATAGACACCATAACACAATTTTCAATCAGTTGTATAGCAAACAGAACACATGCAAATATGGAACCACAGTGGATATAACAGCAGCATGCAGGTTATATTGATAGCAACAGGCCACCAGTGATTTCATTTCAACAGGGAACAGCAATAAACAGACAATGTGTGCTTGGTATAACAATGAGGAACATGTCCCAACAGCAGGTTTGTTAAAAACCTATCCTTTATTTTTTGGTTGTATTATTGTTGCAGATAGGGTGGGGGTGAGTCAGAGAAATGAACAACTGTTTGTTATTACATTGCTCACAACTGTTCTGTACATTATAGTCTGCTCAATACACTCCAGATATGACCTGAAATAACAGCTACCTATGGGCTTGGGGTTGGCCAGTGGATGTACACAGTTATCACTTCAAACTTTGTACACCTAATATACAGCTGTATTTACCTGCAGACCTGTGGAAAAAATTGCGTTAACACTACCTGACTACACATTAACAGGGTTCGGCTTTGATATGTGCAATCATAGTGTGTGTGTGTGTGTGTGTGTGTGTGTGTGTGTGTGTGTGTGTGTGTGTGTGTGTGTGTGTGTGTGTGTGTGTGTGTGTGTGTGTGTGTGTGTGTGTGTGTACGCTAATGTCATAGTCCACCTTCATTTTTGTACAGCACCATGAGTGCTGGGGACAGTGACCAATAGCCATGATGGTGTGACACTTGAGGGACATTTTTTAGGGAAAACTAAGTGGTCTATGTACTTCTCTTGCTGTCATCTGCAGCCTTGGGGCTGGCCAGTGTGTGTTCTACACAGTGTATAAGAGACACATCCTATGGTTAATATCTAGCCTGCCTTACCTGCTGAAGCTGTGGGAAAATGTGTGTTTACACTACCTGACTGTTTGTAACAATACTCACATATTCTTGTGTAAAAATATACAGACAGCTTAGTACCACTCCTGGGATTCAAACCCTGCCAGTTTGTTCAAAAAGTGGTCACAATGCTGATTTTGCATCAAAACAAGCTATCAAGGAACTGCTAGCTCTTTTGTGAGTGTTTTCTACCTATTAGTCTGTGATTTGGCCAATCTGACCTTGTATTTCTGACATTCCTGCATGGCAGACAGTTGTTCTACTGTGTACTCACTTTCAGATATTACATTACAGGAAACAATGGTTAGCAAGCATTTTTAATATTCAGCTGTCAGATCATAGTGCAGGGGAACTTTGTTATGCTTAATCTGTTGTACAAGACTTGACTGTTTGCCACATGAATCTCAGATACTTAATGCTATCAGAGCCATATTTGCTGTTCAAAAGCTATACACATTTCCAATTCCTACTAACACAAATAATGCAAATAAAACACAACAGTCTAGAGTTGTATAGTTTTATTGACAGATTATCACTGTTTTATGTATATTACTAGCATTATCTGTGGTAAATTCAGTTTTATTCGGTTTAAACAATACACAGATTACAGCACTGACAGATGATATTCTACTACTTTGAATTATACTGCCAGCTAGATCAATACTCATCAGCCTCATGGTACAGCCCTTGCAACTTGCTGCCATGTGCCTCCACGTTTGAAGCCCTCTCAGCTGCAGCTGTGCAGGAAACAGAGAAACATTTATGACTATCTATCCATCACATACACAGCCTGGACTATCTTAAACAGCAATACATACTGATACTTGCACACTACTGGGGCATTCCCTGACCGAGCTTCTTGTTCCCACTGGTCCAGAATGTCCCTCTTTCTCTGCATGAGATCAGCATAGTGATGCCAAACCTGCTCACCAGTCCGACAGATCCCAGTAGCACTGGTGAGTTCACAGGTGAGACAGTCCCAGGCCTCCACTTTATATTCTGAGCCCTGGTACTTGCCCTGCAGCAGTCTCAAATCATGGTTTTCAACAAGGAGTCCAACCATGACCCAGGACTCCAGAAGGACCCAGCTTTGCACACGAAAGTGAACACTTTCTCCTACTCCAGCCTTGGTGCCTGCAGCGATGAGCTCCAACTGGTTGTGGACTGTATTCCAACCTACAGGGTTTAAATAGGGCCGATGTCATGATTGGTTACTTTTGAAACTGCTGAGCTCAGCTAAGCTATGGGCAAACCTGCTTAGCTAAGGTTGGCAGTACTTAAAGGGGTGGGTTCAGCACTGCTTATCACTGGGCAAATCCACTTAGCTTGGCTACTCACTGTTTAGCATTCATATTTTAGCAATGCTTACAACTAGTAAGTGTGGCTGTGCTATGCTTGGCATTGTTTACATTTTAGTTTTATAGAGTATCAGCTGTGTGGGATTGATTCATAATTCCTAACATATTATTATTTTGTTTACCTTCCCTAACATCCCACTCTGTGCTTTCATTACATTTATTCTTGTGGGACTATCTGTATGGGGCACTTGTGTTTATATGGGGGTTTCACAACTTTATTACACTGATGCCTCGCATCTGGCCCTAATACACTGCTCCGGTTGCAAATATAAATTATTTACTACATAACTACACTTACAAATTACATTTGTGGTGATTTCACATACAAAATACAAATGGCATCAGAGGGGCTTGAACCCTACCTGTCCACTTGCAAAGCATATGCGTTAACCACTACACTATTCCAGTACGGCTTACTGTGCATCTGTATTGCTATTTTACTTGTTGGGCTGTTTCAGCTCGGCTAATCATAGCTAAGCAGCAGGCACACCTGTGCAGCTATGCTTAAACTTTCTTGCTGATGTGAAAAAAAACATTACAGGCATTTTTTAAGTATTTCTCTTGCAAACTTTAAGGCTGTTAGACTAACAGGTTTTGTATTCCCATGCATTTTCTGAAAGGTATGATGTCTGCACTGCAAATTCTCTGTCATTATTTTCTAACTTCATTCTTTAATGCTTTGCCACTATTTCTACAATGGCCACTACACTTTTATTTTACAGCTGTACACTATACAGCATTTTGGCCACATCTCTGATGTTCAAAGAGCGATCTTGCTCTTTTTGCATTGCCGTTATGCAGGGGGCATGTATCTTGTGAGAGCACTGCTCTCAGAAACACTCCCTGCGCTCGTACACATTTCTGTGTACATATTGCAGCACGGTAGCATGCCTTCATGCATATGCATGGGGCGCTGTCATGCTATATGGGAATGGTACCTTCCCTACAGGAATAAGTTATTCCTGTATGGAAGTTTGTTAAATCACGAGGAGAGGCTTTTCTCCAAGCTTTTACATTAGTCTTATGTTAAATTAATGTCAGATGCCCTCAAAGGTCTGGATACCTCTAGATTTATTTATTTATTTATTTGACATTTGTTGCCCGGGAATGTCTGACTGAGCTTGTGCCCTTTTTCAGCAGAGGCCTAGGGAGAAAAGCTCCACAAAGTATTACATACACCATAACAAATGTTTACAAACAATATAGTATGCATGAGGTAATATAAACCTGCATTATAATGCTTGGATTCACATAAAGGTGTTACTTACAGAAAAGACAATAAAACCAAACGTTAAAGTCTTTCATATAACTCCAATACATAAGGACTTCACCATATAGAGGGGAAGTAATGACAATTAACTCAGAGTTTAAGAAAGGAGTATAGAGGTACTGTATATCAAATCTTAGTTCTTACAGGCAAAAGCATGTACATCAGCAATCAGAAGCAGAAGGGAAGTTGATAGAGAGCAGGTGATAGAAAAAGTATGGCTATGGATAAAAGAGGAAAAATTCGAGATTTTTGTTTTTTAATTCGTAAATAAGACAGGAGAGTAGTAGTAAGAATCAAGTGAAATCTTAGAAAGGGGAGTAAGCTAAGTGGGAAAAGAAGGGAGGGTGGGAGGTAAATATGAGTAGTGAAGAAATTGAGTGAAAAAGGTATTAGGAGTTAGAGTTCTATAACGAGAATGACATAACTTGCAAAATAAGCAGTTATTTACCAGCTTAAGAATATAGTAGCGCTTCCACTGAGCAGCAGGTCTGTTAAAATGCTGCCAACATACCATGAATTAGGTAACAGATGTCTGTGGTACAGTGGTTCCCAACCTTTTCTATAACAAACCATATTTAGCACTGGTGCTTAGCTATGGCACCCACTATGTACCCTCACATTACCATCTCCTGCTGAATGTCATGATGATGATGAAAAGTACAACAGAAAAGTAATATCTTTTTCTTTTTACTGAGACTGATAATATTGTAAATAAAAACTTGCAGAGTTCATAGATGATCTTACTTGCTGAGGTTTTGAAATTTGTGATAAAAATGTTGTTATATGAACAAGACAAATTTCTGCATGAGAAATAAATAGTCTCTGTTTTTCACTTAGCAGCAAGTTAAGTATTAAAGATTAAGTACCTTTTGGGAAAATATCACCATCCCTGTATTAAATGGTATGATAACTTTTTTACATGTACCTCATGTAATTCTAATGTAATATTTTTTAAAACATTCCAGACCAGTAAAGGAATTGGATCCTGTTGTCCGGATGTTATTATTACTGATGTTGTCTTCTTTAATTTTGTCAAAACACATTTCTTGAACTTTCACTTAAGCATCGAAAATATATGCAGTTCCTGTGCGAAATGGTGTTTAATTAAGGATGTATCAATATTTTCATAGCTCAATGTAGTGGATTTAAGATAATGCCTTTTACTGGATTATCACGTTAAAATTTTGATTTAGTATAAGTAAACTCAGGTTTGCAGTCAATAAATGGACATATGGCAAATCAGTACAATGACACTTCTAAGTTATGTAAATTGATAGGACAAAACCTCTGTTTTTTTCCTGTGTGAAAAGATAAGGTTCAGCCGGACGTTAACTTGACAAGTTGTGAATACACATCTCAGATTTTGAAGCAGCAAGCTTGCAAGTGGCATTATCCTTGCTATGCACTGACCCTAGATGAATGAGCTCTGAAAGTACTGCTTTTTTACACTCTGAGATAATGCAGCAGGTTTGAATGTAAACTTATAGCTCAAGATTGCATATCATGTCTTAGCATGAGAAAGTAGTGCTTCAAGTGATTTGTGCCACATACCTCTACAGCAACAATGGAATCATGCAGAGGAATGAAAATTCTTATTGTCATATCCACTTCACAATGTCACCCTGTGGATAGTGGTACACCCCCCCCCAGGATTCCACAACACACAAGTTGGGAACCATACCTCCCAACCAGTTAGAGCAAGAAATCTGGATAAAGCCATATATATAAAAGTGGGACAGAGCACCAAAAATAGAGACAATTTTTAAATATTGCTCTTACAAACTTAGGAAGTTGATAGAATAATAGGTTTTGCATTAGCATGAATTATCTGAAGGGTATGAAGTCTGAAACTCAAGTGTCTATCATTATTTTCTAACTTCAGTGTTTAATGATTTTCTACTAATTTGCCAGAAAACCACAACTTTATGAAAAACAGTCCAAAAACATCGGGCAAAAATCTGGACATTCTGCGAAAATCTGTACAGTTGAGAAGTATGTTGGGAACTATTACAAAGACATGCATCTGGAGCCTTTCTCCTCAGGCCTCCTCTGAAAATTGGCTTCATTCCAAGTCGGACTTTCCCGGTTAACAAATGTTAAATAAAATAAAACTAATAATTTCTACACCTGGCAGTGACATCTAAAAGATATGAAACATGACCAGATCATGAAGGCCCATTTAAAATTCCATTGACAATACTGTGATATTTGTGTAATGTAATTTTGATGGTCCTTGGTTAGGTGAGCTTTCATTACCACTTTGCAAAGTATTAAGTTATGGGTTTTCATATTTAGAAAAACAATTTTCTATTTTGGCACTAGATGGCAGTGTTACCCACATAATACTCATACTGTAGACTGGGCAACACACTGCCCTTTTCAGAAGTATGTTCTGTGTTTACAAAACATTTTTTTTGTTGTTGTTGTTGTTAATTAATGGGGGAGCAGTTACAGTAGATGCGATACTTGTGATTAAATTCCATTACAGGTGTGAATTCAGATGTGATCATGAGGACATGGTACACGTTAATACTAATTGCAAGAGATGTTTAATCAATATATACTTCCTGGTTCTTTCCTGACTCATAACTCTCAACTGTGAAGATTTTTACCTCATATTTTTGGTCTGTTCCTCATAAAATTTGTGGATTTCTGATGAATCACCAACGACTGACGTCACTAAATGATGAAAGACATTTCAGTTTTGGTAGTCATATTTTTCAAAAACGGCATGTTAATGCAAATCCTGTTATTTCAGCTACTTTCCAAATGTATAAGAGAAATATTTAAATTTTGTCCCTGATTTTGGGCCTTTGTCTCTTATTATTATTGGCTTTTGACAGATTTCTTGCCGATTGTAAAGGAGAATTAATGCAGCTAAGTTTGTTAATGTATTAGGTTTTTGAGATCTTTTAGAATTTATAAAAATGCAAACCAAAAGTATAAACATCTACCTGCCTGACAGATATCACTAGACTTTTCAATTCACCATTAGAAATACAAAATCAGTTTGTGAATTTACTGCCCTTCATGTAAAGTCAGTAAATGCTTAGGGCCATATAGAAATGCTTTAAACAACTCAGGTGCATGTGTTATGAAAGCATTAATACATGTTGCAGAGGGTAAGGGAACGCTGAGAAAAGTGCCTGTGGGGTATGCATTATATCCAAGATTAGACGCAGCTACGAGTTTATATATCCATTGAAAGGTGCTAGTTGTAAAGGTCAAATGGATGGTATATTTAGTTAACAAAAAGTGACTAGAAGCAGTGAAGCTGCAATTGCTGCTTCAGATAATTGTATGAAAGAAATCAACAGAGATGCTCCCATGGCATTTATATTCTATGTGGATTCAAACTAGATCAGGGCCATTATACATAATAATTAAATTGTTCCATACTGACTCCAACAAAAATTTGAAACCAATTTTAAAGACGAAAATTCATTGGTATCAGAGAAAAGGAGGTTGTAATTGTGCAGCATGTAGGTGGTGCAAATAATTTTCTCACTCTTCTCACTGTTTTACTATAAAACAAGACTGTATAGTCACTTCATCATTTTACATATGCCTCTGATTTCCTGTTATGTATTGCTAACTTTTCCAGATGTGAAGGTTATTTGCATAAAAAAAACTGGCCAGAAAGCTTTGCACCCAGATTAGTAAGCACTGTTACATCATCAGAAATAAACGCTGTGCAAATGCTCTTCAAAGACTTACAATAGCAGTGCTTCTAGTATAAAATATTTACCTTTTTGTTTATGTATTAATTTGATTCTTTTCAGATAAGTCTCACTCGACTAGTGGCCTTTTTTTAAGGGAGACCTGAGGTGATATTTATTCTTCTAGGGAACATTTATCCAAGGCGTTGGTGAACTTCCCCTACTCTTTTCTACAGGTGTAGTGGGATCTTTTACATCCACGTGAGCTTCCATCAATTCAGGCAGGTGGGACGTGAGCTTCCATCAATTCAGGCAGGTGGGACCTGGATTTAATGTCACTGACAATGCATTCAATTATTTCAGAGGTGATGACAGGAGAAAAAAAACTTGATTATAAGGAATTTTTGTAGGAAGTTATTCTGAATGCTTGTGAATTACTGGTCATAATATGAAATTTTCATAGTGCACTGAAGATGAGACATCCTAAACACTCCTGGGGATTCAATAAACTACTTCTTGCAGAGCCTACATGGATTACATGTTTGCCTGATAGTGCACGGAGCATCAGCATGCTATGCATATTATTGAGGCGTGCCGCACCTCAGCTAGATTTTGCAGCTCACACCAGTGCTGCTGGCCATGAACCCTTGTAAGTGAATGTGGACAGCAATGCCATGTAAAGAAGAGAACCTACAGTGTCCGGAATGCCATAGTGATCACCGGGGCTTTACAAATAGCTGTGATTCTGTTAGTGCAGCACATCTGCACATTCTGTTAGTGCAACACATCTGCATAGAGGCCAAATTAATGAGACAACAAATAACCAGCAACAGGGACATATTTGTCATAGATGTCACATAGGAATGTTTAGAATGTAACACTCTCAACCTCTTAGAGTGAGAAATGTCGACAAAGCAATAAAAATGAGGAGATAAAGGGCCAGAAATAGGGACAGATGTTTAATGCTGTACTTCCAAACTTAGGAAGTTGATAGAATACATAGGTTGTATATTTGCATGAACTTTCTGAAGAGCATGAAGTTTGAAACTCAAATGTCAGTCATCACTTTCTGACTGCACTGTGCAATGACATGCCAATGATTTGCCAGGAAAAAATGTTATGAGGAAAAGATCACAAATATGAACAAAAACTGTACATTCTGCACAGATCAGGACAGTTGAGAGGTATGCACTCAAATGTATGTAATACTGAGTCACATCAGTCCAGAGATCACCTCAGAGATATAGCAGAAAGCCACATATTTGATAAAGAAAACATCTGGCGATCCTGGAATATTTGCACAGTTGAGAGTTATGAATGTGAAATATATGGTTCAAACACAGCATAGGACAGTGCACCTACAGTGCAGAGTATTGTGATATACCATTCCTGACATACTGCACTGAAGCTGTGTTAATGATCTGTAAAAGGACATGGGATTGCTGTGTAAAATGATCACTCGGGAGAAGCGTGTGTATTGAAAAGGGACACACAGATGAATTGTAGTAATGAATACAGGGAAAGAGTATAGGTGAAACTCCCATATGTACAGCAGAGGAGAGCATGTCAATGGAAGACAGTTGTAGCAGCAACACCAAGCACATAATTATATTTTACGGCATGGACTGTACAGTGAAAATGTGTTGTTTGTGACTGTTACATAAGGTGACACAACAATGGGTGGATATGTGTGTGTGAGATAAGCATCCTTACATGAATAATGCAGAGAACATCTATCAGGGATTAGACATACAATTGGGGTAGGGTGCATATTGGGAAGCTATGCAAACTGCTATACTTGAATATGAGTGTACTGTCAGCAGAGGTCTCCAGCAAGGTGGCCACAGGTAAAGGATCATGGCAAACATTACAAGAACCAACCACAATCATGGACAACATCAGAATAATACCACCACTAATCTCATGTGATGTGGAGTGATAACAGATGAGCCTGCATGCACACACTTGACAGCTATTATGATATACCCATACTCTATGAGGGTAACCACACACTGTCCTGGTATTGTAATATCTGCAGGAGGTGTTAGGAGGGACATTGCTATACCTGTATGCGACAGTATGGGCAATACAGACTAGTTGTCTTGTATGCATGGCATACATCTATGGCACAATCCACCCTGTCCCAAATTATATACATGCCATTAATGTTGTCAAACACCTGTGTATGCAGTGTGTACATAAGCTAAACAGGTAGCACACATGCATCTAATGTAACAGCTGTCTGAGGCTAAGAACACTGCATCAATTGACCCGGACAATACCCAGGATGTCTTCTAAACAGCATGAAACATGACCTATCAGGCCATTTGGAATTGCTATTTAATTGTAGCCTCCAAAAATGCTTTGTGCATCATGACTGGACCAGCAACAGTCATCCCTCTGCACAAAGGTGGGCCATCTACAGACCCTGGAAACTACCGGACCAAAGTCTTACTAGTCTTATATGTAAAGCAATGAAAAGAATGTTCATGGAAATGATCAATAGTGATGCAGTAAACCTCCAGACACTGGGTCAACCCAGTTTGCTTTCGTCAAGAGCAGGTCATGCCTACTAAACCTGGAGGACTTCTTTGAGAAGGTCACAAAAGCAATGGATGAGGGCAAAATGGTTCACATTGCCTATGTTGACATGGAGAAAGCATCGGACATAATACCCCACTCGGGCATTGTTGACAAATTCAAGAGAGGAGGTACAAACCCATATGTCATCTGGTGATTAGCAAATGGCTCACAGACAGGACCCAGAATGTTAGAATTGGGGAGTCCACCTCTACAAAGAGTCCATTCACAAGTGGAGTCTCTCAGGGATTGGTCCTTGGACCACTCCTTTTTGGCATTTACTTCTGTGAAGTCAAGGCCAATGTCATTGGTCTCTGGCTGACTACATTTGCAGATGATTGCAAATTAGGAGCCGTCATTGAATCCCACACTGACACAAATGTTCTCCAAGAAGGGCTGACAGAGAAGCAACTGGTATCATAGCCATGGACTAAAATTAAATGCCAAGAAATGCACAGTAGTAACCTTTGGAAAGTCATCCACCCTTGTTAACTATCATATTAACAGCACACCCCTTAGAGTTAACCCAGTAGTCAGAGACTTAAGACCACACATAAGCAGAAATCTAGCCTTTGGCCATCACATGTCTACAGTACTGAGAAAATCATTCTATGTTGTGCAACCTGTCTTGGTCTGGTGCCTCCTATACATTTTACATGGGTTACATGTTATATTCATGTTTTATGAACTGTTTTACATAGTGTAATCACACTGAGACAGTTTAGGGTTAATTACGTTTTATTAATGATTGACACTGTTACTTTATTGGATGTTTTAAATTGACAAGGGCTATATAAATGTTTATTTTGGAGGGAACAGTTGATCTGATGAAGTTTGGATGATGAAAATGTAAAAGGAATTTTATCACGTTATTTCTTGTTCTGGTCTGTGGTTGGTGTATGTGTTCTCGTGTGTACAATAAACGGACTGTCAAGACTGCTGGTTTCCCGGTGCTTTGTGCAGGTTTACTAATTTTTTCGTGTTGGCACTGAGACCACTTTGTTTGTATATCAATGTTTTGGTTGTGGTCATGGAACAATCAGCACGTTTGGAATTTCAATAAAGGGAACGATTTGGGTGAGCTGCAGAAGCTCATTGGACAAGTTTCACAACTGGTGGGTTTGTTGACTCCCTTAAGCCAATCATTGATCACGCTGTGTTCAGGAACGTCTGTGCCTTGCAATCAGGAAGGGTTTACTAGTTCAACTTTGAAGGAAGGAACAAAACATGTCCAAACAGCTGATGTGACGTTACGTGGGCAATTGAGCCAGCCTCAACAAAGGAGTTTGGATGGATTTCCAAACCTTTCCTTTTCTGGGAACAGTGTAAATCTATTAAGATCAGGATCAACAGCACAAAATAACGGACCCAACGTAGCAGATGTTCGTGCATCAAACGTGGGGCACAAAGGTACAAACAAAAGTTTTTAAGACATTCTAGATTTTAAAATTGATTTTAAAGAGTTACCAAGACCCCAATCGGACTGTTGCAACAACACTTATGCAGCAATGATTATAGACTTGGACAACATATTATACAAATATACAAACTGGGAAATGGACAATATGTATTTAAAGCATTGTTTACAGTTAAGTATTGTTCCTAAAGGCTTACGGGTTTGTAAATACCCTAATAATGTTGTGGAAGGTTCACAGTTTCACATAGATTTAATTTCTGCATTTGATAGATGTGGGGCTGATATAATGCGAGCCATTATTAAACATAACGAGGTAGAAATGGATAAAATGTATACACAAATAGAATTAATTAACAACAAAATAGTGAATGATTTGCTGTTTGGTGTAGAGCATGAAAAGGAAAAATATTATAATATGTTAAATGGTGTTGAAGCAAAATGTATTAAGGTTCATGAGAGAAAACATAGGAAAATAGAAAGAGATGTAAATGAGTATAGTAACAATTCCCATTATCCCAAACCTAAAACAGCTGGGGGAAACCGGATTTACAACACTTATACACCCAGAGAAAATAATAAATTTAGAGATGACAATACAAATGAAGACTACCCTGAAAGTTTTAACATTCATGACCCTTTAGAATTCCCTTCCCCCGAGAGATCGGAAAGATTAGAGAAAAAGAGTCCGGTGAACTATGGGAAGGGGTACCAGAATGACAAGGGGAAAAAGACATATTGGAAATAACATCAGTTGAGGACATTGTGTCTAATGGCTGTGTGTCTAGTTACAAGGTTTTAACATTTTCAAATATACTACAACCCCTGTTATTAAAGGACATTTTCATTTATTCACAAAAGGTTTTACTTTTATTCCTAGAGTGAAAACAAATGCAGCTAACCTATCAGTTGATTTGAAATTATTTAGCAGACATAAAAACTTTGAGCTCATTTTTAATGGTAATGAGAGAAGTGTAAATTCTATTTTTTTACACAGAAAGAACACTTTTAATCCACCCCTACATTCACAGCTCAAAAATTTGGAAGTGATGGTAGAAAAGGAGTTAAGGGAGCAACTTAAATACAACAAAGTCCTCCCAAATCTCACCAAGGAGGAATATAACATCTTACATACACTCAAGATTGACAGAAACCTTAGAATTATGAAACCAGACAAGGGAGGAGGGGCTGTTTTAATGGACCAGATTTCTTATGAGGCAAAAATGTTTGAATTGTTAGGTGATGAATACACCTATGAGAGAGTTTCATTGAATGAAATTAATATAGCCTACAAAAAACTCTGTCTATGCCTCAGTGATTTGTTATTTGATGGACTGATAGATACGCATACATACATTTTTTTGTCAGTTGACAAGCCTAAGGTTTCCTCGATTTTTGGTATACCAAAGGTCCAGAAGAACCTGACCGGCCCTCCACTTAGACCTATTGTCACTGCAGAAGGGTCTGTTACTGCTCCCCTGGTAAAGTACGTGGATTTTCATTTAAAACAGGTGATGATGGAAAACCCGAATATTTTAAAGGATTTTTGGGATTTCCTGAGACATATTGACAGCACTAATCAGGCTAAGACATTAAGTTTTATTACTCTAGATGTAGTGGACCTATTCACCTGTATCCCCCACGACACAAGTTTAATATGGTTCGAAGAATTTTTGGAAGGCAAGAAAGTGGTGGCTTTCAATGTATTTCGTGCATGTTTGGTACTTATGGACTTGATTTTAAAAAACAATTTTATTTTCTTTCAGGGGGAATATTATAGACAATTAAAAGGGGTAGCTATGGGTGCAAACTATGCTCCAACATATGCTAATATCATTTTACTACATTAGGAGAACAAATTTGTTTTTAATTCTGAGTTTAAGCAATTCTGGAACTTTTATGGAAGATTTTTGGATGATGTTTACATGTTTTGGAACAACTCCACTGAAAAATGCATGGAATTTTACCATTACATTTCCAATACTACGAATTTTCTGAAGTTCACAGCGTTGTCGCCTCACAGTAAGACGTTGTCCTGTTCGATTCTCAGCTAAAGCGTCTTCTGTGTGGAGACATGCGTGAATGGGTGTACCTTCAGTGAAGGCTGTGCGTCAGGCCTGGCAAGTCGGTACGTAAAAATCTACTGCCAATTATTAGTGGACCGGAGTTCCGCTGTGGCGACCCCTAACTGGGAAAAGCCGAAAGATACAACAACATACAATGTAGATGATAAAGAAATTAATTATTTAGATGTGAATAATCAGATGCTAGGCAACGGTTTCAAATCTAGACTATCCAGGAAAGGAACCTTTTCTAATGCCTATCTATATTACACCAGTGCCCACCCACCACACTAGAAAAGGGCAATTGTTAAAGGACAGTTGGTACGGGCCAGTAGAATGACCTCAGATGAAGATGATTTTAAGCATGAATGTGAGATTATTATTGAAATGTTTAAAGTTAGAGGTTACCCTGAAGACTTATTAACGGAATTACATAGTGAGGTAGTTGAAGCCAGATTGTCTAGGTTTGCACCAATTTTAGGAAAGACTTCTGGTTTGGTTAATATTTCTTATTCTACAAACACACTAGACATTAATTCTGAATTTCAACCGGAAGGAAAAAGATATCAGTCAGCCTTGGTTACTACATTTGATGGAGAAAGTAACTAGTTTGTCTGACCTGAAACCCATTTTTGAACAACCTTTTAAATGTGTTTATAGAAAGGGATGGAACATCAAGAATATTTTACAAGGAGCCTGTATAGATTTTTACAACAGCAACAAAAAAGGTACCCACAAATGTGGGAGTTGCCCCTATTGTTCTAAAATAGAAGGTGACTCTATATTTTTGGATTGTAGGAACAAACACATTAACATCAAAGGTTTTGCAAACTGTAACACCACCAGGGTGGTATATATTGTTTTATGTGTGGCCTGCGACTCCTTCTATATAGGCAAAACTGAAAGAAAATTGAAGCAGAGAATGTACGAGCATGTCTATGATATTAGAAAGAAAAATGACAAAAATGCTCTGTACAAACATTCACAAACGTGATAAAGCTGATTTTCAATTTTTTGTTATATAGGTTGTCCCCCTGGATCCTAGGGGTGATCCATGGGAAAATCGACTGGAATACAGGGAGTTATACTGGCAGTTAATTTTGGATGCTAGTAATTCACCAGGGCTTAATGATATGCCAACTTTAAAACCAGTATTAAAACTTAGATCTGCTAAGTTATAAAACAATTTGAGGAACTGGTTTCTCTAATATACACACATATATATTTTTTATGATATGTGTACGATGTCTCTGAACATACATTAACTTCTACACTTGTTTATGTTTTTATTTTTTTAACAATTGTCTTGAACATTTTAACACAATCTGTTGCATGGTCTATACCAGGTTAATCCACCAGATGGCGAACTTGTTTTTAAATCATTTTTAAACAATTTTAGCAAGCATATTTTAAATATTTGTATTTAAACATTTGATGTATTTGATTTCACAATACTTATCGTTTTCAAAAGATATGGCTAACAACAGGTTATATGTTATATTTATGTTTTATGAACTGTTTTACACAGAGTAATCACATTGAGACAGTCTGGGGTTAATTACGTTTTATTAATGATTGACACTGTTACTTTATTGTATGTTTTAAATTGGCAAGGGCTATATAAATGTTCATTTTGGAGGGAACAGTTGATCTGATGAAGTTTGGATGACGAAAATGTAAAAGGAATTTTATCACAACGTTATTTCTTGTTCTGGTCTGTGGTTGGTGTATGTGTTCTCGTGTGTACAATAAACGGACTGTCAAGACTGCTGGTTTGCCGGTGCTTTGTGCAGGTTTTCAAATTATAGTTGTCCCATTTCATAGTTTCATAGTTTCATAGTTTAGTACTAGGCTATCTGCCCTGGGGCATTTGTAAGCCTAGCCATAGTGATATGGCTTTTGCCACCCCATGAAATGGTACAAAAATCCACAGAATAAATTTAGAATACTGTGCCTCTGTCTAGTAGTGACACAATGAAGGTCAACTTATATAATAGAATTAGTTTACTGTGCCCCTGTCTAGCAGTGACACAGATGTGACCCCTGGGGTAAACTTACGATCTCCCATCCACTCATCAAGATTTCTCTTGAAGAGAGTCAGTGAGGGGCTCTGCCTAATATGAACTGGGATCTTGTTCCAAAGCATGGGAAGCCTCTGGGTTATGAATCTATCCCTCCAGCATGTCCTATTCATACTTGTGCCGAGGTTTAAGTCTTTAGCTCTCGTGGTCCTGCTGGATTTGGATTTTATGAGGTGGAGCATGTCCATCAGATCCTGATTGGACATGGCCTTGTACATCAGGCAGAGATCACCTCTGAGCAGGCGGTATGCTACTGAATAGAGCTGAAGTTTCTTTAGTGTGGCAGAATAAGACATATGTTGGAGACCCTTGATCCTCTTGGTGAGGTACTTTTGTGGTCTCTCCAGCTGTTGCAAATGCCGGGTGAGGTACTTACCAAATGGGGCATTGTACTCAATCATGGGTCTGATGAGGGAGGAGTATAGGGGTACAATGACATCCTTGGATCTGGATGTGAATCCCTTCATGATGAGGTGTGCAAGGTAGAATGTTTTTCTAACCACTTTGGCAATGTGGGTGTCAAATGAGAGGTTGCTGTCGACTTGGGTCCCTAGGTCTCTGATTACTTTTTCCGTACTCAGTGGGTTGCTGTCTATGTGATAATTTGTGGGTACTTTGTTTTTCCCAAAGGGGATGACTACATTTTTTGGCATTTAGTTTAAGGCCGTGACTCCGGCACCAGTTGTCCATTTCTGTGAGGCCTTTTTGTAGGATGTATGTGTCCGCTGGTGTATCGACTATGGCGCCTAGTTTGCAGTCATCTGCAAACTTTGTCAGCCACAATCTTCCCATGTTTGCTTTAACATCTGAGAAATAAATGCCGAACAAGAGGGGTCCCAGGACAGATCCCTGTGGGACACCACTTGTGACTGGCTTTGAGTCTGACATTGTTCCAGCGATTTTAACTTTATGGGTTCTGTCCTTTAGCCAGTTTGCAACCCATCTAGTGACATAAGGGTTTACGTTTAAGCTGTTTAGCTTATCTATGATGCCTGAGTGGGGTATTGTGTCGAAGGCCTTAGCCAAGTCCAGGTAGGCTATATGGACCGCTTTGCCCTCATCAATGGCTCTAGTGACTGTTTCGAAAAAGTCAACCAGGTTCAAAAGGCAGGATCTGCCCTTTACAAAGCCGAACTGGGTGGGGCCAAGTGTCTGTATGTCCCCTATGTCTCTGTTTATGAGTTCCATAATGATTCTTTCCATAGCTTTGCAGACCAGGCTGGTTAAGCTTATGGGGCGGTAGTTCCCAGGGTCTGTAGAGGTACCCCCTTTGTGGAGTGGGACCACTGTTGCTGTACGCCAGTGTTCAGGTACATATCCTGTAGTAAGGCTAAGGTTAAATAGCATTTTTATGTGCGGGTTTAGCTCCTCTTGGAGTTCACATAGCACGCAACCCGGGATACCGTCAGGTCCCATTGATACTGTGTTTTTAGCTTTGTTGAAGGCAGTTCTCACTTGGACATCTGAGATGAGAGAGAGATTACATTCAGCTGGGATAAGTATTTCTTCTTTTGGGGGTGAGGGAGGGGAGAAATTTGCACTGAACCTGTCAGCCAGAATGTTGGCAATATCTGTGGGTTCAGTGTATTTTTTGTTGTTGTGAACTAACTCTGAGCATATCTGAGGGTTTCCACCCAGGTTTCTAACAAAGCTGAAGAAGGCTTTGTGGTTATCTTTAGTGTCCTTAGCGATTTTTCTCTCAAAGTTGGCCTTTGATGTTTTTATGAGAGAACGTAGTTTTCTGCTAATGTTGATCAGAGATGTCTTCCCTTTATGGGATTTTGCTCTGTCGTGCAGTAGCTTCCTTCTTTTGTTATACAATTTGTTAATGGCTGAGGTCCACAAGACAGGACGCTTGCCTTTGGTGGAGAGGGACTTGGATTTATTTGGGATTGCATGATCCATGCATTCTTGGAGATGTCCATAGAAAGCATTTGTGAAGGATTCGGCATTGTGGGATGTGGTATCCACTGGCCCAGTGGGCTTAAAGGATACCATCTCAGTCTTAAGAAGAGTGAAGTCTGCTTTTGAGAAGTTTTTCACTGTGGTCTTTTGTGCTGGGGGTGGAGGTGGGATATGTATATCCAGGGTGATTAGTTTGTGGTCAGATCTTACTAGTGAGGGGTATACCTCTGGTGTGGAGCATTTTGTCCCCATGTTTGTGATGATCAGGTCTAGTATATTATCTCCCCTAGTGGGAGAGGTGACTAGTTGTTCCAGTGCATTTGAATTTATGAATTCCAGGAACCTTTGAATTGCAGATGTCAATCATTTCCAGAAGGGCAGGGTTTGAGATTGCTCTGCAGGGCAGCCATAGGTCACCTTGCAGCAGCCTGCATGATGCCGAGCACAGTGACAGGTATGTCATTCTTTCCATGTGCATCAAGTTTGGAGGCTTGGGAGTCTCTTAGGCACAGCCCTGTGTTTTTTCCAATTGCTGCAGGTTTCTAGTGAGCTGCAGAGAGATGTGAAAGTTGTAGTCCATTATTGGTGTGATAAGGGTATGACTACCCTGGACCTGGATGTGATGTCCATATGTATGATGTGCACAATTCAGATTGTGTGTGTCACCACTATGGGCACATAGTGATGAAAGTGTAGATTGCTATCAACATGTGTTCTCAAATCTCACAATACTGTGTTTGAGCTTAGGGGGTGCTATGTATATCATGAGTAGCAGGGGTACTTCATTGTCAAAGGTGGCAAAGAGTCATTGTATGCTTAAAGTTCAATCCAGGAGTTTATCACCAGTCTTTTTCAGCCCCTACTGTAATATGTTACCATCATGGGGGGGGGGGCTCCATATGAGTGCTTCCAGTTAGCAGTCATCTGCAAACTTGGCAAACCGCAGGCATCTAATGTTGTCTGTGCTTCAGGGAAGTATTTCCCAAACAGTTGAGGGCTCATCACAGATCCTTGTTGTATTCCACTGGTGAGTGGGCTAATGGTGGAGGTGCAGTCCCCAGCTATGAGAGTATGTGTTCTGTCATTGAGCCAGTTTGCTATCCATCTAGTACTGTATGCCCTAATTCCCAGATGGGAGATCGTCTCTATGAGACATGAATGGGGGATAGTGTCAAAGGTCTTGGATAACTCAACATAGGTGGTATTGTCCTGTTATCCCTCATCCAGGTCTTTGGGGTCAGTATCCAAGAAGTCCACAAGGGACAATAAGCAAGATCTACCCTTGCCAAAACAAAGATGGGTAGGGTCAAGTGTGTAGAAGGTCACCTCTGTCCCTGTGGAAATGGTCCATGTTGATTCCTACAGTAGCCTTGCAGATAAGGCTTTTTAGGTGTATGGGTCAGTAGCTGTAGTTCTGCATGTTAGCAGACTTATGTGCATTGCATAGCACACAACATTTGATGTTACATTTTGTAGTGTGGTTGGTATATGTGTGGAAAAAGTTACTGAAACCCCAGGATTGTAGTGCTTGGTGGGGTGCCAACGCATGGATGTATTTTAAATATATGACATACGGTTAGATAGGGCCCTCAAGTTCTTAAAGTTTCTACATATCACATGTCAAGCAGAACACCTCATTAGCCCTGTTTAAGAAAAATCTTGACAACTGGATGGGAAATAGAAAATTCACCCTGGGGATCACTTCTGTGGCTCTGCTCGACAGGGGCACAGGAAAATAATGTTTTGTGGGTGGCGAAACCCAGGGAATCTTTATGGCTAGGCTTATATAGGCCCTAGGGCCGATAGCCTAGTACCTACCTATGAGCCTATGAACCTATATAATTTCATGTCATACAAAGGAAGTGGATAGTAAACAGCAGAAATACAACATAATATATGCATTTCCATAGCACAATGAGCAATGTGTTTGCACGACGATTAGCAAAGTGTATATGCATGCAAGATACACATGTTTGCTCTTAGGTAAGCAGTGCACAACTGTGGTAAGAAATGCAATTTCAAGATTATTTGATGTACAGAGAGTTGTGTAAGTGTGTTAGCCAAATGTAAAGGCCATGCCAGTCCAGATAGCAGGAATATACTTATAAGAACACAGTACACAGTATACCCACAGTCAGAAAAACAAATGTTGCACACCCTGTACTAGAACCCAGCACCATCTGGACTCTAGCCTTACACCTACACCTGCTGTCAAAGGATAAGTTACATAACATTCCCTATCTTACTATAAATTCTCGCTGTTAACTGCAGCTCAATATTGCTTACTGGGTTTAGGTGATGCCTTATAGTATTATTTGAATGCATACGGTTTCAATTCTTGGTTGTCTGGGCCTGTCTGCTTCTTGGGTAGGCCAGTTGTCCAGTGTGTACATTGCTGCGCTTTGTGCAAACCAGATCAGTGTAGCCAAACCTGACATTCATTTTGCCCATGTTTGTGCTAAGCGGCACATCATGCAAACAGTGGCAAAAAAAAAAAAGAAGAATATAAAAAAAATAATAGCACAAAAAATGTAATGCATTATTGTATGATGGTATTTGAAAGTATTAGATATGCCTGTATTCAAACCCAGTACCATCTGGACAAAAAAGGAATGTATGAATGAATTAACACCTGCTGTGACAGAGTCATTTAAGTAGCAGGTGTATTTCAAGACTCTATACAAACTGACTTTAGCAATACAGCTCGCATTTGCGCAATGCTTATCTACACACAAACCTGTATATCTTGCATACCTATTCACTTTGCTAACAGTCACGCAAACATGCTGCTCACCATGCTATGGAAATGTATATACTATGCTGTATTTCTGCTGTTTACTGTCCATTTCCTTTGAATGACACCAAGCACTACAACCCTGGGTTCTCAGTAATTTTTTTCATACATAATCCCCATTTCAACACTGTCCTATCTTTCCTGTTTCTTTTCTTTTCTTTAATGCATTATTGCGGCGATGCACCAACATACACCAACTGTAATATGAAAGTACTTAAAAGTGATAGATACAGCTGTATTAAAACCCAGTACCATCTGGCCTCAAAAAGGAATGTATTGCTGCATTAAGAGCATTAACACCTGCTGCCACAGAGTCAGTTAAGCAGCAAGTGTATTCCACAGACTCATTACTAACTGTCAGACTTTAGCAATCCTGACACTGGAATGGTTATATGACATTCTATTTACTAATCATTCTTAATGTCTCCCTTTTGCCCATCATGCAATGCCACGCAAACAAGATAAGTGCAGCAAAACTTCCAAACATTCCTCCATTTCCCATGATTGACCTATACCACATCATGCAAACAACTGTCAAAAATAATGCAATAATAATAAAAACTGATAGAGAAAACACAATTTGCCAACAAATGAATAGAAGATTGGTTGTTAATGAAACAGAACCTGTGAATTGTGTGCTGCTTACTTGCATTTCCAGCCTTGACAGATGTACATGTAATACTTTGTAAGTCTAACCTGACATAGCCAACTAATATAAGCATTCACAGTTGCCATCCATTAAACACAAACACTGAGGCTGGCTTGCACTATGTTTACATCCCTATACAGCAATTCTAATGAGTTCAGACCTCATTTGCATCTTCACCATGCTGATAGTCCTGAGCATACACCAGGAGTCAACTGTGTAGCTAGGAAAAATGAAGGGGAGCTAAATTGTTTATGTATTGAACACAGAAGAGATTATATTACTTTGAGATACATCTGCACTGAGGAGTACTGATTTTTACATGATATGCCTGCATTTCATCTGCTACATATTGCATATGCTGACATGTAGCTATGAATTGTCTATTTAATGATTTTTATCTGCCTGCATCACTTACAAGTGTACTGTTCATTTGGAGGTGTGGGAGCAAAGCTGCATTTCTGTTATGGCACAAAAAAGGATTATGTTGCTATTATTACTCTCCTTTTGTTACATTCATAATGCTGTTACATGTTAATGTCAATTCTGTACAAATCTCATACCTTTTACTTTTTATTCTATCTGTGTGGACTCCTTTCCATGGCTGTATTCCAAATGTTTTGGAATACACAGGTACACCAGCACAGAGTCGACACGATTGCTTGATAGCTTGTTGACTCCACCATGTTAGATTGGTTAATTAGCATGTAATTCACCTGCTTATACTGTAATTAGCATGCCACAGTGTTTACTTTGTTTGGATGAGGGTGGGCGCCACTACACTGTGCTTTGCCGAATCTAAAAGTTTTTGCACCCGTGTACGCATCAAGCCGCAAAGTACACATGGTGGAAAATGATTGTGTAGGCTTTATTGAATTCCCCTGACTGTGTTTTCAGCTATTATGTTTTGATTTTGTATTGTTAAGGATTTGGAAGTAAATATATTCATTTTTATCTTTTTATCAAATAAATGTTTTAGATCATGAGATTTTTTTTTATCATGTTATGTTTAAAAGGTGATTGTTAATAGTTTATTCAGTCTAATGCAATCTCTATTAAATTTGTAAGTTGAGGCAGAAGCTGTTTGGTTTAAAAACCTTTCAAAATGAACAAACCGTTGTAGCTAACAAAAGCAGCATGTCCAAAACCACTGTAGAAGTTGGATAAGTGCTTTTGTTCCTTTAATTTAAAGGCACAGCTACTGTGTCTTTAAATTATTCTAGACTTCTAATTAACAGTGCATTTCAAATAGGGACTGTAATGTCTGTTTTTTATCTGATGAAGTTCCAAGTTTAAATTAAAGAAAGGTTGAGTGACATTTCTTTACTGGTATTTTGGTACAGAAAAAAAAAACTGTTGAGCTCTAGATCTTGACACCTAACACATTGGTCTTGGGGTAATTCCCCCCTTTGACCACCCTTGCTACACTACTGATCAGATATCACAGCAGAGTTAGAGAAGAATCTTTCACCCACAAACTAGAAGCTGGTACAGAAGTCATGCGTGGAAGGCACGTTCTCCAACAGAATGTAATATAGCTTTCATGGGAGGGGGGGTTATGTAAATGTTAACTATGATTTAACTCAAAATGTATTCATTTTTGTAAGAAAAATGCAGGTAAAGCTTGCATGTTAGCAGAACAGAAGAAACACAACTGAGAACAGATGATGAGGAAGTTCTGCATTATTACGAAGGCTGACAGAATGCTGGTGTGTAGCTAGAGAAATGCACTCCAGAGACATGAAGTCTGTGTTATAGTAATACAGGGCATTGGCACACTGCACTTGGAGTCTTTTCCTTGAGTCTTGGGCCCTTCTAACTATCTTAAAAAACTAACTGTCTGTTGACAAATGTCAGAACCAGCTATGGCACTACTTACCACCATAATTACATGTCCAAGGGTCAGCTTCCGGTGATTTCTCCTGTCCACCTAGTGAATCTGGGCATACTGGGGCAATGCAGCAACTGCCTCAGGTACACAGACAACCCTCTCCTCCTACCACCCAACACTACAACCTGTGAGAGATGCACTTGCATAGCCAAACTGGAAGCAAAGCTGTCTCCAGCCATGATTGTGCTAGACAGTCAAGAGGAGAAGGTTAACACCTGCACTACACCTCAAGCAACACATAGCACTTCCAAACCCACAACATCAACACCCACACATAGCAACACTAAACCCACATATGTGGAGGCCCTTAACATTAACCTGCCCAAGCAACAAGGACCAACGAAGCTGAAATGCAAACACCAATCACAACCAAAGTGACACATAGCTCACAACACCAGCGTGCCACCCAACAACAGCCCCTAAGGCAAGACAACGTACCCAACACTTTAGTCATAGGTGACTCTATAGTCAGGCACACTGATGTCTGACTCACCGGACTGAGCAAGGAAAAAATTACAGCCAGCTCTCTATCAGGTGCCAGGATCCGCCACATAACGCATGCACGCAAGTCACTCCACAACAAGTACAAATACAACTACGCCATTGTGCAAGTTGGAGTGAATGACTTGATATGTACCTCTCTGGACTACATGAAAAGAGACATGGAAGAGCTCTCAGATCATGTGGCCCAGACAGGTATGAGCCTAGCCCTGACTAGCATCCTGGCTTCACCCAGAATGATATCACAGTATAAGGACAAAATGATTGACTTCAACAATTGGCTAAGCTTTTGGTGTCATTCAAAGGAGATCCAGGATCTGTCTGCCTGGGATGACATGATCGACAAACCATGATGCTTTATCAGAGATGATCTGTACCTGTCACCCTGGGATTCAGGTTACTGGCTAAAGCTCTTGCCACCCCTATAGTGCCTTTTTTAGGCAAGGTTCAAAGGACAACACCACCATAACAGATACAGACATGCAAAATCTGAAGGTAATGCTACTCAATGCTAAAAGTCTAAACCTCAAAATGCACTCTCTTGAGGCACTCCTAAAAATGGAGAATGTTGATATCTGTGCACTAAATGAGACCTGGTTCAAGACTCCAGAGAGCATCCCTGCAATACCAGGCTACAACTCTTACCACACTTTTCGGCCACCAAACCAAAACCAAAACACTAGAGGTGGAGGAGTGCCCATATTCACCATGGATATTCACACATCCAGGCTAGTTGCCCAACACAATGCATCTGAAATTTTCCAGGTGCAACTAACACTAGGTAAGACTGCAATCCAAATTGTAGCTTGCTACAGAACCCTCACCATGCCCCAAGAGTCTCACTACACCTTTCTAAACATTCTTGAAAATATTAAGATACAACCAAACACCATAATACTGGGAGATTTCAACTACTCTGCCATTAACTGGGAAAACTACTCAGGTACCAACACGTTTTCTCAAAGGTTCTTGGAATTCCTAACTTCCAACACCCTGGATCAACTAATCCATTGTCCCACAAGGGGCTCTAATATCCTAGACCTGGTCATTACCAACATGAGAGATAGATGCTCCACACCAGTGGTCACACCATCATTGGTCAGGTCTGACCATAAGCAAATCACCCTTGACATGCACCCCCCCCCCCCAGTAAGGAAACCTCCGTAAAAAACTTCTCCAAAGCCAACTTCATGCTACTTAAGTCAGAAGTGACAAACTTCATGGCACCTATGCATACGGGAGCGGAAAGTTCGACTGGTGAATCCTACACTAAGGCACTGTACGAGCACATCCACTTGTGCATGAATAGTGCCATCCCAAGTAGAACCAAAATGCTTTCCTCCAAAAAATGGAAGCCAATCTGGTGGTCCCCTGCCATAAACAAACTATACAACAAAAGGAAGAAACTGTTGCAGAAAAGAGGAAAATCCCAGGATGCAAAAAACTCCCTTACTAGCATCAGTAAGAAGCTGAGATCCCTCATAAAATCCTCCAAAGCTAGTTATGAAAATAAAATTGCCAAAGATTCCAAAGACAACCACAAGGCATTCTATAGTTATGTCAAGAATCTAAATGGCAATGCTCAGATCTGCTCTGAACTACAACAGAATGGCATTAAATATAGTGATCCCAAGGATATTGCCAGTATCCTGGCAGATCAATTTAGTGCCAACTTCACCCACCTCTCACCCCCTAAAGGACTCATCTCAATACCAAAAGATTGCCAAATTCTAGTAATCATGGCCACACAGGTAGAAACCACACTCTCCAAAGCTAAGAATACAGCATCCATGGAAAAGATGACATCCTGGGCTGTGTACTACATGAACTACAAAATGAACTGGCACCTCACCTAGGTGTCATGTTTAATTATAGCCTCACCTCAGGCTTCGTGCCCACTGAGTGGCACGCAGCTACAGTTATCCCACTCCACAAGGGGGGATCCACTTTGGATCCTGGGAACTACTGTCCCATCAGACTGACAAGCCTGATCTGCAATGGCATGAACGCATTATCATGGAACTTATAAACAAAGACATTGGCAACCTTCAAACACTGGACCCCACCCAGTTTGGGTTCGTGAAGGGCTGATCTTGTCTCCTGAGCCTGATTGATTTCTTTGAATCAGTCTCCAGAGCTGTGGACGAGGGTAAAGCGGTCCACACAGCCTATCTGGACCTCACCAAGGCCTTCAACACCATCCCCCACTCTGGAATCATAGATAAACTTAATAAGCTGGGTATAAATCCCTACGTCAATCAATGGTTTGCCAACTGGTTTACTGACAGAACCCAGACTGTAAAAGTAGCCGACTCCAAATCCATCTCCAGACAAGTGGAGTACCTCAGGGTTCAGTCCTGGGACCACTCTTGTTTGGCCTCTACTTCTCTGAAGTACAGGCCAACACTAAGGGACTCTGGCTAACAAAGTTCACAGATGACTGCAAACTGGGAGCCATTATTGAATCCCCAAATGATGTGGATATTCTACAAAAGGGCCTTACAGAATCAGATGCTTGGTGCCAGAGCCATGGGCTCAATCTTAATGCCAAGAAATGTATATTTATCCCCTTTGGGAAAAACCCATGAATTACCACATAGGTGGCAGTACACTAAACACAGAAAGTGTAATGACAGACTTAGGGACACAGGTGAACAGTGGTCTCACCTTCGATAACCACATCACTACAATAGTCAGGAAATCCTTCTAGGGACACAGGTGGACAGTGGTCTCACCTTCAATAACCACATTGCCACAACAGTCAGGAAATCCTTCTATGTGGCAGACCTCATCACTAAGGGCTTTTCGTCCAGAAAAAAGGAGGTCATTGTCCTACTGTGCTCATCCCTCATTAGACCCATTATAGAGTACAACCCCCCATTTGGTATGTACCTCACAAGACATCTGCAACAGCTGGAAAGCCGCAGAAATCCCTCACTAAAAAAATCACAGGCCTAAAGTAGATGCCTATGCTGACTGTCTAAAAAAACTCCAGCTATACTCTGTGGCATATCGTCTACTCAGAGGCAATCTCTGCTTAACATACAAGGCCATGTCAAACCCTGAGCTGTTGGACATGGTCCACTTAAAGAAATCCCAATCCCTCAGAGCCACATGCTCCAGGTTCTAAACCTTGTCATCACAATGAATAAAACATGCTGGAGGGATAAGTTCCTGACCCAGAAACTCCCCATACTCTGGAATAGACTCTCCATAAATGTCAAGCAGAATGACTCCTTGGCCCTCTTCAAAATGAACCTTGACGATTGGATGGGAGATAGGAAATTCACGTCAGTCACCCTGCTAGACAGGGGTCCAGGGAAATAAATACTGTGGGAATAAATATCCGGGGAATTGTTTGACTAGGCTTGTATAGGCCCTAAGGCCTACCAATCTATGAACCTATGACCCTATAATAACTCAGAAAAGTTCAGGGTTAGTGGTAGCAGAAAAGGGTAAAATGAACTTGTCATCAGGATAAATATTCATACCCTACACTGACTGTGCACTAAGTGATACTAAATACATAGATTTTAACTTTGATGCTTAAGCCAGGGTCACCCAAGTAGTATGCATACTGCCTGTGAGATCCTTGCCTTATATCTAGGTATAGACTGTAAGACAGAATGCTCCAAGTCACTTTTGATTGTTTATCTGCCATGTTCTGTATTTACATTCTCCCTTTGCATAGTGCCCCAATAGTACCTCATCTTCTGTTAAGATACTATTATGGTGAAGTACTTTTGCAATTGATCTTAGAGCACTGATGTCTTTACTGGTCTCCCTGCTAGGTCTCTCAACCTCTTACCAGTCCTAACCACCATTCTCTTGTCCAATACTACAGCCAGTCCAGTCATTATACTACCTAACCCTCTCTTTCCTCTATGTGCCGGCACCTGCCATATGTAGCACTTCTAGAATTCTAGCTCCAATATCTTAGCCAGGTATCTCCCTACCCCCTCCCTGGCTCTGCTTGCTAGCACCTCACCTGTCTCTTTAGTACCAGCATACACCAAAATGTGCAACCACCCCTTCTCTCTGGTGGATGCTTTGCAATGCCTTCTTCTGGCTCTCTCTCCTTCATCATCTGTCTATCATCTGCATATTTTCCCTTCTTAGTTTCATTCTCCTCATCCTCTCTTAAATGTCTGCAAATTCTCCTTTCTTCCTTCACTTTACTTTATGACATCCTAGTTGTCTTTACTCTTATAATGACTTATGGCCATGCAAATTCTACTCTGCTTCTTCCCCTCTTGTCCTTTCCTACTCCAGTCTGTTTACTGTCCTCCTTTTTACTTTGCCCTCACTAATCCTGCTCTGCTCTTTCTCTTGTGCCTTGTTAGAACACTGCCATGTTTAGCCTGCATATTTTACTATGAATCTTTCTCATTCTTCTGCAGATACCACATCTTTCACCCTCATAAACCTCCCTAAACAAACTGCTGTGGATTGTATGCCTACAAAAGTGTGAAAATGCAGCTTAAAATTCTCAAGCAACTCTTCCACCAGGCAATTAATTGTATTAGCTACATAACAGCCAGTTGCTGTTGTATAATACAATGTTGCCTGCAAGAGACAAACCAGGAAGCGAGTTCTTCATTCTGAGGTTTGAAGTGTGGTGAGACAGGGGCTTTATCTAATGATCCAAGACTTGTGGAGTTTGACAGCCAATCTGGGGCTTATTTTGGATGTGGCCAGCCTGTATGACACCAAGAAGAGGGCCAAGATTTTGAGATGATTTGCATAGTTTTTAATGTTTATGCTCATTATTATTTTAGTAAGAAAGAGTTGTGGGAGTCAGAGTTTGTGTCAGATGTTTGGACTGGTACATACTGAAGGTAGCATTATACTCAAATTATTATCACAGCTCTTTAGGCCGGTAATTAACTGCATTAACTAGCTACTTACCTGTTAATGCTTTTATAAGTGTCTGTTGCCTGCAAGAGGTAAACCAGAAAGTAAGTTCTTCAGGAGATCCAGAGTGCAGGTCCAAGACTCATGGAATTTGATAGCCCAGTTGGACCTTATTGTAGATGTTGTATGAGACCAACTCAGATGAAGAAGTTTTTGGTGGTCTGAAGCTGAAAGGAAGGCCTGACAGGGCATAGAGTTGTAGCCAGAGTGGGATCATGGTCAAATGGGACCCTAGAAAGGTTAATGGACTGGCCCTCCCAGACATACATGTATTCACTTACTTGCCTGTCTGTCCCCAGTTGCCATAACCTGTCTGTCCCCAGTTGCCATAAAACACTATTCAAACTTATCAGTCTGCATAATATGTTCCTCTTTACTATTGCAAAGATCACAGACATTTGATTATCATGTAAAATCTTTATTTAAAATTATACATAAAAAAAACACTGACAGCCATTTGCTAAACAAACCAAAAATATCTCATATTGAAAACAGACTTAGCATGATAACCAGCAGTGTTTTCTTCCCTTGACCTCTCATATATTGAAAATGCATTTCTACAAGAGACATAGTGGTATTCACAGTCTCTAATAGCATATAGTGAAGTAGTAATTAGCATCTGTGTGATGGCTGCTGGAATTCAAAAGGCAATGTGTAGCATGTTTGCTAACATCCTGGGACAGCCCACTGAATACAACTGCCCCTTTTTACGGGCAGCCCAGGAGCACTATCTGTTGAAGTAGCTTGCTCAAAGTCACACAGTAGACAAACAAAGGCTGAGAGAATCAAATGATGCACTGCAATAAGCAGCTCATTAAAGGCAACAGTGGGATTCTATTATTAAATGCTCAACTTCTCCATCCTTTTTCTCCCTATTTACTGTCCCTGGTATGAATGAACAACAATACAGCATTTAAAATATTTCTAAAATGTTTTAAATTGACTGTTTCTCGCCACTAGAACAGTACCTTACTGTACTGTTGTGGTTTTACTTTCAAAAAACTTTTATCTCACCCTGGAAAAGCTTGCTGCAGTCTCCAATCCACTGATGTCATCAAAGCCAATGAATACAGGTAGTTTTCTGGCCAATTCCTTCCCCAAACTGACATCACTACGACCATCCTAAACATCCACCCATGTTGTGATGTCACAGTTCCTGGTCCTTCCCCTACACATACAGAAAGTAAAGGGTAGAACAAGAAAACAGTACATGAGTCAAGTCTCCTGCTGTGAGCTGTCAATGAGCTGTCAATACAACATGTATCAGCTCAAATTACCCTTAGCAGTTTGACAGCTAGGGAAGTTAGGTGTGAAGGGGGATGGGAGATGTGTCAAGGCAGTACAATTCAGGCTTCACAAAAGACTGCAATTTAGCCATTCTAAAAAGAAGCAGCAGTAAAAAGCACTTTGAAAGTCTGTTCTGTGACATTTGCACTGTTTGTGTTTTAAATAGTCACTGAATGGCATGAAATGTTGCTTAAAACTGACTGAAAAACAGCAATGTATGTATGTAAAATCAATGTAGTGACAGGAACTTTAGGAAGAAAGTGGCCTGCATGATACAATTTTTTACAGACAAGCACTGTATTGTGGGATACCTAGAGGCAGACTAAACAATCAGAATTCCTTCAAGATGCCATGCCTCATGTGGTCAGACTCAGAAATTATATATAAAAATGTTTAAAAAACTGTAAATAGTCCCAGAGTGGTGGTAAAATGTAGGAAACACCAAACCATGACAAAAAAACATGTTTTTTTTTGAGTCTGTGGGTGTGGTTCCCATTTAGCAGCTCATTGCCTAATTCATCTGCACTAAGTGTCAGATAAGCTGCTGTAGCCCATTGCAATTCATTTCATACCATCTGTCTGCAAGTTAAATTAAAAGTGCATTCAGAGTTAAAATAGTAAGACTGAACTCATAGATTTCATACTGTCCAGCTTAATCATAGACAAATAATAAACATAGTTAATAAAGCAAAGAAAGGAAGGATTGCACCTAAAGAACATGGCTGATATGATGATGTCCCTATTTACTAGAATCAGTTCCTTCCTTTACAACATAACTACACTGAGATGCATGAACCAAGTATTTACGCACACACACACACACACACACACACACACACACACACACACACACACACACACAAACACAGATGTAACTGTTATTTACAGCCAATCACACATATGACTGTATATATCTCAGGTATTTGATTGAGATCAAGTAAATAAATACATTCATAAATAATGTCCCAGAACTCTCAGTGCTGTCAGGACCATAAAGTCCTACCCACTGTAACACCCCTCTTTTCTCTCAGCTTATTAGATCAAGAATCAGAGACAAAGAACTACAATCAGGAACAGGTTTTAAATATTGGTCTTACATACTTAGAAAGTTGCTAGTATAACATATTTTGCATTAGCAAGCATTTTCTGAAGTGTATGAACTCTGGAACTCACACATTGATCATTATTTGGTGATTGAAGTCCACAACACTTTGCCAGAAAGCTACAAATTTATAAGTAACAAACCACAAATATGAGAAAGAAAAATCACAGATGACTGAGAACTTTGTCTTCTTCACAGACAGGGACACACACACACACACACACACACACACACACACACACACACACACACACACACACACACACACACACACACACATGCATATATTCATCCATACAGTCACTTGTGTGACTGTATACCTGAAATATTTGCTTGAGATCAAGCAAATCATTAAGTAAATACCTAATGGCACAAAAATGCACTTTAGCCAGCTGCTGTCAGTACCAGGTCTATATTACTTGATCAAACCGTCACTCCAATGAACATCATTTCATCAAAAATGCAATTTATTGAATTCCCCTCATCTCCCGCTAATAATATATATCAACTCTGAGTTCACCTTACAGTGGGGAAAGGGCAAATTTCCCTATCTTCACTAAACCGCGATCTCAGTATGAACGGTTTAATGAACAGCATGTTCAGTGTAACTGCACTGAAAATGCTGTTCAATGAATTTCATTTTAGATGAACTGATAGGTACTCATCAGAACCATATAGTGCAACCCACTGTATATCCCCTCTGTCCTCTAAGCTTCGTAGCACAAGAATCTGAAACAGAGATCCAAAATAAGGAAGAGATTTTAAACAATTCTCTTGCATACTTACAAAAGTTGCTAGAATAATGTGCTTTATATTAACAATCTTTTTCTAAAGGATGCAAAGTCTGAAACTCACATGCCTGTCATATTAGGGAATACAATCCACAACAATTTGTTTGAAAGCCATAAATTTCACAAGGAATACACCATAATCCCAATTTCTTTGTTCAATAATTCTTGACAAAGTCAAAAGTAATGGGAGACCAAATTTTAAGTGCCTTTTAACATCAATTTGTTAACCAGATAACCCACTGGACAAAGTGTACCTTTTCATGAGTGACCCAGAAGCACTTTCTGATAAAGTGACTTGCTCAAAGTCACACAAATGGCAAATGGAGGTTGAAGGATTCAAACCCTGTACTTTTGACTACAGAAAACAGTTCATTAACATCCCAGGGCATTATGTGCCAGGCAAATCTAATTAATTTATAAATTAACAGAACAGGTGTTACATGGATATACATATTTTTTAATTATAAGAACTATGAAACTCTAATGATTAGCATTACTGACTGACTGTACTTCTCAGTGACTTATCAAAAAAAAACAGAAGTTAAGAGAGTCAGTGAATACATATGAGGAAAATCAGTGACAGATAAGAGGAAGACTACTGTAATTGGTTTAAAAAAACAGAAAAACAAGCTTCAGATCTTCATGTATTTTCTGAATAATGAGTACTATGGAGCTCTAATGACTGATATCACTGACTGACTGTAATCCTCCATGATTTACCAGAAAAAAGAAGTTAATAAGGGACACAGTATAAATATGAGGTAGAATCTGAGATTTCTGCAAGGTCAGAGACAGGTAAGAGGCAAACTACTGTAATTTGCTTAAAATATTAACAGAAAAAATTTTGTATCTACATGTATGTTCTGAGCAACAAGAACTATGAAATTCTAATGACTGACATTACTGACTGACTGTAATCCTCAGTGGTTTACTTAGAAAAAAAAAAGTTAGCAAGCACCTCAGCATAAATATGAGAAAACATTTGTGACAATCTAAAAAAATCAGAGACAGATAGGAGGCAGACTCCTCTAATTCACTTAAAAAGTTAACTGAACAACAGCTATCCCATTAACATGCATTTTCTGAACAATAATATTTATGATACTCTGACTGCTGGCATTATTGTCTGACAGCATCTTAACCTGGTAATTTTGTTTTATGTGGGAGATAGGCACTTGAATTACCAAGGTTTCATGATTTACTTGTTTTTTTATTAGTTAGTTTGTTTCTTGATTGATACTTAAATATACAGATTATATATGTGGCCTTGTCTTCTCTGATAAGACTTTTCAAAGCCTGCAACAACTACAAGCCAGGGTTGACTCCCTTCTAGTGATTTAGGTTCATATGTTCATAGGAAGGTACTAGACAATCTGCCTGAAGGCATTTATAAGCCTAGCCGGAATGTACTAAAAACAAACTTCCAGAACTAGTAAAACAAAAAAGGCGAACCAGGAACAACTGCAGACCACCGATTTATTTATTTATTTAACCAAAATTGTACTAAGCGCTTTCACCCACACACATCAGGGCATCTTCAGAGTACTGACAATCCTTGTGTTGAACCTCTTTTTAAATCCTTATGTAAATTAGATAATTGAACAATTAAACAATTAAACAAATTATTACCTACGCAGCTAAAAATTCTTACAGGTACAATCAGCAAAAATGAACATAAACAGCCAGGACTTGTGCAAACTTGTTAATTTGTAAATGTAATAAAACCTTCTTGTCAAAAACTATGTATATGTAATACCATTAAATAAAAGTAAAAATACGTATATAAATATCTAGATAATAGTATAAATCTAAATAATTATTAAATATAAACAATTGTTATACAATCCAGCATAACATCATTCATTAAAAAATTTTCTAACATTAAAATTCATATTGTTATACAAAATATTTAAAACATTAAATTATCAGATGTTAACCTAATACATACAAGATCAGATAAATTGAGACTTGTACTTTAGTATACTTGATATAGAAATATGTTTGTTAATACCAGGGCTAGAACTTGCATTTAGCCGTAATTGCCATAAACATTCTTTAGCCTCAAGTAAGGTGTTCTCATCACCACCTTTGTTATTATTGTAGTATACAATTCTGTCAATAACAAAGAATAAAAATCTCTTAAAATTCTGGCATCTTAGACTATGCATATAAAGAGAACTAGTATTTTTCTGTTTTTTAATGTCTCTAACATGTTCCACTATCCTTTCTTGAAGTTTCCTTATCGTTTTGCCAACATAAAAGGCTGGGCATGATGAACATATAGCTAGGTACACCACCATTTTTGTGTTGCAATTACAATGACCTGGGCATCTAATTGTTTTGCCAAAATTTTGTACATAACATATGATCCATCATTAATAAATTTACAAGAATGGCATGCCCCACATTTGCTCATCAAAGATGTGTTGAACATATTCTTATTATTAACTGCCTCAAAATGTTCTTTAAGATTCATCCCCCTACTATAAGTGACCTTGGGCCCAGTCCCTAAATTATCAATAAGGTCACCATTATTCTGGAGAATACTTATCCAGGTCTCATGTACTATATTAACTATCCTGGGTGATATATCATTAAATGGTATAATAAATGTGTCATTTCTAGTAGTGTTATTAGTCCTAGATATACTGTTGTCAAAACCGTACTTTAATATAGGTTTGTATATTTGATGTCTTTTAATATAAATCTCTTCACTAACTTTAACAATTAATTCTAATGGATAACCTCTATCCAGAAACATATCTGATAATATTTTAATCTCATTGTAAAAATTAATGTCTTCACTAATAATTCTAGAAAATCTGACCATCTGTCCCTTTACTAAATTCTTTTTCTGGTAATAGGGATGGCAAATATCAAAATGTAAAAAAGAATTGGAATGAGTTTTTTCCTAAAAATACTTGATTCTAACTTGCCCATGTTTTTATAGAATAAAATATCTAAATACTCACAATTGTTGTCAAATATCTTAAAAGTGAAATTCAAAAAACTAGATGTCGTTTTTAGAAAATTTTCAAACTCAATAAGCATTTCTCTGTTGCCCTTCCAAAAAATAAGAATGTCGTCCAGGTACCTTAAGTAAAGGGCAATGTTAGGCCAGAAACTAGAAGTAAAAACACTTTGTGTTTCCCATAAGGCTAACACCAAATTGGCATAAATGGGGGCGCATCTAGCCCCCATGGCCACACCTGTACTTTGTTTATAATATTCACCATTAATAAACATAAAATTGTTTTCAAGTACAATCAGTTCACGTAACAACTTACATTTAGCCTTATTAGACTCACTAAATTTCAGC
Source organism: Protopterus annectens (assembly GCF_019279795.1). Lineage (NCBI taxonomy): Eukaryota > Metazoa > Chordata > Ceratodontiformes > Protopteridae > Protopterus > Protopterus annectens. Next base: position 1,768,743,322 of record NC_056737.1, read on the forward strand.
AAACTTGTCTCAAACATTTCAAGACCTAAGTCATGAGGAATCACTGTGAATAGGTTGACAACATCAATAGTTACCATTGTCATATCGTCTTCAATATCAACAAAATGTTCTCTAGCTTTTTCTAGACAATGCCAAGAATCTTTTAATATATGAGGCAGATGTTTTAAAGTTCCCTTACAATGCAAATCTATATAAGCAGCAATGGCTTCAGTCTTTGAACCCCTGGCAGAGACTATGGGCCTAAAGGGTGGATTGTGTATGTCCTTATGGATTTTGGGGATACCAAAAATGGATGGCGTCATTGGATATTCCACTAATAAAAAATTATATTCATCTTTGGTGATGACTCCATCCATCAAAAATTCATATAGATACCAATCCACCTTAACATATGCCCTTTCCATTTCATGTTTTGACACTTTTTCATACGTCGTATTGTCACTCAACATTATTGTCATTTTGTTCAAATAGTCTATTTTGCTCATAATAACAACCGGAACTAGCCGGAATGTGTTGGCTTTCGCCGCCCCCTTAGATTAGTTCCCTATGCCTCTGTCCAGCAGAGCCATTGAACTGATCCCTGGGGTAAACTTTCTGTTTCCCATCCACTCATCAAGGTTTCTCTTGAAGAGGGTTAGCGAGAAGCTCTGCCCAATGAAGATTGGAATCTTGTTCCAGAGCATGGGAAGTCTCTGGGACAGGAATCTATCCCTCCAGCACATCCTATTTATTGTTGTGGTAAGGTTAAGATCCCTGGAGTGTGTGGCTCGAGGGGATATGGTTTTCTTTAGGTGGAGCATGTCCATCAATTCTGGGTTGGACATGGCCTTGTGTGTCAGGCAGAGATCATCTCTGAGTAGGTGGTATGCAACCGAGTACAGCTGGAGTTTCTTCAGTAGAGCTGCATAGGGCATCTTCTTGAGGCCAGTGATCCTCTTGGTGAGGTACTTCTGTGATCTTTCCACTTGTTGCAGGTGTCTTGTATGGTAGAACCCAAATGGGGCATTGTACTCTATGATGGGTCTGATGAGTGATGCGTAGAGGGGCCCAATTACCTCTTTTGATCTGGATGCAAACCCTTTTGTGATTGGGGGGGCCACATAGAAGGATTTTCTAACCACTTTGGCAATATGATTATCAAAGGAGAGGTTACTATCTACTTGGGTCCCCAGATCCCTTATTACATCTTTTGTATTTAGGGGGCTACTACCTATGTGGTAGTTTGTGGGTACTTTGTTTTTTCCAAAGGGGATAACTAAGCACTTTTTGGCATTTAGCTTGAGGCCATGGTTTTGACACCAGGTAACTGTCTCAGTGAGACCCTTTTGGAGAATGTCTGTGTCAGCCGGAGAGTCAATTATAGCCTCTAGTTTGCAGTCGTCTGTGAACTTAGTCAGCCATAGTCCTCCTGTGCTTGCCTGTACCTCTAAGAAGTATATGCAGAACAGGAGCTGTCTTAGGGCTGAGCCCTGAGGAATGCTACTTGTATCCGAATTAGAGTCAGACCTAGCTTCCACAACTCTTACCATGTGGGTTCTGTCTATGAGCCTATTGGCAACCCATCTTGTGATGTAGGGGTTTATGTTCAGGCTGGTGAGTTTGTCTATAATACCTGAGTGGGGAATGGTGTTGAAGGCCTTTGCGAGGTCTCGGTAGGCTGTGTGGACCACCTTTCCCTCGTCTATAGCCTTGGTAACTGTCTCAAAGAAATCCACCAGGTTTAGGAGGCATGATCTGCCCTTAGCAAAGCAGAACTGGGTAGAATCCAGTGTTTGAAGGTTTCCAATGTCTCTGTTAATGAGATCTATGATGATGTGTGTCATAGCTTTGCAGACCAAGCTAGTCAGGCTTATAGGGCGATAGTTCCCGGGGTCCATTGTGGTTCCACCTTTGTAGAGCGGAATAACCATTGCTGTGTGCCACTCTATGGGATATGTAGCCTGTGGAGATGCTGAGTTTAAATAGTGTGTTTAGGTGAGGGGTTAGTTCATCTTTGAGCTCATGTAGGATGCAGCCTGGGACACCATCCGGTCCCATTGATGCTGTGTTTCTGGCTTTGAAGAGGGCTGCTTTAACCTGAGTGTCTGTGCTTTCAGGGGCACTACATTCTTCTGGTATAGTTATAGGCCCTTTTGGAGGTGAGAAGGGGGTGATGTTTGCACTGAAACTGTCTACCAGGATGTTGGCTATATCAGTCAGTTCAGTGTAGTTTGTGCCATTCTGCACGAACTCTGAGCAGATCTGAAAATTGCCACTTAGATTCTTGACATAGCTAAAGAATGCCTTCTGGATATCTTTGGAGTCCATGGCAATTTTTCTTTCAAAGCTAGCCTTGGATGATTTTATGAGGGAACATAGTTTCTTGCTGATACTGATCAGGGATGTCTTCCCTTCTTGGGATTTTACTCTTTTCTGTACTAGTTTTCTCCTTCTATTGTATAGCTTGTTTAAGGCAGGGGTCCACCAGACTGGTATCCTTTTCTTGAAGGAGTGATTCTTAGTTTTGTTTGGGATAGCATGCTCCATGCATTCTTGTAGGTGCCTGTAGAGTGCATTAGTAAAGGATTTTGCAGCTTGGACAGCATTATCTTTTAGCATGGGGGCTTTGAAACTTCCCAACTCAGTCTTAAGTAACGTGAAGTTTGCTTTTGAAAAGTTTTTCATGGTGGTTTCTTTGACCGGGGGGTGGTGGCAGAATGTGGCTATCCAGAGTGATTAGTTTATGGTCAGATCTAACCAGCGAGGGGTTGAGCTCTGGTGTGGAACACTGGTCACCCATGCTGGTGATGACTAGGTCCAATATGTTGTCACCTCTGGTGGGGGTGCTGACCAGTTTTATCCAGGGCATTTGAGTTTATAAATTCTAGGAAATGCTGGGCAAGGGAGTTTGTACTTAATTAGTTCTCCCATTTAATGTTTGGGTAATTGAAATCACCCAATATCAGGGTGTTTGGTAGGACCTTTATGCTTCCCTGTGTTTCCAGGAATGCGGAGTGGGGGTCCTGGGACATGGTGGTGATCTGCCGCAAGCCATAATTTGAATGGCAGTTTTGCCCGTTGTTAGTTGCACGTGGATGATGTCTGAAGCATCGTGCTGTGCCACTAACCTGGAGGTGTGGGTATCCTTGATGAATATGGATTCTCCTCCACCTTTTGTATTTCGGTCCAGGTTTTTGGCTGAAATGTATGGTATGAGTTGTAGCCTAGTAGTGCTGGGGTGCTCTCTGGAGCCTTAAACCAGGTTTCTGTTACTGCACATATATCGATTTTCTCCATACTGAGGAGTGACTCGAGTGCATGCATTTTGAGGTTTAGACTTCTGGCATTGAGTAACATTACCCTCATTTTTTTGTTACTTGTGCTATTTACAGCAGTGGGTTTGTCTTTTGAGCCTTGCCTAAAAAAGGCACTATGGGGTTGGCAAGACCCTTGGCCAGTATTCAAAAGCCTAAGGGTGACAGGTGCAAGACGTCTCTAGTGAAGCAGTGTGGCTTGTCGAGTATGTCATCCCAGGCTGACAGACACTGGATCCCCTTTTGAATGACACTAGAAGCTTAGCCAGTTGTTGAAATTGATATTTTTTTCTTTATACCATGGTATCATTCTTGGTGAGGG